>NW_026526810.1:20456300-21056300 GCF_024362965.1 Panthera pardus | reverse complement strand
ATGATTTCCTCGCCCAGATTTCCCGCTGGGTTTTTCTTTATCTTTCTTTCTTTCTTTAATTAATTAATAATTTTTTAATTTACATCCAAGTTAGTTAGCATATAGTGCAATTATGATTTCAGGAGTAGATTTCGGTGATATATCCCCTGTGTATAACACCCAGTGATCATCTCAACAAGTGTCTTCCTTAATGCCTCTTACTCATTTAGCCCATCTCCCCATCCACAACCCTTCCAGCAACCTTCAGTTCGATCTCTGTATTTAAGTCTCTTATACTTTTCCCCCTCCTTGTTTCTATATTATTTTTGCTTCATTTCCCATATGTTCCTCTGTTTTATATCTTAAAGTCCTCATATGAGTGAAGTCATATGATATTTGTCTTTCTCTAATTTCGCTTAGCGTAATACCCTCTAGTTCCACCCACATAGTTGTAAATGGCAGGTTTTCATTCTTTTTGATTTTCAAGTAATACTCCATTGTGTGTATATGTGTGTATGTGTGTGTGTGTATTCTTTATTCATTCATCTGTCAATGGACATTTGGGCTCTTTCCATTCATACTTTGGCTATTGTTGAGCCAAGACCATACTCTTAAATACTGGGATTTTATACAATTGGTATTTTTTCTTCCTTGCATGTTTTATAGAATTCACTGCTGAAGCTATATAGACTTGGAGATTTTCTCTGAGGGAAGGTTTTAAATTACCGATTCAATTATGTTTCTTCTACCAATATGGAACCATTTATATTTTCTATTTTTTGTCTGTGTCAGTTTTGGAAAACCATGTTTCCAAGAAATTTGTGTTTCTTCTGTATTATTAAATTATTTCCTTGAAGTTTTTCATATACTTCTTTTTAATACCTTTTTATTTTTTTATCAGAAACTATTGGTGTTTCCCTTTTTATTTTTGAAGTTGGTAATTTATGTTTTTCTAAAATCAATTTTGCTAGGGTGTAACAATTCTATTAATTTTTTTTTTCTTTCAAGCAAGCTCTATGCCCAATGTGGGACTTGAATGCACACCCCTGAGATCAAGATTTGCACATTCCACTGGCTGAGTCAGCCAGGTGCCCCTCTAAAAGTTTTTTAAAAGTAAGCTTTTTTGTTTGGTCATCTCTCTTCTAGTTCATTGACCTCTGCCCTTATCTTTATTATTTCTTTCATTTTTATTTTCTTTGGATTTCATTTGCTTTTCTTCCCCCTAACTTTTTTGAGGTAGACATTTACATAATTGATTTTAAACCTTTCTTGTTTTATAATATGTGTATTTCATATATAAACTTTACCTCTGAGAATTCATTTAGCTGCATCTTGCAAATTTTAATGTTTTTCATTATTAGTTCTGCATATTTAAAATTTCCATGTGATTTCTTATATGATCAAAGGGATATTTACATTTGTATAATTTCATTTTCTAATAGTTGAGCATTTGAAGTTATGATTTTGTTATTCCTTTTTAGTTTAATTCCATGGTGGTCAGAGAAGGTACTATATGATTTCAACCCTTTGAAATCTGTTGAGATTTGTTTTACTTCCTAGCATAGGGTATGTTTTGTGAATATTAAGTATTTGAAAACTTTCATTCTTCTCAGTAGTACCAGGAGGGTTCAGTATAAAGGTTTTGAGCATCTTTTATCGAATGCAATGTATTCTGTATTCTGTATTGTGAAGGTAATATTTAGGTCAAATAGGTTAGTTGCTTTATTTATTTATTTATTTATTTATTTATTTATTTATTTAAATATTTGTTTGCTTAAGTAATCTCTATCCCCAATGTGGGACTTGAACTCATGCCCCCAAGACCAAGAGTCACATGCTCTTCCAACAGAGCCAGCCAGGCACCTTCACTAATTGTTTAAAAAATTTTTCTGTATCATTATTTATTTTTGTGTCTGCTTGTTCTGTCAGTTATGAGGAGAGAATTAGGCTCTCTAATTATGACTGTATATGTTCATGTTTCTTCTTCTGATTCTATCAATTTTCCCAAGCATTCTAAAACTTATTTGGTGTATACATACTAAAAAAAAGTTTTTTTCTTAATGAGTTGATCTCTTTATCTTTATCAAATGTCCCTTTTTATTTCAGGTGACTCTGTCTTTAAGTCTTTGAATATTAACATAGTGATGAAAACTTTTTTATGATTGTTATATAAATGGTAGATTGTTTTCCAACTTTTTAATTTCAACCTCTTTGTCTATTTTAAATAACATATATTTGGGATTTGTTTTTATTCAGTGTGACAATTTAATTGGAGTGTTTAGTCCATTTACACTTAATGTAATTGACAATATGGTTGGATTTAAGCCTAACAGCTTGCTCTTTGTAACTGCTTATCTTATACACTTTTTGCTTTTTTGCTGCCTTCTTTGGATTGAGCATATTTTAGCATTCTATTTCCTCTCTTGGCTTTTTATATATGCCCAATACACCTTGAATTTGTATTCTATCACTTCATCTACAGTGTAAAACAAAACGAAACAAGACAAAACCCTTTGGAATCTAACTTTGAGACTCAGTCCTGGACAGGGTGAAGTAGTAATCTGATTGAAAATGTGTGGCTGAGAACCAGAAGCTCACTTAAAGCCCATGTTTTGCAGGAGTGTTAGGGAGCTCCAGGAACTTCTATGAAAAATGTTCTCAGAATATTTAAACAACTGGTAGATTCTGGTCTAGTCAGGATCCATTTGCTGTGACTTTTTGCATTATCCAGACAACAGCTGAAAGTAAATCTTTTGTGGTTTTCATAGTTAAGTGGCCAGATTTAGAATACTTGATGCCCATCATTATTGGGCATCCACTAGAACCACAATGTCGGTGGGTGGGGGAAGGGGAAGTGGGTAGGTGGGGTGCGTGGGGTGTTTAGGGCCATTTTTTCTCCTAAGCATGCTTGTGATACGCTCACTCCATTTACTGTTTCCACATGATTTGTTACTAAATTGGCCTCTGTCAAGATTGTTTTTTGGGAATTGTTCAAGTTTTCTTCTGTCAGTCATCCCCCCCCCCCCCCCCCCCCCCCGCCCCAGCGATTCCTCCAAGTCTGCACTTGCGTTTGCCCCTGGCTCAGAGAGAGATGGGGTTGAACAGATATGATCACTGCAGGGTCTGTTGGGGTCATTCTCCCTTAGTTAGCTGGGCTCTGGCGGTGTATACCTGTTGCACCCTGTACCTGGCCGCCTGCCATGCTCTGGCCTGCGGAGTACAGGTGTGCGCACCTTCTACATGGCAGTGGCGACGGAACGACGCGCCCTGAGTGTCCCGCCTTTTAGTCTTTTCTGCAGCTCATCCACCCACCGCCCTGAGCAGGATGCGGGCCCCGCTCCTTTCCCTCCACGAGCCCGGAGGCTCCCACGGGGAAGCTTCACAGCAGTACTCCCCAGCTGTCCCACGCAGAGCTGAGGCAGGTGGCCCTCGGGGCTGTCCCTAGGAAGCACCTTACGCGGCCGGAGGGGAGCGCAGCCAGGGTTTTTCGGTTGCCTCCTTCCTGTCCATTGGCGTCGGGCGTGGGCGGGCCGGCTGGATCGGGGTGGGGGGCGGAGGGGGGGCGAGCAGGGGCGGTGGGCGGTGGTGGGGGGGGGGGTGCACCGCGCAGAGGAGAGAGCTGCCAGAGCTGGGGCGCGAGCGCGGAGGGAGGAGCGCCAGGAGGAAGAGGCCGAGCCGGGAGAGCCCCCGCCCCGGGAGGAAGGGGAGGAGGCCGGGTGTTTCCTGGCGCATTCCCGGCCCGCCCGAGTGACTCACTCAGCCTGGAAACTCCCAGGGCCCGTCCGGGACCCCCGAGCCGCCGCCGCCGCTGACCCAGGTGAGGAAGGCTGCTGCCCCCGCCCAGCTCCATAAACCCTGTGAGGTCCAGGCGGCCCTCGGAACCGAGTCGGGCATTGCGGCGGCGGTGCCCGGCCGGGGCCCCGTGGGCGGCCAGGACTTGGTTCTCCGCGGCGCGGCCTCCCCGGCGGCGCGGCCTCCCGGGATCGCTTTGGCCCACGGACCCCTGTTTCCGTGCCTTCGAACCCCCAGTTCCAGCGCATCCCGGTCTATGCGCCCTTCGAAACCCTCACATTCCCGGCCCCAGCGCTCTCCGGCCCCTGACTCCTCATCCAGCGCCCCCGGCCCCTGCGCCCCGGCATTCCGGATCCCGACCCTCCCCCCCCCCCCCCCCCCCCGCACGTGGCAGAGCTCAGCGGAGAGGGTATATTGGTGTTTTGTAGTTATTGTTGGAAAGTAAGGCGCAGACAGCTTGCAGTGAGATCGTGCGGCGAGACCTGAACCAGTTTTTGCTCATTTTGTGCCCCTATCTGAGGGAAGGAGGAGACACTGGCCAAGCGAAACCATTTTGCAGAATCTTGGAGACGAGTTTTAGGCTTTGTTAAGGCGCGGGGATTGTTACGTGGGCTGCGCTGTTCCTACAGCCATACTGAGTGTATTTTAAGGATGAAATACGTGCGCTTAGTTTGCAGCACATTGTGGGTGTGAGAAAAAGGGTGAGAGGGTAATTTGGGAATGGGGTTTAAGGAGCGTTGTTTAAGCTGAGAGGCGTCCAGACTATGTCCACTTTAGTGTTATGTCTAAACAGTACAGATAGCAATTGCTATTAAACCTAGTGTTGGATGATCTGTGCTTCTGTGGGCGACTGAGACTTTGTAGTGTTTCTTTTCTAGTAGTAGAGGGTACTGTGTGCCACATTGGACGGTTTTTACTGCTTTGTGAGCCCAGTGGTATTTCTTGGCCTTTTTCTAATATTATTCCTTCGATGACTAGTGATTGAAGTAGCATTGATACCTGGTACTGTAGATCAGATTGCTGTGCTTGACCCCTCGTCACCAACTCTTGGTGATTGTGCCAGAAAATCCTGTCCAGGTTCATCAGCCAGAGGTGGCAGTTTCTGATGCTGTGTGCTGGAATGCCTGAACCTATGAGGGTCCCACCCCTGCTGTCCCTTATCCCTGCAGGTTGTTAGTGGTTTTCCGTGTGAAATGTAGATGTGCAGGCACAGAGCTGAAAAGAAATCACGTTTTAAATAAATGGGGGACACAGCAAGTATGCATTTGTAGGAATTCAATAGGAATTTGGTGCTGTTTCATTCCCCGCTGCCTTCCCCCCCTAGAGCATCATCTCTGTGACAGAGGCAAATAGAATTGTGGTGGAAATACATTTCCTGTGTTAATACATATATACATGTGTTTGTGTGCTGATAGGTTGCTCAAAGAAAATTTTCCTTTATTTTGGTATGTGCGTTTATTTGGATTTATTTTTAAATTTACATGCAGTAAAGTTACCTTTTTGGTGTATGGTTCAATGAGTTTTGACAAATGCACAGTCATATGACTCCCATCACAATCAAGATACAGAGCAGTTCTGTCACCCGCCAAATTCCTTCAACTGTCTTTTTGTAGGCAGCCCTTCCTCCCATTTTCAACTGCCGGCAATCACTGAGTTGTTGTCCATTGTTACAGTTTTGCTTTTTCCAGAATGTCGTATATGGTCTTTGAGTCCGGCTTATTAGTTCACTTAGCGTGATGAATTTGAGATTAATCCATTTGCTAGTTTATCCCCAAGGGGTAAAGACATGAAGGTTTGAAAAGTGTACGTTTAGGATACAGCCTGAGAGATTCAAGCAATATTTAAAAAAATTTTCTTTAATGCTTATTTATTTTTGAGAGGGAGAGAGAGACCGAGCTCGAGCAGGGAAGGGGCAGAGAGAGAGAGGGAGAAACAGAATCCGAAGCAGGTTCTAGGCTCTGAGCTGTCAGCATGGAGCCTGATGCGGCACTTGAACTCATAGACCGCGAGATCATGACCTGAGCTGAAGTCAGACGCTCAACTGACTGAGCCACCCAGGCGGCCTCAAGTAATATATATTTTTTAATTAATTTAATTTTTTTAAATTTACATCCAAATTAGTTGGCATATAGTGCAACAATGATTTCAGGAGTAGATTCCTTAATGCCCCTTACTCATTTAGCCCATCCCCCCTCCAACAATCCCTCCAGTAACCCTCTGTTCTCCATATTTAAGAGTCTCTTATGTTTTGTCCCCCTCCCTGTTTTTATATTATTTTTGCTTCCCTTCCCTTGTGTTCATCTGTTCTGTGTCTTAAAGTCCTCATATGAGTGAAGTCATATGATATTTGTCTTTCTCTGACTGACTAATTTCACTTAGCATAATACCCTCCAGTTCCATTCACGTAGTCGCAAATGGCAAGCTTTCATTCTTTTTGAATACACATTCTTTTTGAATCTTTTTTGTATACACACACACAGACACACACACAGACACACACACACCACACACACAAAACCACATCTTCTTTATCCATTCATCCATTGATGGGCATTTGGGCTCTTTCCATACCTTGGCTATGGTGATAATGCTGCTATAAACATTGGGGTGTATATGTCCCTTTGAACAGCACACCTGTATCCCTTGGATAAATACCTAGTAGTGCAATTGCTGGGTCATAAGGTAGTTCTATTTTTAGTCTTTTGAGGAACGTCCACACTTTCCAGAGTGGCTGCACCAGCTTGCATTCCCACCAACAATGCAAAAGAGATTCTCCTTATCTGCATCCTCGCCAACATCTGTTGTTGCCTGAGTTGTTAATGTTAGCCATGCTGCCAGGTAGGTGTAAGGTGGTGACTCATTGTGGTTTTGATTTGTATTTCCCTGATGATGAGTGATGTTGAGCATTTTTTCATGTGTCAGTTGGCCACTTGGATGTCTTCTCTGGAGAAGTGTCTATTCATGTCTTTTGCCCGTTTCTTCACTGGATTCTTTGTTTTTTGGGTGTTGAGTTTGATTAGTTCTTTATACATTTTGGATACTAACCCTTTATCTGATATGTCATTTGCAATATCTTCTCCCATTCTGTCAGTTGCCTTTTAGTTTGGCTAATGGTTTCCTTTGCTGTGCAGAAGCTTTTTAGTTTGATAAGATCTCAGTCGTTCATTTTTGCTTTTGTTTCCCTTGCCTCTGGAGACATGTTGAGTAAGAAGTTGCTGTGGCCAAGATCAAAGAGGTTTTTGCCTGCTTTCTCCTCAAGGATTTTGATGGCTTCCTGTCTTACATTGAGGTCTTTCATCCATTTTGAGTTTATTTTTGTGTATGATGTAAGAAACTGGTCCAGGTTCATTCTGCATGTCGCTGTCCAGTTTTCCCAGCACCACTTGCTGAAGAGACTGTCTTTATTCCATTGGATATTCTTTCTTGCTTTGTCAAAGATTAGTTGCCCATATGTTTGTGGGTCCATTCCTGGGTTCTCTATTCTGTTCCATTGATCTGAATGTCTATTCTTGTGCCAGTACCATACTGTCTCTTGATGATTATAGCTTGTAGTATAGCTTGAAGTCCGGGATTGTGATACCTCCTGCTTTGGTTTTCTTTTTCAAGATTGCATTGGCTATTCGGGGTCTTTTCTGGTTCCATACAAATTTTAGGATTATTTGTTCTAGCTCTTTGAAGAATGCTGGTGTTATTTTGATAGAGATTGCATTGAATATGTAGATTGCTTTGGGTAGTATCGTTATTTTAATAATATTTGTTCTTCCTATCCAGGAGCCTGGAATCTTTTTCCTTTGTTTGTGTGTGTGTGTGTGTGTGTGTGTGTGTGTGTGTGTGTGTCTTCTTCAATTTCTTTCATAAGCTTTCTGTAGTTTCAGTGTATAGATTTTTCACCTCTTTGGTTAGATTTATTCCTAGGTATTTTATGGGTTTTGGTGCAACTGTAAATGGGATCGATTCCTTGATTTCTCTTTCTGTCGCTTCATTGTTGGTGTATAGGAATGCATCCGATTTCTGTGCATTGATTTTATATCCTGCCACTTTGCTGAATTCATGAATCAGTTCTAGCAGTTTTTTGGTGGAATATTTTGTGTTTCATCTGTGAAGAGTGAAAGTTTGACTTCCTCCCGGCTGATTTGGATGCCTTTTATTTCTTTGTGTTGTCTGATTGCAGAGACTAAGACTTCCAGTACTGTGTTGAATAACAGCGGCGAGAGTGGACATCCCTGTCTTGTTCCTGACCTTAGGGGGAAAGCTCTCAGTTTTTCCCTATTGAGGATGATATTAGCATTGGGTCGTTCAAATATGGCTTTTATGATCTTGAGGTATGATCCTTCTATCCCTACTTTCTTGAGGGTTTTTATCAAGAAAGAATGCTGTATTCTGTCAAATGCTTTCTCTGCATCTGTTGAGAAGATCATACAGTTCTTGTCCTTTCTTTTATTGATGTGATGAATCATGTTGTTTTGTGGATATTGAGCCAGCCCTGCATCCCAGATATAAATCCCACTTGGTCGTGGTGAATAATATTTTTAAAGTATTGTTGGATCCGGTTGGCTAATATCTTGTGGAGGATTTTTGCATCCATGTTCATCAGGGAAATTTGTCTATAGTTCTCCTTTTTAGTGGGGTCTCTGTCTGGTTTTGGAATCAGGGTAATGCTGGCTTCAGAGACAGAGTTTGGAAGTTTTCCTTCCATTTCTATTTTTTGGAGAAGTTTCAAGGGAATAGGTGTTAACTCTTCCTTAAATGTTTGGTAGAATTCCCCTGGAAAGCCATCTGGCCCTGGACTCTTGTTTTTGGCAGATTTTTTATTACTAATTCGATTTCCTTACTGGTTATGGCTCTGTTCAAATTTTCTATTTCTTCCTGTTTCAGTTTTTGGTAGTGTATATGTTTCTATGAATTTGTCCATTTCTTCCAGAATGCCCATTTTGTTGGCATATAATTGCTCATAATATTCTCTTACTGTTTTTATTTCTGTTGTGTTGGTTGTGATCTCTCCTCTTTCATTCTTCATTTTATTTATTTGGGTCCCCTCCTTTTTTTTTTTTTTTTTTTTTTTTTTTGACCAAACTGGCTAGTGGTTTATCAATTTTGCTAATTCTTTCAAAGAACCAGCTTCTGGTTTCATTGATCTGTTCTACTGGGTTTTTTTTTGGTTTCAATAGCATTAATTTCTGCTCTAATCTTTATTATTTCCTGTCTTCTGCTGATCTTGGGTTTTATTTGCTGTTCTTTTACCAGCTCTTTAAGGCATAAGGTTAGGTCATATATCTGAGATCTTTCTTCCTTCTTTAGGAAAGCCTGGATTGCTATATACTTTCCTCTTATGACTGCCTTTGCTGCGTCCCAGAGGTTTTGGGTTGTGGTGTTATCATTTTCATTGGCTTCCATGAACTTTTTAATTTCCTCTTTAACTTCTTGGTTGGCCCATTCATTCTTCAGTAGGGTGTTCTTTAGTCTCGAAGTATTTGTTACCTTTCCAAATTTTTTCTTGTGGTTGATTTCGAGTTTCATAACGTTGTGGTCTGAAAATATGCACGGTGTGATCTTGAGTAATATTTTTAAGTCATGAAAAGAATGATAAAACTTCCAGTTATTAAAAAATTAAAGAACTCTGTGTGTGTGTGTATATATATAAATATATATATTATACATAACATATATAATACATATACTTTAACCTTATTTATTTTGAGAGAGAGAGTGTGCAATCAGGGAAGGGGCAGAGAGAGAGGGAGAGAGAGAATCCCAAGCAGGCTTTGTGCTATCAGTGCAGAGCCCAGTGCGGGGCTTGATCCCATGAACCATGAGTTCATGACCTAAGCCAAAACCAAGAGTCAGACACTTAACTGACTGAGCGACCCAGGCACCCCCAGAACTATATATATTAAAGTGAAATTTCCTCAGTACTTCTGTGGTACTATATAGCCTTTTCTGTACATACACATAGTTTTTGGTTTTTTTGTGTGTGTTCTTTTGGTAACATAATGAGATTATATTGCATATATCACTGTACCTATCCATTTGATGATTTTGGCTCATTTAAAGATCTTGGAGATATTTATATGTTGGCATACACAGTGTATATACACAAATTTTCCTTCATTCCTTTTTAATATCTGTATAGTGTTCCATAACATGGACATATTATAATATATATAATCAGCTTCTTATTAATTGACATTGTTGTTTCACATTTGTCACCACCATAGTCAATACTTTTGTTTCTATCTTTGTGCACATACTCAGGCTTATCATTCTGGAAGTGAGTTTGGGTTTAAATAACACCTTGAGTACCTATGCTCCAGCAATGTTCTAAGCCAGGGTTATTTTTCCTATAAAGGTCCAGAGAGTGAATATTTATCACAACTATCTCATTCCACTGTTGTAACATCAAAGCGGCATAGACAATATATAATGAGAGTGTGGCTGTGTTTCAATAAAAGTTTAATTACAGAAACACCAGTGTGGCTAACTCTAGTTCTGGGTACTTTACATACTATGTATCCTTGTAGCCCTCAAATGTAGGTGCAGTTATTAGGCCCACTTTATGGATGAGAAAATTGACAAAGAGAAATGAAGTATGTGTCCAAGGTTATGTGCCTGGTAAGTAGCAGAGCCAGCATCTGACTGCATACATCCAAGCATCTGACTGCATACATCAAGTTGAAAATGAGAAAGAAGCTGCCCCAAATACCTTCCCCAAAATGTTAGATCCTAGGACCTGACCCTCACACACACTTACTGAATCACTAGCTTATGATTCTTTTAAGGCAATATGCTTACTCAGCACTCCAGGAGCACTTGCCTTCCCACTCCTCAGATGGGCCAGTGTTCCCTTTGTCCCTCTCACTGTGTGACTGTGTCCTGGCTTTTGATTTGTGTTTTACTAGCATCACCTTATAGAGAGGTCAGCTCAGTGTCTGGACCATCCAGCTACCCAGTGGTAGGAAAGACAGACTTGAGCAGGTGAGATCAAGCTGGGTCCTGGCAAGTCTGCTGCTTTGAGTTGTTGATGTCTGCTCCAATATCATTACATAAGCCCAGGTGGGCACATTGCTTGGCCTGCCTTGACTCATTTTCCTTCTTTGGAGTCATGGGGAAAGTACCTATTAGATTGTTACGAAGATCAAATGAGATAATACAGGAAAAATTCTGTAGAAGGGACAGCTACTATTAGTGCTATGTTTTCTAAAGCTTTTATATTAGAAAAAAATTTATTTTATAAAAGTGTGAAGTTTTAAGTAACTAACCTGTCTCCTCTACTTTTATTGTTTTTGCAACCAAAATTTAGCCAGCTCTTAGCAGCCCCAGGTATAGTATGGATTAATTACATCTACATAATGTAAGAACTTTAATTTAGGCATTTCAATAAGGACAGAAAAAGAAAAAAAAGGCATAGAATTTGGCAGGGAAAATGAAACTGTCTCTTATTTGCAGATGACATGATGATCTGTACAGAAAATCCAAGGCATCTATGAGAAAACTATTAGGACTAGTAAGTGAGATTAGCAAGGTCACAAAATACAAAGTCAATACATGTAAGTCAATCATTCTGTATACTAGCAACATACGATTAGAAAGTGACATTTTAAAATACCATATTCAGGGGCACCTGAGTGGCTCAGTCGGTTGAGCAACCGACTCTTGGTTTCAGCTAAGGTCATAATTCCAGGGTTGTGGGATTGAGCCCTTCTGGGCTCTGCGCTGAACGTGGAGGCTGCTCGAGATTCTCTCTCTCCCCACCTTGTATTCTCTCTCTCTAAAAATAAACATAAAAATTAAAATAAAATACCGTTTTCAGTAGTTTAAAAAAATCAAATACTTAGATATAAATCTAAAAACACAGGAACTGTATCCTGAAAACGACAAAATGCTGATGAGTGAAACAAAGATGATGTAAATAAATGGAGAAGCATACTATGGTCCTGAGTTGGAACACTCAACATGGTAAAGATGTCAGTTCTCTTCAAATTGATGCATAAGTTTAACACAAGTCCAGTAAGATATCTCAGCGAAAAAATATTTTAAACAACTTATTGAGGTATAATGTACATAATTTATTTACTTTAAGCATATAGTGATTTATAGTAGATTTACAGGGTTGTGTAGCCATCACCATAATCCAGTTTTAAAACATACTTTTCACCCCAGTAAGATTCCACGTGATCTTTTATAATCTCCATTTCTTTTTTTTTTTTTTTTTTTTTAATTTTTTTTTTCAACGTTTTTTATTTATTTTTGGGACAGAGAGAGACAGAGCATGAACGGGGGAGGGGCACAGAGAGAGGGAGACACAGAATCGGAAACAGGCTCCAGGCTCCGAGCCATCAGCCCAGAGCCCGACGCGGGGCTCGAACTCACGGTCCGCGAGATCGTGACCTGGCTGAAGTCGGACGCTTAACCGACTGCGCCACCCAGGCACCCCTATAATCTCCATTTCTAACCCAGCTCTAGCTAATTGCTAATTTACTTTGTCTTCTATAGAGTTGCTTTTTCTGGTCATTTAACATAAATGGAAGTATACAGTTTGTAGTTTTTATGTTCTTTCACTTAAAATTCTGTTTTTGGAAGTTCATTTCTGTTGTAGCATGTATCAGTATTTCATTCCTTTTTAGTACATTTATATTGTTATGTAACCATCACCACTATTCATCTCCAGAACTTTTTCATCATCTCAAACTGAAACTCTGTGCCCATTAAACAAAAACTCCTCATTCTTACATTTCCCTAGCACCTGGCAACTACCATTCTACTATCTGTCTGTGAACTTGACTATTCCAGATATCTATATAAGTGCAATAATATAATATTTGTCCTTTTTTTTCTGGCTTATTTCACTTAGTAAGGCCATCCACTTTTATCATGTATTAGAATTTAATTCCTTTTTAAGGTTGAATAATATTTCCTTGTATGTATATACCATATTTTCTTTGTCCATTCATCTGTTGATGAACATTTAGGTTGTTTCCACCTTTTCCTGTTGTAGAATGCTGCTATGAACATGGATATACAGATACCTCTTTGAGATCCTGTTTTCAATTCTTTTGGGTATATCCCCAGAAATAGAATTGCTGGATTATATGGTAATTCAATGTTTAGTTTTTTTTTTAGGAATTGCTATACTGTTTAACACAGCAGCTGCACCAGCATTCCCATCAGCAATGTACAAGGGTTCCAGTTTCTTCACAACCTCACTAACACTTGTTATTTTCTGGTTTGTTGGTTTGTTTTTAAACAAATATTTTTTGTATGTTTTACATTTTATTTATTTTTGAGAGAGAGAGAGAGAGAGAGACAGAGCAGAAGTCGGGGAGAGGCAGAGGGAGAGGGAGACACAGAATCTGAAGCAGGCTCCAGGCTCTGAGCTGTCAGCACAGGGCCCGACGTGGGGCTCAAACTCTTGAACCGTGAGATCATGACCCGAGCTGAAGTCATAATGCTTAACCGACTGAGCCATCCAGGCGCCCCATGTTGGTTGGTTTGTTTTGATAACCATCCTAATGGGTGTGAAAGTGCATCGCATTCTGATTTGGATTTGTATTTCTCTAGTGATTAGTAATGTTGAGCATCTTTTCATGTAGTTATTTGCCATTGATATATCTGTGGAGAAATGTCTGTTCAAGTCATTTGTACATTTTTAAATTATGTTGTTTGTCTTTCTGCTGTTGAGTTGTGGTAATTCTTTATATATTTTAGATGTGAATCTCTCATCAAATAATCATTTGCAAATATTTTCTCCCATCCTGTGGGTTGTCTTTTCACCACTGACAGAATCCTTGGGTGCATATACTAGTTTTTAACTTTCATGTCTAATTTATCTATATTTCTTTGTGGTCAGTCTTTTGGTACATATCTAAGAAATCCTTGCCAAATCCAGTGTTATGAAGCTTTTCCTAATATATTTCCTTCTTAAGAGTTTTTTTTAGTTTTAGCTTTTATGTTTAGGTTTTTTATTTATTTGAGTTAGCTTTATATATAGTGTAAGGTAATGGCCCAGGTTAATTCTTTTGCATGTAAATATCCAGTTTCCCCAGCACCATTTGTTAAAAAGACTGTCCTTTTTGGGGTGCCTGGGTGGCTCAGTCGGTTAAGCGACTGACTTCAACTCAGGTCATGATCTTGCGGTTTGTGAGTTCAAGCCCCACGTCAGGCTCTGTGCTAATAGCTCAGAGCCTGAAACCTGCTTCAGATTCTTTGTGTCTCTCTCTCTCTCTCTCTCTCTCTCTCTCTCTCTCTGCCCTTCCCCCACTCACGCTCTGTCTCTTCTTCCTTCAAAAATAAATAAACATTTAAAAAAAAAAAGACTGCCCTTTTCCCATGGAATGGTCTGGACACCCTTGTTGAAAATCATTTGACTGTATATGCAAGGGTTTATTTCTAGTACTATTCTGTTTCACTGGTCAGTGTGTCAGTCTTTATGCCAGTGCCACATTGTTTTATTATTGTTGCTTCATAGTAAGTTTTAAATTCAGTAAGTGTGATACCTCTGACTTTGCTGTTCTTGTTCAAAATCATTTGGCTCCTCTGGGTACCTTGTAACTCTACATTAATTTGGGGGTGTGATTTTCTATTTTTGCAAAAAATGCTGGTGGTATTTTGAAAGAGATTACATCAAACCTGTAGATGGCTTTGGGTTATATTGTCATCTTAGCAATATGAGGTTTTCTAAACCATGAACATAGAATGTATTTATTTGTATCCATGAACATGGAATATACTTATTACTTTCAGCACTGTTTTGTGTTGTATGAATCTTTCACCTCCTTATTCTTAAATATGTATTTTTCTTTCCTTTTTTAAATTTTATTTTAATTCCACTGTAGTTAGCATACAATATAATTAACATATAGTGTAATATTAGTTTCAGGTGTACATATAGTGATTCAACAAATTTCTACATTACTCAGTGCTCATCATGGTAAGTGTACTATTATTAATCCTTTCATGTGTTTCACCCACCTCCCCTCTGGTAATCATCAGTTTGTTCTATATAGTTAAGTGTCTGTTACATGGTTTGTCTGTCTTTTCCTTGATCATTTGTTTTGTTTCTTAAATTCCACACAAGAAATTGTATGGTATTTGCCTTTCTCTGCCTGACCGATTTCACTTAACATTATATCCTCTAGATCCATCCATGTTGTTGCAAATGGCAAGATTTCATTCTTTTTTTATGGCTGAGTACTATTGCATTCTATGTATATATCACATCTTCTTTATCCATTCATCTATTCATGAGTGGTTTCCATAATTTGGAGGTGTAAATAATGTTTGCAATAAACATAGGGTTGCATATATCTTTTCAAATTAGAGTTTTCCTATTCTTTGGATAAATACCCAGTAGTGGGATTACTGGATGATAGAGTAATACTATTTTTAGTTTTAAAGAACCTCCATATTGTTTTCCAGAGTGGTTGCACCAGTTTGCCTTCCAGCAACAGTACCCAAGGGTTCCTCTTCACATCCTAACCAACACTTGTTTCTTGTGTTTTTTTATTTTAGCCATTTGGATAGGTGTGAGGTGATATCTCATAGTTTCGATTTGCATTTCCCTATTGGTGAGTGATGTGTCTGTTGGCCATCTGGATGTCTTTGGAGAAATGTCTGTTCATGTCTTCTCATTTCTTTTCTTTCTTTCTTTCTTTTTTTTTCCTTTTTTTTGAAAGAGAGCATGTAAGCAGGGGAGAGGGGTAAGGGAGAGAGAGAAAAGCTTAAGCTCAGTCACACAACCCTGGGATCATGACCTGAGTTGAAATCAAGAGTCTGGCGCTCAACCAACTGAGCCTACCCAGTGTTGCAGGGAGTATGGCCGGAGTCGCAAAAGATGAGTCCGCAAAGTGCAGTTAAGTGAAGGTCCTCATACTCAAGTCGGATTGAGGCCCCGAATCCAGAATGAAGCTTCTTTTTATTAGGATAATTGCTAAAGACTATGTGCATAAAGTCAGCTAAGCAAGTGTGTTAATCAATCTAATGGTTTAGCTTTTCAAGGTTGAATTTCGAGTTAATTGGTTTCTATAACACTAGGAAGGGTCCAGTGTTAAGGAGGATCCGGCCCTGGACAAAGTTAATGGCTCTAGGCGTTCCTTATAAGCCTAACTGCAGCTGCATTCAGCTGTGTAAATATGTCCTAAGGCCTTGCACCTTCTCCAGGCCTTCCCTTTTGAAGTCCTTTCCTTTGATGCTCCTCTCCTGCATCTCCCACAACCCAGGCTCATTTCTTAATTGGATTAGTTTTTGGGTGTTGAGTTGTATCAGTTCTTTATATATTTTGGATACCAATCCTGTATTGGATATGTCCTTTGCAGATAGCTTCTCCCATTCCATGGGTTGCCTTCAGCTATGTTAATTGTTTCCTTTGCTGTCAGAAGCTTTTTATTTTGATGTAGTCCCAGTAGCTGATTTTTGCTTTAAGTTACCTTGCGTCAGGAGACATTTCAAAAATGTTGATGTGGCCAATGTCAGAGAAATTACTGCCATGCTCTTTTCTAGGATTTTTTGGTTTCATGTCTCACATTTAATTCTTTAATCCATTTTGAGTTTAATTTTGTATATGGTATAAGAAAGTGGTCCAGTTTCATTCTTCTGCTTGTGGCTGACCAGTTTTCCTAACACCATTTGTTGAAAAGACTGTCTTTTTTCCATTGCATTTTCTTTTCTGCTTTATCAAAGATTAGTTGACCATGTAGTTGCGGGTTTACTTCTAGGTTGTCTCTTCTGTTTCATTGTTCTGTGTCTGTTTTTGTGCCAGTACCATACTGTTTTGATCACTACAGCTTTGTAATATATATAACTTGAAGCCTGGAACTGTGATACTTCAGCATTGCTTTTCTTTTTCAAAATTTAGGGTCTTTTGTGGTTCCATACAAATTTTAGGGTTTTTTGTTCTAGTTCTGTGAAAAGTGTGGTTAGTATTTGGATAGGAATTCCATTAAATCTGTAGATTGCTTTGGGTAGTATAGGGATTGATACAATTTTTATTCTTCCAATACATGAGCACTGAATGTCTCTCCATTTCTTTGTGTCATCTTCCTTTCTTTGATCAGTGTTTTATAGTTTTCAGAGTACAGGTCTTTCACCTCCTTGGTTAGGTTTATTCCCAGGTATCTTGTTATTTTTGGTGCATTTGTAAATGGGATTGTTTCTTTAATTTCCCTTTTTTTTAATGTATAGAAATGCAACAGGTTTCTGCACATTGATTACTTGTATCCTGCGACTTTACCAAATACCTTTATGAGTTCTAGTAGCTTTTTGGTAGAGTTGTCCAGGTTTTCTAAATACAGTATCATGTCATCTGCAAATAGTGAAAATTTTACTTCTTCCTTACCAGTTTGGATGCCTTTTATTTCTTTTTGTTGTCTAATTGCTATGGCTAGGACTTCTAGTACTGTATTGAATAAAAGTGATGAGAGTGGACATCCTTGTCTTTTTCATGGTCTTAGGGGAAAAGCTCTCAGTTTTTTCCCATTGAACTCTCAGTTTTTCATGTAAGGCTTTTATTAAGTTGAGGTATGTTCCTTCTAACTCTACTTTGTTGAGAGGTGGTTTTTTGTTGTTTTTTGTTTTGTTTTGTTTTGTTTACCATGAACGTATGTTTTACTTTGTTAAATGCTTTTCCTTCTTCTTTTGAAAAGATCATATGGTTTTTTTATCCTTCCTCCTGTTGATGTGAAATATCACATTGATTGATTTGCAAATATTGAACTACCCTTGCATCCTGGGAATAAATCCCACTTGATAATGGTGAATTATTTTTTTAATCTATTGTTAGATTCAATTTGCTAGTATTTTGTTGAGGATTTTTGCATCTATGTTCCAGAGATACTGGACTGTAATTCTCTTTTTTTTTTTTTTTTTTAGTGCTATCTGGTTTTGGTATCTGGGTATTGCTGGCCTCATAGAATGAATTTGGAAGTTTTCCTTTCTCTTCTATATTTTGGAATAGCTTGAGAAGAATAGGTATTAACTTTTTTTTTTTTTTTAACGTTTATTTATTTTTGAGACAGAGAGAGACAAGAGCATGAACAGGGGAGGGGCAGAGAGAGAGGGAGACACAGAATCTGAAACAGGCTCCAGGCTCTGAGCTGTCAGCACAGAGTCCGATGCGGGGCTCGAACTCACGGACCGTGAGATCATGACCTGAGCCGAAGTCGGACGCTTAACTGAGTCACCCAGGCGCCCTGGTATTAACTTTTTAAATGTTTGGTAGAATTCTCCTGTGAAGCTTTCTGGTCCTGGATTTTCATTTGTTGCAAGTTTTTTGATTAATGATTCAGTTTCATTGCTGATAATCAGTCTGTTCAAATTTTCTATTTCTCCTGCTTCAGTTTTTGGAGGTTGTATGTTTCTAGGAATTTATCCATTTCTTGTAGGTTGTCCAGTTTATTGGCCTGTAGTTTTTCATAATACTTGCTTAGAGTCATTTGTATTTCTATGATGTCAGTTGTTATTTCTCCTTTTTCATTGGTGATTTTGTTTGAGTTCTCCCTCTCTCTCTGTTTTATGAATCTGGTTGGAGGTTTATCAATTTTGTTGATTTTTTTCAAAGAATCAGCTCCTGGTTTCATTGATGTGTTCTATTGCTTTTTTAGTTTCTACACCATTTATTTCTGCTCTGATCTATTATTTCCTCCCTTCTGCTGGTTTGGGGGTTTGTTTATTGTTCTTTTTCTAGCTCTTTTATGTATAAGGTTACATTGTTTGAGATTCTTCTTGCTTCTTGAGGCATACCTGTATTGCTATAAACTTCCCTCTTAGAGCTACTTTTGCAGCATCCCAGAGACTTTGGATCATTGAGTTTTCATTTTCATTTGTCTCCAGGTATTTTTTTTTATTTCCTCTTTGATTTCCAGGTTGACCCATTCATTGTTTAGTAGCATGCTTTCAACCTCAATATATTTGTGCTCTCCAGATTTTTTCTTGTGGTTGATAGCATTGTGGTCAGAAAAGAGGTATGGTATGACTGATCTTTATGAATTTGTTGAGATTTGTTTTGTGATCTAATATATGATCTGTTCTGGAGAATGTTCTGTGTGTACTTGAAAAGAATGTGTGACCTGGTGTTTTAGGATGGAATGTTCTGAATATATCTGTTAAATCCATCTGGTCCATTGTGTCAGTCAAAGACCCTGTTTCCTTGTCGATTTTCTGTTTCAATAATGTGTCTGTTGATGTAAGTGGGGCATTAAAGTCCCTCACTATTAGTGAATTGCTACCGATTAGTTCCTTTATGTTTATTATTAAC
This sequence comes from Panthera pardus, assembly GCF_024362965.1. NCBI lineage: Eukaryota > Metazoa > Chordata > Mammalia > Carnivora > Felidae > Panthera > Panthera pardus. The sequence continues at coordinate 21,037,285 of NW_026526810.1, read as the reverse complement.
TGTTTTCTGTATTTGAGTGCTTTCCTATTGATTGCATAAGTATTACAATTGTTCTATCTTCTTGTTGGATTGTCCACTTTATTACCATATAGTGTCCTTCCTTGTCTCTTGTCACAATCTTTGTTTTATTTATTTTTGTTTTTTATTTTAATGTTCATTTTGAGAGAGTTTGCAGGTGCTTGTGCGAACAGGGGAAGAGAGAGAGAGTGAGAGAATCCCAAGCAAGCTCCTGGAGCTTGGAGCCTGATGTAGGGCTCGATCCTACAACTGTGAGATTGCAACCCGAGCTGATACCAGAGTCAGCTGCTCAACTGATTGATTCACCCAAGCACCCCTACAGTCTTTGTTTAAAGTCTGTTTTGTTTGATATAAGTATTGTTATCCTGGTTTGCTTTTCACTTTTTTTACATGATAATCCTTTTCCATCTCTTCCCTTTTAGTCTGCATGTCTTTAGGTCAAGGAAGCATATAGATGGGTTTTGCTTTTTTGTTTTATTCATTTGTGTCTTTTGATTGAAGTGTTTAGTCCATTTGCATTCAAAATAATTATCGATAAGTATGTATTTATTGCCATTTTGTTACTTGTTTTGTGCTTGTTCTTGTAGTTCTTCCTTTCTTCTCTTGCTTTCTTTCATGGTTTGCTGGCTTTCTTTAGTCATATACTTGGATTCTTTTCTCTTTATCTTTTGCATATCCATTACTGGTTTTTGATATGTGGTTATCATTAGGTTTATATGTAACATCTTATGTATATAGTAGTCTATATTAAGTTGATGGTTGCTTATGTCAGAACTCACTATTTGTGCCTTTTCCCCCAACATTTTAGGTATATGGTATCATACTTCACATCCTTTTAGTTTGTGAGTCTCTTGACTGAGTTGTTTAGGTATACTAAATTTTACTGCTTTTGTGCTTCCTACTTTTCTTACTCCTACTTATGGTCTTTTCTTTCCACTCAAGAGTGGAACATTTCTTGTAGGGCTGATTTAGTGGTGATGAATTCCTTTAACTTTTGTTTGTCTGGGAAACTATCTGTCCTTCTGTTCTGAATGATAGTCTGACTGGATAGAGTATTCTTGATTGTGGGCTTTTTCTTCCAGCATTTAAATATATCATGCTACTCCCTTCTGGCCAGCAAAGTTTCTCCTGAAAAGTCCACTGATAGCTTTATGGTAACTATCTTCTTTTCTTTTGCTGCTTTTAAGTTTTTTCTTTATAACTAATGTTTGCCCTTTAAATTACTGTATGTCTTAGGGTAGATTCCCTTGGGTTGATTTTGTTGGTAGCTGTCTGTGCCTCCTAGATCTAGATTTCTGTTTTCTTCACCAGATTTAGGAAGTTTTCAGCTATTATTTCTTGACATAAATTTTTCTATTCTCTCTCTTTTCCTTCTGGGATCCCTATGATGAGAATGCTATTACACTTCATGATGTCACTGAATTCCCTTAGTCTGTTCTTATTTTTTATTATTTTTCTCTCTCCTGTTCAGCATGATTGCTTTTCATTACTGTGTCCTACAGGTCAGTGATCCATAGTTCTGTTTGCTCTCATATACTGTTTGTTCCCTTTAGTGTATTTTTAATTTCATTTATTGAGTTCTTCATCTCTAATTGGTTCTTTTTTGTTTTCTGTTTTTTTGAGGACCTCCTTGAAGTCCTCCATTCTTTACTCAAGTCTAGTATCTTTATGACCATTATTTAATTTTTTTAATATTTGAGAGAGAGAGAGAGAGAGAGAGAACATGAGTGAGGGAGGGGCAGAGAGCAAGATGGAGACACAGAATCCCGAGCAGGCTCCAGGCTCTGAGCTGTCAACACAGAGCCCGACGTGGGGCTTGAACTCACAAACTGTGAGATCATGACCTGAGCCGAAGCTGGATGCTCAACTGACTGAGGCACCCAGGTGCCCCAGTCACCATTGTTTTAAATTCTTTATAAGGCATATTACTTATCTCCATTTTGTTTGGGTCTCTTGCTGTGATTTTTCCTGTTCTTTCATTTGGGACATATTTCTTTGTCTCCTCATTTTGTCTAACTTTCTGTGTCTATTTCTATGTGTTAGGAAAGTCAGCTCTGTCTCCTGCACCTGAAAATAGTAGCCTTATGAAGAAGAGGTTCTGAAGTGCCCTACAGGGCAGTATCCCCTGTTCATCAGAATGTCACATTTCAGGGGTATCCCCCATGTGCCCTACTGTTGTGGCTGAGCTGATTTGCCTTCAGTCCAGTCATGTGCAGTGGCTTTCTTTGCCTGTTGTGGTCAAGATTTGGTTCCTTTGTTGTTAGTATGTTATTCTGGGGCTGTCTTGGTCTTTTTTTTTTTTTTTTTTTTTAAGTTTATTTGTTTATTTTGAGAGAGAGAGAGAGTGTGCAGGGGAGGGGCAGAGAGAGGAGAGAGAAAGAGAATCCTAAGCAGGCTCTGCACTGCCAGCATAGAGCCTGACAAGGGGCTCAAACTCAAGAACCATGAGATCATGACCTGAGCCAAAACCAAGACTTGGACACTTAACCGATTGTGCCACCCAGACACTCCAGGGCTGTCTTGGTCTTGAGTCAGTTCAGGCATTTGCCAGAGCTGCAGTAGCACTGAACTAAAGGTTGCTTTCCCTGTATTGTCTCCTGAAGATCTTTCATTAGTAGGTAGGGCCTGCAGTCAGACCAGATGTCTTCTCCTAGCCTACTGCTGGGGCCACTGTCTGACTGGTTGTGTGCCTAGGCAGAGGCACTTTGAAGTGGTGTTGGCCTGTGTTGGGGCTGCTTGCATACTGTTAGACTTGTGACACCTCTTTGGGTGAGCTCCAACCAAGAGTGTAGTGGATGGGGCAGTCCCCAGGAGAATGCGTAGGTTGGGCTCACAGTGCCTACAAGGTCCATGCTGGTCCATTGTAGGAAGGCACCTGCTGCTCCTTGGGAAAACTAGGCTCGTGGGTTTGGTGATGATGGGTCCACAGAAGTGCTTGGGGGTAGGGGTGGGGCATACTGTTAGCAAGGTAGGTGGAGAGTGTGGGAGAGCACTGGTTCTCAAAGGTGTGCTTGTATTATATCTATGCTGGTGAGTTGGGAGGGTGGAGAATGGCACCCACCAGCTCCTTTGTTCCTAGTGAAGTCTCCCAAAGATCCCTGCCCTTCCAGGTTATGTTCCAATATTAGTAAATAAATCTCCTTCCTGTATTCCCCAGGCGTTTTTCAAAATGTTGCTTCTCTCTTGTATCTGAGGGGGACTGTTTGTTGTGCATTGCTTGAAGGGTGGGGACTCAGTTTTCTATTGCCCTCAGGCTCTCCCAGAGCTGACTGAGCTCACTGGTTTTTAAGGTTTCTGGTGTGATTGTAAGAACTTGCAAAGTTAGGCTCCTCTGGTTTTGAAAACTGAATGTTATGGGGATTCATATATCCTGTGTGGGAGCCTTGTGTGGGGTTCTGCTCCTTTCACCTTTCCATGCTTATGGTTTACCTCCCTCCTGAGGACAGTTCTGTGGGTCCATTTGGCTCCCGACCATATCTCCCCCCTTCCTACTTTCTTTTCTGTGGCCTCTTCTCTACATTTAGCTGTAGAGGGTCTATTCTGCCAGTTTTCAGGTTGTTTTTTGGGTCATTTACACTGATGTGGGTGTTATCTAGTTGTACCCACTGGACAAGGTAAGTTTGGGTTCTTCCTACTCCACCATCTTCCCTAGAAGTCCCTTTTTAAAATTTTGATGCTGTTGGAAATAGAATAAATAGAATGTTTTCTTTATATCTCTTTTTGGTTGTTAATTGTGACATAAAGAAATACAGCTGATTTTAATGTGTTGCTTTTGTATCTTGCAGTTTTGCTAAATCATTTATTAGCTCTAACGTTTTTTATTTTTATTTATTTTTTTTTAATTTTTTTTAAATATTTATTTATTTTTGAGACAGAGAGAGACAGAGCATGAATGGGGGAGGGTCAGAGAGAGAGAGGGAGACACAGAGTCTGAAGCAGGCTCCAGGCTCTGAGCTGTCAACGCAGAGCCCGACGCAGGGCTCGAACTCAAGACCGTGAGATCATGACCTGAGCCAAAGTCGGAAGCTCAACCGACTGAGCCACCCAGGCGCCCCTTAACGTTTTTTTTTTTAATATTGAGGATGTACTGCATATAAAATTATATTCTCTGAAGTTTCATGTATTATAAAGCTGTGTTGTTGGGTGCGTATGTGTTCATGATTGTTAAATCTTGCTGAGAGATTGGCCCTTTCATCATGTGTTTAGTATCAATTTTTATCAAGTGTATTTTGTTTCATATTTAATATTAGTAAAGCTACTTTTTGCTTACTTTTGGTTTCTCTTTACATAGTGTGTCTTTCTCTATTCATTTAGTTTCACATATTTTTATCTTTGGATTAAAATGTGTCTCTCATAGCATATAATTGGTTCATTTAAAAAAATTTATTAGGTCAGTGTCTGCCTTGGGATTGCTTAGTCCATTTACATTTAATGTAAGTACTTATATGGGAGGGTTTATATCTGTCATTTTGTTGTTTGTCTTCCTTATATCTTATATCTGGAGAATATCTGGTCGCAAGTTGGGGCCTTAAGCACAGGAACTCTGCAGGAGATTGTGGAGAACCTAGGCCCATGAGTGGGGCATAAACATGTCAGCTCTGGCCTAATTTCAGGTTATCTAATAGGATTTCAGAACATTTCAGTGATAAGATTTGCATTTGTATGAATTTTCTGCGTTGAAAGCCTCTTAGAACATGGTCTCAAGGAAATAGGGATGTGCTTTTTGTCTCTGGTGTGCATTTGTACTGTTAGCAGAAGCTTATTGAGCATTCATTTAACTGGTTGGTCCCTACCCAACATTATCATGACTGCCTCATCTTCTGTGCATGGCTGTGGGGATAGAAATGATGGACCTTAAATATGGCTTTCAGAGTTTTTAGTTGTGAGTATGACATATGGACAGTAATTACTACTGTGACCTAGAAACAGCATATTTGTGATTTGTATTTATATCTCAGGTATTCCACTAGCCAAACTTGTTAAGCCCAGTTCTTTGCTCTCCCTTGGGTTCATTTTACTCCACCTGGGAGAAGAACCAATGCTTAGAGAGCAGTGAGTTTCATCTTGGATTCTGATTCCATAGCCAGAATTTTGTGCCCAGACCTAGCATGGTCATTCCTGGTGCCCATGTTGTCTTGGCCATGGCAGTGGGGATGGGTGTTTATTCATCTTTCAAGATACTTGTCAAAAGAAGGTACGCTTTGCTCTGAAGAACCTTCTGGCCTCAAGTCAGAAGTAGTGATGAGTATTTGCATTGTATTTAAATCCCTGACCCTCTCAAGCTGTTTACTTTAAATAATTTTCTTCTTTTTCCACAAATCCTGCCTAGAAGGACCAGGCTTCGCAAAACCAGTGAGCTCTAAAACGACATGGACTCTTGATTCCCTGGGGTAAGCTGTCCCCAGAGATCACTGAATACCTTAAGTGTGTTAAATCAAGCAGACTTACGCATGTGTGTGATAATTTCATTGGCTCTGGAAAGTCAGTCTTGCTGCTGCTCTGGAGACCACACTCATAAGGTTTTTGTACACACAGTTGTAGTTTTTCCTTTGTTTTGATGGGCATGGGGGTTACGGGTCTTAGGATTCTCCAGAGAAACAGCCAATAGAGAGAAGGAGAGGAATTTATCTTAAGGAATTGGCTCACAGGATTATGGAGGCTGGCAAGTCTGAATTTGCAGTACGCTGGCTGGAGATGCAGGGAAGAGGTGATTTGGCAGCATGAGTCCAAAGGCAGTCTGGAGGCAGAATTCCTTACTCTTTGGAGGACCTCAGTCCTCTTATGTTTTCTCTTACAGCTATCAACTGATTAGATGATGTTCACCTACAGGGTGGAGGGTAATGTGCTTTACTCAAAGTCTGCTGATGTAAATGTTAATCGCATCTAAAAAATACCTTGACAGGGAAATACAAATCAAAACCACACTCAGATATCACCTCACACCAGTCAGAGTGGCTAAAATGAACAAATCAGGAGACTATAGATGCTGGCGAGGATGTGGAGAAATAAGAACCCTCTTGCACTGTTGGTGGGAATGCAAACTGGTGCAGCCGCTCTGGAAAACAGTGTGGAGGTTCCTCAAAAAATTAAAAATAGATCTACCCTATGACCCAGCAATAGCACTGCTAGGAATTTATCCAAGGGATACAGGAGTGCTGATACATAGGGCACTTGTACCCCAATGTTTATAGCAGCACTTTCAACAATAGCCAAATTATGGAAAGAGCCTAAATGCCCATCAACTGATGAATGGATAAAGAAATTGTGATTTATATACACAATGGAATACTACGTGGCAATGAGAAAGAATGAAATATGGCCTTTTGTAGCAATGTGGATGGAACTGGAGAGTGTGATGCTAAGTGAAATACGTCATAGAGAGAAAGACAGATACCATGTTTTCACTCTTATGTGGATCCTGAGAAACTTAACAGAAGACCGTGGGGGAGGGGAAGAAAAAAAAAAAAGAGGTTAGAGAGGGAGGGCGCCAAAGCATAAGAGACTGGTAAAAACTGAGAACAAACTGAGGGTTGATGGGGGGTGGGAGGGAGGGGAGGGTGGGTGATGGGTATTGAGGAGGGCACTTGTTGGAATGAGCACTGGGTGTTGTATGGAAACCAACTTGACAATAAATTTCATATTAAAAAAAAAATACCTTGATAGTAACATCTAGGTTGCATTTGAACCCAAACTAGGTAATACCATAGAATAGCCAAGTTATCACATGAAGTTAACCATCACATTTTTCCCATTTAATTAATTATATTAATTTTTAAAAACTAATTTTCATTTAGTTTTTATTTTGTGTTTTTTTATTTATTTTTTTTTTATTTTTTTTTTTAAATTTTTTTTTTCAACGTTTTTTATTTATTTTTGGGACAGAGAGAGACAGAGCATGAACGGGGGAGGGTCAGAGAGAGAGGGAGACACAGAATCGGAAACAGGCTCCAGGCTCCGAGCCATCAGCCCAGAGCCTGACGCGGGGCTCGAACTCACGGACCGCGAGATCGTGACCTGGCTGAAGTCGGACGCTTAACCGACTGCGCCACCCAGGCGCCCCTTTATTTTGTGTTTTAATAACTTGAAGTTTAGATAATTGCCTCTTCCAACAAAGATTGGCTGAGTACGTACTGAAGGGTAAGTCCATGCAAAGGGTGGTCATGGGTACAGGGAGGTCCTTGCCTTCTGGAACTGCCAGCTGTGTGAAGGGAGAGTCAACACTTCCCACCTGCCCTCTACCAGGAAAGGGGAGCACATCCTTTCACGTGTCACTTTTAGACCTTGCACATGAGCTGTGGGAGGCTGTAACCCTCTTCATGTCCATATATAGCACCCCCCAACACACACCAGGATTGCCCAGAATGGGGTGAGCCTACTTGTGGATGCCTCTGCCAGGGTGGCTGAGGATTGGGGTATTTGCCAGTTGCCACGGGGGATGTGGTTTCTTTTCGCCTCTCTGTGACCCTGTGCTGAGTTCCCTATGTATCATTTGTATTCTAGTCACACATATTGGGCTTACACCATAGAGTTCTGTAGAATTAGTTGTGATTCTGGAAGGGCTTTTGAGAAGCTTTTGGAACTCTCTGTTGCCCCAATTCTGCCCCAGGTCAAGGCAGGAAAGGAGATATGCTGTATTGTCTGATCTCTAGGGTGTGACTCAGTCTTGGGGACCCCCCAACAGACTGGGGTAGGGGTGGCCCTGGGCACTGTGGCCATGCACACCCTTCCTGCAGACTATGAGTGTGAAAGTCTCAAGGTCCCTCTGAATTCTCCCTTCTTATATAGGTCATGTGCATTCCTACAGTTACCCGAGATGATGTTTTTGAGAGTGTGCTTAGAACTCTGCCTCAGGAGGGGCGCCTGGGTGGCTCAGTGGGTTAAGCGTCTGACTCTTGATTTTGACTCAGTTCATGATCTCACACTTTGTGAGTTCGAGCCCCACATCAGGCTTTGTGCTGGTGGTATGGAGCCTGCTTGAGATTCTATCTTTTCCTCTCTGCCCTTCCCCTGGTTCATGCTTTCTCTTTCTCTTACAAAAATAAAATAAACTTAAAAAAAAAAAAAAGAATTCTGCGTTAGGAGCTTCTTGATTTCATTTAGAGTAATTGGGGAGCATGTCCCCACTAGAGAGCCCTGCCAGCTTTCCCAGAAGGTCCTGTTATCAACTACATGAGGAGGGGACATGCATGCTTGAAGACCAAGTCAGATTCCTTAGCTGGACAACTCAGCCAAGGTCTGTCCAGGCCAAGCTTAAGAACTAGTTGGTTCCTTGGCACAAAAACAGACACTCAGATCAATGGAACAGAATAGAGAACCCAGGAATGGACCCACAAGCATATGGCCAATAATCTTTGACAAAGCAGGAAAGACTATCCAATGAAATAAAGACAGTCTCTTCAGCAAGTGGTGCTGGGAAAACTGGACAGCAACATGCAGAAAAATGAACTGGACCACTTTCTTACACCATACACAAAAATAAGCTCAAAATGGATGGAAGATCTAAGTGCAAGAGAGAAAGCCATCAAACTCCTCGGAGGAGAAAGCAGGCAAAAACCTCTTTGATCTTGACCGCAGCAACTCCTTACTCAGCACATCTCCAGAGGCAAGGGAAACAAGCAAAAATGAACTATTGGGACCTCATCAAAATAAAAAGCTTCTGCACAGTGAAGGAAACAATCAGCAAAACTAAAAGGCAACCGACAGAATGGGAGAAGATATTTGCAAACAACATATCAGATCAAGGGTTAATATCCAAAATCTATAAAGAATTTATCAAACTCAACACCCAAAAAACAAAGAATACAGTGAATAAATGGGCACAAGACATGAATAGACACTTCTCCAAAGAAGACATCCAGATGGCCAACCGACACATGAAAAAATGCTCAACATCGCTCGTCATCAGGAAAATACAAATCAAAACCACAATGAGATACCACGTCACACCTGTCAGAATGGATAACATTAACAACTCAGGCAACAATAGATGTTGGCGAGGATGCAGAGAAAGAGGATCTCTTTTGCACTGCTGGTGGGAATGCAAACTGGTACAGCCAGTCTGGAAAACAGTGTTGTAGACTCTAAGTCTAAAGTTCTCTTTTGACCAGCAAAAGAGTGGACGTAGGATTAGAGCGAGAGATGGCTAATATCTGGGAAAAGACAAGAGCCCTGAATAAGGGTACCTGCCCCATATTTATTAAGATCAGAAGGCTTACAAACATGGCAATGGATGTGCACAAAGAGACAAAGAAACTGTGAACATTAACTTAAGGATGTGAGGGAAAAGGGGGGGGGGGTTTGAAGATATACAGTGTTTGGGGTTAGGGTCAATATAAAACCAAATCCTGGCATTGGGCAGATGGGCAGATGGTTGTTAACGGCAGACAGGAGGTGCGAGGCACTGCATCTGTTTAACTTAGCCAGCCTAGAGGATGAGACAACTAGAGGGAATAACCTCAGGGTTAATAAGGCACTTTTTCTTTTGTTAACCATCTCCTCCCTGGGCTGCTTTGCCTGCAGTGCAGTGGTCCATAGTCCAATTCACCAGTTTACCTAACTTGGCCCTTTCCTGCTGTGAAAGCAGCTTTTCTGGTATAGTACTAAATTGGGGGGCATTTTTGCCGTGCATGCCTGATCTTGCTTATCTCATATACCTTTGTATTGGGAGTCTTTGTACCCATTCCTATTTTGGGCCTTTGCCCCTCCCTCTCTATTCTGGGGGGTCTGCACCCCCTTTCTATTTGGGGGTGTCTTTGCGCCCCCTATTCTTGGGGTGCCAATCTGGTTTACCCAAACTCGGATGTGAGTATTCTATGGCTTTGTATTTCTTTATGCCTTGTTAACCCATTGGTGTAAGCCTGGAGGATTCCTAAGCCTAACCCCCACAAACAGTGTGGAGGTTCCTCAAAAAGTTAAAAATAGAACTACCCTACGACCCAGCAATTGCACTACTAGGTATTTATCCAAGGGATACAGGTATGCTGTTTCGAAGGGGCACATGCACCCTAATGTTTATAGCAACACTGTCAACAATAGCCAAAGTATGGAAAGAGCCCAATGTCCATCGATGGATGAATGGATAAAGAAGATGTGGTATACACACACACACACACACACACACACACACACACACACACACACAATGGAGTATGACTTGGCAATCAAAAAGAATGAAATCTTGCCATTTGCAACTACGTGGATGGAACTGGAGGGTATTATGCTAAGTGAAATTAGCCAGCCAGAGAAAGACAAAAATCATATGACTTCACTCATATGAGGACTTTAAGACACAGAACAGATAAACACAAGGGAAGGGAAGCAAAAATAATATAAAAACAGGGAGGAGGACAAAACAGAAGAGACTCATAAATATGGAGAACAAACTGAGGGTTACTGGAGGGGTTGTAGGAGGGGGGATGGGCTAAATGGGTAAGGGGTATTAAGGAATCTACTTCTGAAATCATTGTTGCACTATATGCTAACTAACTTGGCTGTAAATTAAAAAAATAAAGTAAAATAAAGAACAAAACAAAACAAAAAGAACTGGTTGGTTTCTGATGATTGTAGCCCCACGATGGTTCATAGCCTTTTGCCTATTCAGCTGGCTGCTCCCAGGAGGGAGTGATGGAGTTGTGCCATTTCCTCATCCCACATCTCCATCCATATGCCCAAGTTGGTACTTCTAAGTACCTCACGTTGCTTGAAAATTCAGTTTAAATAAATTATACACATTTACTCAGTATTTCTCCTTTCATCTTTTTTCTGCTTTATTAGCTCCTCCTGAAAAAGAAAGAAAGAAAGAAAGAAAAAAGAAAAAAGAAAGAAAAGAGAAGCAAAGAAAATTGTTTTTGGAAAGCACAGCATTTCACATCCCTATCATTTTCATCTGCTTGCTCCATCCCTAACATGACTCTGAACATGAGCTCCAGTTGGTGATTTATAAATGTAAACAGTATCTCTGTCCGAGTTTGGTGGGTCAGTCATAAAGTATGCATAGTTGATAATAGATAATAGTTTGAAAACTAAGTGATTGAGGTGTAGGAGACAATGTTGTACGATGTTGTAGTTGTGGTGGCCTTGTGCTGGCTGTCTTAGAACTTCCCATGCTTGCAAGTTGGAGTGAGGCTGACTGAACTGTAGTGGGTGCCTGGGCTGCTGGTACTCCTGATTTCCTCCATCTCCAGGATCTTTGCAGGAATGAACCTTTCAAAGGGTTTGTGTGTTAATCTGTTAAGGCTCTTCTAACCAAGTACCACAGATTGGGTGTCTTAAACAACAGAAATTTACTTCCTCACAGTTCTGGAGGCTGGAAGTCTAACAACAAGGTGTCGGCAGGGTGGTTTCTCTGGACAAAGCCTCTTTCTTTGGCTTGTAGATGGACATCTTTCCTCTGTGTCCTCACATGGCCTTCCCTCTATGCCTGTCTGTCTCCTAATCTCTTCTTATAAGGACACCAGCCATATTGCATTAGGGCCACACTATGACCTCATTTTACCTTAATGAGCTCTGTAAAGACCCACTCCCATGATACCTAAGGGATGGGGGATTAGGGCTTCAACATATGGATTTGGGGTAGGGGGAACATTTCAGCCCATAGTAGTTCATTTAGTTAAAACTTGGTGTTAACAGTGGCACTCTTCAGTTCCCTGGGCCAGACCCTCAGTGATAGGGCACCTGTGAGTCCTCAGACCTGTGGGCTACCACTGGTTAAGGGAGGACTGGGTCAGGTGAGTAGCTGTTAGGGCAGCTTAATTCCTTGTCCTTGTTAGGTAAAAATACAGTTGCCCCCTGTTTTCTTATATCATTGCAAAGGATTATATGGTATACCCCATATGGGAGACCAGTGTCCTGAAACAGTTTCTTACAGAATGGGCCAGAGACTCCTACCTTAGAATCAATGCAGGAGGTTAGGGGGTGGAGCTCTAAAAATGCAGGTGTCCAGAACCACCCTACCTCTAAAGAATTTGGGAAAGGCCTGAGATTTGGCATTTGGCATTGTATGTAAGTGATGAATCACTGAATTCTACACCTGATACCAATTTTATCATATATGTTAACTAGAATTTAAATAAAAATTAAAATTAATAAATAAATAAAATTTATAAGTAATATAAGTAAAATTTCAAAAAAAAAAGCCTCCCTGGTGGTTTTCTGCAGTATTTAGTCACAGCCAGCTCATACCCCAGCTGGGTATGAGGACCATTAGGGCATTGAGTGGGAGGGTCCCACTCAGAATTTTATGGTTTTCTGAATAAAGTATTCATCTTATGAGCTTTGTAGCAGCCTGAAAATGGTTGCAAAAACTGTTATCTCTTGAGGAGTTTTAATTACCACAGGGAAAAAAAGATGTAGACAATTAAAACTAAGCTGGAAGGAACTTCAGGGTTTTAAATAGGCGGGAGTGGCTGGAACCCTTTGTGTCTGCAGGCAGAGCCACTACCTGCTGCCTCATCACCCACAGGGACAAGGGATTTGAAATCTCATATATATGTGTATTAAACTGTTCATTGTGAGCAATTCCAAAATGTACAGAGATACCGAAAATAGGATTATGATCCCTCAACAGTGATCTTGGTTTGTCTGTAACCACCACCACACATGCACTGTTGTGAAGCAAATCCCAGATGTAGCATTTCATCTCATTCACAAATGCTTCCATGTGTATTCCAAGAGATAGGAGTTCTTTTTAAGAACATAAACAGTGTTGGAATTTTGTTTCTTTTTTTCTGGGCCAGAAGTGGAAATGGTTTTGCACTTTCAAGGTCTTTCACTATTTTCTGTAAGCTGTTTTCTTTCTGATCCTAAATATCTGGGAAGTATAAAATTAAGTAATTGAAGCTAAAAATTTGGGATACTATATATTTTCTAAACAAAGCCCAGCAATTTGTAGTAGTCTGAAGTGTTCTAGTTAAAGTACTAAAATGATCATTTCTGGGGGCTAAGTCACCTTTTAAAAGCCCTGCCTGAGGTTGTGTGCTTTCCAGGCCACCTCTCCATGAGGTCTTTTAGAAGTTTTCTTCCAGGAGTGTAGGACTCTGGGCAAAACCTTCCTCTGGGCGGACAGACATAGGGATTTCCAAGGTAGGTACTGTGGTTGGAAAGATTTATTTTACTTTGAAGTGGATGCAGGTGTGTAAACTTGCCATGGGTCATAGCAGTAAGGAGCTACTGAAACACACCTCCATTCAAGGACTTAGGACACATCTGTTTGAACATTAAAAAAAATTTTTTTTTTGAGAGAGCACGAGCAGGGGAGGGGCAGAGAGAAAGGGGCACACAGGATCTAAAGCAGACTCTAGGCTGAGAGCAGTGAGCCCGATGTAGGGCTTGAGCCCATAAACTGTGAGATTCAAGACCTGAGCCAAAGTCAGACACTCAACTGACTGAGCCTCCCAGGTGCCCTTTGAACATTTTTAATTCCTTTTCCCTTAGGTTCATAAAAAGTTTTCAGGGGAGTATTCCATTTTTACCCTTTTTAAATAATTTCAAACTGACAAAATATTGCAGAAAATAAAAACAGTACAAAGAGCATGCACACAGAGAAAACTTTTCCCTACTAATTTGAAGCTGTTTACTCTGAAACACATCAGTGTATATTTCCTAAGCATAATGTATGTATCCATAGGACAGCTACCAACTTCTGGCCTTTTTATAGGAAGTTTACTGACCCCTGCCTTACAGAATTCATTGCACATGTATTAATGTGCAAGAATTTTCCTCATAATTCATGATAACAAAGACCCTGTAACCAGCCTCGTGAGATTGGGCCCATAGACTATACTCCATTTGTTCAGTGGAATAGTATACACCTGTCAAAACCACTCTTCAAAGCAACCTGTGGTTGTGGATGCATCTTAGTGATAATATAGCAGTGGAAAAAAATTAGACAATTATATATAGCATGTTTTCCCTTTTTTAAATTTTTTTTTCAACGTTTTTTATTTATTTTTGGGACAGAGAGAGACAGAGCATGAACGGGGGAGGGGCAGAGAGAGAGGGAGACACAGAATCGGAAACAGGCTCCAGGCTCCGAGCCATCAGCCCAGAGCCTGACGCGGGGCTCGAACTCACGGACCGCGAGATCGTGACCTGGCTGAAGTCGGACGCTTAACCGACTGCACCACCCAGGCGCCCCTGTTTTCCCTTTTTTAATGATTAAAAAAGTGTCTTTTAAGAATATGTATAGATGAGATGCAACTTATATAAAAGAAAGTGGGGGATCAGTGCCTCCTGTTTCTCCTGTGGATCACATGTAGGTCCCCAGCTTTCATTGTGGATAGGAGTTCCTCTCCTGTTATGGCATTATTAAACATAATTAAGTTGAAAGATGTCAGGGTCTAAGAACAATTGTGCATCTGAGGTCCAACTTTCTGTGGACCTCAACATTACTTTGAAGTTAACTCTTGGGGATTAACTGTTGTCTCAAAACTGTTTCTCAGATGGGCAGTGTTTGACTTACGGAAGTGGGTCAGCAGTTTGCTGAGATGGGAGCTATGGATTAGAAACTGCTTCCTTCCCTGGGTGGGGCTCGCAGAGTTCTTCTGGGTAAATTTAGAAGTAAAAGAGGAAATTCCAATGGGAAAAGGCTGAAAAGGTTGATATGATAAAAATTTTATTTATTTATTAATTTTAATTTTTATTTAAATTCTAGTTAGTTAACATATATGATAAAATTGGTATCAGGTGTAGAATTCAGTGATTCATCACTTACATACAACACCCAGTGCTCATTCACAAGTGCCCACCTTAGATCTCATCACCTGTCTAGGCCGTCTCTACCTCCCTCCATCAATCCTCAGTTTGTTCTCTCTTGTTAAGAGTCTCTTATGGTTTGCTTTCCTCTCTTTTTTTTCCCCTTTGTTTATCTGTTTTGATATGATACAAATTTTAAACTGAAGTTTCAAAGAAAAAAGTGGCAAGAAAGGCATAGAAAGCCAAGTAACCTGATCTGGGAAAAATGTTGCAGCAGCTTTCACATGGTTTTAATGTCTTAATATCAGTGCTGTAGTGACCTGCCTGTAAACATTGATGAGGAAAATACCAACATTTTAAAGGATGAAATAACAGGAAAATAAATCAAACTGGCAAGTCACACAAGGGTAAAGAAAAAAATCCCACTAGGTTATTGTATAGGAATGTGTTCAGCCTTAGTAAGAATAACAAGAATGCATATTAAAAGAACATTGAGATACAGTTCCGCTTACTAGATTATAAAAATGACGGGGCTCCTGGGTGGCTCAGTCGGTTAAGCGTCCGACTTCGGCTCAGGTCATGATCTCACGGTCCGTGAGTTCGAGCCCCGCGTCGGGCTCTGTGCTGACAGCTCAGAGCCTGTAGCCTGTTTCGGATTCTGTGTCTCCCTCTCTCTGACCCTCCCCCGTTCATGCTCTGTCTCTCTCTGTCTCAAAAATAAATAAACGTTAAAAAAAAAAATTAAAAAAAAAAAATGAAAGTGATCCCTGGGTGCTGTGCTGAGGCTCCATGCTATCATCTCTGGGCCCCTGTGGTAGGACACCTCGCCTGAATCCACCTGCAACTTTTTTTGCCTGAATCCACCTGCAATTTTTAAAAATTGAGATATAATTGACATATAGCATTGTATTAGTTTACACTGTACAACATAATGATTTAATATATACATACAGTGAAATGATTACTTATGACAATAAGTCTAGGTAACATCCATCACTTCACATAGTTACAGAAAACCTTTTTTCCTGTGATGAGAACTTTTAAGGTTTACTGTCTTATGAACCTTCATATATGCAATACAATATAATTATTAACTGTAGTCACCATGCTGTGTATTACATCCCCAGGATTTATTTATTTTATAACAAAGTTAGTACCAGTTGACCACCTTTACCTGATAGATGCATCCTGTACCCCATGCTTCTGACAGCTACCGATCTGTTCTCCATATTTTTGAACTTGGGTTTTTGGTTTTTTTCTGTGTGGGTTTTTTTTTTTTTTTTTCAGATTCTAAGTGAGATTGTACAGTATTTGTCTTTCCTTGGCTTATTTCTCAGCATAATGCCTTCAAGATTCATCCATGCTGTTGAAAATGGCAGGATTTCTTTCTTTTGTATGACTGAATAACATTCCATAATGTGTGCATGTGTACACACACACACACACACACACCCCCCACATCTTCATTTATCCATCGACGAACACTTAGGTGGCTTTTGTGTCTTGGCTGTTATGAAGGATGACTCAGTAAAGATGGGGTTTAGATATCTTTTGGAGTCAGTAACTTTGTTTCCTTCAGATAAATACCCAGGAGTGGGATTGCTGGATCATCACTTGCAGCTTTAAAGACAGTAGTTTGATTTAAGAATCTCCTCCTGGGATGCTCAGCCAGGAAGGTCATCTGAAAACATACTGACTTTTCTGGTTAGAGATGGTAATCTTAGGCTTTTCTCTAGAAGAGAAAAATGTATTAACTTAAATGGTTAATACGAAGGGTCCGAGTGTTTGGAGAGCACTTATGAGGCTGTGTAAGTAAGGATGAGGCTGCCATCCAGTATGGAGTGTTCTTGGTGATGCAACCTGGGCAGGAAGCATCTAGGTCCACACTTATGGGGACTGGGCTTGGGACAGGCTAGGAGGGTAGGCCTTTTGTGCACTCCTGGGGGCTGAAGACCAGTGTGTTTCCTTTCTAAGTTTTTGTGCTGCGCAGGTGTTTCTGTGATGGTGGAGAAGATCTGCATGAGCTCGGTGAAAGAACTGCTCTCTGCTTTTGTTCAGTTGAGACTAAGTGCCAGCTGATGGCTTCACTGGTCTGGACAGATTCACTGTTGTTTTGGAGAGAACTGGGGGGTATCTGGCTCTAAGAATCAGGATTTTGGTTTCTATGAAGCTAAGATCTCCTCCTCTGAGTTCCTGCGCCACTTACAGAGTTGGCATCTTTGTGGGAAAGCCTCCTGCCTGTGCCAGGACCTCTCAGGACACCCGCTTCATGGGAACAGTGGGGTCATAGGGCACAGAGGAAGACAGCAAGTCTGATGTGGATATTTTCAGGCTGAATGGCTTGAACAGCAACATCCTGGGTAGAAACTGGGGAGTAGTGCGGTATAGGTAAGGTGGTGGCTAAGGTCAGGGTCATGGCCTCAGGCTAGAGGATACTAGGTGGAGTCTGGCCCAGGGCCACTGTCTGTCTGGTGCCCCTCAAGGGGTACTCCTGGAGTGGGAGGAACTTGGGCTGCTAGCGGGCTGCTCCAGAACCACTGGGGACTTTTTAGAACCCCGGTTGGCACCCTGCTATACCCAGACAGATGGGGATGTGGAAGGCTAGGGTCCTTGCTGGGTCAAAAGAAGGACAAGGAGGCACATTCAGGTAGTGTGAGGTGCCTGGTGAAAGTTGACCCTGCAACTTCTGTGCCTTTTTGTCATAGTCCTGCAGCTTTCTTTACCCTTAGAGGAGAACTTAGGAAGCTGGCCTAGCACTTGTTAGGTAAGGCCAGGGAGAAGCAGGCCTCACAGCCTTGAACCTTATGAGACCTGTTCCTCAGCTGCCCACAGGATCTGGTCCTTCAGAGCACAACACATGATAAGGGGAACGAGTCGAATTGAGAAGGCTAAGAATGCCCAGCCAAATGATGAACAGTGGTATTCCTCACCAAATGCTTAAGACAGTGCCCAGTGCTCATTGTGATGCTTCTGCACTCTGCATCACTCTTTTCATACACAACTGCTTAGGTGAAGGCGGCAGCACCACTGAGCTGGGGTTGCAGGGACAGCATAGGCCAACTTGTGGAGTGGGGGGGGGGGGGAGGGGAGAAGCTGAGCTGCTCCAGGGGAGTACAGTGGACCCTCCAGCTTCAGCTTCCCCCACTGTGAAGTGAAGAGGGTCATCATCCCTTGCACAGGGCAGGTCTCAAAGTTTGTTGATGGGCTTGTGTGGTGGGTGTAAGCCCATGTTTGGGTTAGTCTCTCTCATCTTCCAGGGCTTAATGCTGTCACTGAGGAATATAATATAACAGTGTTACACTAGTTTCAGGTGTACAATGTAATGATTCAACAGTTGTAGATATTACTCAGTGCTTATCATGGTAAGGGTGCTCTTAATCCCCTTCACCTATTTCACCCATCTTCCCACCTACTGTCCTCCCCACCCCCCTGCAGCTACCAGTTCTCTATTGTTAACAGTTTGGTTTTTGTTTATCTCCTTTTTTCTTTGTTCATATGTTTTGTTTCTTAAATTCCACATGAGTGAAATCATATGGTATTTGTCATTCTCTGACTTATTTCACTTAGTATTGTCCTCTCTAGCTCCATCCATTTTGTTGCAAATGGCAAGATTCTATTCTTTTTTTTATGACTGAGTAACATTTCATTGTATACAAATAGCACAGGTAGTGCCCTCTCTTATGGATTGACACCCAGACACATACCAGAGACTGCCACCGTGGGGTGTATTCTACTACCCACCTGGATATATTCTTGACTACCTTTGATGTCTCTTAAACATGTACTGGATTCTGTGTGAAAGATGAAAGACCACCACATTCACATGAAGAAACATTTAGCAATTAATACAACATGCTGTCTCTCTGGATCCCAGACCATGGAGGAAAACAACCAGCCCAGCAAGGAGAGTCCTGCTTAATCTGAATGTCTGTCAGATGGCAGTATATCAGGTTCTGTGGTGCTTACCTGTGTGCCTTGCATTCAGCTAGGGGGCCATTTCTTTCTTTTTTTAAGTATTTATTTATTTGGAGAGAGAGAACGAGAGAGCGTGCACATGTGCATGCAGGGGGTTGGGGGAGAGAAAGACAGGGAGATAGAGAATCCTCTCCTCAGTGTCGGCATGGAGCCTGACGTGGGGCTCAAACTCATAAATGATGAGATCATGACCTGACCTGAGCTGAAATCAAGAGTTGGATGCTTAACCAACTGAGCCACCCAGATGCCCCTGCGGGACTGTTTCTAGTGTTTCCACTTTCCCAAGGGACCCACAGGGGGCCATGGGAGGGAGAGCACCATACAGGCATGTCAGGCGGGGCCTGGGTGTTAGGGAGCTGAGGAAGGACAGCTGCAGGCTGTGGGGAGCGCCCTTAACTTTACATCAGGGATTGAGACTTTACTCTGGAATACTGGGCCCATTCTGCCTGTTATTGATTATTTTAGCATCAGAGTAGTTTCTTCATACAAATCTCAGGAAGTATACCAGTATATTAAATGGTAAAAGCAGGGCTACTTTCCCTTGCCATTATGGGGTACCCCAGGGTCTCACAGAACATGGTCTGAAAACCACAGCTATAGGTAGCAGTAGCCAGTACAAATGTAAAGCAGGAAAGTAACATGATCAGAGTTGTGCTTTGCACAGTTAAAAGAAGTTAAAAAGGAGGGTGGCAGACATGAGTGCAGGTTTGGAGTGTTCCGTGTTAGGGAGGGGCTGGACAGACAGTGGGGCAGTAGCAGGAAACCTGCAGTGGGGGCAGGAACCCTTTCAGGAGGCTGATAGCTCAGTCTTGGGAAGACCACACCTAGGGGCAACCTGACCCCCAGGGGGATGGAGAGCAGTGTCTTGGAGGGGGAGGGGTCCAGAGAGTCAAGATTCCCAACCCGACTCCATCTCAGGACTTCACCTTATTGTGATTTTCAAGCAGACTTGATTTTGTTTCTCTGTTGATGCAGCAGTTCTTTTGAAGTGATAGTAAAAGAGACTAGTGCTGCATTTGAGAATGGAATTTGAAGTTTTTGTTCATTAAAACAGTTGAGTTTCTTCAGCATTCAAGCTTGGCTAGAAAATGATGTTTAGTTTTTAATTATGAACTTTTTGCTTGGTGATCACAGCAGCCCCTTCCCCGCCCTTCCGTATCTCCCCTTAATCTGGAGAAATAAAATAGAGTCCATGCTGGTTGGTGATACAGAAAAACCCATTGTTTTATTTTTAATTTTTTATCTTTCAAAGTTTTAATTTAAATTCCAGCCAGTTAACATATAGTGTAAATTTAGTTTCAGGTATAGAATTTTAGTGATTCAACACTTACATACAACACTTGGGTGCTCATCACAAGTGCCCTCCTTAATCCGTGTCACCTATTTCAGCCATCCCCCACCCACCTCCGCTGGGCAACCATGAGTTTGGTCTCTATTTCCTGGTTTGCCTCTCTTCCCCCCACACTGCTGTGTTTCTTTGTGTTTTTTCCTTGAATTCCATATTTGAGTGAAATCATGGTATTTTTCTTTCTCTGACTTATTTCGCTTAGCATAATTCTAGCTCCATATAAGCTGTTGCAAATGCAAGACTTCATTGTTTTTGATGGCTGAGTAAATGGACACTTGGGCTCTTTCTATAGTTTGGCTATTGCTGATAATGCTGCTGTAAACACTGGGGTGCATGTATTCCTTCAAATTAGTATTTTTGTATCCTTTGGGTAAATACCCAAAGTATTTATAGTAAGGCACATTGTTTTAAAATGTGGGAGAGAAAGGCAAGGTTCAGTAAAGTATGCTTCTTTTCTTCACATGATTTATTATTTTACATGTGAACAGATTGCATAAAAATATTGGACATTTCTACTTTTCTGGGAAGTACCTTTATTTGCATATAGAAGAGGAAGAAAATCAGTGTTCATATGTTAGCAGAATCATTTCAGTTTCTTCTTTGGTTATGCTGTGGAGTTTGGCAAGCAAAATACTTTCAATTTGTAAAATAAAAATTTAGAAATACTGGGAAGACTCCTCTTGGTGGTCATGTTGACTCAGGGTGGAATCAACACGTGCATGGCACTCTCACTGTGGGTGCCACAAGCAGGACTCTTGAGTGGGCACCAAAGTGATCAGTTCTGCATTTTCCTGCCTGTGGTTTCACCATGTTTTGTAACCTTGGTGTTGAGCTGCTTTGGCAGTTTCTATTTTAAACAAAGATTAGTCCTCTCAGTGCCTGTGTAGAGCTGCCACTTGCTGGCTCTTGGATAGGACACACCTTCACTTGGCTTGTCTGACAGTGGGCCACACTCCTTGCAGATGTCCCCAGAGGGAGGCTCTGGATCTCAGTCTGTGCTAGACTCTGTCTCCATGTGTGCATGGTGGTAGTGCCTCCCCTGCAACATACCCCTGGGTCCCCAGCTTCTGGCCTCTGAATTGGTGTCCCCATGCCTCATTCCTTCCTTAGAGCATCCAGGTGCTAACTATTGCTGTACATACTGCTGCCTACCCTTCCAGAGCTTCAGGTCAATTTTTGACCTCTTTGTGAGCTGGGTTAGCTGCCACCCTATCTTACTGACAGTGAGAACCCAACCTAGTCTGGTTCCTGGCCCTTGGATGCTTACTATTTATTAATAGGCATGTACCTAACAATAGTTTTTTTTTTCCTAAAGTTTATTTATTTATTTTGAGAGCGATTGACAGAGAACAAGAGCGGAAGAGGGTAGAGAGAGGAGAGAGACAGAGTCCTAAGCAGGCTCCGCACTGTCAGTGTGGAGCCTGACTCAGGGCTCAAGCTCACAAACTGTGAGATCATGACCTGAGCTGAAATCAAGAGCCAGATGCTCAACCATCTGAGCCACCCAGGCACCCCCTCCCTCAGCATAATAGTTTTACTTTCATTTCTTTTTTTTTTTAATGTTTATTTATTTTTGAGAGAGAGACAGAAAGAGAGCACTAGCAGGGGAGGGGCAGAGAGAGAGGGAGACACAGAAACTGAAGCAGGCTCCAGGCTCAAACCCACAAACCATGAGATCATGACCTGAACTGAAGTTGGATGCTTAAACAACTGAGCTACCCAGACAGACACCTCTACTTTCATTTATATTTTTGTGGTGGACAGTAATTTATCTAGGTAAGACCTTACCTTAATAAAAGTTACAGATCTGTGAAGTTATTTGTTGAGTTCCTTTGTGAGTATGTGAGACCTACTGGAGTTAAGTGTTTGATTTACTAAAGATTTAAATTTAGAGGCTGTAGTAGGAACAGAAGTAACCAGAACCAGTTTGCTTACTGTTTATGTTTGAGCTGTCTCTCTTAGTGTTTTAAACCAGCCTTCTAAAGAAGCCACCTTAAGCTTGTCCATCGTCCCTAGGTTCAACCTTTATTGGCATTTATTTTCTTTTGCTCTTCATTTTTATTCTTTTACACTGGTAGATGACTGTCCTTCTTCCAAATACATGCAAATGATTTCACCCAAAAGTGTTTTCAGATATTTTCTGTTTCTAGAACAGTGTTAGAGGAATGGTGATAAAACAGAAATACATCTCTGTGGTGACAGAAGTTTATCCTCTAATCTGCTAAAACATAACCCCCCGGCCTGAGTCCTGCTCTGGGCTGGCCTGGGCTGGCTCCAGCAGGCAGTGCAGACTGAAGTTGTCCAGGCTCAGAGGAGGCCTCGTGTGGAGACTTCAAGTCAGCTCTGTAATACTGCCCCAGGAGCCCTGTGGTCACCCTGAGGTGCTGTTGGGGGTCTGAACTAGGGCTGGACCCTTCAGGAACAGATGCCTCCATGCTGTGCTCTCAGGGGACCTTGGCAGGGATGTCTGGACTGTGGATCCTCTTAGGCACCCCTTGTCAGCAGCCCCCAGCCACCTGCCAATCCTTTTGCTTCACCTGCCATGTCCATGTCTGAAGGCAACGGTCTTACCTTACACCTTTGTTTTGTTTTGTCTCTGCCACACCTTTCCTGACAGTATCCCATTTCCTAGGGATACTGGCTTATTGCAGACACACTCATACTGGTACATGTCACGCACACACACACACATCACTTTTTTTTTTTCTTTCTGTTTTCATCTCTTGGCACCACCCATACTGCCAGTTGAAAATCAGTCTCACTGCTTTAATTTTTGTGAATTCTTTGCAGCCTAAGTATTCTTTTTTTTTTCTAAGTATTCTTTTTTTCGAAGACCATTGAGTTGTATAAGGACTCATTGTGTATCGTTAACTTTTAATGGAACTGCCAGCAGACGGAGGCTTCCCTTTCTTCCCTCCCACCTACCCCCATGCTACCCAGAAACAGGGCAGACTATTAAATCATATTTATTTTTACTAAAAAGTTCTCTTATTCACTGTTCTTTGCTTCAAAAGAGTGTGGTAACTATTACATTTTATAGAAATCATCTTGCCTTTTCGCTTGGCTGCTTACTGTGGCTCTGTCCCCTGTTCCCATGCTTCCCACCTGCCCCTGGGCAGCTCTTTCGGGGGTTCTGGCTCTTGCTTGCTTCTCTCTTGCCCCTCAGGCCTAAGCTGCTTTAGAAAGCACACACACACAACACTCACCCTTGTGAAACTCGTTTTATTGACTTCTCTGTTTGCCTCTGGCCTTTACCCAAGTGGACACAGTGCCTGGTGCTGGGGTGGGTAACTCTGTCCCTGCTCTGTGGGACCTCTGAGCCTTACTCTGCTCATCTGTCAGAGTGTGATGGCCCCACCTTGAGGGTGGGTGAGAGGACAACTTATTGAGAGGATGTCAGGATAAATCTGAGCCTGAGGGGCAAACATTGCCAGGTGAAGGAGAAAGAAGAAGGTCAGCAGCCATGGGCCTTCAGCATGTCAGGTGGGTACTGCCCTTCTAGTGGGCAGCTGTGAGGAACTCCTGCCCAGTGCTGGGAACTCCAGCCTTCTGACTACTTGTGATTGCTTGACCTCTGCCTAGGGTCCTCTGATACCCACCTGTGATGGCCACCTGAGATACATGAGACATCATCCTTGGGCTCTAAGTCCAGGTGGGAGATGAAAGGAAGAGGTGCCCCTAGTTCCCTCTGCTCAGGAGCTGCACTGGCAGCGTTGTCCAGGCTGCTGGCCCTGTGTGAGGGGATTTATGCATGCCAGTATGGTCTGTATCACAGCGGAAGAGGGGAGTCTGCATTTAGATACCTCTTATGGAGGCAGATGCCAGCAGGATTTTGAAGACCCTGCCCTGCACAGACCTGAGCCTTCATTTGGCATGAGTCTGCTCCTGGCCTTGAGCAACCTGCAGTTTGACAACCACCTGAGGTCACCTGCATCCTGGGAGTGCCTCACTCAAGGGCAGGGAACTTGGGGCATAGAAGGAGGAAGTAGCCTAGCTGGGCTGGGAGTGTTATAGTGTGTCACAGCACAGCCTTCCTTCCTCTGCCCTGTTCCTCCAGCTCTAGCTCACAGGCATGTGGTCCACATACCAGGGTCATGCCATAGGGACCCTGCTGATCACTCAGCAGTGTCTTCCCCGGACACAGGCTGAATGAAGGAAAAGCTGGGTATGTGAGGCGCACAGTATAGTGTGCAGGGCTCCCTAATTCATACCACTGGCCAGCTCTCATGCACTAGTGTGAAAATGCTGAGTAGCTATCCAGAGCATAGGTGTCCCCTGAGCCAAAGGGACCCCTGCAATTGATTCAGGGGTACTTGAACAGTCACTAGAAGAGCAACAAACATATTTAGTATGTCCTTTGGAATGTTTATTTTAAAAGCTGTTAAGTTTACAAAATCAGTTGATGGTTTGTTAAAATGGCAGTTTTATAACTTGACAAGCTTGGAGACAAACCTGAGGGCTGGGAACTGCTGCCAATGGAGATTCAGTCAAGGAGGAAAAGCCTAGCTTGACATCATTTGTTGATGAAATGAGGGAGAGTTTGTTATTTGCAGTCATTTCTCTGTGACGGGAGGTGGATGCTCCCACACCAGAAGTGTCTATACTAGCTCTTTAAGACTGAGGCTCAAGCTTGTTTTTATTCCCAGCCATCTGCTTTTTCTGCATTGAGCATGTATTGTTTCATGATCAAAAAACAGTAGCGCATGGCGGATTTTAACAGCCAGTTGGTGCAAGGGCATAGGGACCCTGTCTGGGCAATTCTGCTCAACTCATTCTAGCTCTGTGTTAGTTTTCTTAGGCTGCTACAACAAATACCGCAGACCAGGTGGTTTAAGGAACAGAAATATATTGTCTTACAGTTCTAGAGGCTGAAAGTTTGAGATCAAGGTGTCTTCCAAGGTCTCTCTCCTAGGCTTGCGGACGGCCACCTTCTGTCTTGTGTTCCCACGTGATCTTCCTTTGGTGCTTGTGGTCACAGGCCACCCTGCCGTGACCAAGCCCCAGCTGGTGCGCATCTCTGTACATGAAGCTGTATGTGAGCTGAACTGGTGGAGACAGAAATGGGATTGAGTTATTAAACTGTAAACTCCCACCAGGCAGCACTGTTGGGTTTGAGCACTGTTCCAGATATGTGATTTTCATTACGCTTTTGGGCATTGGCATTGTGGAAGCTGGTTACAAAGTCTTATCACTCCTTCCAGTGCTCTGTCCCACAGGCCTTGTGGTAGCCAAGCAGATGACGCACACTTGTCCTAGGGATACCCAGGCTTTGTGGGGGCTGACAGTAACATGGGCAGTAGCATGGACCTGAGGGGATGAGGCAGGAAGAGGCAAATTCCTGTGGCTTGGGGCAGCTAGAGTGGTTACAGAGAGCATGGACTTCATTTCTAGAGTGGTGTGATGCCCATAATGAGCACAGGATTTGCTGGTGGCAGTTAGAGATGGAGAAAAGTAAATAGATTTAAAAGAAATCTTGGGGGTGGCTCAGTCGGTTAAGCCTCTGACTTTGGCTCAGTTCGTGATCCTGCAGTTGGTGGGTTCGAGCCCTGCATCGGGCTCTGTGCTGACAGCTCAGAGCCTGGAGCCTGCTTCGGATTCTGTGTCTTCCTTTCTTTCTTTTCCTGCCCTGCTTATGCTCTGTCTCTCTCTCTCAAAAATAAACAAACGTTAAAAAAAATAATAATAAAAGAAATCTTGGAGGTGGAACTGTGAGGTGTCAAAGAATAAATCAGGACAGAGACTTTGGAGACTTGGACCCAAAGCTGACTATTCCAAGTTTCTTTAATGTGGTTGAGGCAGAGGCCATGCAGATATACATTTGTGGAAGATGCACAGGATGGAGAGACGTGGGAATGTTTGTGGGGCCCTGGGATTGTGTATGTGTATTCATGGCAGAGTGTTTGTTGAGGGGTGTTTATGGCTGTGAAAAAGATGAAAATGTGACAAATAGGAAAGAACAGTAGTGAGGCACAAAAGGGCCTTGGCCAGTGGTCCACACAAAGCTAAATGGGTGCTGCGGGAAAATGTTCAATAGTTTGAAAATTTTTATTTTGAACATTTTTATGGAAGTTGGAAGAAAGAAGCAGCTTACAAAACAGCTTGTATCATATTCTCTTCATTCTGTGGGGGATGGAGGCTTTATGGACTTTTTTCTCTTTTCCATATTTTCTGATTTATGTATGGTAAATATTGCCTTTTTTTTTTTTGCTCCTGATTTTTGTTGTTGTTGTTGTAACATCAAATTTACCATTTTGACCATTTTTAAGTGTATAGTCAGTGGCATTGAGTGCATTCACGCTATTGTGCAGTCACCACCACCAACCTTTCCAGAACTTTTCTCATTTTCCCAGATGGGAACTCTTGTACCTATTAAACACTAACTCCCCATTCCCACCTCCTTCCAACCCCTGACAACCATTGTTTACTTTCTCTCTATGACTTTGACTACTCTAGGTACCTAACATAAGTATAATCACACATTCTTTGTCCTTTTGTGGCTGGTTTATTTCACTCAGTATGAAGTCCTCAAGGTTCATCCATCTTGTAGAATGTGTGAGAATTTCCCTCCTCATTAAGGCTGAATAGAGGTGTGTGTGCACCATACAAATATTGCTGTGTTTATATGAGAAAAGTATTCTTTAATAGTGATTTGAATAGAGCATTTATGTTTTTCCTTGAATGTGACCTAAGTGTTTCACTGAGTCTGTCTGCAGCCCTCTTGTACCACCTCTTCTCCCATCAAAGGTGGTCTTGGGCTCTCTTGGGCAGAGGTGGAGGAGGAAGAAGGGTCCTGTGGGCGCTGGGCAGAAGGCCAAGATGACTGGTCACATGGGCAGTATGGCTGTCCCACGGTAGTTAGCCTGACCTGTTTTCTCACTGACCAATTGCACAGGTGGCATGGGAGCATGGAGGGACTCCAGGAGCCCCCAAGCCTCTCCTGGCACAGATTGGGCTTGGGCCATGCAAAGGGCCAAAAGCAGGACTCAGGGCTGGATCCATAGGAGACATGGTGCCTTGGAAGATGTTACTGGGACTCCCTACTCTGGCTCTTTAGGGCAGTGGCCAGTGCGACAACCAGCCTTCACTACTTGGTGCTTTGCTATCCTGGACTTCTTCTTTCATAAGTATGCAGAAGAGGAAGTCATGATGATAGAAGGAAGTTGATGATGGAAGTTAAAAGGCCATCTTCCTTGTTTACAAAGGACCAGATATTTTGAAAAATTATCTGCTACATTTTAAATTTATGGTTAGAAACATGCAGAATAGATATGTTGTTGAAGGGACTTTTGTGTAAATGCTAAGTAGTCCCAGTAGGTCCTAGTATTCAGTTCCTCTGTGTTCTGGCTGATTTTCTGTCAAGGACAGAATTGTTGCTGTCAGTGCACTTGTGTATTTACTTCTCCTTTCAGTCCTGTTGGTGTTGGCTTGTTGTTTGAAGCTCTCTCCTTAGATGCATCCACATTGAGCATTGTTCTGTCTCCTTGGTGAATGACCTTCTGTCGTCACGCAGTGCACCTCTTGAGCCCTGGGAATTTCCTTGCTCTGAAGTTTACCTCTCACATAGCCATTCCAGCTTCCTTGGGACTGATGCTTGCATGGTTTATCTTTTCCTCTTTTACTTTCAACTTATGTCATTATATTTGAGGTGAGCTTCTTGTAGCTGGCATATAGTTGAGTCAGGATGTTTTTCATCCTGACAGTCTCTGGTCTTTAGGGTGTTTAGACTGTTTGTGATCAATGTAATTATTGGTATGTTTGGATATAGGTCTACCATTTTATTATTTCATACTTTTTATATTCCCACCCCACATACACTTACATATTTTTGTGTGTATATATGTGTGGCTTATAAACAATAGAAATTTATTTCTCACAGTTCTGGAGGCTTAAAAGTCTGAGATCAGGGTGTCAGGGTCCCAGCATGGTCTTGTCTGGTGAGGGTCTGATTTTTAATAAGAAATACGTATTTGGGGGCACCTGGGTGGCTCAATCGGTTAAGCGCCTGGCTTTGACTTTGGTTCAGGTTATGATCTCACAGTTCATGGGTTCGAGCCCTACATTGAGCTCTGCCCTGACAGTGCTTGGGATTTTATGTCTCCCTCTCTTTCTGCCCCTCCCCTGCTCATGCTCATGTGCACTCTCTCTCTCAACATGAATTTAAAAAAGAAATATATATATATATATATTTATATATTTGGTCTTCATGTGTTTCTGACAGAGAGCTCCTAAAATCCTTGTAGTTCCCTAAGTGGAAAAGAATACAAAGGTGTCTTGATATTCATTAACAAACCCCTTTCAAAAAATTTTTTTAACGTTTATTTATTTTTGAGACAGAGAGAGACAGAGCATGAATGGGGGAGGGTCAGAGAGAGGGAGACACAGAATCTGAAACAGGCTCCAGGCTCTGAGCTGTCAGCACAGAGCCCGACACGGGGTTCGAACTCACGGACCGTGAGATCACGACCTGAGCGGAAGTCGGCCGCTCAACTGACAGAGCCACCCAGGCGCCCCAACAAGCCCCTTTCAACCACATCTGAGTTTATGTTAATGAGGTAACTTTTGGAAAACTCCTTAAAAATGGGAGCCGTTTGCCAGGATTGTGGGGGTTGGAACTTTTAATCCCACCTCCCTGACCTTGGAGGTTGAATCCTTTGCCAATAGCCAGTTATTTAATCAATCATGCCAATGTAAGGAAGCCCACAAGGACAGGATTCTGAGAATTTCTGGATTAATGAAATATGTGAACATTTGGGAAGAGTATGGAACACTCAGAGAGGGCATAGAAGTTCAGCACCCTTTTCCATAACTTGCCCTATGCCTCTCTTCCATCTGGCTGTTCCAGATTTATATCCTTCATAATAAACTGGTAATCTAGTAAATAAAATACTTTGCTCAGTTCTGTGAGCCATTCTGGCAAATTAATTGAACCCAGGAAGGGGGTTTTGGGAATCTTTGATTTCTGTCAGAAGCACAAGTAACAACCTGGACTTTTGATTGGGGTCTGAAGTGGCACAGGGGGCAGTCTTGTAGGATTGAGTTCTTAACCTGTGGGATCTGATGCTATCTGCAGCTAGATAGTGTCAGAATTGAATCATAGGACACCCAGCTAGTGTCTAAGAATTGGTTGGTGGTGTAGGGGGAAAAAACCCATGCTTTGGAATTGGTCACAGAATCAGAGGACCCTTTTCCAGGTTGCAATCCCCAGCTTCTCATTGTGTCCTCAAATAGCAGAAAGAGGATCCCTATTTTTTCCATTGCTCTGCTTCCTTTTCCTGCCTTCTGTTGGTTATCTGAACATTTTTAGTATTCCATATTAATTTATTATATATGATCTTTTTATAAGTTATGTTACTTTTCATAACTTTTTTATTGGTTGTTCTAGGGATTGTAAAGCACACGCTTAACATTTCAGTTTACTGAGAATCAATATTTCACTACTTCAAATGGATTGTAGAAATCTTAACACCTTTCCCTTCCCCCCCTTATGTCATAGTTCTCTTACATATTATGTTTATAGTCACTGAAATCCTATTAGACAGTGCTTTAATTTTTTACTTTCAACCACAAAATATCTTTTAAAGAGCTCCAGAAGAAACAGTCTATTCTCTTGTTCAGTTTAACCTCTGGATCGCTTTTGCTTTGTTCTATGTGTCCCAGGTTTCCTTCTGGTATCACTTCCCTTTTATGTAAAGAACTTTGATTAGCCTGTTGTCTATGAATCCTCTTACTTTTCCTTTATCTGAGAATGTTATTTCACCTTCATTCTTTTTTGTTTTTAATTTTTTCCAGTGTGTATTTTATTTTTGAGAGAGAGTGCATGAGCATGAGCGGGGGAGGAGCAGAGAGTGAGGGGGACAGAGGATCTAAAGCAGGCTGTGCATTGACAACTGCAAGTCTGTTGCGGGGCTTGAACTCACAGTGAGATCATGACTTGAGCCTAAGTTTGACACTAAACCAACTGAGCCACCCAGGCACCCCTTCACCTTCATTCTTGAAGACTATTTCACTTGATACAGGAATCTGTGTTGACTGTTCTTTTCTTCCAGACTTTAAAAAGTGTCATTCTACTTCCTAAGGCCTCCTTGGTTTCTGAGGAGAAATCAACAGGCATTCAAATTGTTGTTCTGTAGGTAATGCATTTTTTTCTCTGTTTTAAAGATACAGTTTTTTCATCAGTTAATTTTTTTTTAAATATAGTTGACACCCAATATGTCACATTAGTTTCAGGCATACAACATAGTGATTTGACAAGTTTATACATTATGCTGTGTTCACCACAAGTGCAACTACCATCTATCCTGATACATCCCTGTTACAATACCATTGACTGTATTCATTATGTTGTGCCTTGTATTCCCATGACTTATTCATTCAAGATATCTTTTTTTTCCTTTGCTTTAGTTTATAACAGTTTGATTATGATCTGTCCCGTAAGGATTTCTTTAGGTTTATCCTGTTTGGGATCCATTAAGCTTCTTGAATTCATATGAGTGTTCTGCCAAATGTGGGAAGTTTTCAGTCATTGTTTTCAGCTATTTTTTTACCCACTTTCAGCACTCCTTGCACTCATAACACAAATGTTAGACCACTTTTCTCATCCCAAAGTTCCCCTGAGGATTTTCACTTTTTTCCCAACCTTTTTTCAGTTGTTCAGATTAGATAATTTCTATTGTTCACTGAATCTTTGTTTTGCTCTTGAGCTCATGTAGGGGCTTTAAAATTTTTCACACAGTATTTTTAGTTCTAAAAGTTTAAAGATTTTCTTTAGTTCTTTATATAAAGGTTTTTTTTTTCCTTTGACATTCGATTTTTTCTTTCAGTTTGGAAGTGTTGTCATTGTTAGAGCATTTTTTTTAGTAGTTGCTTTAAACTCTGATGCATGATTGTAATATCTGTATTATTTCATTGTTGGTATGTTAGTCATCTTTTCCTATAAGAATTAAGACATTTCTGGTTCTTTGTGTGCTGAGTCGTTTGGACTGCAACTGGACGTTTTGTATATTATGAAATGAGACTCTGGGTCTTAAGTCCTAGGCAAATGCTGACTTTTTATTTTAGAGTCAAACAACCTGGTTCAATTTAGGGTGTGGTTTTGACCTGCTTTCTCTGGCGTGTGATTCAGTGTCAGTTCTGTTCTTAGAGCCCCTGCGGTGCCATTTGGATCTGTCCTATGAGTGCTGCCTCTGGCCATCTGGGAGTTTTCTGTGGTCTCAGGGATTGGGGTGTGAGAGGATCAGATCCATGCATTTGTCTCTTGGGCATGGGCCCAAAGTTCATGAGCAACTTTATGGGCTTGCTCTTCTGAGATTCTTCCTCTCCACATTGTCCCTGGGGCTGTCCAGTACCTTTGGGTTCCTTTTTTGGTTCTTAAGCCAGCAGCTTGGGGGTTTGGTAACTTGCCCTACCATGTACTTCTATACCCACACTTTGTCTGGGGCCTAGTGTTGGGAGGATCTTCTTCCATTGAGTGTTCTCATCCAGCCTGTCTGCTGCTGTTTCCTTCTCACAATACATGTAGCTGCCTCATGTGTCCCATCTGGGGTCAGAGCTGCCCCACATGTCCTATCTGGGATCAGAGCTGCTTGGTGTGTCACATCTGGGGTTGCAACTGCTTCTACTCCCTGTGGCCTATCCAGGTTCAGACCAGCATTCAGCTGGAAGCAGGCTGGAGTGTGCGGTCTCCTCTCCTGGAGCTGGCACAGATGTGTTAGATGACATCCACCTTCATTTCTGTGCTTCTCTGTACTAGCCTTCGAGTTTATGCTCTCAGTCCTTTGCTAACACCTCCCTGTTTCATGTTGGCCCTTGGCCCTCAGCTTAGCCTCTACAGGCTGACCATGGAGAAAGGGCTCTGGCCTTTTCCATTTTCATCCTTAGTGTGTAACGTTGCTTAGAGGACCCACCTGGGAAGGTCTGCATGCTGGGAAGCACTGTTGCCCCCTTAGAGGATGTGCTGGCTTCCTTGAGGGCAGACATGGTGTTGAAGATGATATTCCCTACTCTGGCCCTGTAAGAGCCCCTCTGGGAGCCCTCTAGAGACGATGGCCTTAAGGTGGAAAGGGTGACAGGAAGCATGTACCCTGTTCTATGACACTCCTGGAAGCTAGAAGAGGCTACATCATGCCTCCATTGCCAGCAAGCCCTAGAAGAGACACCAGACTCTGGGGGATTGGTCCTGACACCTCATCCACCCCCAAGT
The DNA here is from genome assembly GCF_024362965.1 of Panthera pardus. Taxonomy (NCBI): domain Eukaryota; kingdom Metazoa; phylum Chordata; class Mammalia; order Carnivora; family Felidae; genus Panthera; species Panthera pardus. The sequence continues at coordinate 21,005,054 of NW_026526810.1, read as the reverse complement.
TCCCTCAAGTGAGGGGTCAGGGGAAGGGGGTCTGATTGCCACACCTTGGAATGGTTGTCAGAGTATTACTACCCTTCCTCACAGTACAGGTGGCTCTGTGTTTTGTTCTAGGCCAGGATGGCAGCCCAGGTGACACTGGAGGATGCACTGTCCAATGTGGATCTCCTGGAAGAGCTGCCTTTGCCTGACCAGCAGCCCTGCATCGAGCCCCCACCATCCTCACTGCTCTACCAGGTGTGTGCCGAGTGGAAGTGGGGTGCATTGTCTGCAACACTGACCTCCACGTGATGGTTTTTCTCTTCCTTTCAGCCAAATTTCAACACTAATTTTGAAGACAGAAATGCATTTGTCACTGGGATTGCAAGATACATTGAACAAGCAACTGTCCATTCTAGCATGGTAATTCCTTCTGTATGTCTTTGTTTTCCTTGGGGGAATAGTACCTGTAATGACAAATGTAAACCTTTTTGGTATTATCCTGATATGATCTGTGGTAAGGAAAAAAAGAAGAAAGTGGATGAAAATGCCTTATGTTTTTAAAAAGACCTTTGTGTTTCTTATTATAAACATAATACATATTCTTTCTGAAAATTTAGCATTTATGGCCCAGAGAAAACCTTTGTCAGCATTTTGAGGGAGTCCCATTCTCTCTCCTCTTTATATTTTTATTATTTTTTTAATGTTTATTTATTGATTTTGAGAAAGAGAGTGCACAGTTGGGGAAGGGGCAGAGAGAGAGAGAGAATCCCAACCAGGCTCTGCACTCTCAGTGCAGAGCCCAGTGTGGGGCTCGAACTCGTGAACCGTGAGATCACTACCTGAACCGAAATCAAGAGTCAGATGCTTAACCGAGCCACCCAGGCACCCCTCTCTCCTTTTTATTTACACTTGTATTCACGAACACAGTTATACACTAAGATATGACTTCGATTGCATGAATGAATTGCAGTGTTATTATGTATTTTAATGATTTCATGAACTTTTCACTTGTCTTTAAAATGTGCCAGATAAGGTAATTTTTCATAACTGTATAGTTCATTTTGTAAATGTCCACAGTTGAATTACTTTTGCATGTTTACTTAGTTTCCCTTTTTTTCTTTGTAATAGAAAATGCAGTGATGAATATCCTTCCAAATCCATCATTATTCCCATTGGTAGATTTGTAGAAGTGAAGTTACTGGATTCAAGGTTGTAAACATTTTAAAGCATCTTAAGAATATGATGAAATTGTAGTTGATGTTTTCAGAACATCTCTGAACTTCTTACCATTTTTATCAAAGGAAACAATGTGAAAGGAGTAGACACTAAAGCAGTTTAAAAATGATGGCAGTCCTCTTTGCATGGATGCTCTCTCTGGATTTTAAGTGTTGCAGAAATATAGCTTTTCCTCCCCTGCACTGGGGATGGCAGAGCTGCCTCAGTCTTAAGAGCCTTGAAGACCCTGTGCGCATCTGTGCTACTTCAGGTCTGCACTGGCAGCAGGTTGTTTAGGGTTGAATGGAGCTGAGGAATAGTGGCTATGGCAGGTGCCTTGGGCTGTGCTGGCTCCTCTCCAGCCAACAGAAGCCGTGAGAGTGTTTGGGCGGTCATTGTGGCCACACTACTGCACTGAACGTCACCAGCCTCTTAGCACCTGTCTTGTGGTGTGCAGGTCCTGGTACTTGTCTATTCTCAAAGTGAGAGGATACTATGAAGTATCTGGGTTTTAGCAACATGGCATTTCCTTTCTTATGATCATTTTCCTACTTGGCTTTGATTTGCCCTTTGTACCCTTGCAGAATGAAATGCTGGAGGAGGGCCAAGAGTACGCGGTCATGCTATACACCTGGAGGAGCTGCTCTCGGGCCATCCCACAGGTGAAGCCATCCCAGCCAGGCCACGCTGTCATTCCCGTGATTCCATCCCTGCTGACCACGCCCCTACCACAGACCTCACTCCTACCCTTATGGTTCCCTCATCTCAGCCAGACCACACCCCCATGCCACCAGCCCTGCCTCTATCCCACCAGTACTTTCCCCCTCCTGCACCCTACCCCACAGCCTGCTGGGACTGCCTGCTCTCCTATCTAGCTAATTTGAAGCCTCTATGTCATACTTGTTTATTCCTAGGTGAAATGTAACGAGCAGCCTAATAGAGTGGAAATTTACGAGAAAACCGTAGAGGTCCTTGAGCCTGAAGTCACAAAACTGATGAATTTTATGTACTTCCAGGTAAAATGGTGAAATAATCCTAGGGGTTTAATGCAGAGGAGTAGGAATCTGGCCCACTCTCACCCATCACCATGACTTACTAAACAAAGTGTATGTGAATTAAAGCAGCCATCATGGCCTCTGAGACAAAAGGGCACCAGACCTTTGTCAGTCTACAGCTTTATTGGCCCTTCTAGAAAAAATACGTCTTTTGTGTTTCACTTCTCTTATTTCTTTAAGAGTGAATATTTCCTTCATGAAGACTGCTTTCTGTCAGTTCCAAATATGTTTGTCTTTCTGTCAGTTTGTACTTTTGATTCATCTGGTTTTTCAGATGTTTTTCTCTCAGCCTCTGCTGACTGTCCACTTAGTGGTCCTTGGCCTGCCTTGGCTCCTTTGGCCCATCGGTTGGGTGGAGTAGCCACAGGGAGGGGACTTGCTGGCTTTTTAAGGATATACTTTGGAAATGTATGAAGGTTTTTATTATAGATTCCTTCAGCAAAAGGAGAAGATAGAACTTATTAGGAGATGAATTTTTGTTTTATCTTAAAGGTTATTAAGAGGAATAATTTCCCTGCCCCCATCTTCACCTCTGAAAGTGAAAACATCTGTTTGTAGACCTTCTATTGGAGCATTTCCTCAGTAACTTTGCTTGAATAATCAACAAAATTCTTTTATTTTAGGGATATAGTTGGTAAAGTGGAAAATTAATGGTGATTATCACAGAGCAAAGGCATGTGGAAATTACTTTATAGAACAAGTCTCATTACCTGAGCTGTAAATGTCCACTCATTTGGGTGGGTATTTCATCAAAGAGTAACAGTGACTGTGCTTGAAGGTGGGCATGGAGTTGGCCCATCAGTGACAGCAGGTTTTTTGCCCTCCCTTCCTTTTTTCAGAGAAATGCCATTGAGCGTTTCTGTGGGGAGGTGAGGCGCCTGTGCCACGCGGAGAGAAGGAAGGATTTTGTGTCTGAAGCCTATTTGATCACGCTGGGAAAGTTCATCAACATGTTTGCTGTGCTGGATGAGTTAAAGAACATGAAGTGCAGTGTGAAGAATGACCACTCGGCATATAAGAGGTGAGCTTTGACCTTGTGCCCTAGGGCCTTGCAGAGAGTGCTCAGGCAGGCAGAGTGGTTCTTGATATAGCCGCATGCTCTGCACCTAGTAGGTGCACATCCCATATGTGCTGAAATAACCACAACTGTTTGGTAGTGGTTGTTTGGCAGGCTCAGGACTATTTGAATACACACTCCTACGTATAAGATGCAGGGGTAGCTGGCAGATTATGTGTGTGGCGATGTATTGAGTGAGATGTCTTCTCATAGAGTATGTGTACATTGTGGTTTTATAAGCTAGAGCGGAATATGGACACCCTGGTCATCCTCAAATGTTCGTTGAGGACCTCTGGGGGCTCAGCACATGTGAGAAGACAGATGTGCACAAGACCAATCCCTGTTACAGAGGGTTAGGGTCACCGTAAGGCTTTTGGCTCCATAAGCATCTTGATGAACAGCACCTCACTTCCTGGTTGTACATTTTGGGAAGGTACACACCATCACAGCAGTGGGCAGAGCTGGCCTGTGGACTGTCTTGGGGTCACACTGAGCTTCCAGGTCCCCAAAACCAGCTCTCCTCCAGGGAGAATGTGGAGAACTTCTGGAGAAGAGAATTGGAAAAGGTGGGTGTGCCATGGAATACTGTGAGGGAGCAGTTGATGGCAGGAAGAGGAAGAAGGGTGGTTGGTTAGAACAAAGCGAGCTGTCTTCTAATAAACTTTCTTTAGAAAGTCTGTGCTTGGTACTGTTGAAGGCATGGTTGGCTGGAATGAGATGCTGACTACTGTTTCTTCTGCTAGACAAAGAATCTTTGCTGTGAAATTAAATTTGATGAGATTTTACTTTGCATTGGAATAGGCTTTAGTTGTGTTGTATCTGAAATCACACAACCGTTGTCGGGTCTTTAAAATAAAATCAACATGGGATATAGTGCTAAACAGATCTAAGGTTGAGGCAGCAGTAGGAGTTAAGCTGGATCACCTAGGGTTTTAAGCTTGGTCCATGTGAAGTTAAGTGTAGGCATTCATCACCTAGAATTAGCTCTATACAGAAGCCTGGATCTCCAGAACTAGAGAATCCTTGGAGTTGACCTATTAACCTTGCTTGAATAGGAAAGTCTGGAGTTGACCTTGTTTGATGTGCTTGCAGGCAGTCTGCACCCCCTCTAGGAGCCACCCAAGCTCTCCTGAGCACAGAGTGGGCCTGGGGCACCCCCCAGCTTCCATTGGCTTCTTCCTGTGACCTCTGTTTGGGATCCCCTATCATCTTCCCAGATAGTAACCCCCATTTCTCCCCAGCCCTCACACACTTACACTCACACTTTTTATTTGCACCTGGAAATAGCTAACAGTACAAATGCTTCTGAGTATAAATGCCAGGATAACCTATATGGTGAGGCTTGAGGAAAATAGAAAACAGCATCTTTGATTTTAAGTTTATTTATTTTGAGAGAGTGAGACAGCATGTGCCTGTGTGTGTGCAGGAGAGGGGGCATCTCTCAGCACATAGCCCGATTGGGGACTCAGTCTCATGAACTGTGAAATCATGACCTGAGCCAAAATCAAGAGTCGAACTCTTAATCGACTAAGCCACCCAGGTGCTCCAAAAAAGTGCTGTCATATCAGGGTTCATATTAGGTTTAACTATATAATTTATTTATTTATTTTTTATTTTTTAATGTTTATTTTTGACAGAGAGAGAGAGAGAGAGAGAGAGAGAGACAGAGCATGAGCGGGGGAGGGGCAGAGAGAGAGAGGGAGACACAGAATCGGAAACAGGCTCCAGGCTCTGAGCTGTCAGCACAGAGCCCGACGTGGGGCTCGAACTCACAGAGTGCAAGATCATGACCTGAACCGAAGTCAGACGCTCAACCAACTGAGCCACCCAGGTGCCCCTAACTATATAATTTTTTAAAACCCAGAGAAATAATAGTGGTTTAAACAAGATTGCAGATTATCTCTCATTTCTCTCTCATCTGAAAAGTCCCAAAGTAGGTGATCTGCAACTGATGAGGGGATTCCACAGTCCTCATACCAGGGCTTCTGCTGTCCTGCTGCTCTGCCATCTTCATGTGTTGTCTCATGGTCCAAGATGGTTGCTTGAGCTCCAGCTATCATGTCTGCATTCCAGTCAACAGGGAGACAGTAGAATAGAAGGGATCATACTGTTTCTTATCCATATACTTCCAAGTACTTTGCAGTGCTTTTCATTATATCTCATTGCTCAACCATTGGTCATGTGAAGATGAAGCACATTGCTGTAACATGGAAATTCAGGATTTATTCCTAAGGAGGTATGGAGGAAATGACTGTTGGGATAGGTTATTAGCCTTTACCATAGGAATTTTTTTCAGTAAAACCCCAAAGTTTTTAGGTTGCACAGACATGTCCTTAGGTGGCCAGTTTACGCTAAACTTTTTGGGGGACAGCCCTAGATGTGCAGAATGCTCACATTCGCTGCTTTATGCTGCTTTGCAAGACTCAGAGACTCAGTGTGTGCCTTTCAGTCTTATTGGACCTAAGTGTACAGGCAATTCTGTGTATGCTGTTTCCTCTCTCCTCACATTTTCTCTGTGGGTAGGTCAGGTGGACAGTTGTTTGTTATAGATGTGATAAGTGAGGTTCAGGAGAGTTCAGGAGGTCAGTCCAAGATTGAGCAGTGTTTTGGTGGTGAAACCAGGATTCTGTCTCTGACCTTTGGCACCAGAACTGTGTGTGGTCCCTGACTTGTGGGAGACATGGTGGCCTGGAGGATTCTTGGTGGAGAACATGGACAGTGCCGGCCATCTTCATTACCATACTCTGGGAGTCACAGAGGGGGAGGCAGTCTTTCTCAGACTTAGGAACAGGTAGCCCAAGGGAGAGGCCAGTGTGCAGGAAACCCCCAGGAAGGCCTGTGGTTGGTGCTGCCATGTCTCTGAAGAAGTCCATTAGCTGTTGGACAGTGAGGTCGTGAGCTGTCCAGGTTGGCAGAAGAGTGACCTGGAGTCCAGGGTAGAGAAGTTTGAGGAGGCTGAAATTATAACTCGCTTCTAAGACCTACATTATCACAGATAACTGTAGCCAGATAAAGTAATGCTGATTTTCTATGCTTTTTTTTTTTTTTATCATTAAGTCCGTTGGTTATATGACTTTTTTTTTTTTTTTTTTTGCTTTCAAAGGGCTGCTCAGTTTTTACGTAAAATGGCGGACCCACAGTCCATCCAGGAATCACAGAATCTGTCCATGTTCCTGGCTAACCACAATAAGATCACCCAAGTAAGGCTTACCCCACCCTCCCCACTTTGGCTGATGGCGTGCACTGCTGGGGTCTGAGGGCCAGGGAGCTAGGAGCAGTCAATGGCATGGATTTCCCACTTTGTGTTTCAGTCTTTACAGCAGCAGCTTGAAGTGATTTCTGGCTACGAAGAGCTCCTCGCTGATATTGTGAATCTGTGTGTGGATTACTACGAGAATAGGATGTACCTGACACCCAGTGAGAAACACATGCTTCTCAAAGTACGTGTATGGGCATGGCTGCTCACATAACTGTGCAGAGAGACAGCCTTGCTCTCAAGAAGAGGCTGTGCTTTGACTGTGATGCTCTTGCCAACCTTATCTTATTCTCACGCTTGCCATGTGTGTGTGTGTGTGTGTGTGTACACGTACGTGTGTTTGTGTACACAGCACCCTCCACCCTGCTCACAGCCTGCACTATAGGCTCTCCAGACATATTCCTTTGAATGTGTCCCAGGCTTGATCCTATTGTCAGGTATATGACATGCCTACCCCTGGAGAACGTGCTCATGACTAAGGAGTCCTGGTCAAGGGCTTCTGTCAGCATTAGCTTCTTGTAGCAAAGTTATCATCAGATTCTACTTGTTAAGGATGTGATTCCTAAGAATTAACACTACTGTGTCTCCATGATTGTAGTAGACTTTTCTTGGTCAAGAGCATGGCCTTTCACCATACTTTTCTTTATTACTCAGTTTTAAATTGGGGAGTGTTTTCAGTGACATTTCTTACTGGGATGAGGAGAAGTCAGTTCTGCCATTGCATTTGCTCTGCTTTCCACCTTTGGGAAGGATGGCCCTGAAGAACACTGTGCTGAGTGTCCTGTCAGCACAAACCCTTCCCTATAAGAGTGGGCCCAGCCCCAAGATCTCTTCCCCACAGGAGAGCATGGGCGAGTTGGTGCCCTCTCTAGTGGAGCACTTTATGACAGTGGAAATATTCTATTTGTGCCATCTGGGGTGGGAGTCCCTGGCCATGGATACTTATGGAAATACATACTTAGTATTTCATTGGGCTTAATGAGAGGTGGGTGTTTGTGCCTGGAGAGGACAGTAAAATACTCACAAGAAATGACACAGATAAAAGAAGAGCTTCTTATGAAGGGATAGCTATTTATGAGGAGCTTTTAAAAGTGCTTTTTGAACTTTTTGTTTAATGTTTATTTATTTTTGAGAGAGAGACAGACAGAGCATGAGCAGGGGAGGGGCAGAGAGAAAGGGAGTTACAGAATCTGAAGCAGGCTCGAGGCTCTGAGCTGTCAGCACAGAGCCCGACGTGGGGCTCAAACCCATGAAACCTCGAGATCATGACCTGAGCCAAAGTTCGATGCCAACCGACTAAGCCACCCAGGTACCCCTAAAAGTGTTTTTTGAAAGAAGAATGAACTCCCACTTCAAATATATGAACTGTAGCATTAGAAGTTTTTATGAGTAATTAAACTTTTAGGTCTGAGTTTTATGTGCCATTTTGTGATTTTTAGGTCATGGGATTTGGTCTATACTTGATGGATGGGAGTGTCAGCAACATCTATAAACTTGATGCCAAGAAAAGAATAAACTTATCCAAAATTGATAAGTACTTCAAGGTGAGTTACATTTTTTTAGATAAGCCTTTCTTATCAAGTGTATACACTTAATTTTAGGAGTTAAACCTCTGTGCCCCATATTTGGAAACATGGGTGTGGGCAGTGGGGCGGGGGGAAATCACTGGCTCCCATCTGCAAAGGCAGCAGTTTTGTCTGGGTTTGAACCTTGTATAAAGGGCATCATGCCGGGTGTACTCTTTTGTATCTAGCTGCTTTCACTCACTTACTAGATTCATCTCTGTGAGATCCTGAAGCTGTAGTCCTTAGGTTTTCATTGTGGTATCACAGCCCATTTTATTATTATACCTCAACTTATTTATCCATTCTGCTGTGATGGACATGAGTTTTGGCTGGTACGAACAGTGCTCCTTTGATTTAGTGCACATCTGCGCATGTTTGTGTTTGCTCAGGGCTAGGATTGGGGGCCACAGGCATATACATTTTCAGTGTTAGATGTAGGCTAACAACTTCCCACATGGCTATGCTGATTTGCATTCCCATCAGCTATGAGTGAGCCTTCCTGTTGCTCCACATCCTTTGCCAACACTTGACACTCACTTTTTTGAGGAAGTGCATCCTAAAGGGTGTACATCATTGTGATATTTTTGGCTGGCATTTCCTTGTGGTTTAGTTCATATTTCTCTGATAACTTCACACTCTTCATCTTTTGTGTGTTCTCTTGTGAAGTGTCACTTCAAGTTTCTTGCTCCCTACCCCGCTCCCCCACCCCCCCTTGATTTATAGTTCTTTATATATTCTGGGTACGTGTTCTTTGTTGAATACATGTGTTATAAAATACATGCATTCTGTGCTTCTGGCTCTCCTTTTCACTTTCTTAAAGGTGTCATTTGGTGGACAGCAGTTTTTAATTTTAATGTAGTCTAATGTATCAATCTTTAATATCTACTTTAAGAAATCTTTGTAGGGGTGCCTGGGTGGCTCAGTTGATTAAGCTTCTGACTCTTGGTTTTGGCTCAGGTCATAGTCTCACAGCTCATGGGATCGGGCCCCATGTCAAGTTCTGCACTGACAGTGTGGAGCCTGCTTCGGACTCCCTCTCTCTGCCTCTCTCTCCCTCTCTCTCCCTCTCTCTCTCCCTCTCCCTCTCTCTCTCCCCCCCCCCCCCACTTGCTTTCTCACTCTCTGTCTCTCTAAATAAACAAACATAAAAAAAAAAGAAATCTTTATATAGAGCAGGCTTATGAGAATTTTCTTCTTGTTACCTTCTAGAAATAGCACTATTTCTTTTTCCGTCTAGATCTATAATCCTCCTCGATCTGGCCTCTGTGTATGGTGTGAAGAAGGGTGTTGACATTTTTTTATTTTTTTTTTCCCCTTATGGGTATCCAGTTGATTCCATCCATTTATTGTAAAGGTCATCTTTTCCCCCATTGCTGTGCATTGTTGCCTGGGTCATAAAGCAGGTGTCTATATATATGTGATACTGTCTTAGGTTTCCTGTCCTCCACCACTGCTCTCCATGCTCCAGGGCAACACTGTCTTAGTTGCTATAGCTTTCCGTAGAACAGATCTGCTTATCAAGAAGACTTCAAGTTACATTCTTCAAGATTATCTTGGATATTGTCCCTTTACCTTTCAAAATAAATTTTAGAATTGGCTTGTTGATTTCCATATACACAAACACATATATGCACTATCCATAAACCATTTTTCTTCTTGGAATATTGTTTTGTTTTGATATTTATTTATTTTTGAGAGAGCATGGGTACGGGAAAAGTAGAGAGAGAGAGGGAGACACAGAAACTCAAGCAGGCTCCAGGCTCTGAGCTGTCAGCACGGAGCCCGAAGCAGAGCTTGAACTCACGGACCACGAGATCATGACCTGAGCCAAAGTCCGGTGCTCAACTGACTGAGCCACCCAGGCGCCCTCTTCTTGGAATATTGTTTGGGATTCCATTGAATTTATAGATCAGTTTAGGGAGTAAAAAGTACCAAGTCTTCCAAAACGTTAACTTGATATATTTCTCCAGTTACTTAGAACTTTAAAACTTTCTCTAGAATTTTTAGTAGTATTTTTGTTTAGAGGTCTTGAACATATTTTGTTAGATTTATTCATATATATTTTAGGTTTTTTTGATGCTATTGCAAGTTGTTTCCCTTTAGATTTTAATTTTCTGTTTGTTACTAATATATAGAAATGCAAATTGATATTTTTTTATGAGCATGGATCTAGCAACAAGGTAGGTTAATTGTAATATTTGAATTAGTTTTATGAATATTTGTTCTTAAATTGTATTATGTGCAGAGATAGTATTCAGCCCATAGTAATTACTACCATTATTCATTGATTGTATTTGGTGAGTAAACATACATAATGACCTTATTTTTTTTGTTCTTTGAATATAGCAGCTCCAGGTTGTTCCACTATTTGGGGACATGCAAATAGAACTGGCAAGATACGTCAAGACCAGTGCCCACTATGAGGAGAATAAATCTCGGTAGGAGGAGAGTGAGTTGTCCAGTTAGAACATTCTGCAGTGTTCTCATTGTGGTTTTATAACACTTATTTTTCTAGAGAGAACACCTTTGACAGTTTTAATCATCTGGAACCAAAACCAAAAACCCATCTGGTAGGCCCTGTCACTTGTGACTGCCTACTTTTAAATTTATTAAAACATGCAATTTATTTTCTTCGTTAGAGAAATTTAACCAAGAAATTTAACCAAGAAATTTATTTTCTTGGTTATTTTCTTGGTTAGAACATCTGTATTTCATTTTTTTTTTAAATATGTGAAATTTGTTGTCAAATTGGTTTCCATACAACACCCAGTGCTTATCCCAACAGGTGCCCTTCTCAATACCCATCACCCACCCTCCCCTCCCTCCCACCCCCCATCGAACATCTGTATTTCAAATGTTAGTAGTGGCTACTATGTTAGGACAGCTATAGAACTTTTCCATCATCAATCGCTTCTCAGCCTTTTGGTTAAGATAAAGTATAGAACTTTTCCATCATCACAGAGAGTTCTTTTGGATAGAACTCACGGAGAATGTCCAAGTGTAAACAAGTGGCACACTGGTAAATGCTTAACAACTAGCCCTGCTGGGCAGTGGGATGTTTGCATTTATATTACAGAGCTTATAAAACTATCACTGAAGAGCCAAATCCAGCCCAGGGCTGTTTTTGTAAGATCTCTGTTGCTGTGAATGGCCTTTACATTTTTTTTTTTAATGTTTATTTATTTTTGAGAGAGAGAGGGAGACAGGATCCGATGGGCTCTGCGCTGATAGCAGAGAGCTCGACAGGGACAGGGCTTGTTGAACTCATGACCTGAGATCATGACCTGAGCAGAAGTCTGAAGCTTAACTGACTGAGTCACTCTGGCCTTTACATTTTTAAAGGGTTGGTTTTTGTTTTTGTTTTTGTTTTTGTTTTTTTTTTAAAGAAGACAATGGCTGTGTGACAGTGTAGCCCACAAATTCTGAAGTATTTACTTTCTGACCTTGTACAGAGAGAGTTGGCCAGCCCCTGGCATAAAGAAAGGGTCTGTAGCTCACAATTACAGATGAGAAAAAAAAACACACCATACTCTTTTTTTTTTTTTGTAGATTCCACATAGCTGGTTGAGTCTTCACGGGATGCTTTGTTGACTCTTGCCAAACAGGTGTATCCATAGCCAACCTACAATTGCAAATAGCCATGATTTTGAAAAATCAGTTACATCTCAATCTGCTTATTCAGAGGTTGGCAATCTTTTTTTGTAAAGGCTGAATTATAAACACTTTAAGGCTTTGCAGGCCACATGTGGTATCTGGCATATATTCTTCTTTTCTGTTATTGTTGCTTTTTTTTTAATTTAAGAAATGTGAGTACCATTTTGTATGGCTCTAGGGCCGTATAAACACAGGTTGTGTTTGGTCTGTGCTGTAGTTTGTTGAGGTCTGTGCTAGCTTATTTCCCAATAAAATTTACCATTAAATTTGATATACCATCCAGTTAGGTGACTTCTCATTCTTCTCTAAGTTACGTTCATTAAACTGAAACCTCTTTCTGCTTCAGCACTAATTCAAGCTCTGATCTGGAGCATGTGCTGATTTACATGGTGTAAATACTCCCGCCATGACTGACTTGAGGCTAACAACTTGTTTCAGCTCTAGTAGCATGCCATTACACAGTGCTTCTACCCTAACAGACACAGATGAGCTCTAGATGAGAGGTAATGGTAAAACCAGTAAGACAATCAGGAAACAATGAGTTTTGCATGCTTATTTCTATTTTTTTTTAATTTTTTTAATGTTTTTATTTATTTTTGAGACAGAGAGAGACAGAGCATGAATGGGGGAGGGGCAGAGAGAGAGGGAGACACAGAATCCGAAGCAGACTCCAGGCTCCGAGCCATCAGCCCAGAGCCCGACGTGGGGCTAGAACTCACAGATCGCAAGATCGTGACCTGAGCTGAAGTCGGACACTTAACCGACTGAGCCACCCAGGCGCCCCTTATTTCTATTTTTTTAATATGATTTATTATAAGTCAATAGCATATAATTGGTGTTAGTGGGCATTTAACAGCCACCTTGGGAGGTGCCTGAGCAAGTAGCGGTGAGCTTTGAGAGCCCAACCCACTAGCCCTGCACCGACATCTGGGTCTAGAAAGGGTGGCCAGAGTGTGTGATGTCAGCAGTCAGGTTCTGGGCTCTAGGGCCTTGCTTTAAGTGGACATGCTTTTTGGGGCCTGCAGGGGAGGCAGGTTTATTGAGAGTGGAGCCTGGTCTAGGGCCTGGGCCACATGTACTCATTGCAGACTCAGGGAGCCACCTTGGATGATGCCAACATAATCATTGCATCATCCTATGGTGGAATCAGAAAGTAAGAAAGGACTGTTGCTTGAGACAGTGTCCCCATTATTTTGAAAAGTGGTAATCTGAATTCCTTCCCTTCAAGCAAAGAGGACCAGCTTGTTAAAAACATGGCGAGAGTGTCTGTGCTGAGTGTGAGGGAGCAGTGGTTAGAGCCCTAGGGCCCATACTTTCTGCCTAAGAGCTCCAACAACTTTTAATTCTTAATAAACTTCTTTCCCATTAAATTGACTATTTGCTGCTAAAATGGTGTATTGTGCACATAAGTCAACTGTCTAACTTCCAAGTAATGTCAGTTTTCAACTCCCTATAAGGATAACTTTTGTTTCGGAGTCTTTGGCTGACTTGTTTTCTACTATAGCTTATGTTTTCACATGTGAGTAATAAAGAATTCTTAGTTCCCACCAAATCTGCAGTATGTGTCAAGGGTCCTTGCACGGTGATGCAGTATCCTAAATCCGGCAACACCTCTCAGCTTTTTGAAAGTAGTTGGCTGATTAAAGAGAAATTATGATTCCTTTTCCAAAACGCAGGTATCGGAAGATAGGACAGTGACCCTAACACAGGGAGATGGGGCTGGCTGGCTACTTCTTTGCTGAGAATTCATATTCTCTCCGAGCCTCTTTCTCCTTGGCAGCATGCAGGACCAGTAGGCCATCCTGTGTGTCTGCTGTGCATATGTCCCAGGCCACTCAGCATTATGATGTATAAGTCTTATGCAGGTACCCTTTCAGGTAATACACATTTTCCCTTCACTGCCAGATGGACATGCACATCATCCAGCAGCAGCCCGCAGTATAATATCTGTGAGCAGATGATCCAGATCCGGGAGGACCACATGCGCTTTATCTCAGAGTTGGCGCGCTACAGCAATAGTGAGGTAAGTGGATCTTCCGTGCCTGCCTGTGCTGGTACCTAAGGCCACAGCTGTGCAGGAGCCTCTGGCTGAATAGGAGGACATATCCTGTGCACCCAGAGGAGGGCCTGTAGTTGGGGGTAGAAGGAAGCACTGTCTCACCTATAGGTCTTTTTAATTCCTTCCAGCTTTGCAGCTGGGTTTTCTGTGTCCTTATTTGGGCTGGTCACATTTTTCTCATCTGCCAAGCATAGCTCCAGGCCAGCCCTGCCTGTATGTGGGGTGGATAGGAGTGGAGAGGTCTGAGTCCAGAGGAGCAGTGGGAATGTCATTTTTCACATCTGAGCAGGCAGGGCAGCGAGGTCAGGGACAAGCAGTAGTCAGTGGTATGGGTGTTACACATAGTCTTTGAGGGACCTGGGGACTTGAGACCACATACACCGGTCTGGTTTTTGAGACTGTGGTACCTCAGGGTTCTCAGGAGGACCATTAACATTTGGAGGGAGTAACTCTGTGTTGACCCCACCTACTGCAGGGCAATGAGCTCCCCTGTTTCTCACCCAGCAAACACTAGCCATCATGTAACCAGAATGACTGGAAGATAGTCCAAATGGCTCAGAGCACATGCTTATTCCAAGCAGACCCCTGGTGGCCAACTCCCCAGAGAGAAGGTAGTATCTCACTCCTTCCCAGCCACCAGCACAACCCACAGGATAGAAATGGGGTGGGTGTTCAAGAAGGCTGTGCTGATAGAATTGTAAACCAAACTCTTGGAAAGCTCTCAGACAACATGTAGAGTTGATTTCTACCCTAAAAATAGGCGCATTTGACAGCATGTATGGTTCCTGTCTATTTTTCCTCTGATTTCTGCTGTCATACCTTTATAATTACAGTAACGGTTTGAATAAGAAAAAAGAGATCTGTCTTTGAATGCTGCACAGTTGTTTTTTTTTAAATAAAGTTTATTTATTTAGAGAGTGAGAGAGAGAGCACAAGCAAAGGAGGAGCAGAGAGATGGAGAGACAGAATCGAAGCAGGCTTCACACCATCAGCACAGAGCCCAATGCAGGGCTTGAACCCACGAACTGTGAGATCATGACCTGAACCGAGATCAAGAGTTGGACACTTACCGAGTGCCACCGAGGCGCCCCTGCACAGTTTATTTTTAAACAGATTTATGGATATTTAATCCACATACCATACAATTCACCCATTTAGAGTGTACAATTCAAAAGTTTTTAGTTTATTCACTGAATTGTGTAACTACCATGATAGTCCATATTCGAACATTTATTACCCCCAAAGCAACTCCATACCCATGTGCTTCTGCTCTGTATATAGATCAGAGGTTCCAACCACCCTCTCCTTTGGGTTTCCATGTGACTTACAGAGATAAGGGCTCTTTTTAAACATGGCTATAGTACCATTATCATACCTTAAAAAAAAATCAAGTATTCCTTAATATTAAAATCATTGTTTAGTATCTTCTATCGACTCACAAATGGTTTATTTTTCCAAGTTTGTTTGCCTCAGTATCCAAATAAGTTTTGTACACCATAGTTGGTTGGTGTGTCTCTCACTCCCTGTGGTGTCATTTGCCATTGATATGGTTTGAAGTGTTGGGGTTCAGAGCCAACAGCCAGGAAAGAATTTTTGAAATGTCTTTGGTGCATAAAGGTGGTTTTATTAAAGCCCAGGGACAGGAACCATGGGCAGAAGAGCTGCACTAGGGTTGTGAGGAGTGACTAATTATATAAGATGTTTTGGGGTTTTTTTAAGTTTATTTTGAGAGATTGCACACGTATGTGTGTGTGTGAGCAGGGTAGGTGGAGAGAGAGAGAGAGAGAGAGAGAGAGAGAGAGAGAGAGAGAGAGAGAGGTTGTGTGCACATGCAAGCAGGGGAGGGGCAGAGAGAGAAAAAGAATCCCAAGCAGGCTCTATGCTGTCAGAGTAGAGCCTGGCGCAGGTCTTGATCTCATGAACCACGAAATCATGATCAGAAATGAAATCAGGAGTTGGACATTTAACTGACTGAGCTACGCTGATCCTCCTACATAAGATTTTCTATCCTTTGGAGGACAGGGTAATGTTAAGGCTCCAGGAAACAGTCTGTAGGTTTCTGGAGATTACCTTTTTTCTTATAAATCATTGAGACTGTTGCAAACTCACGGAGACTCGTCCTACATGACTGTGATCTCTATCAGTTAACCCTTTGTTTTTCCCTTCCTTTGTTCTTGGGTAGCTAGGAGTGCCTGAAGAATGTCACACATATCCCACTGGGGTGTGAGCTTGTGCTTTGCCTTCAGCTTGCCTTTTGCTCCTTCATCATCATGTCCCCTGTGCTTCCACTGCGTTAGATTCAGGGGCCTGATTAGACTCCTCTTTCATCTGGCCACCTGGCCCATAATTTGCTGTGCTGCAGTCTGCTAGAGTGCTGGCTGTCTCACCTGGGTTGTAGACAACCACTGTTCACTGCCAAATGTATGAATTCATTAGGGCTGCAACCTGATGGTACTCTATTCACTCCTTCTCAACTCCTCTAACAGTTGAGCCTTGCTCTGCATGTATGATTCCTTCAGGAGAGACAGGTCAGAGCTGGATGCCTTTACTATGCATATCACATTTTCAAATAACTGATTCTCTAGCATCATCTAAGGTAATAAACTTTTTTGAATACTCTTTTGAAGTAAATCTACTTCAGATTCTTTTTTTTTCCCTTTCATGCTGAAAATCCTGGTTCTTAATTTGACTACAGCATTTTTTGACTTGATGTCTTATCTTAGTATACACTTACCAGTCTTAAAATAGCAATACCAGCACTGCTAATAACCATATAGTTACTAGAAACAATATAATTGTATATTGTCATATGCGATGTTATAATATATTATAATGACAATATAATTACTAAAAAGTATTTTAAGATTTCTTTTGTAGTTAATTTTGTCCTTAGATTTTCTCCCTCTAGGATTAGAGAACAAATCATTTTCTTTCTTTCTTTCTTTCTTTCTTTCTTTCTTTCTTTCTTTCTTTCTTTCTTTTTCTTTCTTTCTCATTGTTTTTCAAAGTCACTTGAAGTGGTTTTTGTTGGTCTCAGCCTCCTGATAGTGATACCTGAGGGACTCACCTATCTTTGGCAGTCTCCATAGACATGTCCCCGAGCAGAGCCAATACTGTGGCTGCACAGGCCCTGTGGTTCTTACTACAACTGCAAGGTGTACCTCAGCAACAACCATCAGGGAACTTTGGGGGAAAAAGGCATATGTACTCAGAGTTCTGGAAGGCACATGGCATGCCTGGAGCCACAAAGTGAAGTGACAACGGAGTGTGGACCTCGAGCTCTGTCTTTATTAAAAGACCAGGGTGTAGGGTATCTAGGATTTCATTGGTTTACTCTTTATAGGCAAATTTCAAACATAAGAGCAGGAATGAGGGCAGTAAAGTGGGTCACTCGAGTGATGAGTTATGTAGGTCACCAGAGCTTTCTAGAAGGGGAACTTCATAGATTGGGCTACCTGGCTCTTTATCTACTTATGTAGCTGGTACTGTGTTTATTCTAGATGGATGTTTTTGAAATAGATGCCTCAGCAATCAAAAGCTTAATGCCAGGCACTTACACTATAATAAAAAAGCTCATTGTCAGATACCTGCACTACCTAGTTCCTCTGTGCAGTCATGCACCCAATTCAAGTACACACTTTAATTCATTGTTTCATTTTGCTTTTGAGTTTTAAGGATTGCTTTTGTCCCCTAATTTAATTTTATATCATAATTATATAAAATATTTATGTGGTTCCAAAGTCAGAGGTACAAAAGGAGGTATATTTCTCTCCACCCTGCACTTTCCTGTCTTTTAGGTTGCCATTCTTAAATTTTTTTTTTCTACATTTATTTATTTTTGAGAGACAGAGACAGAGCACAAGTGGGGGAGGGGCAGAGAGAGAATGAGACACAGAGTCAGAAGCAGGCTCCAGGCTTTGAGCTGTCAGCACAGAGCCCGATGCGGGGTTCGAATTTACAAACTGAGAGATCAGGACCTGAGCTGAAGTCCGATGCTTAACCGACTGAACCACCCAGGCGCCCCTAGGTAGCCACTCTTAAATACGAGTTTTCAGAGGCACCTGGGTGGCTCAGTCAGTTAAGCATTAGACTTCGGCTCAGGTCATGATCTCACAGTCCGTGGGCTTGAGCCCAGTTCCAGGCTCTGTGCTGACAGCCTGGAGCCTGCTTCAGATTCTATGCCTCCCTCTCTGTCTGCCCCTCCCCTGCTCACACTCTGTCTCTCTCTCTCTCTCTTTCAAAAGTAAAACATTAGAAAAAAATTTTTTTAACTCTTTTAAAAAAGTAGAAAAAATAAATTTAGGTTTTCATTTTTTATATAAGCAAATACACAGGATGTGCATGTTTTCCTTTATTAGCTAAGTAGAAGCATAACTATGCACATGGTTCTCTTAACACCATGTCCTAGAGATCCCTCCAGCACAGTCTGCAGAGACATTCTCTTCTTTGAGAGCTGCAGAATGTCCATTATCAGGGCTCTACTGTTGCCAGCCTTTTGTCATGGTAAAGGCTCATATGCCTACATCATTTTGTAGTTTTGCAAATGCACCTTTAATGTAGATTCCCAGTGGGTCTGATAGGTCATGGGGTAAATGCATAAGTGACTTTTCTAGATGTAGGGCAACTTCTTGATGTTCCTGTGTTGCTCTAGGTTGTCACAGGGTCAGGCCGCCAGGAGACTCAGAAGACAGATACCGAGTACCGGAAACTCTTTGACCTGGCGCTTCAGGGCCTGCAGCTGCTGTCTCAGTGGAGTGCTCACGTGATGGAAGTGGTAGGCACTCTATGCTTGCTTCTATTTGGAAATGCAGAGATCTGAAAGAACATATACCCCTGGTTGGTTACAAGTGCTTTTCTTCCCAAGGCCATCAAGAAATTAACTAAATGATATTTTTTCTGCATTAACTTTAGTCTTTGGTTCGAGAATGAATTGGCTTTTTATTTCTAACCCTAGAAATAAAAATGTGTATCAGTCTAAATCTTTCTAAGATGGCTCAGAATATGTTTTGTCTGTTTATAAAAAAAGTCTTATCTTTTAAAACATTTAGATAGAATTTGTACCATTATGATTTTTAATTCTCATGCAATTTATTATTTATTTATTTATTTACTTAGAGAGGGAAGGGAAGGGCAGAGAGAGGGGGAAAGAGTGAGAGAGAGAGAAAGAGAGAGAAAGAGGATCCCAAGCAGGTTCCATGCCCAGCATGGAGCCCAATGCAGGGCTCAATCTCACGAACTGTGAGATCATGACCTGAGCAATCAAGAGTCAGATGCTTAATTGTCTGAGCCACCCAGGTGCCCCTAATTCTCATTTTTTTAAAACGCTTTCTCTGTGGAGTTCCAGCCATTGGTTTCTTTTGTTTAGCATTACTAAAATAGTTTCTGATGTGATATGAAGATTTGGATACCTGTAAGTTTTGGAAGATTTTCCCTCCTCTTGTTTACTTTGATTAGATGAAAATTATTAAATCAGATGAGCACATGATCATTTGAAGAGCTGATTTTAAAAAGAAGTGGTGATGAAATGGCTAGTTTTAGATATTCAACACAAAATATCCTGGACATTTTACCTGATATATTTCTTAAACCTGAAGTCACATGGCTAGAATGTTATGGAGATGAACTCTGGTTTGTGTGTGTGTGTGTGTGCGTGCGTGTGTGTGTATGTGTATGTGTGCATAGTGTATGTGTGAGCATGCATGCATGTGTGTGATTTTCAGATGCAGCTAATATTAAAAGACTAACCTTTGGTTACTTTGGTGATGGCCATGTCAGTCAGACCAGAAGGTAAGCATTTTACGTTCAGTGTGGATGTCTCCCCCTTTTCTGACCACACCAGTATTCATGGAAACTTGTGCACCCAACGGACAAGTACTCCAACAAGGACTGCCCAGACAATGCTGAGGAGTATGAGCGCGCCACCCGCTACAACTACACTAGTGAGGAGAAGTTCGCCCTGGTGGAGGTGAGGTTTGCTTTCTTTTCCTCCTTTGACTCTGGCCTCAGACTATCTTCCCATTCAAAGCAGAGGCAAAATCTTGAGTAAAATTCAATGAATAGTTTCATGTTGTTGCTTCTGTATAGGACAACCCTTTGTATCTGTTGTAGTTGTCAGCAGAACAATAAAATAGGATGTGGGTTTCTGGTCTCTGTATTGATAGCTCCCCGTGAAGATCAGGGGTTTGTTCACAAGTGTCTGGGAGTAGGACACATCTTGGGGGAGGGGGCAGAAGAAGAACAAAATGTGGACCCTGGTGGTCTGAGAGGACCCCCTGTGTTTCCAGCTGTTGTCACCAAGTTCTTTGCTCTCACATATGTTGGCTGTGTTCCCTCAGCTCTGTAGTGTCTTCATGAGCCTTTTGATGAACAGAAGTTCTTAATTTCAGTGCCATCGAGTTTCTTTTCTTTTGTAATTGGACTGTTTTTTGTCTTGTTTAAGAAAACTTTGCATACCCTAAGGTCATAAGATATTCTCCTCTACTGCCTTCTGGATGTTTTATTATTCTGACTTTCACATTTAGATCTGAAGTTCACCCCAAGTTAGTTTATTTTTAAGTTTATTTAAGTAATCTCTACACGCAACGTGGGGCTCAAACTCACAACCCCAAGATCAAGAGTCACATACATCCTCTTCTAACTGAGCCAGCCAGGCATCCCTCTCCTCCCCCCGCACCCCAGGTTAGTTCTTAAAACACTTCTGCCCCCATTGCTCCATCTTGCCACCTTTGTTGTCAGTCAAGCGACCATTCATATATGGGTGTGATTCTGGTCACTTTTCTAATCCATTGTTTTAATTGGTCTATCCTTGTTCTAACACCACCTCCTTCTTAATTACTGTAAGTTGATTCTGTGTCAGGTAAAGCAAGCTTTTCTGTCTTCAAGAGTTCCTTGGTTATTCTTGCCCTTTGTATTTTCATACAAATTTTAGAATCATTTTTTCATATCTCACAGTGAAACCTGTTGGAATTTTTTGTGGATATATGAATAAACCTATAGATCATTTTAGGGAGAATTGATAAATTTAGAATATTGAGTCTTTTATGAACATGATATATCCCTCCACTTATTTAGATTCTCTTTTATAATCTGTAAAACTCTTCCACATCTTTTGTTAGCTTTATTTCTAGGTGTTTGATACGAGATGGTTTATTTTAAATTTTTTCTAAATGTTTGTCACTGCTATTTAACATGTAAATTATTTTTTGTATTTTTCTTTATATCTACTAACTTGTCTAAACTCATTTATTAATTGTAATAAGTTATCCATTAGATTTTCTACCTATATAATCATCTGAAAATGATGGCAGTTTTATTTATCCCAATTTTCCATTTTTATTTGTTTTTTAAATCACACTGGGTAGGATCCCTACTTGTTAAATAGGAGGCACTAGGCTTTGTCTCATTCCTCATCTCAAAGGGAAAGCTTTCAACATTTCACTGTATAATGTGTTTGCTATAGGTTTCTTAATGCCAACAATCATCAGTTTAAGGAACTTGTGCTCAATTCCTTATTTGCTAAGAGATTTTATTATGAGTTAATATTACTTCTATTAAACACTTGGCATCCACTGAGGTACTCCTGTGACTTTTCTCTTTCATTCCATTAATGTGTTAATGTTGTTGATTTATATTGATTGTGAGGGTCCCCCCCCCACTGGTTGGTTTGTCTTTTTGTTTTTTTGTTTTGTTTTGACCAGGTTTAAGGTAGCCTTGCATTCCTGGTATAAACTCAACTCAGTCATAATAGATTATCCTCTTTATATATTGTTAGATACAGTTTGCTAATATTTGGCTTAGGATTTTTATATCAAACTTGATGAGTGAAACTGTCTTTTACTATCCCTTTTAAAATAAACCTTTTATTTTAAAATATTTTTAGAGTTACAGAAAAATTGCAAAGATTATACAGTAAGTTCCTGTATACCCCACACCCATTTTTCACATTTTATATTAGTATTGTTATAATTAATAAACCCATATTGATACATTATTATTAACTAAAGTCCATATTTTACTCAGATTTCCTTAGTCTTTCCATAATGTCTTAATTCTGGTCTAAGATCCCACATTACATTCAGTTGTCATATCTCCTTAGGCTCCTCTGGGTTGTTTTTCAGACTGCCTTTGTTTTGAATGACCGGTCAGGTATTTTGTAGAATGTTTCTCCATTGGTATTATCTGATTAACCTGGGGTTATAGGTTTGGGGAAAGAGGATCACAGAGGTAAAGCACCATTTCAATCATATCACATCAAAGGTACATGTGGTCAACAAACTCATCACTGTTGGTGTTGACCTTGATCACCTGGCCAAGGAAGTATTATCAGGTTTCTCTGTTATGAAGTTACCTACACCTTCCCCTTATCCCTGTTCTCCCCTTTTTATAGTGTACTTTAGGGAAGGAAGTCTGTGCTCAGCCCACACCTGTGGAATGGGTAACATTACTTCTTTATAACCATCCATTCTAGTTTTCTGGATGCTGGCTTCATAAAACAATTTATTGAGGGCCCCCTTCTTTCTGTATTGTCTGTAGTGGTTTGTGTAAGGTTCATATTCTTCCTTAAATGTTTGCTAGCATTTATGTGATGGTTTTTGGTGATCAGTTTCTTTACCATGTACATTTTCTATTTCTTTTTATATCAGTTTTGGAAAGTTGTATTTTCAGGGATGGTAAGTTGTATTTTCAGGGAGTTCAAAGAATCTTTTAAATTTTTCTAATTTTTTTTGTAAAGATTTTTTAAAGTTATTTTTAACATTTATTCATTTTGAGAGGGGGTGGGGGGACAGGATACTAGCAGGGGAGGGCAGAGAGAGGGGGAGTCACAGAAACCGAAGCAGGCTCCAGGCTCTGAGCTGTCAACATGGAGCCCGACATGGGGCTCAAACTCCTGAACTGTGAGATCATGACCTGAGCCGAAGTTGGCACTCAACTGACTGAGCTACCTAGTCGCCCCTAAAATTTTCTATGTGTCGTAAAGTTTTTCATAATAAATTCTCCTCTTATTTTGTTAACAAATTTTTTTCCTACATCATATGCAATTCATCTGTTTTGAAGTATAAACATTCAATGCTTTTTTTTAGATATTCACAGAGTTGTGCAATCACAATCAAATTTAGAACATTTCTGTTATGTCAGAAAGAAACTTTGTACCCATTAGCAGTCACCCAATTCTCCCCTCCCTTTTGCCCTAGGCAGCCAGTCTGCTTTGTGACTCTGTAGATTTGCTCATTCTGAACAGTTCATATAAATGAAATCGTACAATATGTGGCTGACTATGATTGACTTCTGTCACTTAACATAATGTGTTTAAGGTTCACACATGTATCAGTATTTCATTCTTTTCATTGCTGAATAATATCCCATTGTATGGATGTATCACATTTTATTTATTTATTAGCTGATGGATATTTTGGTTGTTTCTACTTTTTCGCTATTGCGATTAATGCTATTAGCTTTTGTGGACTAGCTTTTGTATGGACTCATGTTTTCATTCCTTTTGATACACCTAGGAGTAGAATTGATGGGTCATATGGTAACTCTGTGTTTAACATTTTGAGAAACTACCAGATGGTTTTCCCAAGTGGCACCACTATTGTATACTCCTCTAAATAGTGTATGAGGGTTCTACTTTCTTAGAATCCTTATTAACACTTGTTAATTGTCTGTCTTTTTGGTTCTGGCCACCCTACTGGATGAGAAGTATATCTCATTATCATTATGATTTTGATTTGCATTTTCCTAACAACTAATGATGCTGAGCATATTTTCATGTGCTTGTTGGCAATTTATAAATCTTCTTTGGAGAAATGTCTATTCAGATCCTTTGTCCATTTTTTAATTAAATTTTTATCTTCTTATTGAGTTTTTTATATATTTTAAAGAGTTCCTTATCAGACATGATTTTCATTTTCTTCCATTCTTTGGTTGTCTTTTGACTTTCTTAATGGGGTCTTGGGAAGCATAAAGTCTTTCATTTCAATTAGGTTCAGTTTACTTATTTTTTCTTTTGCTGCTTATGCTTTTGGTTTTATATTTATGAAACCATTTCCCAACCCAAGTCATGAAGATTTACTCCTATCTTTTCTTATAAGAATTTTATAGTCTTGCTTCTTACATTTAAATGTGTGATGCATTTTGAGTTAGTTTTTTAATATGGTGAGGTAGGGGCTGTGTTAGAGGTTCCCAAAATTGCCCTTGGGCTTGATTTGCTAGGACTCACAGGACTGAGTAGCTGTTCTACTCAAAGTTATAATTTATTACAGTGAAAGTGATGAAGTTTTGGGGTGATGATGGGGGTTCGGAGCTGATGGCCAAGAATGCATTCTTCAAGATGTCTTTGGTGCAAAAAGGTGATTTTATTAAAGCACGGGGACAGGACCCCTGGGCAGAAAGAGGTGAACTGGGATTGTGACAGGTAACTGATTATATACCCTCAGGTTGGCAAGGGGGCAGGGACAGTGTAAGTCTCTAAGGAATTTTAGAAGCAAGGTTTCCAGGACCTTGAGGGGCTAGCTGCTGTTAGGAAAACACCATTTATTACTGTTTAGTAAAACCTCAGTCATGAGACCCTTCCGATATATATCAGGGGTCATGGCTTGGAGTCTGATTACCAGTGTTTATCTTGGGGAAGTTGAGATATAGGAAGTTTCCAAAGGAATTTTTATATGTTAGAGTAGACTTAAAGGTTTGGGGGGGGGGGCTTGTGGTGGTCAGGATAATGTTAAGCCAAGATTCTCTTTTGCCCCTAGCAAAGTGTCATCATTGAGGCAGCTGAGCTCCTAGAAGGAGGTCACTCTGCCAGTTTCAAGGACTTGTCAATGGGCTATAGGCAGTAAGGGAATTTAATTTTTTATTTGCCTTTGTTTCCCGTATTACCATGGCAAGCACTTAAACCCCTTTCCTTTGTTCTTGGGTAGCCAGGAGTGTCTGAGGAATATTACACATATTCCACCTGGGTGGGTCCAGGGGCTGCTGTTAGCCTGTACTTTGCCTTCAGCTTGCCTTATGATCCTTCATCAAAACGACACAGATTTAAATCAGCAAAAGGCACCTGGGCATAGTCTAGGAGAAACCAGATGCAAACTTCTAGGTATCCCCTACTAGTGCAGTTGTGCAGGATGTACTTTATTTTCCCGGCAAAGATGAATGGCAGCATGAGAAAAATGTTGCCAGTTAGGGAACCTTACGCAAGATCTTAGTGTCCAGGTTTAATAAAAAACCTCAATAAAGGGGGTTAATAATGTCAATAATGTAGGTCAGTAGTGTAGGCATGCAGCATGCCTGCATGATTGACCTCAGCTGCTCAGACTCCAGACGCCAGTGCAAAAATAGGTGTTTACCATAAATTACATTGTTGGTATAAACTATCTAGTCACACTGGTACTGCAGTGGCCCAGAGCCTTAGGTAGCCACAAACACTCTTTTCAGAATATTCGGAGGCTCAGAGCTCAGTTCCTAGGAGTTGGCCAAGGAAGGGCCAGTCCTAAAAACAGGGCTTTCTTGGGAATATGCAGGGTTTGATTATCTCAGTCCTCAGAGTTTATCCTTTCCTGCGTAGGAGTGTTTTGCATGTGGATATCTAATTATCCCACTACTGTTGAAAAGGTAATATTTCCCTGTTGAATTGTTTCCACACTCTTATTGAAAATCAGTTGACTGTAAATTGATAGAAATGTGTAAATTTCTGAACTTCTATTTCTATTCCATTGACGTGTATGTTTATCTTATGTTGATATAGTCACATAATCTGTTAATAGCTATAAACTGTGTGACAGTTGATAAGGTGTTTTGGGGTGATGGTAGGGTTCGGAGCTAATGGCCAAGAAAGAATTCTTGCATCATCCTTGATGCAAAAAGGGTAATTTTATTAAAGCACAGGACAGGACCCAGGGGCAGGAAGAGCTGTCCCAGACCCTGAGGATAGAATAGTTATATACTTGGGAGTTGGGGGGATGTAAAGTCTAGAGGAAGTTTCCAGTAGGATTTTCTTGTGCTAAAGAAGACTCATAAGATCCCGGAGGCCTAGCTCTTGTCAAGCTAAGGTTGTTTATTCCCTTTAGCAAAGCATGAACATTAAGACTGTAGGGAGTTCCTAGAGAAACATTTTACTCTATATTTGTCAATGGCTGCAGGTTATAAGGAATTTTAATTTTATTTGCCATTTCCTTCTTGCCTTTGTTTCCCCCATCAGTAATCATCCCCTTTTCTTTCTTAATGCTGGTAATTGTGGCTTGTCTATTTTTCTTGATTAGTCTTGGCTGGACATTTGTCAATTCTATTATTTGTTTACTTATTTTTTTAAACAGCTTTATCTTCATTGATCACCTTCTGTGATATGCTTGTTTTCTGTTTTGTTAATTTTTACTTTTATTTACCTCTAGTTCTGGGGGGGGTTATTTTGCTATTCTTTTTGTAGATTTATGATGAATATTAGATTATTATTATTTTCACACATTTTTGTTTTCTAATGTATGCCTCTAAAGCTCAAAATTTTACTTTTTAGCATACTTTTCCCACATACCATAAATTTTTAATATGTAGTGTTTTCATTTTCATTCAAAGTGGTTTGAATTTTATTTCAGTTAAAAAAATTTTTTTTAATATTTTATTTATTTTTTGAGAGACAGAGAGAGATAGAGTGCGAGCAGGGGAGGGGCAGAGAGAGAAAGACGCACAGAATCCGAAGCAGTCTCTGGGCTCTGAGCCATCAGCACAGAGCCCTATGCAGGAGATGATAACCTGAGCCAGTCTGATGCTCAACCAACTGAGCCACCCAGGCACCCCTTGAAATCAGTTTTAATTTGAATTGGGACATTTGCCTTTTTTTTGGCAGAAATCCCCCCCCCCCCCATTAGAAAAGCAACACAGAACCATCAAATAGATCCCTAAAGCAAACAAATAGAACACTAGAGTATGTAGTAAGCGCAGTATATGATGCTGCCACAGAGATGAACTTTAAGCATTTTAGTGTAGTTTCTTCCAGGCCTTTTTATGCATATTAATTTAGCATGCTGTTACTGTTTAGCAAGTGGAATTTGGGCTATAAACTCTTATAACTTCTTCTTTCTTTTCCAACTAATAACGTATTTGCTTTCTGGAATTTTTTTGTTCTTTTTCCTTTAAAGTCCTTCACAGGGCATGTGCCTTTATGCATTTGGGAGTGCTTTGAGTCAGTCACCAAATTCTCTGTTAGCTCCATGTCAAGCGAAGCAGATCCATCCCTGCCCTCAAGGCACTCGTGGTCTAATGGAGTCAGACCCTGGCATAGGGACAGCTACTGAGCCAGAGCTCCTGAGAAGAGTTACAGGGCAGCAGCTTCAGAGCAGAAACATAGGAGGCCAGGGAAAGGTACTATGCATGAGAGGGAGGCAGCTTCTAGGTGCAACTTGGCATCACCTGAGAAGGAGCCATCGCCTGTTCTCCTCCACCATACTGAAAGTCATGTGTCCCCCTGCAGGTGATCGCCATGATCAAAGGCCTGCAGGTGCTAATGGGCAGGATGGAGAGTGTGTTCAACCATGCCATCCGGCACACCGTCTATGCTGCGCTGCAGGACTTCTCCCAGGTTACCCTCCGGGAACCACTCAGGCAGGCCATCAAGAAGAAGAAGAATGTCATCCAGAGGTCAGCCTCAGTGTAATACCTCCCTGTGAGCTTGGAGTCCAAAACTGTTGAATTAGTTTAGTTTAAACAACCATATAGTTACATTTTCATAACTATGCTCAATGCATTTATATTCAACCTCCAAAATCCCTTCTGGTATATGTCCTCTAAATGTAATGCAGTGGGTACAATTATTCACCTGAACAATGTATAGTAAATCAACTACAGAATGTCTAAGCAGTGGAGCCACAGGGACAAGGGTGTATTTATCTTGGGGCAGGAGAGTGTCTCAAAATCTGTTTGATTATTCTAATCACCAGGCTTGTGGGGACAGGAAGCCCAGCATCACATTTTCCATCTCAAAATGTGTTGTCTTTAAGTATTTTTGCTTCTGTTCTTTTTGGCCTGTCCTACAAATTGGCCAAAAAATACATAGATATTGCAGACATCTTGTAGCGATCCTGAGCTAGTTTTCTCTTAATATTTAGCCTTTTAAAGTTGTCTTTCAGAGACATTTATGTAAAATGAAGCTTACAAGGGCTCACAAGTGTATTGATTTCATTTTCTTGCTTTATAATTGATGTGTTTATCACCTGGCTTGGTATGATTTTTAGCATTAATAAAATTTTATACTGTGAGTCTTCCCATTTTGCTCATGCTTGCTGTAGTAGGAAGCTAACCACATGGGAAATGTATAGTCTAAGAGTAACTTGGGTTTTAACTAGAATTTTCACCACGAGATAGGATAGGTACATCTGCCAAGTGTGGTGCCTATGGGGGGGTCTCCACATGGTGGGATGGGAGCATGTTTCAAATGTGTCTGAGACATAGACCCAGTCCCCACAGTTGTGTTGGTGACATGTTCCTTTAGAAATCAGGGAATCAGCCAAGGGAGGTCGAGTTTCAGCTCCCTAGGTGGATGTTTGTGGTCTGTCCTCTTGTTGCCCTTTGCATGACAGTGTTCAGGAAATAAAACACCACTTCCAGGCTAATTGATGCAAACTGCAGCTAAGTCAGATCTTCTGGGGCTACTAATGTCTCAGAGAAAACAGTCTATCCAAAGATAATTTCACTTTGAACTGGTCCATTATCATATCTCACACTGTCCCCAAAGGAAATTAGGTGTGAAAATTGGTTTTCCAGCTATGTGTTAGGTGAGGAGATGCAGTGATTGTAAAAGTCCTGAAGCTATAAGTGCTCCATGCCTCACTGATGACTTGATGGGGCTGTTTAGTGTTCTGCAGGCCATCAGGAAGACCGTGTGTGACTGGGAGACGGGGCACGAGCCCTTCAATGACCCAGCCCTGCGGGGTGAGAAGGACCCCAAGAGTGGCTTCGACATCAAAGTACCCCGGCGTGCCGTGGGACCCTCCAGCACACAGGTTTTCATCCTCCCTGCTCCCCTGCTCTATCTGTTCCCCTGAGTGGGCTAACCCAAAGCTGAGGGTTGGTAAGCAAGACCAGGAGTAAAATGACATCACCACTTCTGCTCAAGATGATCAAGTATTGCCTGTGCCTTTTCTGCTCCTTGGTTCCCTGCCCAAGTGAATCTGGAGCATTCTTGTGATTCTCAGATTTGATCATTTGCATGCAGAACTTAATTTGACTGCATCAACTCCTATCACAAAAATGTGGGTGAAAGTCTACGTGTCCGTATTTATGCTGTGTTTCCTGATAGGTGTTTAAATGTATGGTTATAATTTTTACATTGGGCGTAAAAATGAT
The DNA here is from genome assembly GCF_024362965.1 of Panthera pardus. Classification (NCBI taxonomy): domain Eukaryota; kingdom Metazoa; phylum Chordata; class Mammalia; order Carnivora; family Felidae; genus Panthera; species Panthera pardus. The sequence goes on along the minus strand of NW_026526810.1, from coordinate 20,975,887 downwards.
TGTTTCTGAAGATAAAACTTTTAGAAATTTAAGAATATACCTTTTTTGTATCCCTGGTCTTAAGCCACCACTGCTCTTCTCTCTCCTGCCATGCTCAGCCCCCTGCTCCCCAAAAGCAGCCTTATTCTGACTCTCATATCTGATTTAGTATGTCCTTCTGCTTTTCTCTTCCCATTTTGGGATGTAGTACTTCTTAACTCATCATTCTTCTGTTGAGGGTTTTTATAATCCCTTCTTGCCAATCTTTCAGAGAACTACCAGCAAAACACATTGTTGGCTGTAAATGAAACCTCTCAAATATCTGGGAGGAAAGCATTTGGCCCACCCAAGGAAGACGCTTGTCCTGATTCTGTCCAGTGTGCATGCACCCTTCCCACCCTCCGTTCCCATGTGTGTCTCCCCACCCCATGATGTGTGTGTCCTGTGACTAACGGCTCTCTCCCACCTCTCCCCCCATCTATCCATGTCTAGCTCTACCTGGTGCGCACCATGGCGGAGTCCTTGAGCTCTGCCGAGCTGCTGAGGCAGCTCAAGTCTTTGGGCATGGAAAGACTCTTGCATGTGGTAAACGCGTTTCTGAGGCAGTCCTACACCTATCCGCCTCTTTTAACCTTTGGTGGTAAGACATCATTTGTTTTTCTTGTTGACATTATGGCACGGAGGTGAATTGCTCCGTTACAAGTTCTTTCTCACAGGCAGCACCAACTTGGCTACTTAGATGGGCGCCCAGACCCACTTTGAGGAGCTGGCATAGTGGTAGGCTTACTGCTGCAGCCTGGCTCTGGTCAGGGCATAGCACAGTAGTCTTTCTCTTGTGGTTTATCTGAGTTTGGTATAACTAATGTGCCATGTGTATTTTCTCCCCCACAAATGTTTCCTTGGATAATGCAGCTTTACATGGTGAGAACCATGCTAGAGTCCCTCATTGCAGACAAAAGTGGTTCCAAGAAAACCTTGAGAAGTAGCCTTGAGGGGCCCACCATATTGGACATAGAAAAATTTCATCGAGAGTCATTCTTCTACACTCACTTGATTAATTTCAGTGGTAAGAGCTACTGCTGACCAGCGTCTGGCCCAGCATGTTCTAACACTGCTAACACTGTCTAGAATGCTTCTGCTGACCATCCCTGCTGTGGTCCCCTCACACACCCAGACAATGATCCATGTTGTAACCTTCGTGGTATTTCCTTGCCTGTCGCTTTAAATGCACGGCTGGCAGGGCTCCTTCCATGTGGCGTTGCCCTTAGAAAGATGAGGGCCGTGGGCCTGCAGCTGGCTCTGTGACCTGAATGCAAAGCCTTTGTAACCCATACAAGGTTAGAAACACAGACAAATGTCATCTGTCACCTGGCTCGAGAACAAGATAGTGATGAATATGAGAAACAACCTCCATGAGCACTGATGTGTGGAAGGTGGCAAATCACCTTGACCAGGGCATTGGGTGGCTACCCTTTGTCAATTTGGAGTCTGTGTTTACTCCAGTGCTGCAGCAGCTTCCTCAGAGCAGGAAGCCTCTATCTTGGCTGGGAGTATAGTGGGTTTGGAGTAAATAGTAAGGCTTTTGTTTTTCACTTGTCAAATGATGGAAACTTTTTTAAAGTTTATTTATTTTGAGAGAGAGAGAGAGAGAGAGGAGTGGGGAGGGGCAGAGAGAGAGGGAGAAAGAAAGAATCCCAAGCATGCTCTGCACTGACAGTGCAGATGCGGGGCCCAAACTCATGAACCGTGAGATCATGACCTGAGCCAAAACCAAGAAGTCGGATGCCTAACTAAGCCATCCAGGCACCTGGAAACATTGTTTTTAAAAAAAATTTCTGTTTTGCATTAGATAGATTTGTATTGAATATGCATGTAATGCTGCATCTTTATCCTAAAATAAAGTAACACGGTTTTTATTTATCCTTTTATTATTTGTTTATTTACTTACTTAAGGTTTACTTATTTTTGAGAGAGTTGAGAGAGACAGTGTGAGTGGGGGAGGGGCAGAGAGAGATGGAGACACAGAATCCGAAGCAGGCTCCAGGCTCTGAGCTGTCAACACAGAGCCCAACGTGGGCCTCAAACTCACAAACCGTGAGATGACCTGAGACAAAGTCAGATACTTAACCAACTGAGCCACCCAGGTGTCCCTATTTCCCCTTTTAAAAAGGCCATTTTGGGGCGCCTGGGTGGCTCAGTCGGTTAAGCGTCCGACTTCGCTCAGGTCATGATCTCACAGTCCGTGGGTTCGAGCCCCGCGTCGGGCTCTGGGCTGACAGCTCAGAGCCTGGAGCCTGTTTCGGATTCTGTGTCTCCCTCTTTCTCTGACCCTCCCCTATTCATGCTCTCTCTCTCTCTGTCTCAAAAATAAATAAATGTTAAAAAAAAAATTTTAAAAATAAAAAAAAAATAAAAATAAAAATAAAAAGGCCATTTTCCCCCTTCCCAGTCCCTCAAAGAAGCTCACAGGGTTGACAAGGTCCCATTGGCAGGTGGTGGTATACCAGACCAGCAGGGGCCAGATGCTGAATCTTCTCATTTTGTGAGCAGGAATGTGCAATGTCTAGGGTGGCTTTGCTTGCAGCCACTTCGTGGTTGTCTCATCCCTAGTGTGAGGTGCCGTGTGACCCCCCCCCCCCGCTCATATCTGCTCCCGCATGGCTCACGGCTGAGATTGAAAGAGTCAGCATCTCACACATGCCCCCCTCCCACCTGAGATTGTCCTGCTGAGTCTTTTCTGCTTGCAGAAGATTAACGTGATGTCGTTTGAATCCTTCAAGAAACGCTGCAGCAGTGCTGTGACCTTTCACAGTTGTGGTTCCGAGAGTTCTTCCTGGAGCTGACAATGGGCAGGAGGATCCAGTTCCCCATTGAGATGTCCATGCCCTGGATCCTGACGGACCACATCCTAGAGACCAAGGAGGCATCCATGATGGAGTGAGTGCCCTGTGGGCCTGTTTTAGTTATTTGTGGTAACCAGGGTCCGTGGTGGCATTTGGGAGCTGGGAGAGGGAGGAAGGGGCTGGACTGTTTTCAGCACTTTATTTGAAGTTGTCATACTTGGGGTAAGACTTCAGAGATTAATACAAGTAACGGGTTTCTTGGCTTTAGACTCCAACTGGAACATAGCAGAAGTCATTAAGTCCCACCATGTCCAAGTAAGGCCCTGGGGACTCAGCTAAGATCAGCAAAAGGAGATGTGGCCTGGCCTTTCGTGTGGCACAGCCTCTGAGCCAGAAGAATTTGGGAGAGAAAGTGTTAATTGAACAGCTTTGTTTTGTGGTCAGGACTCAGGGCCAACGGAGGGGATCAGAGATTTTGAAAATATGAGGTCCATGAAGGTAAACTAATAGAAAAGGGAGATGTCTTAGGAAGATTGGGAACTGACCCAGCAGGTTCTTCAACACACAGAGCAAATGTCTTTGTCTTTGCCTATGCACATCAGTTCTTATGTGGTGGTCAGGAGGGTGGCCTTCCACTTTCTCTGGAGTGGCCATATCCTCTGTTCTACAACACTGGAAATCTAATGCAGAGGCCTTGGCATGCCTCTTTGTCGCATATTTGGAGTTGAACTTGACCCCACTGCTCACACAGCCTCCCTTGCTGTGAGGTGGGAGTGGCCTTGTACACTCAGAGGATCCTTATTACTGGAGACCTCTGGCTGCTGCCTTCTGTCCAGACATGGGGCAGAGGGAAAGGGGCTTTCAAAAGCTATGCTGGTCATGGTCATGGTCAGCTGTAGGACCCGGGACCTTTATGTTTTTCTTGCTAAGTCAGACAGTTCATTCTTAGAAATAAGAAAATAACTTGTTTTTGTGGTTATAAAAAATACTGTATTCTGTGGTGAGAAACTTTAAACATAAATGAGAACTGCAGCTACAGGAGGCCCTTGTGGACCCAACGGGCCCTGGGCATGACCTCCATAAGTGTGTCCCATCTGTGGGATTGTCTGGCTTATTAGTCCATTAGGATCCTGGACAAAAACCTAGTTTGGTGTTTGAAGTAAGAACTGTTTTTCCTCATGTGAGAGGTCAACAATGAATGTTAAATTTCACTTGGAGTACGGGATGTGAGAGCCGAAAAGCCCTTTGTGGAAGGCTGGGCTGACCACTCGCCCCCTCTGCAGGTACGTCCTCTACTCCCTGGACCTGTACAATGACAGCGCACACTATGCCCTCACCAGGTTCAACAAGCAGTTTCTCTACGACGAAATTGAAGCAGAGGTGAGGGCCCAGGCACCTTTAACAAACTTTAATTTCCTTTTTCTCTGAGTGTTACAGGAAGCAGATTTTCTTTAATAGTACAGGAGGTTTAAACAATAGAATGAACTTTGAAATAAACATTTTGTAGTGAACCCTCCTATCTGTACTTTTCTCTCTGCATCTACACATGTGATGATTGACAGCATGTCATAAGCACCTGTTTCCTCACCTGTCTTCTGTTAAAAACACAGTTTAAAGCAGGTGCATCTACATAGTAGATGCACTGAACCAACCCCTATTTTATTTCTTTCATTTTAGTTTCTTAGTTTTGCATATTGTAAGTAATGCTTTGATGAACTTCCTTGCACCTAATTTTTTAACTGTGTTCAATTATTTTTTGAGGACAAATTCCTATAAGTGGAATTATTAAATTTTTCTACATGTAGCTAAGGAGATAAATCTAAGGAGAAAATTTAAAAATTTTCTAGTTTAATGTATAAGACAGTTTAAAGCTCAACAAATTACATTGTGCATCTGGATTTCCTTCTCTGCCTCCTCGCAAAAACTAAAAAACGCTTCTTAAGGGCAGACACCTGCAGGTCCTGTAGTGGTTCCCCTTTGAGCACATGGTGTCCTGTGAGCACCATGTGGGGTGGGGAGGCTAACCCTATTTGCAAGGGAGAATACAGTTTTAGGGGTGGAGTCATAGGGGTTTATCCATCCTGTGTGTCTTCACCAACCTCAGTGCTTAGAGCAGCCAGCCATGCTCCAGAGGATGCCACCACACACAGTAGTTCCTGGGACACACAGCCTGGTGGCAGAGCAGAACCCAAATACAATTAAACCACTGAGAACACTTGATAAAGAGAGACTTTTTCATACTCCTTTGCCTTTAAGAGACATGAAGCGTTTTTCTCCATCAGTAAGAAAGGTTCTGACATAATTCCAGTGGCTGTGTAGTGGTCACTCCTGGCCACACCATAATATATTTAATCTGCTGGTGTTAGACAATGAGTTTATTTCTTGGGGTGCCAGGGTGGCTCAGTCAATTGAGCGTCAGACCCTTGGTTTTGGCTCAGGTCATGATCTCATTCATGGTTTGTGGAATTGAGCCCTGCCTCAGCACAGAGCCTGCTTGGGATTCTCTCCCTCCCCTCTCTGTCTGCCCCTTCCCCACTTGCTCATGCTTGCTCTCTCAAAACAAATAATCTTAAAAAAAAAATTGAGGTTGTTTTTTGTCTCTCTTTGCTAATAATTGCCTTTGTTTGCCTTAACAAAAGATTTTCTTTTAATTTTATATTCCCAGAACTTATTCATTTTATAACTGAAAGTTTGTACCTTTTGACCACTTTCACCCATTTTGCCTACCCTTACCCCTGCCTCTGGAAACCACCAGTCTGTTTTCTGTGCATTCTTTTTTTTTTTTAAGTTTATTTATTTTTGCAAGAGGGTGTGAGTGCTAGGCGGGGAGGGGCAGAGAGAGAGAGGGAGAGAGAGAGAATCCCAAGCAGGCTTTGTACTGTCAGTGCAGAGCCCAGTGTGGGGCTTGATTCCATGAACCATGAGATTATGACCTGAGCTAAAATCAAGAGTCCGCTCAACCGACTGAGCCACCAAGGCACCCCTCCCCCCTCTTTTTTTTTTTTTTTTTTTTTTTAAGATTTCACACATGAGATTGTACTGTATTTGTCTTTCTTTGTTTGACTTACTTCAGTTAACATAATGCCCTTAGGGTCCATCCATATAGTTGCAAATGGTAGGATTTCTTTTTTTATGGCTGAATAGTATTCCATTATATATATATACATATATATATATATATATATATATATACACACACACACACATATATATATACCAAAATTTCTTTATATGTTCATCCATCAATGGACACTTAGGTTGCTTCCATGTCTTGGTTATTGTAAATAATGCTTCAGTGATCATGGGAGTGCAGATATCTTTTCAAGTTCATGTTTTTAGGTTTTTTTTTTTTTTTTTTTTTTTTAAACGTTTATTTATTTTTGAGACAGAGAGAGACAGAGCATGAACGGGGGAGGGTCAGAGAGAGAGGGAGACACAGAATCTGAAACAGGCTCTAGGCCTCTGTCAGCACAGAGCCCGACGTGGGGTTCGAACTCACGGACCGTGAGATCATGACCTGAGCCAAAGTCGGACGCTTAACCGACTGAGCCACCCAGGCACCCCTTTAGTTTTTTTGGATAAATACCCAAAAGTGGAATTTGCTGGATCAAAAGATTTTTTTTTTTTTGAAGTTGGGTTATTTGATCTTTAGGGAATAAAAATCTAATATATGCTTTCTTTTTCTTCAGGTGAATCTATGCTTTGACCAATTTGTTTATAAACTGGCAGACCAGATATTTGCATATTATAAGGTTATGGCAGGAAGGTATGTGGTTTATGATTTGGACATGAAATCTTGGGTTAGTTGACATTTCCATTAAAATTCACAGCATATGAGAAATGTCTTCTCTTCCTCTCTACTAGTTTGCTTCTTGATAAACGTTTACGATCAGAATGCAAGAATCAAGGGGCAACGATCCATCTCCCACCATCTAACCGCTATGAGACACTGCTTAAGCAGAGGCATGTGCAGGTGAGCCAGACCTCTCCTGGGCATTGTGAGGCATGGAGCCAGCACTGGAAATAGTGTGGTTTTCTTTGAGCTGACTGGGTATTAATAGATGTCAGTATGTTGTGTTACTGTGGAGAGATCCTTGTAAAGTGTTGAGATTTTAAAGACAGTTTCTTTTGGATACCCTGAAATACAGAGGAAGATTTGTAGCACTCTGCACCCTGTCCTGTTCTACCTCTGGGGAAAGGCATGGCCCCAGAGGGCTTGGGTCCTCTCTAAGAGCCCAAAATTCAGAACTTAGAAGGAATGAAGGTGAGAAACACTTGTCAGCTGAGTGTTACAGAGGAGCTCTCTCTTGGCCAGAACAAAGAATAAAAAATACAGTGTTTACTTTTGTTTCCTTAAAAACAGTATGTCAGAAAAATGAGTAAAATACAGAAAACTGTAGGGAAAAATGCATATAATTCTACAGATAATTACCATTCACATTTTGAGACATTTTCTACCAGGATTGTATCTATATGTTTATGTTATTGAAATGATATTGAGAAACACATATGTTTTTAGGATTCTGAAGTAGAGAGGGAATAATTTTCTCTTATTCATTCTTGTAATACTGTGAAAGTTAGGCATGCGCAGGCTGCTCTGTAGTGGGGGTTGGTCCTGAACACCATTGTGAGGGGTCCTAACTGACAGACCCAGATTTTCAGGGTGTATGGTGAAACAGAGTTTCTCTCCATGATGTTAAGTATAAATTCAGCAAAGGATGCTACAAAAGTCCTTTATGGTTTTGACCTGAAGGAATTTTAGCTCTAGGAAAGTAGAGTATTTGATCATGACACCTATATATATAATTTGATCTAAAATGTTTACATTTTGTGTATTATTTGTTTTATCTTTTGGAATTGGATTCTGGAACAGATATATTTAATATCTGTATAGGTGTATAAGTATATAGATGTACATATACATATATACATATACATATATACATTTGTTTTTTATTGCTCATTCTTTTTTCCTTTCTCCATCTTCCAGCTCCTGGGCAGATCCATAGACCTTAATCGCCTGATTACTCAGCGTGTTTCAGCAGCCATGTATAAGTCTCTGGAACTGGCCATTGGACGATTTGAAAGTGAAGACCTGACATCAATAGTTGTAAGTGCTCTCCCCTTTGTCAAGCTCAGCAGAAACTGGTCACAAGGATTGGAGCTAATTTTAATTTTGTGCTTATGATAAACTGAACCAATAGTAGGTTCAGTTTTTGCATAGAAATCAAAAGCTTTGCACTACTCGAGCTTGGCCTATCCTGAGTATCGTTTTTTAGTGTCTATTCTTATTGGCTGCAATTCTAAGATGACTTCAAAGAACAAATAGTCCTAACCTTGAATAAATTACACCTAACTATGGCAAGAGAATAAAAGAAGGAAAATTTGGGGCCTCTGGGTGGCTCAGTTAAGCATTTGACTCTTGGTTTTGGCTCAGGTCGTGATCTCACAGTTCGTGAGTTTGAGCCCCATGTTGGGCTCTGTGCTGACAGCACAAAGCCTGCATGAGATATTCATTCTCTCTCTCTCTCTCTCTCTCTCTCTCTCCCTCTCCCTCTCTCTCCCTCTCCCTCTCTCTCCCTCTCTCTCCCTCTCTCTCCCCCTCTCTCCCCCTCTCCCTCTCCCTCCCCCCTCCCTCCCCAGCTCCTCTCTCTCTCTTTCTAAATAAATAATTTTTTTAAAAAAGGAAAATTTTAAAAATCAAAAAGAAATGAACACAGAGAAAAAGGATTTGAAAGAAAATCATATAGAAGATTAACAATGAAGATCCAACATACAATACATATCACAAGGGTCTCCGAAGAGAAAAACCAAAGCAGTGTGACCTGAAAATTGTGTTTCCAGGAAACATGGATAAAATTTAGTACATGCTATAAATATATATTAAAAGCCTGTGGCATGTGCCTGGGAAAACTGACCCAAAGTGGCCAATACCAAGGAATATTTCAGTGGAAGTATTAGATTTTTTTTTTAATGTTTATATTTTTGAGAGAGACAGAGCATGAGTGGGGAAGGGGCAGAGAGAGAGGGAGGTACAGAATCCAATGCAGTTTCCAGGCTGTCAGCACAGAGCCAGATGTGGAGCTCCATCTCATGAGATGCAAGATCATGACCTAAGTTGGAAGTCGGATGCTCAACCAACTGAGCCACCCAGGTGCCCCTGTAGAAGTATTAGATTTTAAAGGAAAAGAAAAAATTAATCTGGATATCTGAGCAGAGTGATAAGAGAAAGAAAATTTGTCTTCAGAGCTTTGTCTACAGCTATTCATGCCAGAAGCCAAGGAAAGGAAATGAGAATTAAGGATTTTATGCCAAACCAAATAGATCTTCCAAGAATGAAGGCTTCAGACATTGTTAGTGAACATGTAAGAACACAAGGAAGGTTGTTCATTACTAAAGACACAGTTTTGGCTAGAACAAGAGAGGCGTCAGTGAGCACTGGGCTTCAGCAACTTGGGTTCAAGCATCTCCACATAGGGTGAGCAGTGCTCCTCATATTCTTCCACAGAATCAGGATGACTACATAGATATCTTATATTCTTTGTCTTCATACTTGGTCTTTTAAAGCTGGTGTGTAACTCACATGTACAGTGCACCTCAGTTTGGACCAGCCATGTTCTCATTGCCATTATGTGGCCATTGGCTACTACAGTGGATAACACAGACCTAAGCATATTTATGAGCAAATTAGAAGTTTAGAAATCTGTCTGTGAATGCACTTGCTGACTGTGCTTTGTCACTGTGCACAGTAAGAGAGGCTGACTCAGGCTGATGCCTGAGGACACATAGCATGCCAGCAGGGCAGGGGTGGATGCATCCTAGTGGTCTCTGCCCTAGGGGTGGTTGGAAGCCAGTGAGGGGGCAGTGTAGAGGTTTCCTTAGTGAAAAAAGGATGATTGCCCTGGAGGTGTGACCATGGTTAGGAGGGGTGTTTCCAAAAGAGTGGAGAGGACATAATGAATTTAGGTGTAAGAAGCAAGCTCCTGTGGCCTACTAGACCCCCACTGTGTATATTCTTGGCCTAGCTCACCAGCCTTACCTCTGTGTATCCTATTCTCTCCTACCCAGCCCACCCTAGCACCATGGCACTGCCCATGTAAGGAATGGGGGCCAATGAGCTGGGCTCAATTCTGTCCTCACACCCCTGTCTTTGTGGTCCTATAGGAGTTGGATGGCCTCTTGGAAATCAACCGCATGACCCACAAGCTGCTAAACAGGTACCTGACACTGGACAGCTTTGACGCCATGTTCCGGGAGGCCAACCACAATGTATCAGCGCCATATGGGAGAATCACCCTCCATGTCTTCTGGGAACTCAATTATGACTTCCTGCCCAACTACTGCTATAATGGCTCTACCAACCGGTGAGCATGTAACCTCATGGATAGTTTTGGATGCCCTTTCCAAAGGGTTACTAAACAGGATATCTCTGGGCCTCCACACTGTCCATTAAGTTGCTGTCTTTTTCCCTGTTCCTATCATTTGTCACGTCCAGGGTACTCAGGCCCTCCCAGTCTCCTCTTTTTGCAAGTATAGCCTTAGGCCAGCCTCTGGGCATGTTTTATGGCTTTGCATGTAGAGACTGCACTGGGGCACTTGCTTGTAGGTCAGGGCAGGATCTCATAGTGCACGTGGACAGTAGCTGCAGGGTCTGCACCATCTCCACCGTTGTCAGTCTACCTGATGTTGGAATATAGTGGGTGACTTTCTATTTTTCTTCCATTCTGGGATGTTGGGGTGTATGAAGATCAGTTGGTGAGCCACACTCTCACCAACCTACCATTTACTACTATGTTGAACGACATAAAAGTGGCCAGTTATGTGGGTGGCATGGTTGATAAGTGGTTTAGCCTCCTGATGTGGCCCAAATCCTGGGACAGCCCTGCCTTGGCCTCTGTGCACTGGGCAGCCACCTGTCCAGGTTTGTTCTCTGTGCTCTACTCTAAGCTGACCTTCTGCTCTGTGTCAGCATGTGCCAAAGACGTATGTGTGTGTGTATGTATGTGTATTATGACCACTTTTTAAAAATCACTGTCTTTGGCTTTTCTGCTAGATCTGAACATCCCACCATGTATTAGCTGAATTATTACTGACTTTCAAGCCCAGTTTTATGTCTCAAAGGACATACCGAGGACAGAAGGGAGGCCCTCCTGTGGTCTGATCATGTCTGCTATTGCCATTTTCTATTTAGGACCTCAAGGTTGGATTTCCTTATAGGGACACAGGCTTGGCCCAAGGTGCATGGGGCTATGCCATCACACCAGCCCCAGGTGGCTGACACTTGCCAGGCAGCAGTAGTGGGAACGTGACCATAGCTTCCAGAGCCACAGGGGGAGGAGTCCCAGTCAGTCTCCTCAGATTAGGGGGCTTCTGGGCCTGGCTGGGCATATACCAGAACCAGACTTTACACACTACTCATCATTGTTTAACTTCTTTGAAGGTGTCTAGTCTCCTGAAACAGATATCTTTCAAATTGTTAGAGTCTGGATTAACTGAAAATATATTTTTATTACATAAATAATGCATTATAATTGTAGAAAAGCTAGAAATCATATATACATATATGAGGAGGAAAATAAATCCCTAGAGATTGCTTGCATTAAAAAATATATCGATGGGGGGGGCATCTGGGTGGCTCAGTTGGTTACTGAGGTTCAGGTCATGATCTTACAGTTCGTGAGTCCAAAGCCCCACATCAGGCTCTGAGCTATTAGCTCAGAGCCTGGAGCCTGTTTCGCATTCTGTCTCTCTCTCTCTCTCTCTCTCTCTCTCTCTGCCCATCCCCTGCTTGTGCTCTCTCTTTTTCTCTCTAAATAAATAAACACTTAAAAAAATGTTTTGGGGCTCTTTGGGTGGCTCAGTTGGTTAATTTTCCGACTCGGGCTCAGTTCATGATCTCATGGTCATGAGATTAAGCCCTGTGTTCGGGCTCTGCGCTGGGCATGGATCCTGCTTATGATTCTCTCTCTCCCTCTCTCTCTACCCCTTCCCTACTCTCTCTTTCTCAAAATAAATGAATAAACATTTTTTAAAATGTGTATTTCTTCTACAGTTTTTGTCATACAGTCAGATATACATATATATTTTTTTATTTTGCAGAAATGAGTGCTATTAGGCATGCTGTTATATACACATTCTTATTCCACATGATATATCACAAGGAGGGTCATTCTGTATTAGACTATAAATATGCTTTTCTGCTTCTGAAAATCTGTATAAGTCATGGCTGATGTTTGCAGGACCAAAGAGTTGTTTTGGTTGATCCATTTGGAACCTTTGGAATTAATTTCTGTTACCTTTCCTTAAATTGTTTTTGCCTTGTCAGGTGTCTCTGAAGGTTACATGCAGCAGAACTCCACTATCAGTAGGCTGAAAAAAGGTGTTATGGTGAGGTTGGAATTGGGCAACACAGGAAGTTGTGATTTTTTTTGGTATTATTTTAGATTGTATTTTTTAAATGTTTATTTATATTGAGAGAGGGAGAGAGAGAGAGAGAGAGAGAGTGTGTGTGTGTGTGTGTGTGTGTGTGTGTGTGTGTGTGTGTATGTGTGTGTGTGTGTGTGTGTGTGTGTGTGTGTGTAGGGGAGGGGTAGAGGGAGAGAGAGAGAGACAGGGAATCCTAAGCAGGCTCCATGCTGTAAGCACAGAGCTCAGCCTGACTTGGGGCTCAAACTCACAAACTCTGAGATCATGACCTGAGCCAAAACCAAGAGTCAGTTGCTTAACCAACTGAGCTACCCAGGCTTTTTAAAAATTATCTAGCATTTGGTCTTCCTTTAAGGGATTTCTCAGAGATCTTGCAAAAGGAATAATGAAAGGTGTTCCCTGAGCCTCCTTTATGCCTGTTGGACTGCCCTGGTCTCCTTGGTGATGGTTCAATGGGTCAAGTCCTCAGAATTGATGTGAGCTGTGTAGAAGATCTGCAGAGGAGGATCAGGATTACATGATGATGAAAAGCCAGCGTTTGCCGTAAACTCTTGTGTTGAACTGCTATGTTTTCTGGAAGATACTTTAGACATATGAACACAAGTTTGGTGAGGAAGAGTGGAGTTAGGGAAATGGATCAAATTCTGAGTCCCTGCCCACCAAGATAGGCCCTTGTTGGATGCCCTGTTTGGGACTGATGATGGAGAACATCCCCCCATTCAAGGCTGCCTGGCCTGCTGGCAGTAGGGGTCTTATTGTCAAAGACAGAATTGACAGGGCTCAGGTTAGGAAGTTGGTACTATGAAGGGTAGAAAACCTCCAGGCCAGTGTCAGTTATAGGACCCTGGTAGAACTGTGTGAGGAACATTGAGGCATCCAATATGTAACTGAGGAGTGGTGTCAGGTCACACCTCAGCCCTCAGCTACCTGAGACCACACAATGTCTGATGTAAATGACAGTGAGCAGAAGGGGCAGCTTTGGGTGTTTCATCTCTTGTGGCATATTTCTTCCATTGGCCCATGAGATGTGAATACCCCTGTTTGCAGAGTGAGCACAGAGCCCATGGAGGCTGTGAGTGGGCCCCACCTGTGTTGTAAGGAGGCTGCTCTGCCCACCAAGGCTCCTGAGAACTGAACTGGAATCCTGAGAAGACAGACAGAATTGTGTCACCCAGTATTTTAATTCCATCCCTGAGGGTTTTCTAAGAACTGTTCAAGGGAAACCAGAACTTCACTGGTTGCTTATTTTTGATTAGTGATTTTGCCTGATGGCTCTAGGAAGTGGTTTAGGGTAGCCTATGACTTAAATTTAACCTATACAGCTGATAATTGTGTGAAAATGCTATAGCTCTGGAAATAGGCAATGATTGGGATCAAAGTCAGGCCTCAGAGGGAGGAAGGCCACAGAGGAATGGGTGTGTCCTCAGTGCAGTGTACAATGAAGCAAAGGGCATTACTTTGTCCGTTACTGGTGATGTTAACTTCTGTCTTTTGGTTAGGATGGTGGCTGCCTGGTTTCTCCGCTGATATGTTATCATTTTTCTGCTTAGAATTTATAAGTAATTTATAGAGAGATGGTTGAGACTTCATAAATAAACTGTTCCTCATTAAAATTTGGCCTACTAGTTTTACCATCTGTTGATGATTCTTACCCAACTCAGTTATCATTATGGTGGTTGACAATGGTGATTTTCAAATGTCATCATTCCATGTATATATATTAGTTGGCCTTCAGCTATATATGTTGGCATATATTTATTTGTTTATTATAAGTAAAGAGTTGCAGATTCTAACTCAGCATTGTAATCTGTTATTATCATGATTTGGTTTTTGTGGCTTAAATTGACCCCATTTTGGCCAGTGGGAGCCCCTTCCACCTGGTTTTGGTGTCCTATTAGCTGTCCACATCATTTTGAAGCACTGCCCTACTTTCTGCACCACAAAAAGTTCCAGGTTCATCTTGTACTTCTCCTGCTCTATCTTTGCAATTTGTTATTTCTACAAGGATTCCTTTTAGTGGAGAATATTTTACAACTAGGCTTAATGTTTACAAAGTAAGTCTGGGTGTTAGGTATGCTCATTGCTACTGGAATGTCATTGTTTCTAGACTCTTTTGATGTTCAGAGCTAGGGAGTACCTGACTATGTACTGTATTAAGTCCCTGTATTACCACAAACCTTGGGGCTTAAAACAACAAAAATTTATTTTCTCACAGTTCTGGAGGCTAGATATCCAAAACCAAGGTGTCAGCGGGGTTGTGCTTCTTCTGAGACTCTGGGTAGAGACTTTTCTTGCTTTTCCCCAGCTTCAGGTGGGTGGTCAGCAATTCTTGGCCTTCTTAGCATGCAGCTGTATCATTCCAGTCTCTGCCTCCTTAGACACATGCTGTTTTCCCTTCTTCCTACAAGGACATGAGTCATATTGGATCAAGGGCCTGCTCTGCTTCAGTATAACTTCATCTTGACTAATTACATCTGCAGTAGCCCCATTTCTAAATAAGATCACATTATGAGGTACTGGTAATTAGGACTTCAGATTATCTTTTTAGAGGACACAACCCCATAAAATGTTTATGTGGTGGGGGGTGGGGGTTGCTTCTCTGTAGCTGTCTACATGTTCTAACCCTGAATTCACACTAATATCTTCAATTCCAGTTCAGCACTGCAGTTCTCATTCTCGTTTTCTCCCTCCCTTTCCATTTTTATAACTCCTTTCTACAGTGAGAATCCTGTTTCGTTATTAGTATATTTACTCATTTGCTTAATTCTAGAAAATGCAGAAAATTCAAAATTACTAATCCTTTCCACCATGAACACAAGTCTACTAACTGGAATTCCATTTTTTTTAATCTTTACATTGAGTGTATATATACTCAATATATTTGACTATATATTTATATATTACATATGTATATAAATATATAGTCAAAATACAGTGCTTAAAAGTTATTTGGGATAATGAAGTAACAGGGTTTGGATATATCTTTTGCCTTAAACAAGTGAAAAATTTATGAAACCACTGTTTCATACATTGCCTATTTCTCTAGGGGAAAGGAAACAAAGGAGGTAAGCCCTATGACTTCCCTGGGTTTCTGCTTGGAAGCACTTTCTGGGCTTCAGTGTGGAAGGATGTATCCCAAGTACAGCTTTGAAGTCTTATTTGTTAGAAGGGACAGATTGGAAACAGAGGATGCTGAGACAGCTGGAATTTGCAGGGCAGATTTGCAGTATGAGAGAAGAGAGAGCTGCATAGAGGAATAGCTCCTGAGACCAACTTAGGGGCCCTTTAGTCTTTGCTTGAATATTAAACTGTGTGTGCATTGTGGATTGTGGAAATCCATCTTTGTGGATCTCCACGAAGATGGGCAAAGAACAACTTTTTGGGGCCTCTAAGCTGAAGAATTCCCAGAGCTGACACAGAGCTAGGAGCCATCTGAGGCCCTGCCAGCAAGAATGGGGAGACCTCACCAAATACCTATGCATTCAGTAGAATTGCCAGAAGGGCCTGCCTTAGTACTAGCCCTAAGCTGTTTACAATACCATGCCACCCTAATTATGAAAGGTTCCAGCTGACTTGCAAGCAGTTTTAACATTCTGCCCAATATAAGTCAACAGTCTTTAGAGGGTAACAACAAAATCCAGACACTCAAAAGCATGACATTTCTGTGTAAATGTACTCCCCTCAGATATGCATGTTCATTTCATGCACTGGTGGTATTATGCCAAGTACATCCTTTTTTATTTATTAAAGTGTAATATGTGTTAATCAAGTGCTTCATGTTTAATAGTTAGCAAATCCATGTAGTAATGATGCTTCTTTATAAAAGTTTTATAAGGTTTTTTGTTTTCTTTCTTTCTTTCTTTCTTTCTTTCTTTCTTTCTTGAGAGAGAGAGAGAGAGCAAGCAAGCAGGGGAGGGGCAGAGAGAGAGAGGGAGGGAGAGAATCCCAAGTAGGCTCCTCTGTGCTATCAGCACAACACAGAGCCCGACACGGGGCTCAGACCCATGAACTGTGAGATCGTGACCTGAGCCGATACCAAGAGCCAGACATTCAACCAACTGAGCCACCCAGGAGCCCCCAAAGTTTTATATGTTTAAATGAACTCTTCTGATATGAAAGTATTATCCAAGCTTTTCATGTCCACTTTAAAATCCAAGCATTTGATTTTCAAGGTCTCCTAATCCATTATCAAGCCAGTATGTTGGCTAAATGAATGTGGTTATAAGTACTTAGTTTGCTCTTTCTTCCCATTAGCTTGTAACTAGTGATTCGAGTAACTGGATATCAGTGCCTGTATCTTCCTTCCCACTCCTATCCCCGAGGTCATCACCATGTCCAGAGGCCCAGCAAGGCCTGAGTACTAGGTCATTACCACTTGTCAATGGACTGCATTAGGCATGAAATGGTCCTGGTGCCAACAGACCAGACTGTCTTCCAGAGTTTGGAGACTGCTTATGCAGTGGTAGGACCTGGGTGTTCTCACTCTGTGAACTCTGGATACATGTATATCATATTTCAGAGTGTTTATATCATCCGTACTATGGTTTTTGATTTCTTAGACTTTTCCTATGTGATGATTGTATCAGTTAACTGTGAGGAAGATTTAACTGATGGGTAATGGAAAAGTTCTGAATTTTAAAGAAGTGCCATTAAATTTTTTTGTTTTCTTTTTCTTTTTTTTCTTTTCTTTTTATCCATTTTGTTTAGATTTGTTCGGACAGTATTACCATTTTCTCAGGAATTTCAAAGAGATAAACAGCCTAATGCACAACCCCAGTATTTACATGGATCAAAGGTAGGTTCTTTTGTGTTTGTGTTAAAAAATTTTTTAAGTTCTCAATGAAACATATTTTCTAGTTTAGTTTAATTCATGTTAGTTGCAGTGATTTAGATGTATCATGCCATGTGTGAAATGTTATTGTTTTCTTCCATTAGCATCTTCCTAAAAAGTAATAGTAGTGTTAGGACAGCACTCTGGCTGTCGTAGGTGTCCAACTAGGCCTGGCCTCACTCCTGGCACTACAATAAGTGAGGTTGTCAGCAGATTTAATGGTTTAAAAATATCAAACCAGGAAAGTGTGGAATAGGCTCAGGGCCATATCTGTGACAGAGAGGGCAGGATATCTTGTCCAGGTGTGATGCCACAAAGGGAGGGGCTGAGGTGGGAGGGGGCGTGGAGAAAAGGGTTGACATCCAGAAACCACAGGCAAGCAGGCAAACTGGCAAAAGCCACAGAACCACTGCTGTCTAGTAAGGTAAGACAAGTGTCCAGGCTGAGGGTGGCTGAATTTGTAACAAGTTAAGAGTATTATTAAAGGTTAGTTTTGTTAATAATTAAAGCACTCTTAGGGTTTCATAAAAAAAAGACAAACCCTCTATAGTAAAAATGAGATAGATTTAATGAGCAGATATTTCCAAAAAATGTAGTAAAAAAAATAGGAATAGGTAACTGGCCTCACCAGTAATTAAAGAAAAATAAATGAGTGCACATGGGACTGTATGATTCTAGGGAGCCAGCTGAAATGTTTATCAATATTTAAATGTTCTCACTTGTAGGAAGCTGGACAGCTAAGGGAATAAATCAGACAAGTATAAAGTAAGGTCTGCTATGGGGGTGGTCATAACAACATTGTCATAAAAAATATGGAAGCAACCTAACTGACCATCAGGTAATACTCCAATAACTTACTGTCCACTGGAATACAGTCATCACAGGTAATTACATAGATTTTGTGATAGGTTGTGGGGGCTGTATTGTATTAAGTTGAAAAAAAAAAAAAAGATCACACTCCAAACAGAATATTCCTTATTACAAAAAGATAAACCCAGAGAAAAGATTAGTGGATGCTAAAAAGTGGCTGTCTCTGGGAGGGCTGAGTCTGAGAAACGTTTTCCTTTTCTGAACTCACTTTATGATGTGTGTGCATTGTTCTCACTAGTTATTTTAAGCTGTTCCCTCTGATGTTGGTGTCAGCCTCGGTCTCCACACAGCCTGTGGGCTGTGTGGGGAAGTGGATCATGGCCCCTGCCTGGTCATGGACACCAGCGCCTATAGCCTTAGAACCTAAAGCTCTGAGCAGCTGCTGCTTCATTCGGCTCTAAAGCTCTGAGGGGCTGAAGTTTGGGCAGTACCATCTCCATATTTTCTGCACATTCTTCTCACAGGTGCAGAAGTGAGCCTATTAATAATGACACAAAAGGACCACTCTTCACATCCCTAGTGCTGGCTCTCAGGAGGGTGTCAGAATTTCAGCCTTCCCTTCTGACTAGTTTTTGAAGAGACAAGTCCTTGGCTCACCCTCCTTCTCTCCCTTCAACTTCTCCAGGCTTGTGATGTCATCTCCCTTTGGCCACTTCTGTCTTAATCACAGCATCATAACACTTTACAAATTAATGTGACCATTTAAAGTTTTCAACCTGTCAGCCAAGAAGGAAATGGTAGATGTCTTAGTGGGATAAGCCAGAGGGTTAAGTAGAGGATATATTTGGGAGGAAGGGGAAACCAGTGTTGAGAGAACTAGAAACTGCCTGTGTTTTGCAAGGATATGTGGAACTTCAAGCTGAAATGGATGCTGTCTCTGTTTTCCACATTTGGGTGGTGCCATGTACTCTGCATTGTGTGTGGGAAGGGCATGTCCACTTGAGAAGCAGCATTCCTAGGATGCTGTGAAAGGAACTGTTGTGATAGAACCTTGGCTGGTTTTTAGAGAGGCCTTGCTCTAACAAGATCTGGATGCTGAGAAGGAACCAGCCCTGCACAGGACCCCGTGGGCCCGAGTCTCTGTCACAAGATGGGGGTGGGGAGGGGTGGTGTATGACAGGCAGCTTGGGCCGGGGTCTGAGGGAGGGACCAGGAGCAGATGGAGAATGATGCCAGGTGGGAAGATGTTATCCTAGTCCAGGCAGGAGGTGGTGCCTTGGACCAGGTGGCATTGACAGAGATAGAAGTAGCTAGACTCAAGGGGTATTTTGGAAGTGGATGTGACTGGACTTTGGCTAATAACCCAAAGATTGAAGGGGAGAGAAACGGAAGACCCAAAGATGTTTCCCAGGTTTCTGGCAGTTGGTGGGTGGAGGTGTCCATTTTTGAAGTCAGGGCTAGATTTAGGAGGGTTAAAGGGAAGAGGCCTTTATCCCTGGGGCCTGTGTCCACTCCTCTTCCTAGGTCTGTCTGCTCTGCACGTCATAGACCTTACTGTGAGCGGGGGAGGATGCTGCCCTGCTGGGTGTCTGTTTTGGACACATCAGGCAGGTTTCATGGCTCACTCAGCTGAGGCAGAGGTTGTGGGAGTTGGTGGGCTGGGTTGGAGGATCATATTGCCCCGTTTGTTAGGGTCAGGATTTTGGCTGCTGTGTTAAGCCTAGTGATGATGACCAGGAGTGAAGAAGTCCAGATGTCATTGTTCTTTCTGCTGTGTTCTGGGACTGAGTGTCATTTTTAAAAATATTAAGTAATGTTTTTCTTCTACCTATACCAAGTTGCAGTCATAGTCTCAGGGCTCACTCAGCAAGTGTTTCCTGAGCATGCGCTGTGACCCAGGCTGCACCTGGCCTGAGCCAGGGAGCAGAGTTCTTGGCTCAGCAGGTGAGTGCAGGCCTTGTTCCACAGAGGCCTGAAGGTGTGGACTGGGCCCTGGTGTGCAGACAGGTACCAAGAGCCTGGGCAAGGGAAGGGCACCCCAGCAGTTTTGGGAGCATGGCCAGTGAGGCAGGGAGGGTGGAAAGGAGACTGAAGCTGTTGAGATACAAGCAGGGGGCCACATGTCCCTAGTCTCTCCCTTCCTCCCACTTGGCCAAAGATTTCTCGCCTGCAGAGGAGTCCCCAGCAGCACTGCCTCAGAGAAGGGAGGTGGAAGATAAAGCACCTGACTCAGTGCTGCCTCTGGGAAACCCCACTGGTCAGACAGGTGATGCTTATGATGGGACACGAGGCCCAAGCAATTAACAGACTCTGCTCCTGTCCCATGCCCAGGAGACACCCACACTCTGTGGACCCTGAGAGAAAGCTGTTCTCATGCTCTGAGCTGCTGGTCAAGTGTAGCTGGCAACAGGTGTAGACCTGTGTACATGTGTTGAATCTCAGGGCAGTCGAGGCTAGGACACAGGTCAGGAGCTGAGGGGCTGCTACCCCACATCACCTACACTAGGACATCCTTTTAGATGTCAGCTGATCTGAGAAGTAGAAGAGATGCTTCTAACACATTCTTTCCTAATCTATTCTTTAGAGTGTGAACCTTTCATTTCTGTCTTCTTGTTTGCCTTCATTGCTGTCACTACAGATGGTAACTTGAACTTGATTGTGCTAGGACTACGCCTTTGGAAGTGGGCAAACACTGTGATTCTGGCTGGTGTATTGGTGTAGGCTGCCCACCTCCTCTGCCCCTCCAGAAAGGCATGAGGATTTTTAGAAGTATTAGAATAAGTACTCTATGCCCCCTTTCTGAAATTAAAATGTAATCAGTGTTGAAACCTATCCCGAAGCTGACCACCTGAAGTATGTATCAAAGACGAGTGAAAAGTCTTATTTAGGGGAACAAAAGAAAGCAATTATCAGAGAGAACTTAAAACAACCAGAATACAGTGTACAGGTATAGAATTCACATTCTATACTGATGCCACTACACTGATGCCATTTTACTCAGAATATATCATAGTTATGTTTAGTAAAATTCAATCATTTAAAAACAAATAAATAAATAAAGTGTAGTATTTTACCTTCTTGGAGCTAAAAGAAGTTTTATATAGTTTTAGAAGATAGGACTAGAAATTTTGGCAAGTAAGATAGAAATTTCTTGGGTCTGTGTTAACTAAAAGATTTGCTATGAACTAGGCTTGATTCTGAAGTTTAATCCCTGTCTTAGGCATGACCACAAAATATGTCTTTATAATGCTAAGATAAAAAGAGAAGAGCCTGTGGGAAGGAGGAACCAAGAAATGAAGTGATTTTTCCATTCTCTCCTCCATTTCCTCCCCTGCCCCAGCATTTGGAGAGGATGACAAGGCGTAAGGGAAGTTTGGCCCTTTGAGGAAAGGTAGATGCTCGTGATTTACCACACATTTGCACAGCATCTGGCCATGGGGTGTCAGACCAGCCTCCCGCATGGTCCTTGGAGGGATGGATTCCTGGGAAGAAGGCTTGTGGTGTTGGTTCTGAGAGAGCGGTTCCTCACCAGCACTATTGTGTCCATCCTGCTGCCCAAACACAGTGTGCATCCATCCTGGTGTTAATGGCTCAGGATTTGGTTTTATACTGCAGGTTTTGGTTTTATACTGATTTTCCTCCAGGAATTCAGGCAGCAGTGTTACTGCTTCTTGTACAGCAAAGATCCTGAGGGGCGTGGGGTCTGTGTTCACACCTCATGTGTCTTCAGGGGCGTGAGCAGTCTAGGGTCATCTGCTGTACCCATTTGGAGGAAAAGAAAGATTAGATGAATTGGACTTGATTATTCTTTTAAAAGTGATCAGCTGCGACCGAACTGCAGATTTCAGCCTCAGTTTGACAAATTACGTTTGTGTCATTTTCATTCTTATGCCCTAAACTAGTAATTTTTGTTAAATTGTTTGGATTCTAACAAAAAGTCTGCCAAAAATTTGGGTGAGTGACATCGATGTTGACTGTTCATCTTATATGATACTTTTTTGAGGACCAAAAAAAGCAGAATGACAATATATTATGATATCAGAGTTGAATATTGTATTCAGAACCATCATTTTACTTCATTTTGTTGCAATGCAGTTTATAGTGTTTGTACCTGTGAGATTATGGAATACCATGAATCCAGTTCAAAAATCTAATGTGTTTTTTTTTTATTTTAATGAATGATGAACTAGGATAAGTGTCTTGTGAGAATAATATTGACTTAGATGAGTGGCTCATTTATGATGCTGTTTGGTTCTTGGAATATCACCACTCTAAGTGAACATGCTCTTGAGTATGTCACTGATGTTCTCTTTCTGTAAGATAAGTAATATTGTCCCTGACTTACAGTTGAAGACTCATACCTTCAAGGGTGTTAGAGAACCCAAGACACACCACTAGTGAGTCTAGCTCTGTGTCCTCTGGTTTCAAGGTGAGACCCAAGTCTTTGTGTCAGGTGTGGCTGGCAGAGTGTTTCTTGAATTGAGCTGTAAGTATTTATTTTACAATAAAGTATTTGTAACTTTGCCCTTTTCAGAGGTAGTGCCTTCTCTTCTTCCTCTGAGTAGTTACACCACTTTAGTTGTAGTGCCCCTGGGATGTGCCCTATTTGGGGTGAGTGTAGTCCATAGGGAAGCTGGACATTAGCTGGGGGGTGGGGGAGTATTTTTTTAATGTTTTTTTTTTTTTTTAATTTTTTTTTTTTTTAACGTTTATTTATTTTTGAGACAGAGAGAGATAGAGCATGAACGGGGGAGGGTCAGAAAGAGAGGGAGACACAGAATCTGAAACAGGCTCCAGGCTCTGAGCTGTCAGCACAGAGCCCGACGCAGGGCTCGAACCCACGAACTGTGAGATCGTGACCTGAGCTGAAGTCAGACGCTCAGCCGACTGAGCCACCCAGGCGCCCCTTTAATGTTTATTTTTGAGAGAGAGAGCATGAGTGGGGTAGGGGCAGAGAGAGAGGGAGACACAGAATCTGAAGCAGGCTTCAGGCTCTGAGCTGTCAGCACAGAGCCCGATGTGGGTCTCAAACCCACAAACCACAAGATTATGACCTGATTTGAAGTTGGATGCTTAACCGATTGAGCCACCCAGGAGCCCCTGGGACCAGGTATTATTAAGCCACAGTCCCTACGCAATTCAGGGCAACTTTTGTTTGTTTGTTTTGTTTGTTTGTTTTAATTTTTTTTTTAACGTTTATTTATTTTTGAGACAGAGACAGAGCATGAACAGGGGAGGGGCAGAGAGAGAGGGAGACACAGAATCTGCAACAGGCTCCAGGCTCTGAGCTGTCAGCACAGAGCCTGACGCAGGGCTCAAACTCACGGACCGTGAGATCATGACCTGAGCCGAAGTCGGACGCTTAACTGACCAAGCCACCCAGGCACCCCTCAGGGCAACTTTGAAAGTGAATTTTCTCATTTGTAATATGAGGCCCTCAGATTTATTTTTGTTTTTAAGTTTTATTTTAATTCCAGTTAGTTAACATACAGTGTTACATAAGTTTAGGTGTACAATATACTGATTCAACAATTCCATACATCACCCAGTGCCCATCATGACAAGTGCACTCCTTAATCCCCATCACCTATTTCACCCATCCACCCCTCCTGTAACCATCAGTTTGTTCTCTGTAATTAAGAGTCTGACTCTGGGTTTACTCCTCTTTCCTTTTTCCCCCTTTATTCATTTGTTTTGTTTCATAAATTCCACATATGAGTGAAATCGTATGGTATTTGTCTTTCTCTGAGTGACTTCTTGTGTGTGTGTGTGTGTGTGTATGTTGTGTGTACACACACACACCCCACATCTTCTTTATCCATTCATCAATCAGTGGACACTCAGCTGTTTCCAGTTTGTTTATTGTAAATAATGCTGCTGTAAGCATAGGGGTGCATGTATCCCTTTGTGTTAGTGTTTTTGTATTCTTTGGGTAAATACCTAGTAGTGCAATTGCTGGATCACGTGGTAGTTTTAACTTTTTGAGGGACCTCCATAATGTTTTTCAGAGTGGCCGCACCAGTTTGCATTCCCATCAACAATGCGAGAGGGTTCCCCTTTCTCCACATCCTCACCAACACCTGTTGTTTCTTGTGTTGTTGATTTTATCCATTCTGACAAGTGTGAGGTGGTATCTCATTGTAGTTTTGATTTGCATTTCCCTGATAGTAAGTGATATTGTACATCTTTTCATGTGTCTGTTGGCCATCTGTTTGTCTTCTTTGGAGAAAAATCTGTTTGTGATTTCTGCCCATTTTTAATTGGATTATTTGCTCTCAGGCCTTTGAGTTTTATAAGTTATTTATATACTTTAGATACTGGCCCTGTATCAGATAGGTCATTTGCAAATATCTTCTCCCATTCTGTAGGTCACCTTGTAGTTTTTTGTTGATTGTTTCCTTCACTGTGAAGAAACTTTTTATTTTGATGTAGTCCCAGTATTTTACTTTCGCTTTTGTTTTCCTTGCCTCAAAAGATATACCTAGAAAGAAGTTGTTACAGCCAATGTCAAAGAGCTTATGGCCTATATTTTCCTCTAGGATTTTTATGATTTCAGGTCTCACATGTAGGTCTTTAAACCATTTCGAATTTCTTTTTGTGTATGGTGTAAGAAAGTGGTCCAATTTCATTCTTTTTGCATGTAGCTGTCCAGTTTTCTCAACACTGTTTGTTGAAGAGACTGTCTTTTTCTCATTGGATATTCCTTCCTGCTTTGTTGAAGATTAGTTGATCATATAATTGTGGGTATATTTCTGGATTTTCTATTTTGTTCCATTGATCTGTGTGTTCATTTTTGTGCCAATACCATCTGTCTTGATCATTACAGCTTTGTAATATAGCTTGAAATCTGGAATTGTGATGCCTCCAGCTTTGCCTTTCTCTTTCAAGATTGATTTGGCTATTTGAGGTCTTTTGTGGTTCCATACAAATGTTAGGATTGTTTGTTTCAGCTCTGTGAAAAGGCTGTTGCTATTTTGATAGGGATCACATTGAATGTGTAGATTGCTTTGGGTAGTATAGACATTTTTAACAATGTTCTTCCAATCCATGAGCATGGGATGTCTTTCCATTTCTTTGAGTCTCTTGGAGGCAGCGTATAGACAGGTCTTGTTTCTTTATCCATTCTAACATGCTTTGTCTTTTGATTGGAGTGTTTAGTCCATTTACACTCAGAGTAAATGATGGATATGTATTTACAGCCTTTTTTTTTTTTTTTTTTTTAACTCATTTTGTCATTGTTCCTGGGGATTTTCTCTGTTCCTTTCTAGTCCTTATCGCTTTTGGTCTTTCCTTCCCAACTCAGAGAGTCTCCAATATTTCTTTTAGGGCTTGTTTAGTGGTTTCGAACTCTTTTTAGTTTTTGTTTGGGAAACTCTATCTCTCCTTCTATTCTGATGATAGCCTTGCTGAATAGACTATTCTTGGCTGCAGATTTTTCCCATTCAGCACTTTAATATATCCTGCCACTCCCTTCTGGCCTGCCAAGTTTCTGTGGAGTGATCTGCTGCTAACCTTATTTGTCTTCCCTTGTAAGCTAGGGACTTCCTTTGTCTTGCTGCTTTTAAGATTTTTTTCTTTAGCATTATATTTCACAAATTTAATTACGCTACATTTTGCTGTTGGCCTACTTTTGTTGATTTTTGATGGAGCTCTCTGGTTTTTAAAGCCAAAATTTATGAATATTAGTCCTCTTATGTGAGCTCCCTGGTGCAGAAGTTTTTTTCTCTGTCCATTTTACACACTCAGTTCCCTCTTTTCTGTGGGCAGCCTCCTTCTGCCTTTCTGACCATTGTAACATTTCAGATGTAGCTTCTTCTCTGTATTTCGATGTGGAGTTTGTTCCCACAGTCTTTGGTTAGCTCTCCATCTTACTGACTTGGAAGTGGATCATATCTCATTGAAAACATGGGATGGGGTAAGCTCAGGGTCTTCCTCCTCCACCATCTTTCCTAGCTCCTGAAACCTTTAGATTTAACTAACAATTTGCATGTTTTTCTTTTGAAACAGTAGAACTTATCAAGCAAAAACCTAACATGGAATCCCAGCACTTAAATGCAAATTTGAGGAGGAGTTAGGAAGAGGATATATCTGGTCTGATGATCAAAATATGCCCCTTTCAAGTGTGATTGGGGTTGTAAGTGTGGGCACAGGACAGGCGCTTGGCAGTGCTTCCAACCTGGTCAGTGTTTTATTTGAAAATTGTTTTCAGTTTTCATACTTTCTGTTTTGGGGTCCTAGGACCACCCACACATTTTGATTCTCCGGAAGAACTCACAGACTCACTTGTACTAACAGCTATAGTTCGTTATAGCAAATGGATGCAAAACAGGATTGGTAAGGGAAAAAGATGTATCAGGTGTGACTGAACTGGGCACAGGCTACCAAAGTTGTCCTTCATGGGGGTTGCTTGGGATGTGTAGTTTTTCTGCCCAGCGAAGAAAGGTCCACTCAAATCCTCAGGTCCAAGGCTTTCACTAGGGCTAGGTACATAGGAATATGCCACCTATGTTGACTGTTCATAGTTACTGAAACCCCAGAACCCCCAGAAGGAAAAGAGCCCATCATAAATCACTGTTTGTACATATAACCTAAACAAGTTTATATAGCATGGTTAAGTGCCCTAGTGGTAGAAAACAACCTTATTGTGCACAGGCACCCCAATGTTTATAGCAGCACTGTCAACAATAGCCAAAGTATGGAAAGAGCCCAAATATCCATCGATAGATGAATGGATAAATGTACACACACACACACACACACACACACACACACACACTGGAGTATTATGTGGCAATCAAAAAGAATGAAATCCTACCATTTGCAACAACGTGGATGGAACTACAGGGTATTGTGCTAAGCGAAATTAGTCAGAGAAAGGCAGATATCATAGGACTTCACTCATATGTGGAATTTAAGATACAAAACAGATGAACATAAGGGAAGGGAAGCAAAAATAATATAAAAACAGGGAGGGGGACAAAACATAAGAGACTCTTAAATATAGAGAACAAACTGAGGGTTGCTGTAGGAGTTATGGGTGTGGGGAAGGGCTAAACAGGCAAGGGGCATTAACGAGGATACTTGGGATGAGCACTGGGTATTATATGTAGGGGATGAATCACTGGATTCTACTCTGAAATCATTATTGCACTATACGCTAACTAACTTGGATGTATATTTAAAACAAAACAAAACAAAACCCTTATTAGTTGGTAACAATCCAAAGGATGAATTCCCAGGAATTGCAAGCAGGCCTGCTGTGCTTGTTCTTCAGAATCCTCACTTTTCTGATGTGGTTTTCAGTGTATGTAGAGGAAATATTTAAGACAATGATTAAGGGGGCAGGAGGAGGATACAGGGAACCTAAATGGAAGTGAGATTGGTACACTTCAATCAAAGTGGTAAAATGTTGGTAACAGTGGATTATGATTAACTTATACAATGTATAAGACCTAAAACAACCACTAAAACATCCGTGTGAAGAGATACTCTTGAAACTACTATAGGTCAATTGCAGTGGAATTCTAAAAAATGTTTAAGTGACCCAGAGGAAGTCAGGAAGAATGAAACAGACCCTACTTAGATATCAATAATTACATTATGTGTAAATGTCCCAAATGTAAGTGAGACATCTAAATACAATTAAAATACTGAGAGATAGGCAAAGTGGAGTTAAAAAGTTGATTAAGCAAGACATGCACTTCAAATTAATGATATAGGTAGGTTGAAAGTAAAAAGATGGATTAAGATATACCATGCAAACATTAATCAGAAGAAAGGAGTGATTCTATTAATATAAGATAAAATAGAGTTCAAAACAGAGAATATTAATCTGGGACCAAGAGGAACATTACATAATAGGGTCAAACCACCAAGAAAATAAGGCAGTCCTAAATGTTTGTGTACCAAACAATAGAACTTCAAAATACTTGAGGCAAATACTATACTAACATGAGTGAAAGAAGAAATGAACAACTCCACAATTATAGTTGGGGAATTCAACATTTCTCTCTCTTAGTCATCAGTAGACAGAAAATCAGCAACAACAAAGAAGTAAACACCATCAAGCACCAGTAAATTATTGACATGTGTAGAACACTCTACCCAACAAGGGCAGAACATACGTGCTTTTCAAGTGCCCCTGGGGCTTCCCCCCAGAGAGACCATATTCTGGGCCATCAAACAAACCTCAAGAAAATTTTAAAAGAGTTGTTTTAAAAAGACAACCAAACTAAATGAAATGCAAATATATCAAAATTTGTGGGATGCACCTGAAAAGTGCTGAGAGGGAAATACACAGCACTGAATGTTTATTAGGGGTCTCCCGGCTGAGTGTTCAATCTGTGTTCTTAGACAAGCTTGGAGGTCTCCTCCTATAAGAAACCACCCTGATTTCCTTTCTCACCCATTCTCCCTGCAAGGGCTGCTGTCCCAGCTCCCCATGTGTCCCTGAGATCAGTGTTTGCCCCAGATGTCTCCACCAGGAGACTGGGAACAGCTCCAAGGAGACAGCAATGAGGATGTATTTGTTTCTCATTCCAGGACCTTAAACTGGCACTTTGATAAATCTTTGAAACCAAATGGCTTTGTTTTCTTTTTTCTGTTTTAGCAAGCTTGCTTGTCATGTTTTTATGTTGAAGATATAAATACCAGTAAGGGCAGTCTAATAAATTCTCTGGAATTCTCCATCTTAAGGGCATGGTGTATTGAATGCATCTTTGGTGCAGCAGTTTTTTCATCTTGGCTTCATAGTGACCACATTGAAAATTCTGGAGATTTCATTAAGCCCTTATATTCTTTGTCCCTCAGGCTTTGAACTTGGCCTACTCTAGCATTTATGGCAGCTACCGAAACTTTGTGGGGCCTCCGCACTTTGAGGTCATCTGCCGGCTGCTTGGCTACCAGGGCATTGCAGTGGTCATGGAGGAGCTGCTGAAGGTCGTGAAGAGCCTGGTATGTTTTCCTCAGTCTGCTTCCTTTTCACAGTGCAGTGTTCTGCACCCAATTCTTTTTTTTTTTTTTCCATTTATTTTGGGGACAGTGCAAGTAGGGGAGGGACAGAGAGAGGGGGACAGAGGATTTGAAATAGGTTTTGCACTGACAGGCTGATAGCAGCAAGCCTGATGTGGAGCTCGAATTCAAAAAATGAGAGATCCTGAACTGAGCCATGGTCAGATGCTCAACTGACTGAGCCACCCAGGTGCCCCTGCACCCAATTCTAATGTGGGGAGGGGGGTTTTCCACTCCACTGAGCAATTCTCGGATACCAACTGGGTGTCCTATAATTCAGCTCAATTCTAGCACTGTCTACCTTGAAATAGCATGAGTTCCTACAGATTAAGGGCTCTGACCCACAAGACTGCCCTACCCTCACCCCCACTAGATTTCAAGTCTAATTTGTCACCTGTGCCTCTGACCCACTGGCTGTAAATCAGAGGTTTCTATAGCCCCCTCCTTGAGTTCAATTAATTTGCTAGAGCAGCTCACAAAACTCAGGAAGCTGGTTTACTCTCTAGATTACCAGTTAATTACAAAGGATACAAATCCACAGCCAATGAAAAGATAACATAGGGAGAGGTCCTGAAGACAGGAGCTCCTCTCCTTGTGGACTTTGGAGCCCCTCATAGTGGCCTGTGGACCTGTTCTGGTTCCCAAATCTGTAAGCTCCCCAGACCCTACCCTGTTGGGGTTTTATGGGGGTTTCAGTATATAGTCACAATTGATTAAATCTCTAGCCTTTGGTAACTAAATTGACCTCCAGCCCCTTCTCCTCCCCAGAGGTCTGGGGGTGGTACTAAAAGTCCCAAATCCAACCATGGGGTTGGTTCTCCTGGCAGCCAGCCCCCACTGGTGGGTGGGCCTCCAAAAGTGACCTTAATAATGTAATAAGAGATGCTTTTAAGGCTCTCAGGATAATTTGAAGGTTTTAGGAGCTCTTTGTCAGGAATAGATACAAGACCAAATATATATTTATTATAAATCACAGTATCACACATAACCTTAAATTTTCTGGGGTGGAGAAGCCAGGGGTCCTTCCTCTGTGGTGTTTAGCACCACTTTTGACCATATGTAGTTTGATTTCTCTCCCATCTATCTTCCTTTTTTCTTTTTTTTTTTTAGTGTCTTTTTTTTATATTTAAAATTTTTATTTTAATTTCTCCCCCAACTTTCTTAATTCAAGAGAATAGGTCCATGTTATTTTAACTAATTTGTAGAAAAAGTTAAGGGGTGCCTGGGTGGCTCAGTCGGTTAAGCCTCCGACTTCAGCTCAGGTCATGATCTCATAGTTTGTGGGTTGGAGCCCAGCGTTGGGCTCTGTGCTGACAGCTCAGAACATAGAGCCTGCTTCAGATTCTGTGTCTCCCTCTCTCTTTCTGCCCCTCCCTTGCTTACTCTCTGTCTCTCTCAAAAATAAATAAACATTAAAAAAGAATTTTTTTTAAGAAGTTACGTACCAAAATATAGCTTTCTTATAAAGGACCACTGCTGTTGCCCAAGGGAACCATAAAGGCATTATGGAGAGACCATGTTTTAGTTGGCAAGCATCTGGGTAGGGATAGTTGTATGGAGAGGCCCATTTCTGATTGTGAAGTAGGAGTTTTCTTAAAACACAGATTTCCAGGAAACATTTATACTGGGGGATATGGAGGAGAGTCTGTTGGCCACGAGGAGTTCAGAGCTGTCTGTGGGGTAGGGCTGAGCAAGAGGCAGATGGGCTCAGCTGTGAGACAGTGGTGTGGGCAGGGTCCCGCTGCTGTTCAGACTTCTGTTGCCCAGCGATAGCTGGTTGTACCTGCAAGGCTGATGATGTGCGCCCCTGTCCTGGGTGCTAAGGGTTAAACTGTGAATAAAGGATTCAGACACTCATCTGTGTAACTTCAGATTGAGGTCAGAAGTTCTATGCAGAAGTATTTTATTTAAGTCTTTTTGCAAAGAGAAAGTGAGAGAATGATACATGTAGACTAACATGGATTTAGTTTTCTATGTGCTATTTCTGTTCACTGAGAAAGAACTTTATAAAATCTTAATCTTTAATCTTTTTCCATTATTTTAATAAACTACCTGTGATTAAGCCCATTTCTTTAAAATTTTTTATCGCGAAATAGAGACTTTCAGGTATTTCCCATGCTTAAAGCTGAATTAATGGCCACATAATTAAAGTAGCAGTCCATCAAGGAGATGATATGATCATTAACACAAAGCAAAACCTGACAGAATTCTAAGAGGTTGACAAAATATACAACCTGTTTGGATCAGAAATCAATTAGAATATATAAAAGTTGGGTCTTTTGGCACAGACACGAGCCCATGACCCACTCAGTCACTGCTGGGACCCCCAGCTAGAACCTCTGCCCCAAAACACATAACTTGTAAGGTGTTAGGCACATGAGGTGACATGGTCCAGTGTTGCAGCTACACCAAATCCGTCAGAGGAATACAGAAACTGCCCCATGAGGATGTCACTTCTTCAGAGCCACCGCACTCACCACAGATGGATACAACTAGAGCTCCTTGCCCTCCCACTGTCATACCTCAGGCCACTTGTCTCCTGAAAGAAGAATTGTGTTTTAGAAGATGCATTTAGTTATTCCTGTAAAGTCACTCTGGTGGAGGTTGTTTTCTTTCTGTGGATAGGATTTCCTTTCCCAGCCAAAGTGATTCTCAGTCCTGGTCATTACCATGTGTTTTACTAACAGACTCCCTTTTAGAAGCCCCACGCACCACTCACAACCTTTGAGACAGTGGCAGCCAGTGGCTGATGCAGCCTATTTCTCCTACAGCTGCAAGGCACAATCCTGCAGTACGTGAAGACGCTGATGGAGGTGATGCCCAAGATCTGCCGCCTGCCCCGTCATGAATATGGCTCTCCTGGTGAGTATGGGCACCTCCCCAGGAGTGCAGTACAGAAGGGACAGCATAAACATTCAGACCTCAGTGCAAGATGTCAAGTCAGAAATTACTGATAAGGGTAGGATCTCCTTTCCCCAGGTGGGAGGAGGCCACGAACCTAATCAAAGCCTGGTTGTTTCCAATGGAACAAACAAACCAGCCTTTCTTTTGGGAGCAGGTGTGTTGGAATCATCACACTTGGGTGAGGAAGATATGGGGAAGAGGGGCAATGCCGCCTAGTCACTGATGGGTGATGGGGCTCTGAACTCTGAACCCCTGACTCTTGCACAGCACTGGGACCTTGAAGATCACCAACCAGGGAAGGACAGGGAACTCAGCTTCCAGGTCCAACTGCCCTAGGGATCCTTGCAAAATGGCATTTGGTACCTGACAGTTGGGATGAGGGGTTTGAAAACTGTTAAGTCTCCAACTTTGTTCTTTGTAGAGTTGTTTTGGCTATTCTAGGTCTTCTGCGTAACCACATGAATTTTGGAGTCAGCTTGTGGACTTTTGACTGGGTCAGCATTTGAATGTATAGATCAAATTAGGGAATATTAGCTTTCTTCCCAGTGTTTATGCCTGGTGTCTTTTTGTGCCGTATCACAATGTGCAGGATCTCCAGGACAGTGATGAAAATGTGTGGTCTTGCTCTGGGGCTCAGAGAGAGAGAATGCAGGTTCCACCACTGAGACTCATGACATTAGCTGCAGGGCTTTTGTAGATGTACTTTAGCAGATTAAGTACATCCCTTTCTACCTATGCCTGAGAAGGGATAATGAATTTTATAAAGACCTTTTCTGCCTCTGCTGGAGATGATGATGTGGTCTTTCTCCTTTATTCTTGTAATGTGCCTCCTCAGAAGATACAGGGTTGACAGAGAAAGAGGCTTTGGAGCTGAGTCCCAAGGCCCAGGTGATGGACAGGCTACTGTTGCAAGGAGGATGTTGGGGTCAGGACACATGGCCATCTCCATACCAGGCACGATGGCAGTGTCAGAGGATGTTTCATGACCAACAGAGATGCTCCCAGCCGTAGAGCCCAGGCTGTGCCTCCAACCTCCCCAGTCCCCTTACTCACTCTCTGCTACTACAGGCATCCTAGAGTTCTTCCACCACCAGCTGAAGGACATTGTTGAGTATGCAGAGCTGAAGACCGTGTGCTTCCAGAATCTGCGGGAGGTGGGCAACGCTGTCCTCTTCTGCCTGCTCATCGAGCAGAGCCTGGTGAGTGCTCAGCCTAGCCAACCCCCAGGCCATGTAGAGTTATTCCCCATAGGTGACAGAAAAAAGAATTTTTTAGAGGCTTGATTTATTGGGGTTATTTAATGGGGGTAAAAAGGGAGTAAGTGTTACAAAGCACCATTTTTTTGTGTGTGACTATTTAGACTTTAATTTGAATTTGTTTCCTGCAACTGAAAAACAAAAATACAGTGTAGTTCATCATTTAAGAATGTTCTACTATGTGAGCACTGTGGAAATATTTTAATATGTAGTATTTGCTATACCTAAACAAACATGGGACATGTATGTAAGGATATAAAGCACTACTGCCCAGGAGAGCTGTTTGCATGATGGGAAATTCTATATCTGAGGCTGTTGAGCACTTGAAGTGTGGCTTAGTGTGACTGAAGAACTGATTTTTAAGTTTGGTTGAATTTTAATTACTTTATGTTTAAAAAGCTATATTAATGTCCCATGACTATTGTGGTGGATAGCATAATAGAGCAAATTCTGGAAGCTTACTACTACTGAAAAATTGCACAGGGGGACACCTGTTCTCTCCACTGGTTGCCTCCTTGTGGCGTCATTTAGCCTGTCTCTCAGTCCCCTCATGACAACTGACCATTCTGAATTGGAAAACCTAGTGACTGTAACATACACACTCTTGTGGCCTTACTCTGGTTTTCTCTCTGTTGTGACTAAGGTGGGCATCTTCGTTTGTTGCTTGTTTTTCCTATTCTGTTAAATCCTCATTGTGTCTTTTGCCCATTCTTCTCTAGCTTTATAGAAGCTCCTTGTATATCCTTTGTGTTTTACATGCATTGCAAATACTTCTCCCTGTTTGTGGTGTCTTTTCACTCTGATAGTGGTGATTTTTTTTTTTAATAAACTGATACTCTTAATTTGTTTTTTTTTTTTAAGTTTATTTATTTTGAGAGAGAACATGTGCAAGTGGGGGAGGGGTAGACAGAGGGGAAGAGAATCCCAGACTGACAGCGTGAAGCCCAACACAAGGTTCAAATTCACAAACTGTGAGAGATCAGAGTTGGACGCTCAACCAACTGAGACACCCAGGCGACCCCCTTTTCATATCTTTTTGACAAAGTTCTTTCCTACCTAGGGAGTCATAAAATACTCCCTTATATTTTCAACTGAAGATTTTAAGTTTTGTTTTCTAGATTTAAGTTTATAATCCTGGAATTGGTTTTTGTGAGTGATATGAGTGGATGAAGTTTCTTTTTTCTCTGTGGAGCTAATCAGTTGTCTCTCCTCCAGTGGCTGAAGAACCCCTCCTTTCCTTTATGATCTGCAATGTCATTGTCATCTGCCATATTTCTGTGGATGCACTGGTCAGTGTCCAGGCTTTTGCAATGTCCTTTCTGCAGGCCTTCATGCGTTGGTCATGTTTATGTCCATGGCATAACAACACATTGTCTTATTCCTGATAGCTCTCACTTAAGTCTTGCTACCTGACAGGACATATTTCCTTACCATATTCTTCTTCAAGGGTGTGTTGCCTCTTCATACATTTTTGCTTGGCTTAAAGTATCAGTTTACCAAATGTACTGAAAAAGCATGACATTTCAGTCTTAATTGTGTTGCATCTCTATACCTATTTGGGGAGATTTTTTGATGTGTTGTTTCTTAAAGGAGTCTCTTGTCTTCAGGACCTTGGGAGCTTGACAGAGGCAGGGTCATGCTTTACAGTGACCGGGACCAGGGTGCCTATATACATTTCAGGCCATGGCAGCCAGACTACCATACTCTAAGGGCTGAGCCACTGGATTGGCCACTTTACACCTAAATTTAAAAAAAAAAGAAAATACATTGTCAGAGAGTCCAGGGCTGGATGTGGATACCTCCAGGAGCTGATGGCCTCCCATTAGGACCTGCATCTTTTGACTTTACCCTCTGTTACTGTATTCCTGGGTAGACCCTTTCCATGTGTGTGACACAGAGGGGGAACCCCAGGCCATCTGCAAGTCAGCATGGACTCTGAGTGAGCAGCCCCTCATGTGCTATCCTCTTCCACAGCAGGAGTGACAGCATGAGGTGGAGGACCCACCAGAGTCACTTGGTGGGCTGGGCAATTCTGCAGAGAGCAGGTAGGCTGCCTGTAGAGGGAGCAAGCAGCTGATGTCCAGGGCAGCCTCGCTCCAGGAACATACTAGGGAGAACTGAATCTTATACTACAATATTTTGTGAATTTTTGACAAGCAGATAAGCTAAAAAGAATTATTTTAAATCATAATCTATCATGAAGTTTAAATATTTAATATAGGAAGATTCCCTTCATGTGTGACTTTTCCTGAACACATAGTGCCACACAGTATAAAGTGCCATCTCTCTCATCCATATATATCTAAACCTGAAGGTGCGTTTTAGTCACTGGCATTGAGTTATGGCAGGGAGCCCCAAGTTTTACTGAGGGAGGACTGCCTTAGAGAATTGACATTAGTTACTGGCAGAGAACCATTAGAAGGCTGATTTTTCTCCTGATCCAGCTGTGCTTTTAGGAAATACAATAAATGGTCAAAACCTTTTCTTCACCTACAAAATAGAACATGTCCAGGAGGCCTTGTACGGACATAAAAGAATATTCTTTTGTATTGGTGCCTCAGCAGTGGAAGAATCCCCTGGGCCTCAGGTGCCTGGTGAATGCTGGGTCTCTAGCAGCCAGTTGACACAGCTCCCCTTCGTTCTCTCCCTTCTGAGACTAGGCCTGTATCTCAAGTGTATACTCTTGTGCTTAGTTCCTTTGAGTGACAAGCATAGTATTGGACACTGAGAAAAGATGTTAATTAGTAGTTGTCAGTTGATTTGAAAGCAAACTTTGGCTTATGAGTATATGAATATTTCTGAAACAATGAATAAAAAGACTATCATCTACAGTTTAGTCATGTGCAGTTTTGTTTTTCTTTTTTTTTTAAATTTTTTTTAATGTTTATTTATTATTGAGAGACAGACACAGAGGTGAGCAGGGGAGGCACAGAGAGAGGGGGAGACACAGAATCCGAAGCAGGCTCCAGGCTCTGAGCTGTCAGCACAGAGCCCTATGTGGAGCTAGTACTCACAAACTGAGATCATGACCCAAGCCGAAGTTGGTACCTTAACCAACTGAGACACCCAGGTGCCCCGCAGTTTTGTTTTTCATGGCAGATCCTGTGACCCATGCCTGAGGCATAATGAACACCATGCATGGCTCTCTTCTGGTCGTGGTAGCCCTTCCCTATAAAAATGCCTGTCACCACCCTTCCTCAGGCCCTTTGCTTACTGTCACCCCTTCACTTCTCCCTTCTCCAGATCCCCTTGTCAGTGCACCTTGTGGAAGCGGTGAGAAGCCACATGTTCTGTGTTGGGCACGTCTGCTCCCAGGTTCAGTCCCAGATAGGAATTTTGTGGTGTTGGCTTTTGTCCTGTTGGAAGTAGGAGGTTATATTTTGCAGTATGTCCACTAGGGTAGAATTTCCCATGGTGGAAGGAGGTATGGCTG
Organism: Panthera pardus; assembly: GCF_024362965.1. NCBI lineage: Eukaryota > Metazoa > Chordata > Mammalia > Carnivora > Felidae > Panthera > Panthera pardus. The sequence goes on along the minus strand of NW_026526810.1, from coordinate 20,939,395 downwards.
TTGTTCTCAATCTATCTCAGATGATTATGCCCAAGTCCCATCAAACCCAGGGACAGGTTTGAAGACACTAGACACTGATCTCTTCTTAGTGGTCTCTCCAAGGAAGGTGGTAAAAAATAAGTTTTGGTATTTGTGTAGGTTCTCACTATTATAAATGGAGATATTAAGGGTGAATCAGATTGTCACATTAGAAAAGTGGGGTAACTGTGACCCAGCTGCCAAGGCAACAAGTATTTGGGTGGGGGCCTCCAGGGCCTGTCTATATGTGGCCATGCAGTAGTTGTCCCAGTTGGCACCACGATTTGATTCAGTAACCAAAAATGTTGATCTTTTTTATTCTGAATTCATGCATTGGGTAGATACATGTGGTTTCCTGAAGTTTGTTTGTTTCATTCTATTTTCAAATTCTGCTCCTTAAACCCGACCTGGGTAGTATTGTTTTGGTGTTTTTTAGTTTATGCATGTGTGTCTAATAAACTTTTTTCCTTTTTATTTCTTTCTTTTTCTTTTTCTTTTTCTTTTCCTTTTTCTTTTTTTTTGTTTCATATGTAGAATTTACTGATTCATCACTTAAATACAACACTCGTGCTCATCAGTCATCATTAAGTGCTTTCTTAATACCCATCACCCATTTAGCCCATCCCCCTGCCCACCTCCCCTCCAGCAGCCCTCAGTTTGTTCTATATACAGACATGTATACAATGGACATTTAGGCTCTTTCCATAGTTTGGCTCTTGTTGGTATTGCTACTATAAACATCAGGGTGCATGTATCCCTTCAAATCACTATTTTTGTATCTTTTGGATAAATACCCATGAGTACAATTGCCAAATCATAGGCAATTCTAATAGATCAGTTCTATTTTTAGCTTTTTGAGGAACCTCCGTTCTGTTTTCCAGAGTGGCTGCACCAGTTTGCATTCCCACCAACAGTACAAGAGGGTTCCCATTTCTCCGCATCTTCACCAACATCTTTTCTTTCCTGTGTTGTTAATTTTTTTTTTAAGTTTGCAAATGCTTTATTCTTTGTCTTACTGAAGACTATAGCCTGAGAAATGGCCTTTTAGATTGCTCTGAAGAACTTTGAAGCTTGTTAGCTACAGGGGATTTTATATATATATATATATATATATATATATATATATATATATGGGAAAGGATATACGTTCTTTTTTTTTCTTTTTTTTTTCCTGCTCCTTTAATAGGATTTTTTTTTAATTTTATTTTTTATTCTTTAAAATTTACATCCAAATTAGTTAGCATATAGTGCAACAATGATTTTAGGAGTAGATTCCTTAGTGCCCCTTACCCATTTAGCCCATCCCTCCTCCCACAACCCCTCCAGTAACCCTCAGTTTGTTCTCCATATTTATGAGTCTCTTCTGTTTTGTCCCCCTCCCTGTTTTTATATTATTTTTGTTTCCCTTCCCTTATGTTCATCTGTTTTGTCTCTTAAAGTCCTCATATGAGTGAAGTCATATGATTTTTGTCTTTCTCTGACTGACTAATTTCACTTACCATAATACCCTCTAGCTCCATGCACGTAGTTGCAAATGGCAAAATTTCATTCTTTTTGACTGCTAATACTCCATTGTATATATATGTATATACTACATCTTCTTTATCCATTCATCCATCGATGAACATTTGGGCTCTTTCCATACTTTGGCTATTATTGATAGTGCTTCTATAAACATGGAGGTGCATGTGTCGCTTCGAAACAGCACACCTGTATCCCTTGGGTAAATGCCTAGTAGTGCAATTGCTGGTCGTAGGGTAGTTCTATTTTTAAGTTTTTTGAAGAACCTCCATACTGTTTTCCAGAGTGGCTGCGCCAGCTTGCATTCCCACCTGTGTTGTTAAGTTTAGCCATTCTGACAGGTGTGTGAGGTGGTATCTCATTGTAGCTTTGATTTTTATTTCTCAGATGATGAATGATGTTGAGCGTCTTTTCATGTGTCTACTAGCTATCTGGATGTCTTCTCTGGAAAAATGTGTGTTCAGGTCTTTCCATTTTTTTACTGGATTATTTGTTTTTTGGGTGTTGAATTTTATAAGTTCTTTATATATTTTGGATACTAACCCTTTATCAGGTATGTCATTTGCAAATATCTTCTCCCATTCTGTTGGTTGCCTTTTAGTTTTGTTGATTGTTTCCTTTGCTGTGCAAAGATTTTTATATTGATAAATTCCCCATAGTTAATTTTTCCCTTGCCTTTAGTTAGAAGTTTCTCTGGCTGATGTCAGAGAGGTTACTGCCTGTGTTCTCCAGAATTTTGATGGTTTCCTGTCTCATATTTGGGTCTTTCATCCATTTTGGATTTTTTTTTGTATATGTTATAAGGAAGTGGTCCAGTTTCATTATTTTCCATGTTGCTGTCCAGTTTTCCCAATACCATTTGTTGAAGAGACTGGTTTTTTTCCATTAGATATTCTTTCCTGCTTTGTTGAAGATTAGTTGACCATATAGTTGTGGATCTGTTTCTGGGTTTTCCGTTTTGTTCCTTCAATCTGTGTGTCTGTTTTGTGCCAGCACCATACTGTCTTGATGACTACAGCTTTGTAATATAGCTTAAAATCTGGAATTGTGATGCCTCCAGCTTTGGTTTTCTTTTCCAGGATTGCATTGGCTATTCAAAATCTTCTGTGGTTCGATAAAAATTTTAGGATTGCTTGTTCTAGCACTGTGAAACATGCTGGTGGTATTTTGATAGGGACTGCATTCCATGTACATTGCTTTGAGTAGTATAGATTTTTTTTTTTAATTTTTTTAATGTTTATTTATTTTTGAGACAGAGACAGACAGGGCCTGAGCGAGGGAGGGTCAGAGAGAGAGGGAGACACAGAATCCAAAGCAGGCTCCAGGCTCTGAGCTGTCAGCACAGAGCCCAACTTGGGGCTCGAACTCATCAACTGTGAGATCATGACTCACAAAAGGTAATTCCTTTTGGAGCAATTATAAATGGGATCGATTCCTTGATTCCTCTCTCTACTGCCTCATTATTGGTGTAGAGAAATGCAGTAGATTTCTGTACATTGATATTGTATCCTGCAACTTTACTTAATTCATATATCAGTTCTAGCAAATTTTTGGTAGAGTCTTTTGGGTTTTCTACATAGAGTATCATGTTGTCTGCAAATAGTGAAAGTTTGACTTCTTCCTTGCCAATTTGGATTCCTTTGATTTCTTTGTGTTATCTGGTTCCTGTGGCTAGGACTTCCAGTATTATGTTAAGTAACTGTCTTGAGTGTTGACATCCCTATCTCGTTCCTGACCGTAGAGGAAAAAGCTCTCAGTTATTCCCCATTAAGGATAACATTAGCTGTGATTTTTTCATAGATGGCCGGTCTCTATTATGTTAAGTTCCCTCTAAACCTACTTTTTTGAGGGTTTTCAGCAAGAATGGATGCAGTACTTTGTCAAATGCTTTTTCTGCATCTATTGAGAGGATCATATGTTTCCCATCCTTTCTTTTATTAACGTGGTGGATCACATCAATTGACCTGAGAATATTGAGCTCCCCTTTCAACCCTGGAATAAATCCCACTTGATTGTAGTGAATGATACTTTTAATGTACTGTTGGATTCGATTTGCTAGTATTTTATTGAGAATTTTTGCATCGATGTTCATCAGGGATATTGGTCTGTAGTTCTCTTTTTAAGTGGAGTCTTTGTCTTGTTTTGGAATTAGGGTAATGCTGGAGTCATAGAATGAGTTTGGAAGTTTTCCTTCCGTTTCTATTTTTTTGGATAGTTTGAGAAGAAAAGGTTAGCTCTTCTTTAAGTATTTGGTAGAATTCCCCTGGGAAGCCATCTGGCCCTGGGCTTTTGTTTGTTGGGAGATTTTTGCTTACTGATTCAATTTCTTTGCTGGATATTCTTTGCTCAAGTTTTCTACTTCTTCCTGTTTTAGTTGTTGTAGTTTCTAGGAGTTTATCTATTTCTTCAAGATTGCCCAATTTGGGGCATATGATTTTTCATAATACTCCCATAATTTTTTGTATACATATGGTGTTCGTTGTGATTTCTCCTCTCTCATTAGTGATTTCATTTACTTGGGTCCTTTTTCTTTTCTCTTTGGTAAGTCTGGCTAGGGGGTTACCAATTTTATTAATTTTTTAAAAGAAGCAGCTCCTGGTTTCATTCATCTATTCTGTTGGGGGGTTTTTTAGTTTCTATATCATTGATTTCTGCTCTAATCTTTATTATTTTCCTTCTGCTGGCTTTAGGCTTCTTTTTTTTTTTTTTAACATTTATTTATTTTTGAGAGACAGAGAGGGATAGAGCACAAGCAGGGGAGGAACAGAGAGAGAGGGAGACACAGAATCCAAAGTAGGGTCCAGGCTCTGAGCTGTCAGCACAGAGCCTGATGCGGGGCTTGAACTCATGGACTGCGAGATCATGACCTGAGCTGCAGTCAGCTGCTTAACCAACTGCTTAACCAACCCAGGCACCCCAGGCTTCATTTTTTTTTTTTTTCCTAGCTCCTTTATGTATAAGGTTAGGTTGTCTATTTGAGATTTTTCTGGCTTCTTGAGGTAAACCTCAAGAACTATATAACTATAGTTATATAACTATATAACTCACTCAGGACTGCTTTTCCTGCATCACAAAGGTTTTGAACCATTGTGTTTTAATTTTCATTTGTTTCCAGGTATTTGTTTAATTTTCATTTTTTTTTTTAATATTTTTTTTAATGTTTTTTAATTTATTTTCAGAGAGAGAGAGAGAGAAAGAGTGCATGAGTTGGGGAGGGACAGAGGGAGAGAGAGAAAGAGAGTCCCAAGCAGGCTCTACGCCATCAGCGCAGAGCCCACTGTCGGGCTTGATTTCACGAGCCATGAGATTATGACCTGAGCTGAAATCAAGAGTCAGTGCTTAACTGACTGAGCTACCTAGATGCCCCTCATTTATTATTTTTTTATTTCCTGGTTGACCCATTCATTCTTAGTAGGATGTTCTTTAGCCCCCATGTATGTGGTCTTTCCAAATTTTTTCATGTGGTTGACTTCAAATTTCAAAGTACTGTGGTTTGAAAATAGGCATGGTATGATCTCACTCTTGGTACTTGTTGAGACCTGACTTGTGACTCAGTATGTGATCTATTCTAGAGAATGTCCCATTGCACTTGAATAGAATGTGTTTTCTACTGCTTTAGGATGGAATGTTCTCAATATGTTTGTTAAGTTCATTTGGTTCAGTATGTCATCAAAGCCATTGTTTCCTTGTTGATTTTCTGCTTAGATGATTTGTCCATTGTTATAAGTGGGGTGTTGAAGTCCCCTACTATTCTTGTATTACTGTTAGTGTGTTTCTTTATGTTTGTTATTAATTGTTTTATATATTTAGCTTCTCTCAAGTTGGGGCCATAAATATTTACAATTGTTAGTACTTCTTGTTGGATAGACCCCTTTATTATGATGTAGTGCCCTTATTCATCTCTTTGCAGTCAGTCGTTTAAAATCTAGTTTGTCTTGGGGCGCCTGTGTGGCTCAGTTGGTTAAACGTCCAACTCTTGGTTTCGGTTCAGGTCATGATCTCGCATTTTGTGGGTTCGAGCCCCGCATCAGGCTCCATGCTGACAGTGCAGAGCCTGCTTGGGATTCTCTCTCTCCTTCTCTCTCTGCCCCTCCCCTGCTTGCTCTGTCTGTCTCAAAAATAAACTTTAAAAAAATCTTTTTTTAAATCTAGTTTGTCTGATAGAAGTATGGCTACTCTGGCTTTCTTTTGACATCCATTTGCATGGTAAGTGTCTCTCCATCTCCTTACTTTCAATCTGCAGATGTCTTTAGATCTACAATGAGCTATGAAAGGCAGTTGTACAGATGGGTCGGGGTTTTTTTGTTGTTTTTTTAATCAGTTCTGACATCCTTTGTCTTTTGATTGGAGCATTTAGTCTGTTTACTTTCAGGATAATTATTGATAGATATGAAGTTAGTGCCATTTTATTAATTTCTTTTGTCTGTGTTCGTTTTTACTCTTTGTCACTTTTCTTCCTTCATTCCACTTGAAGAATCCCCTTTAATATTTCTTACAGGGGGCGTTTAGTGGTTACAAACTCCTTTAGTTTTTGTTTGTCTGAGAAACTCTTTATCTCTCCTATTCTGAATGATAGCCTTGCTGGCTAGATAGAGTATTCTTGGCTGCAGATTTTTCCCATTCAGCACATTGAATATATCATGCCTTTTTCTTGTCTGCCAAGTTTCTGTGGACAGATCTGTTGCTAACCTTATTTGTCTTCCCTTGAAAATTAAGGACTTCTTTTGTCTTGCTTCTTTTAGGATCTGTCTTTGTCTCTATTGTTTGCAAATTTAACTACAATATGTCTTGGTGCTGGCCTGCTTTTGTTGATTTTGATGGGAATTCTTTGTGCCTCCTGGATTTGGAGGTCTGTTTCATTTGTCAGATTAGGGAGGTTTTTGGCTATAATTTCCTCAAATGAACCTTCTGCCCCCTTCTCTCCCTTTTCCTCTGAGACTCCTATGATATCAATGTTATTACATTTTATGGAGTCACTGAATTCTCTATGTGATCCATGATACTTGTTTCCCTCTTTTGTTCTTCATTATTTCCCATAATTGTATTTTTTTTATGTTACCTATTCATTCCTCTGCTTCTTCCATCCTTGTCATTACATCCAGGCAGTTTTGATAATTAGTTACTGCATTTTTTCATTTTGGTCTGATTAGTTTTTAGCTCTTTTATCTCTGTGGTAAGGGACTCCCTGGTGTATTTGATGCTTTTCTCAAGCTCAGTTAGTTATGATTATTGCTTTAAGTTCTGGATCAGGCATATTACTTATATCTGTTTCGATTAGATCCCTGGCTGTGACCTTTTCTTGTTCTTTCTTTTGGGATGAATTCCTCTGTCTTGCATTTTTTCTAGTTCTCTGTCTTCTTCTGTGTGTTAGGAAAGCCGTTATGTTTCCTGCTCCTGAGAGTTAATGGCTTTATGAAGAAGAGGTCATATAATGTCCAGGGCCTAGTGTTTCAAGAAGTGTCTCTGGTGCATATTGTATGCACTGTGCTGCTGTGTTACGGCTGCTCTTTCCTTCAGGTCAGTCCTCTGCAGTTTCTCCTTGCCTGCGGTGGGGAAAGTCTGGACCATTGCCAGAATATAGCAACTTTTAACTAGGTGTGCTCTTGTCTGCTTGTTAAAAGAGACTGGATTCTATTTCCACTAGAGCTAAAGCTTTGTAGAACTCCATGGTCCTTAGACATAGTGTGTGTGGGAATTTGTGCTGTTCTTCTGGAGAATAGGCCAGCGGCGCTGGTCCTTAGGCATACTTGCCCAAGAAAAGCACTACCAGCATAGCACAGGAGGGTGGAGCTTGGTGTAAGCAGTTTAGGCAGCCAGTATTGACGCTGTGGTATTTACTGAAGTTAGTTTATGCTGAGGGGCAGGGGAGGAAATGGCTCCAGCCAGCTCCTTTGTCCAGAGAGGGGAGTTCATGCTTGCTTCTGTTCAAGAAGCCCTCCCAGAGGAGGGAGCAGTTTCTCCTTGTGTGTCCCAAGCATCCTTCAGAACGCTGCTTTCACACTGTCTGGGTCCAAGTTGCTTGCCTGCTTGGAGCAGTGCAGTACACTTTGAGCTCTATCCCAGCCAGGCCAACTGAGTTTTAAAACTCCAGACTTTAGGGACCTAGCATGGCGGAGATCTGCACTCATCCCCTTGAGGAGGGTCTTGCCACACCGGGACTGATGCAGGTTTGTTCCAGAAGGATAGTTGTACAAAGTGCAGGAGGATGGGGTTTTAAGTAAAGTACAATAAAGAGCCAGTGTACAGGTTAGCCACCCTCAGCAGGTATCCCTGGGCCTATGCTGAGGTGTGGGGGAGGGAAATGATGCCCTCCACTCCTTTGTCCCTAGAGAGGCAATGCCACCTCTCTCAGATGCGCTCCAAGAAGGAGGAACGGTCTCTCCCAGCTCGGTCCACGGGATCCTCAGATCATGCCTTCTGCCTCCTGTCTTCTCTACAGGAGCACTGCAGTACCCTCAGAGCTTTATACTAGCCACACAATGGACCAACACTCCAGTCTTTGAGCCCCACTGGTTGCAGAAACTCAAGAAAATCAGCCTCTCGAGGCGCCTGGGTGGCTCAGTCGGTTAAGCGTCTGACTTCAGCTCAGGTCATGATCTCGCGGTTCGTGAGTTCAAGCCCCGCGTCGGGCTCTGTGCTGACAGCTTAGAACCTGGAGCCTGTTTCAGATTCTGTGTCTCCCTCTCTCTCTCTCTGACCCTCCCCCGTTCATGCTCTGTCTCTCTCTGTCTCAAAAATAAAACGTTAAAAAAAAAATTTTTTAAAAAGGAAATCAGCCTCTCTTTTTTTCCTAGTCAGTGGCTTTGAGGAAGTGTTTTCCTTGTGTCTGCCTCAGGGCCTGTGTATACCTTGTGTATGCCTCTCTCTTGCCTCTCAACGACCAGGGCTCCCTCCTCTCTGCAGCACCCATGATCTGTTTCTTCCCCAAACCATGTCTCTGCACCTCCTACCTCCCTTGAGGTGGACTCTTCTCTCCCTCTAGTTGTGCAGTTTGTTCTTTCAGTCCTTAGATCGATGTCTTGGGTATTCAGAATGATTTGATATTTATCTAGCTATGTTCGAAGTACGAGACAAGCCTAGGGACCCCTGCTACTCTGCCATCTTAGCTGTGCCTCCATTAAACTTTTTATTTTAGAATAGTTTTGATTTTAGAATAGTTTTCATTGCTTATTTGTTTTTAATGGTAGTTTTTATAGTTTTTAACAATAGTTTTTATATTTATAGTCTTTAGTTTTTATTGTTTTTATGGCTGTTCTTACTTTTTTGTTTGTTTGTTTGTTTGTTTGTTTGCTTCGGTTTGGGGGCAAAAATTTGAGCTCATTGGCAATAACACCTGGAAGCAGCACAGCTGGATGAACCACCTGTCTTGAATGGTATTGCTGGCCTGTAGGCTACTTTACTGCCTGCACAGCTCTCCTTGTGTGTGGCTCTGCCTCCAGCATCCTACCTGGTAGCTATGGTCCCTTGTCAAAGTTTCCCATCCTCCATCCATTTCCCTGAGTACTTTTCTTGCAGTCAATCAGCTTCCAACTGACCCCCTTACACTCTGACCATTCATTCATCTCCTCATTATTGTTTTCACTCGACAGTAAATATATCCTGGAGATCACTCTACATTTCTTATCTTTTTTGAGCTGCACATTATTCCATTGACATCACACTTCATTATGTGTTTGCATACCATGCAATCATCATCTGATCATGTCCCTTTTTTTTTTATCTTGTTCTTCTCTCCTCCACACCTTCTTCGCCTAGACTAGAAGGCCCAAGCGAACAGGTCCTGGGTACACTGGCCCAGAGGTGGCTTCTACTACATATATTCTGCATGAAGAGCTCATGCTTTGGTGCTAGCCTCAGGAATAGAAGGCAGAGTGTGGAGGGGTCAGTCTCCTGGTTGAACAGGTCACAGCTAACTGGCTGCTGCACTAGATTTATGTTAGGTGACCATAGGACACTCACTTATAAGTACAGAAAGTCTTATCTTCCTTTTCTTGGTCTTACCTTTGCCATCATCTGGGGAGATCCTTGGAAGGGAAAATAGCATCAGTTGGTATATGTCTTGACCTTCTGTTAATAGTTCTTTTGTTTAATAATTTTTTTTAATTATTATAGAATTATAAGATTTTAAGATGGGTATACAGTAGAAGGTTCTGTGGAGAGCCTGATGTAGATTGAGAGAGAGCTTACTCACCTCTTCTGCCTGCCCCATGGTGAACACACCAATCTTAGGGACCCTTTTTTGTGGTTTAAGAGCCTTCAGACTCTGGAAATAAGCCCTGTTCTTTTTTTTTAAATTTTTTTTTTTAACGTTTATTTATTTTTGAGACAGAGAGAGACAGAGCATGAACGGGGGAGGGGCAGAGAGAGAGGGAGACACAGAATTGGAAACAGGCTCCAGGCTCTGAGCCATCAGCCCAGAGCCCGACGCGGGGCTCGAACTCACGGACCGCGAGATCATGACCTGAGCCGAAGTCGGACACTTAACCGACTGAGCCACCCAGGCGCCCCAATAAGCCCTATTCTTGACCACCTTTAGATTCATGGTGGGTTTTTAGTTCTGCAACTCTTGTGATATTAGAAGTAAACTCTACCTCTACACTGCAATATTCTGGAGAATGGGTCTTCTTTTTATTACCTCTTTAAAAGAGTTGTGTTCCAAAAGCAGGTTCAAGATGACTACTCAGAACTTGGTTTGGGTGCAAGAATGATGCTGCCTTTCTTTCTGCCTCTAGTGCTGCTCACAGAGGAAGCACCTTCCTCCTATCTATGCAGTGGTGTCTTGTTATAAAGTCTTATAACCCAGTTACAAACTTAAGAGGCAGGTAGCAAAAGTAAATAAAATTTGAAATTCAGTTATTCAGGTGTACTAGCCACATGTGGCTAGTAACTAAGTGTATAGCACAAACAATACATTTCCATCATTCCAGAGAGTTCTGCACAGTGCTGCTTAGACTATTTATTTTACACTAAAATGACAAAGATATAGATCTTGTTTTCAGCACCAGACTTCTGTCTGTCTTTGCGGTGAGGTAAACTTCCTAATGCAACCTTCTGTTCCTTTGCTGTAGTCTTTAGAAGAAGTGTGTGACCTATTGCATGCAGCCCCATTTCAGAACATCTTGCCAAGAGTCCATGTGAAAGGTGAGTTTCTGTGCCTCTGACCAGGGAGTCCAGATTGCCTATGCAGTGTTGAGTGGTGACACGTGGTCTTTGTGACCAGAGAACTCAGTGCTAGTTTTGTTTGAGTTTGGTCCCTGTTCAGTCATAACTGAAGGTAACTGGAAATGTAACATAGTTAAATTAATATTGAATAATTGAAATATTTAAGACTAAAACGGTATATCTTGGATGTGCTTCAGAATAGCAGGGGACGTTGAGTATCTATGAAACAAGAGTGGCACGAGTTGATCCTCATTATAACAAATGGGTACAGAGAGTTTTTGTACTATTCTTTGATTTTGATTACATTTATAATTTTTAGTGTTTAAAAAAATGAATATTGAACAGAAAATCAGTTCTGTCATTTTGAGTTAAAATACCAAATGAACCAGTTTTCTAAAACAATGTTCAGAGAATCTGTGTGTATAATTTTAAGAAATCTTCATGTGTTTCTTTGACAAAATTAAACTTCAGCAATCATTTTCCATGCAAAGGAACAGAAAGTTAAAAAAAAATTAAAATATTTTTTTCTACTGCAGAGGGAGAGAGACTTGATGCCAAAATGAAAAGACTAGAATCAAAGTACGCCCCACTGCATCTTGTCCCTCTGATTGAAAGACTGGGAACCCCTCAGGTAATGCATACTGTGACAGCTGTCACTGTGGCAAGTTTGGTATGCACATCAGACCACTGGCATGGCTGGGGCTTCAGAACACAGGTTCTGGATGACCCACCCTGGAAGGTGTAATGAGGTTGGATAGGCCCTCTCAGGCCTCAGTGTCTCCAGTGGGGTTTGTAACTGGACCTTGTCCCAGGATGATTGGGAAGTTTAAGTGAGCTAACATGTGTAAAGGGCTTAGGACATCACCTAGCATGTAAGATGTACACAGTAAATGTTACTTTTTTGTGTGGTCTGTCCTTTCATGAAGAAGGCTTTTTTCATAGGTTTTTAATAACAGAAAGTGGGAGTCTCCTATAGGAGGCAAGGTGTCAGGGTAGAGTTCCATGATTTTATATCAACTTAAGCTAGAGCTGGGTTTCATAGTTGTGGCACTGTCCCCAGTTTGGACCAGATAATTTTTTGTTGTGGGGGCTGTCTTATGAATTGTAGGATGTTGAACAGTATCCCTGGCACAACAGCCTCATGGAAATATAGCATAGAAGCAACAGTGTGAAAAACACCTGAGGCAAATGAAAAGGAGAGTAGTTTACTCATCTCAGAGCGCATCTTGGAGGGATTGAGATCCTTGGAAGATTTCTCCAGGAACAAAGGAGCTGGCAGGCACCATTTCCATCCCCTGCCCCCAGCATAAACTCATGGCCACCTTCAGTATAGCCAGCACCATGTTGACACTTACTGCCTAACTTGCTAACATTGCTACCCCACTCCCCGCTGTGCTGCAGCAGATCCACGCCCTCTAGACAGGCTCACTTTCAGTCCCAGTATAGCAGGAACCCCCTACAGAGGACTGGTGCTGCACAAACTTTGCTAATACCACCAGATACCAGGCTCCCCTGCCCCTTGCCATTACAGCTCCTCCCCTCCAATATGCTCTTGGCCAGAGCCCATCGAGGGCAGTGCCACAGGCCTGGCAGTGTGCAAGTACCTTGACAAGGGTCAGTGCCAGTCCAGAATGACTCTTACCCTGGACAGAGGGAAAGATAACCACACACACAAGTCAAACGGTGGGCCCAGCAGTTGGCTGGGGGCAGACAACCAGTCTGGCTGCAGGCCCTGCCCACCAACGAAAGCTCAGGGGACAGTACAGGGAAAGCAGCTGTAGTTTGGTGCTACTGCATCTCTGGCAAACACCTAGTCTGACTCAACTCAAGCCCTAGGCAGCATGAGACTGGCCCATTAACACCACAGGAACCAAGCAAGTACCCACAATAGGCAAAGAGCCACTGCAGACAACTGAAGGAAAAGCTCAGCCACAACAGCAGGACACGCATAACATATATAGGAGACACACCTTAAGTGGCACTACAGGACCTCTTCATAAAAGCTACTTCTTTCGAGAACAGGAGACATAGCTGATTTTCCTAACACATAGAAAGAGACACAGAGAGTTCATTCCTAGGATGCAAGGGTGGTTCACTCACCACTGATCAATCAGTGTGATACATCAGTAAGAGAAAGGATAACAACCATATGATCATCTCAATAGACTTAGAAAAAGGATTTAGCAAAGTACAATATCCATTCCTGATAAAAACCTTCAACAAAGTAGGTTTAGAGAGAACATACCTCAACATAATGCAGACTTTATATAAAAAACCCACAGTGAACATCATACTCAATGGTGAAAAACAGAACTTTTCCCCTAAGATCAGGAACAAGACAGGATGTCCACTCTCACCAGTTTTATTCAACTTAGTACTGGAAGGCCTAGCCATAGCACTCAGGCAACAAAAAGAAATAAAAAGCATCCAAATTGGTAAGGAAGAAGTAAAACTTTCATTATTTGCAGATAACATGATACTGTATATAGAAAACCCTAAAGACTCCATCATAAAACTACTAGAACTAATAAATGAATTCAGTATGTTCCCAGGATACAAAATCAATGTACAGAAATCCATTGTACTAATCTGTACACTAATGAAGGAGCAGAAAGAAATATTTAGACAATCCCATTTATAATTGCACCAAAAATAATAAGATATTTAAGAGTAAACTTAACCAAGGAGGTAAAAGACCTGTACTCTGAAAATTATAAAATATTGCTGAAAGAAAGTGAAGATGATAGAAACAAATGGATAGATATTTCATGTTCATGGATTGGGAGAATAAATATTATTAAATATCCATATTAGCCAAAGCAACCTACAGATATAATGCAATCCCTATCAAAATACCAACAGCATTTTCACAGAACTAGAACAAAGAATGGTAAAATTTGTGTGGAACCACAAAGAAATCCCAAGTAGCCACAGCAATCTTGAGAGAAAAAAAACAAACAAACAAAAAAGCTGAAAGTATCATAATTCCAGATTTCAAGTTATATTCCAGAGCTGTAGTAATCAAACAGTATGGCACTGGCACAAAAAGAGATCAATGGAATAGGGTAGAAAGTCCAGAAACAATGCTTCAATTATATGGTCCATTCATCTTTGACAAAGGGGGAAAAAATACGAAATGGGAAAAAGATAGTCTTTTCAACAAATGGTGTTGGGAAAACTTGACAACTACATGCAAAAGAATGAAACTAGATCACTTTCTTATGCCATATACAAAAATAAATTCAAAATTGTTTAAAGACCTAAATGTGAGACCTCAAACCATGAAAGTCCTAGAGGAGAACAAAGGCAGTAATTTTTCTGACATTGGCCATAACAACATCTTACTAGATATGTGTCTTGAGGCAAGGAAAACAACACTATAAAAATAAACTATTGGGATTTCATCAGAGTAAAAAGTTTTTGCATAACAAAGGATACAACCAACAAAACTAAAAGGCAAACTGCTGAATGGTAGGGGATATTTGCCAGTGACATCCGATAATGGGTTAGTATCCAATATATATAAAGAACTTATACAACTGACACTAAAAAACCAAATCCAATTAAATATGAGCAGCAGACTTAAACAGATATTTCTCCAAAGAAGACATCCAGATGGCCAATAGACACATGAGGAGCTAACATCACTCATTCATCATCAGGAAACGCAAATCGAAACTACAATGAGATATCCTCTCACACCTCTCATAATAGCTGAAAGCCTAAACACAAGAAACAATAAGTGTTGGCAAGGATGTTGTAAAAAAGGGAACTTTCTTGCACTGTTGGTGGCAATGCAAACTGGTGGGTCCACTTTGGAAAACAGTATGGAGGTTCCTCATTAAATTAAATAAATAGATAGATAGATAGATAGATAGATAGGTAGAACGAACTATATCTAGGATCCAGTAATCGCACTACTGGGTATTTACCCAAGGAATACAAAAACACTAATTTGAAAAGTTAAACGCACCCGTTTTTATTGCGATATTACTTAAAAAAAGCAAGTTATGGAAACAGCCCACATGTCCATTGATAAATGAATGGATAAAGAAGATATGGGGTATGTATGTGTGCATGTATACATATATACATATACATATATATGTATATGTATGTGTGTGTGTATATATATATATATAAACACAGTGGAATGTCATTCAACCATCAAGAAATGAAATCTTGCCATTTGCAACAATATGGATGGAGCTAGAGTATAATGTAAGCGAAATAAGCTAGTCAGAGAAAGGCAAATACAATGTGATTTCACTCATATGTGGAATTTACAAAACCCAACTGCAGAGAACAAACTGATGGTTGTTAGAGGGAAGGTGGGTGAAATAGGTGAAGGGGATTAAGAATAAAACACTTTTCTGAGGACACCTGGATGGCTCAGTCAGTTGAGCACCTTACTTAGGCTGAGCCTTGTGAGTCTGAACCCCTCATTAGGCTCTGTGCTGACAGCTGGGAGCCTGGAGCCTGTTTCGGATTCTGTGTCTCCTTGTCTCTCTCTGCCCCTCCCCTGCTCCCCACTCGTGCTCTCTCTCTGTCTCTCCTGCTTTCTCTCTCAAAAATAAATAAATACACTTAAAAAAAATAATTTTCTTGATGAGCACTGAGTGGAATAGTTGAATCACTATATTGTATACCTGAAACTAATATGACACTGTCTGTTAACTACATTGGAATAAAATTTAAGAAACATTTTTTTAGAACACAGTATCCCTGACCTCTGCTGACTAGATGCCATTCACCTCACCCCAAGCTGTGACAATCAAAAATGTCTCCACACATTGCCACATGTCTTCTGAAGGCAAAATCACTCCCAGTTAAGAACGGCTATAGTAGACAGTTCTCCTAGACTGAAGTATATTTAATCTAGTAAGACATATATGTAATAGCTGACATATTTATGTTGCTGATGCTTATTTCTAGAAATCCTCTTCTGCAAATTAGGATAGTTTTCAAGTAAGTCAGAAATAAATCTGGGTAGTTTGGTTTCAGCAGTGAGCCTGCCATGGCTCATAACATTCCATCCTTTCTGCAGCAAATTGCAATAGCGAGAGAGGGGGACTTGCTGACAAAGGAACGTCTCTGCTGTGGCCTATCTATGTTTGAAGTCATCCTGACTCGGATCCGGACCTTTCTGGACGACCCTATCTGGCGTGGGCCTTTGCCCAGCAATGGAGTCATGCATGTGGATGAGTGTGTTGAGTTTCACAGACTTTGGAGTGCCATGCAGTTTGTCTACTGCATTCCTGTGGGAACACACGAGTTTACAGTCGAGTAAGTGTACTCAGTGGATGGGGAAAGTGGGAACAAGCTGGTGTTAGGCTCACATAGAAGACTACATTCCTCTGGAAGTGGACTAGAAGTTTTTCAAGTTGCTTTAAAGCTATTTAAGTGGAAGTTCTTAATGCTCAGGAGGTGACTCGGGGTGAAGTTTCTAGGTGTTCTCTGAACCCATGGAAACTTAGGTAAGTTAAGTTTTCTTAACTGTGCATTTTCTAGATGGGGGTGTCCACAGCTTCATAGAATCATTGTTCTTGGAGGGTCTGTGATCTGAAAGAAGGTTAGGAAACAGTGTGCCAAAGGAACTCAAAAGAGACTTTTACCAAAAAGGACACGTCATCTGCTGCTTGGCGTTCCCTTCCTGGCCTGTTCCCAGTAGATCCCTTGGTCATTGAATTCTGGACACCGAGTTGTAAAAGACTTTATAATTGTTTGTGATTGCTTGTTGTCCTTGTTGCTTCTTGTTTCTAGGCAGTGCTTTGGCGACGGGCTCCACTGGGCTGGCTGTATGATCATTGTACTTCTTGGGCAACAGCGGCGCTTCGCTGTCCTGGATTTCTGCTACCACCTACTTAAAGTCCAGAAACATGATGGCAAAGATGAGATTATCAAAAATGTGGTATGTGGAAGAGAATCTTCCACTATGTGGAAGTTTCACAAAATATTTACTAAAAGTTATTTTTCTGGGAATGTTTTTCATCCCAATACATAAGGTGACACCAACTGAAGCTTTCTTTTCCAAAATGAATCTAAACATACTTGCTAAGTAAAGCAGTCAGGCAATTCAAATAGTAATTATTCCATTTTCTTTCTCTTTTTAGGGTACTTAGATCTGCTTCATATTATACAGCCTTATAGAATCTGCATTTTTAGATTATTGGCATATTATTCCAGTTTCTGGCTTCCTTTGTTATAGTCAAAATGTGTGTGGTTTGTTTTGTTTTGTTTGATTTCTTTGTTATGACTGCTCTTTAGGTCTTTTTCCCTTTGTCATTTTATGGATTCTTTGTAATTCTAGAAAATACTCAGCCATTATCTTTTCAAATATTTTAGTTTTCTTCCATTCTGTTTTCTTTTAGGACTGCAGTTACTTACTTGTTAGATATTCTTCTGGTTTCCATATCCCTTATCCTGTTAGTTTTCTAATTAGGTTCCAAATCCACAACAGATTTCCACAGGCTTAGTGGTTTAAAACAACACCCATTCTCTCACAGTTCTGTAGGTCAGAAGTCTGGGTACAGAATGACTCAACTGACTTTATTTATCATCTCAAGGCCAAAATTAGTGTGTCTGTAGCACAGTGTTCCTTTCTGGAGCCTCTGGGGATGAATCTGCTTCCAGGCTCATTCAGGTGGTTGGCTGGTTGCAGTCCCTTGCAGTTAGAGGACCAAGGTCCCCATTTCTTTACTGCCCATTGGCCTACATCCTTCTACTTTCCACATGAACCCCTCCAGCCAAGGTGGGTCAAGTCCCTCCCATGCTTCCAATCTATCAACTTTCTGCTATATCTCCTGCCTCTACCTGAAGGAAATTCTCTGCTCATATGATTAGGTTGGATTCACCTAGAAAATCCAGGGTAGTTTCCCCATTTTAAAGTCTAATCTTAACTACATTTACAGTCTCTTTTGCCATGAAAGGTAACATTTTCATAGGTTCTGGGGATTCAGGCATGGACGTCTTTGAGGGGCTACTCTACCTTCCGTATCTCCCATTTTCTTGTCTCTCTGGGCTGTTCCCAGAGTACTTTATTCAGTTATCTAATTCATTCAGCTGTGTCTAATCTGCTGTTTTTAGTTTTGAGAAATACTAGTTTATTTTTAAATTTTTGATTCGGAGGATGCCTGGGTGGTTCAATCGGTTAAGCACCTGACTTGATCTCAGGGTCATGAGTTCAAGCACAACATTGGGCTCCACACTGAGTGTGAATCCTATGTACGTACATATATACATACATACATGTGTGAAGCCTACATATATACACACATACATACATACATACTTACAAGTTTGATTTAGTTCAAATCTTGGTGGTAATTGATCATTTTATCTTCTTCACTGAATTTTTCCCATTTTTTTTTTACACATTTGATGTATTATATTTTTTAATTCTAGTATGTGAGACCTCAAAGGTTATCTCAAATTCTGAAATGTTTCGTGTGTTAGGTTTTTTATTTGCCAGCTCTTGTCCAATTAAACTTAATTTGGATTGCTTTTCTCCCAAGATATTTATTTGCTTCTCATCTCCACAGGCTGTTACCAACTTGGGGCCACATTAGCCTAATTAGAGGGACCATGGCTTCAGGTGTAGCCCAGCTTGCTTACAGCCCAGGCCATCTCCTCATCTCACTGCTGCTGGTGGCATCTGTCCCTGAGGAGGTCCTGGCTTCTGCTTTACTTCCTGCATAGTCAAAACCTGCAGTGCTTTTTAAAGTTTCTTCCTGTGTGTGTGTGTGTGTGTGTGTGTGCGTGTGTGTGTGTGTCTGTCTGTGTGTCTGTGTGTGTGTGTGTGTGTGTGTGTGTGTGTGTCTTTTATTAAACCGGGAGGATCTATCAAAGTATCCTGTCTACAATAACTGGAAATCTAAAACTTGTATTAGATTACTGGTCTTTCCCCACTGACTATATTATCTTCATCTTTACATCACCAATTTTTAGCACACAGCAGGTTCTTAATACCTGTGTGTTGAATGAATAGGTCTAAGTTGTAAAAGTAAATCTACCATCAGTAGTATGAAACCGATAGAGAAATGTGTTTAAATGCAAAATACATTCATTGTTCCAATAGGTACATTACAGAGATGTGTGCTAGTAGTTTGCTATAATTTTTGAGAAAATGTGAAAATTCTGACATTTTGAAACATGAAAAATAAATGTACATGTTTTAATAATAAAACATCCTAATTTTAACTGTTGCAGCCATTGAAGAAAATGGTGGAGAGAATTCGCAAGTTCCAGATCCTAAATGATGAGATAATTACTATCTTGGACAAGTACTTGAAGTCTGGTGATGGAGAAAGCACACCTGTGGAGCATGTTCGCTGTTTTCAGCCACCTATCCACCAGTCCCTGGCCAGCAGCTGAGGACATGTACATCATGTTTTTGAAGAGTCCCAGTACTGACTGCATTTAATAACTATAAGGGCATGTTTTTCTTTCCATAAACTATTTAGTAAGATTTTTAGTGACTATTTTTCAGTATCTCTGTGCCTGTTAAAGGGGGTACTTTTCAATTTAAAAGCTTAATTTTATAAAATTATTTTTCTAGACTAAAATTGTATATGCCTTTGGTAATTAGAAAGTCTGAGAATATTAGCTGCTAATTGTTGCCATCATGTTCTTACAGAATTATTTTGCATTTTTCTATGGAATGTTCCAACAACTAGCTATGTCAAAATGCTGCTGAGTTCATCCATATATTCCTTAGCAAAGGATCAGTAATGTTTGGGGAAAGATTTATGGACTTAAGAAACTTAATACCAGCTCATTGTAATAAAATCCACTACCAATTAGAATTAAACTTAATGCTTATTTAGCTTTTGTTTAGGGGTTTTTCTGATGGTCTTTTATGAATAACCTTTTCTAAGTCATTGTTCCTTTTTTTGTGTCAGTGTGTCAGAAAATAGTGAACTTGATTCCTCTGCTTCTACTAAATCCAGTTGTGACAGTCTAATTTGTAAGGTATGATTTAAAGGTTACAGAAATCAAACTAATAAAACTTAATTGTGTTCATTCATTTAGTGTTGTTGATAAGGTTTTGGAGTGATGGGGGTCTGGAGCCAATGGCCAAGAAAGAATTCTTGACACATCTTTGGTGCAAAAAAGTGATTCTGTTGGGGTGCCTTGTGGGTCAGTTGGTTAAGTGTCCAACTCTTGGTTTGGGGTCAGGTTATGATCTTGCTGGTTTCATGAGTTTCATGAGTTATGATCTTGCTGGTTTCATCAGGCTCCACGCTAGCAGCCCAGAGCCTGCGTGAGATTCTCTCTCTCCTTTTTCTCTCTGCCCCTCCCTTACTCACCTTGTCTCTGTCTCTCTCAAAATAAATAAATAAACTTAAAAAAAATTTTTTTTAAACATGATTTTATTAAAGCATGAGGACAGGACCCATGGGCAGAAAGAGCTGCCCCGGGACAGTGAGGAGAGACTGATTATATACCTGGGAGTTGGGGGAGGTAAAGGCAAGGGGAAGTTTCCAAAGAGATTTTCATATGCTAAAAAAGAATCACAGGATACTGGAGGCCTAGCTATTGTCAGGCTAAGGATATTTTTCCCTCTAGCAAAGCGTTAACACTAAGACAGTAGGGGGTTCCTAGAGAAATGTTGTACTCTGTATTTACCTCAAGTATTTGTCAATGGGCTGCAGGTTCTAAGGAAATTTAATTTTACCTGCCATTTCCTTCCTGCCTTTGTTCCCCATATCACTATGGAGGAGAGGGTGATGTTGGGGCTCCAGGTAACTTGAGTCTACAGGTTTCTGGAGATAAGGCTATTGATAAGATTGCCTTTTTCTTATAATTTACTAAGATATTTGTAAACTGATGGAGACTCGTGTCCTGTATGACTGTGATCTCTATCATTAACCATTTATTTTCTTTACTTTCCTTTGATCTTGGGCAGCCAGGAGTGCCTGAGAAATATCACACATATGGTGGGGGATGGGGTGTTTGTGGGGTGTCAGCTTACCTTATGCTCTCTCATTTTGTGACCCTATGCCCTTGTTTGGGCAAAGTACTTTACTTATCCCAGTGCACACACCTGGCTCAGTAGGTCTGAGTCTAGGTCACCTGTAACCTTGCAGGAAGGGACAAGACCATGAGTAACTGCCATATGGCTTTGGAAACACACCACTAAAACCAAATCCAGCAGCATCATACATGATACTAAAAATAAAGTCTGTGAACGATTCCATTCTACTCTTTAACCTTGACTTATTATGAAATGAAACTATTCTTTACAAAAAGTTGCCTAAAAATGTTGCTTTTGATAATGTGAACTAATGGCAGATTGAGGTAGTATCTGTGCTCACTCTATACTGAAAGTATAGAATATGATGAGGAATTACGATTAATGGCTAAATTTAAGTAATTCATTTAATAAGTTCTGTAAGATTCTATTATAAACTAAATCATATGTAGTAAACATTTATGTACAAGACAATTTCAAGTGTTATAAGATGTTGAAATAAGAATTCATTAACCTATGCATTCTCAGTGAATGCAGTATCACACCCAACGGAAGTGAAAATTGATTCTTTATTATGTACAAAGTACAGATACACAGTACATAAACATATAGAATATGTGAGACGTAAGGGAAATGATTCATTTTCAGAAATACCAAATAAAAGCTGTGCTGTCTTGTTAGGTTTACAACTTATTGGAAAAATGTATGAATACCTCCCCACCACCACCACAATGGAGTCCCAAACCTTTAGACACTTCACTTCCTGTTTTTTTTTCCCCCTTTCCATTTTGTGAGCTTATTTTCACAGGTTGCATGTGCCAAAGAACAAAGGGAAGAGAGACTAAAAGTCTCTGTGACACCTCAGGGAATGTACATTTGTTCCAGTCAGACTACTTCTTGCCTTAAGGGTGTAGGGGATGTCTAGGTAAGGCTATAACCTCTGTAGTACTCAGCCAATGAGGAGCCAGAGAAGGGACTTGCATGTTAGGAGATAAATTGCTATAACTGCCCTGAGTGTGCCTTTCGGTCAGACACTAACTTTCTCAAGAATGTTGATTAAAGCCTCACTTCACTGTGCTCCAAGTCTCCGCATCCCTCCTTTGATTGGGTTGGTGGGCCTATTTCTCACAATTTGGGGGCTTGTCCAGTATTCACCTCAATCTGCAGGGTCCAAGTTCTGAGAAAGGGGAGACACGTCCCACCCTGGTTTGGGTGGCCTTTCCACGGGAGGACCCCTGGCCTCTGCAGGATCCATGGAGCTCAAGACTTTTTACCTTTGGAGACAGAAGAAGTGATGCTGGGGGAAGGGTAAAAGGTACCACAGCGACCTGGTAATTCCGTGCATGGTCCAAGATAGGAAAATTAGACTAAGTACTGCTTGGGGGTCAGGAAATCTTTGGAGGCTGAGTATTTGTGACTGAGATCTATCCTACATACGAAGTGAATGTAGAGTCTCCATCTGCAGTTTCGTTCTCCCAAGAGGGGAACGGAGGGAAACGGCTGGAGACAGACAAAGCGAGTCCTGGAGAGTGCAAGAAACCTCCATTGAGTGGTTGAGCACCCCAGGGAAACTCAGAAGCAAGAACTAACCTGGTTGAGGATGGGGAACAAAAATTCTAGGCCTAGGGATAAGGGAAGAGACACCCAGAAAGAGGTGGGGTCTCTTCAGATTCCTCCACATAGTCCCCAGAGTACTGGGAGGATGCTCCTTGTACAAGGAACAAGGACAAACCTAAAATGATCAAACTCTACTGCATTGCTTGGACTAAAGACCCAATTCAATGACTGTTTTTTGGCCCATTTGGCTCAGCGGAAGACTGGGTCTATGGCTGTGGTACTTCATGTGAATGACAAAAGTTCCAGTACAAGGGAGGAAAGGGACTAACTATGCTCTCTTCTGGTTATCAAGAGCTCTCCCTATGTTTTCAAGAGTAAAGTGAGAGAGATCTCAGGTTTCTATTTCAAAACCATGACTGTAAGGACTGAGACTGAGGAAACATGGGATCTTCAGTCCCCAAGGACTCTCCCTTGGGATGCCTTTTATCCCCCTGGAATCAATTCGATTGCAAGATCTAAGAAAAAAAAAAAGGATCTTTTATATTACTGCCTGGCCTCAATACTCATTAGGAGATGTGGAAAAATGGCCCATTAATGGGACATTAAATTTTAATACAATCCATCAGATCTCCTCTGCAAGAAATAGGACAAATGGACAAACAGGACAAATGGAGGTACCCTGTGTCCAGGCTTTCATGACCCTAAATAAGGATCCAGAATTGAGGGCCTCTTGCAGAATGTGTTTACCCAAATGTGTTTGGCTAGTAAACTCCCTCCTGATATATTGGATGATTGTCTAAACAGGCCTCCTCCAAATAAACCCAGGTTGCCAGAGGAAACAGGCCATCCCTAATGAAGGGGACTCTGACACTCTCTCTCACTGTTCCTCCTTCCTAATAGACTCTAGCTGTATGTGGGGTTTCTTCCTCATTCATTGCCTGGGTTAATGACTATGATAATTAGAGCTAATTGTCTGGTTAGTCTACCTCAGGGGAGAGACTTTAAGGAATATTCCCAAGCAGCTGCTGAAACTCCTTCCTTTTGTTTCAGGGAAATTCCCTATCTTCTCCAGCCTGATACAGACTCCATATTTCCACTTAGGTGGAAAAAAACATTGGCACCTGCTCCTCTGAGCTGACGAGGTTTAGAACCAGGAATCTCCTTTCTCTGCCTTCTCTCCTTTCTGCCTTCCCCTCCTCCTCCTCCTGTTTCTGCACACCTACGGTGCAGCCTGCATAACTGATTCTATACCCTCTTCTCTGTCTCTGGCACTATTGGCTCCTCCTCCCACCCTTGATGTCAAGGAGTGAAGAGCACTCACTTGGACCTCCCACTTCAGATTCCCCCACCGGTAAAAGCTGACAATTGACTGACTTTTAAGTGGATACAGGTGGAACATAACTCATGTATTGAGTTACCAGCATTAAATGTGAAGCTTGTTTTCTCAGCCAGAGTGTTCAGTCAACTGAACAAAAGTTTCCCAAAGTAGACAATGGGACAGGTGTTGCATCCACACGACTCCTGAAACAGAATGCTACGGGCACCAGTGACAGTCACAACAAAGTTTATTACAATGAGAGGCAAGGCCGACCGATCGGGACCAACACTCTTGATAAGAGTGCGGCCCCGAACAGCCAGGGTACAGAGTTTTTATAACCGATTACATCGTTTTATCATCACCTGGGAACAGAACAAAAACAATTTCCAGATGAGTTAGAAACAGTTGCCTAATGAGGTGTTTACTTTAAACTTTCTGCCTCTAAGTTGCAACCAGTGGATCTCCTTGACCCTGCCTCTGATGCTCTTTTCTTTGAACTTTTGTTTCCTTAATTGGTGAAGCCTAATTTACAAGAGTATGAGGCGTAATTTATAAGAGTAAAGCAAGGCTGTTATCTCTTAACCTTCAATGTCAACACAAAGCTATTATTTTTCAAGCTAAGCATTAGCCCTACACTACAATTTAACCCTTACATTTCCCCCTTTTCTTGTCAGTGAATCAATCCCTTGATTCATCATTAGGAACTAAGGGGATATAATTGGACCTGATCATCATAATTTTTATTTCACTAACTCGCTTCTTGACATATTGTACTAACCAATTGATAATGCATGGGCCAATAGTTAACCCGAGAAGTAACAATAGCAGTGGCCCAGCTACGGCTGTAAGCAATGATGTGAGCCAGGGGGACCAAGAGAATAAACTCTGATACCAATTATTGCTGGCTTCCCTGGCACGTTCCCTGGCCCTAAGATTATCTCTGACCAAACTGAGAGTGTCTCGGATTACTCCGGAATTGTTCGCATAAAAACAGCATGTTTCTCCGAGGGCCACGCAGAGGACCCCTTCCTTCATGAAGAGTAAATCAAGCCCTCTTCTGTTTTGTAATACAACCTCGGCTAAAGAGTCTACTTGGTGTTCTAGCCGAGAAATTGAAGTTTCCAAGTAGCCTAGGTCTCGGTCCACTTGCTTGCTTACAGTTTTGAAATTTTGGTCCCCCACAATGAGTCCAGCAGTTCCAATAGCTGTGGATCCTGCAATTCCCAGTCCCACTAGGAGTGGAATGAGGACTGGTGCTGCCCTTTTTACCCTGGAATGTCCTTCAAATAGACGTAAGTGTTCTCTCCCTGCTTCTCCGCTATATAGGTATATTTGTGGGAGAATATGAACTAGGATACAAATCTAGGATACAAACCCCAAAAGTATGCGGCTGCAATGCAGGGGGTAATTCCTGATGAGCAAGCAAACCAGGCTCCAGTAAGGGCTCGGTATGCTACATTTTGGGCGCTATCAGTATCTGAACTACTTGGAATATACACTTCTGCACAAGAGTTTTTGTAAGGGGAGTTCTGCCAATTATATTCTTGGGACACTATACACCAACCCTGCCCTTGGACGTCTCCTAGGATTAAAATTGGTCGTGAACCCCAAGGGCACAATGTCGTGCTTGGATTTAGCAATTTCACAACATGCTTTTCTATGTCTTGTCCAATGCTAGCATTTGTAGCCACTCCCACATAATATGGGGGTTTAGGGTTTAAGCACAGCCAACAATCTTGTACAATCTCGGTGTGAGATGAATTTAGCCAAGCATACATAGAATCTACTACATCTAGCCAATGCGTCTCAGGGGAGAACGGGTTCTGGATATGACCTGTAGTTGGTAATTCCAACTTTGTGGGGGCACCCGATTGCGGGGTAGGTTGGGAAGGGACAGTCGGAAAGAGTGGGGGGTGTAAAATCATATCCTTGTTTGGCCCTACCGGATTGGGTGGAGTTTTTCTTTTAACCCGTTGTATAGTAAAGGAAATGCCCTTGTCAACTCCTGGAGCATACATCCTGAGACCCCAAGTGTGTCCAGTGTCCCAGGAAGAGGAAAAGGTACTGGAACTAGAAACCTTTTTTAAACATATTTTTGTTGGGTTACATTTTCCTTGAGTCTTACATTTGGGATCTGGAGTTCTAAGGAGGGTGATTAAGGGATCATGGCCCTGTCCTGCCAGCCAGGGGGCCAGCGTTTCACAACCCCATTTTGCACAATGGTATTGGCCTTTTCCTTCACATTCGACCTTTCTATTTGCAGGGCAACTGTATAACCCTGGTATGTTAGCCAATTTTTGTTCTTGATCCCTGTGTCCACATCCATAGGTAACCATATAGGGGTTTTCGGGGACCAGAGGAGCGAAGCCCGTTGGCTGTTTATAATTAGTAACTAGAGTCCCCCATGAGTCCCCCACCAAGTCGCATAAATCAAACAAAAAACAAGGCACAGTGGAAGAGGTATTAGATGCTATCACCTTTCCCGTGACAGTGTCCCTGAGTTCCCATTGGTATGGCCAAAAAGATAGGGGATGCAATTCCATACAGTCCCCCACACTTATCACCATACAAACCCAGAAAATTATTCCCGCATCAGTCTTAGCTTTAAAGGATCTTCTGGATGCCTTTGAACCTTCCATTGCTCTTTGTTATCTGGTTCTGCATCAGTCTGGGTTGTTCCCGCCTTCACGCAGTTTTTCTTAACCTGAGAGTGATGAATCCAGGTTCGGACACCATCTACCTTCACGGCCGTGGGTGTAGTCAGAATCACGGTGTGTGGTCCTTTCCAGCGCGGCTCCAGGGTTTTAGGCTCGTGCCTTTTGACCCAAAGTCTCCTGGTTGCAAGGGGTGGGGAAGAACAGGAGGATGAGTGAAGGCTTCTCTCAAGGCCCTGGTTATTTCCTTCTGTACATGTTGCAGGGCCATGAGCGAAACCAGCAAATGGTCCTGTTCCAACTGTTCCATTACATCGTCTCCTAGCCTCGGCAGGATAGGTGGAGGTCTGCCAAATAAAATTTCATGAGGGGAAAATCCCTTGACAAATGGAGTACAATGCGCTCGCAAAAGGGCAAAAGGCAGGACATCAACCCAATTTTCGCCTGTCTCAAGGGACAATTTGGTTAAGGTCTCTTTTAGGGTCCTATTCATCCTTTCTACTTGACCCGAGCTCTGGGGTCTATATGCACAGTGTAATTTCCAATCTATTCCCAATGCCTGGGCCAGACCCTGGGACACCTGCGCCGTGAAGGCCGGGCCATTGTCCGATCCTATGCTCAGAGGCAGCCCGAATCTAGGGATTATTTCATTTAATAATTTCTTAACTGTCGCCTGAGCCATTTCTGATTTAGTGGGGAATGCCTCGACCCACCCGGAGAAGGTGTCTACAAAAACAAGCAAATATTTATATCCGTATTTCCCTGGTTTAATCTCAGTAAAATCTACTTCCCAAAAGCGGCCTGGCTCAATTCCTCTATCTCTTTTAGCTTCTGAAACCTTCCTATTTGCACCCTGATTTACTTGGGCACAGCTTACACATCTTTCAACCACCTCTTCAATCTCTTTTCCCAGCCCTTGCGCCCTGAACTTTCTCCGCACTAATTCCGCCATCTTCGTTTTTCCCAGATGAGTCCCTTGGTGGAGCTGACCCACCATGCGCCGCCCGAATGCCGCGGGTAAGAGGATCTTACCTTCAGGATCCTGAAACCACTTTTGTCCCGGCATCCTACTTCCCCCTTTTCTGGAAATCCACTCCAGAAAATCCAGTTAGGAGTGTAACTGGGCTCCAGTGGAAGCAGGGGCTCTGTCAAGATTGGTAGCTCCAAGGCACTTTCACTTTTAGTTAGGGCAGCTTCTCGGGCTGCTGCATCAGCCAGGCGGTTTCCGACTGCCTCTAGGGAGTTGCCTTTTTGATGTCCCGGGCAGTGAATGATTGCCAGCCTCGCAGGTTCCCAGATGGCTGCTAGAAGATCTAAAATTTCAGCTTTATTTTTGATGGCCTTGCCTTCTGCTGTGAGGAGACCACGCTCTTGATAAATGGATCCGTGTACATGCGCGGTTGCAAAAGCATAGCAGCTGTCCGTATAAATGTTAACTGACTTGTTTCTTCCAAGTTTTAGGGCTTTTGTTAGTGCGATGAGCTCTGCGCGTTGGGCTGAAGTTCCTGGGGGAAGGGTCTGTTGCCATAAAACTTCACGGTCTGTCGTCACCGCAGCACCGGCATACCTTTGCCCTTGAAACACAAAACTACTGCCGTCTGAAAACATGCTATCAGGGTCATGTAAAGGAATGTCCGTAAGATCAGAGCGGAGGGACGAGATCGTTGCCAAGGTTTCTGGGCAAGAGTGTAGAGGGGGATTCTGTCCTTCAGGCAGCAAAGTGGCTGGGTTTAAGATTGTGGGAACACAAAAACGTATTCGGGGCTGGTCAAGTAGCAATGCTTGATATTGGGTAATCCGAGCATTTGACAGCCATCGCTCTGGGGGAGCCCGCAGTAAAGTTTCCACTTCATGGGGCCCCGTGACAGACAATGCTTGCCCTAAGGTTAGTTTGCATCTTTAGAAGCGCAGTGGCAGCAATTTGTCGAATGCATGGGGGCCACCCGGAAGCAACTGGATCCAGCCGTTTTGATAAATAAGCCACTGGTCGGTGCCAAGGTCCTAGGCGCTGTGTCAGAACTCCCTTGGCTACCCCCCCTTTTTCGGCTACAAACAAATGGAATGGCTTGGTGGGATCTGGCAGGGCCAAGGCTGGTGGGGTCATGAGAGCATCTCGTAAGGCTTGGAAGGCTTTGGTTTGAGTCTCTCCCCACATGAAGGATTCTGGAGACCCTTTGATGGTGGCATACAAAGGGGCTGCCAGTTCAGCAAAGCCAGGTATCCATAGTCTGCAGTAGCCTGCCACCCCAAGGAACTCGCGGACTTGTTTGCGAGTTTTAGGCTGAGGAATATCGAGTATGGCCCGAATTCTTTGTTCACCAAGGTAGCGCTTACCTTTTTTAAGGTTGTAACCTAGATAGGTCACTGCAGTACGACAAACCTGTGCGTTTCTGGCTGACACTCGGTACCCCAGTTTTTGTAGAAGACTCAAGAGTCCTTTGGTGGCATTCAGGCATTCTAAATGAGAAGGGGCTGCCAGCAAGATATCATCAACATATTGCAATAGAGTTACCTGTGGGTTGGAAATCCAAAATGGCTCTAAATCTTGGTGCAGGGCTTCATTAAAAAGAGTAGGAGAATTTTTAAATCCCTGGGGGAGTCGCGTCCAGGTGAGCTGTCCAGCTTTTCCCTCTTCAGGATCAGTCCATTCAAATGCAAATAGTGGCTGGCTTTGTGGGGCCAGCGGGGTGGCAAAGAAGGCATCTTTTAAGTCCAGAACTGTATAATACACCTGAGAAGGGGGAAGCAGACTAAGGAGAGTATAAGGGTTGGGTACAGTGGGATGAATGTCCATTACCCTGGCGTTTACTGCTCTTAGGTCTTGAACTGGCCGGAAATCGGATGAATTAGGCTTCCAGACAGGAAGAAGCGGAGTATTCCATGGCGACTTGCATGGGATCAAAATGCCAGAGTCGCGCAAACGCTTGATGTGAATAGCGATTCCCCGCCTAGCCTCCCGGGACATGGGATATTGTTTTAGTCTTACCGGAAGTGCGGATGCCTTAAGTTCCACTATTATGGGAGCTTGATGAATTGCCAGCCCAGGTGGATTAGTTTCAGCCCATACCTGGGGAAAATCCGCCTGGAGGCTTTTAAGGAGGGGATCGACTGCATGAACATTTTCATTAGGCACTGGAGTGAGCAGGCCCTCTTCCCCAAGTGGCACAGTCACCATTACCGTTGTTGGGCCATCCTGGCCGACTTTAATATGCATACCCCCTTCAGTGAATTTCAAAGAAGCCGTTTATGCAGTAGGTCTCTACCTAGTAATCCAGGGTAGGGGCATTCAGGCATGATTAGGAAAGAATGTGTAACAGTTTTACGGCCTAAATCTACTTGTCGTTCAGTGGTCCATTTACAAGTCTGGGACCCAGTTGCTCCTTGCACCAGGGTTGCCCCTTGCCTGGTGGGGCCAGGATCTTGTTTTAAAACTGAAAAGGTTGCCCCAGTGTCCACCAAGAAGGTCTTAGGTTGGCCCCCTATATTAACAGTAACCAACAGCTCAGAAGGGGCCACCGAGCCGCGGCCCCGTCAGTCAAAATCGACTCCCATCACAGATACCTGGGGTGGCCCAGTTTTGCGTTGGGCTAAGTTGGGGCAATCCTTTTTCCAGTGTCCCTCTTGTTTGCAATATGCACACTGATTTTTTCCCAGTGACACTTTAACCCTTTGTTTATCTTTTTTCTTTTGTTCAGACCAGAATTCTTTGGGCGTTCTGGGTCCTCTTCCCTCACGGGCATCCAGGACGGCTGCCACCACCCTGCTTAATTTTTTTGTCTGTCTTTCTTCCTGAGAATCCCTATTGTTGAAAACCTTTTGGGCTATTTCAACTAACTCAGATAAATTTTTTCCTTCAAACCCATCTAATTTTTGTAACTTTTTCCGAATGTCTGGGGCTGCCTGTGAGACAAAAGCCAGATTTAATGCCCTTCTATTTTCAGGTGCCTCAGGGTCAATAGGGGTAAAGGTGCGGTACGCCTCCATGAGCCTAAGAAGGCCGAGGGGCTTTCCCCAGCTCCCTGAATTACTTCTGTTACCTTAGACATGTTTGTGGGCCGGCGGGCGGCCGCTCGGAGACCTCCCAGTAGAGTCTGGCGAAATAGGGTTAATGATTGCCTACCGTGAGGAGTGTTTGGGTCCCAACTCTCAGGATGCGAGGAAGGAAAAACTTCCTCCAGCACAGCAGGATCCACGGTGGGTTGCCCGTTTGGCCCCATCACTAATTTCTGGGCCTCACGACGGATCTTATCTCGCTCCTCAGTGGTGAAGAGAACCTGCAAGAGCTGCTGGCAGTCATCCCAGGTTGGCTGATGGGTCACAAATATGGTTTCAAGAAGAGAAATTAAGGTTTGGGGTTTCTCTGAGAACGAGGGGTTTTGAAGCTTCCAATTATAAAGGTCGCTAGTGGAGAAGGGTACATAAGTCATAAAGGGTCGGACTTCACCCTGCAGGGGTGGCCCTGGACGAAGGGGTAGGGCAGTGGGAGGGGGATGAAAGGGAGTCCCTGACCGGGTATGAGATGGCCTCAGGGGAGTGTCCTGACTCGGGCTTGCCTCCTGATCTGAAGCATCCTGACTTGTATTTTTTGAGCGAGAACTATAGGGCGGCGGGCGGTAAGTTTCTTCTTCTTCCTCTGGTGCAGGTGATAGAGGGGGCAGCCGCTTAGTCCCGTCAAGATTCTTATTTTGAGCTCCAGATGGGCTGCCTTTGAGTGGTAAAGCCTGTACTTTAGGGAGGTAAGGGGAAAGGGAAAGGAGAAGTTTTAACCAATCTGGAGGGTTTTCGATGAGGGTCCTCCATGCCCCAATATATGGGATTTGGTCTTCGTGCCTAGAAAAGACAATATCATGAACCTTATATATCAATGTAAGGTCAAAGGTCCCCTGTGGAGGCCATTCCACCTGAAAGCTGGTCCATTCCACCTCGCAGAGAGTTCGAAGGACTGGCTTCTTAACGTGGAGGCCGAAAACTGAGGCAGCTCTCCTATAGTCCTGGAAATGGGTTAGTATGAGACTCAGAGGGGTGGGGGTACTCTGATTTTGACCCATGACAAAGATAGGCAGAACTGACAAGGACGCACAGTCAACAGGAAGAAGACAATTAAGACACGAAGAAAACACAAATTTGAGATCTCTAGGCCAGTAGGCCGTGGCAGCCACCTGAAAATAGGATCCTTCTTGACAAAAACCAAACCAAATGGGGTCCACCAGCGTCCCGGTGGGATCAATGACTCTGGGTCTATAGCCGCGTCCAGCAGACCCTCCTGAGTCATCCAAATGGCGCGCCCCAAGAATTCCTTACCTCTCCCAATCCCGAGCTTCTTCCCAGGGGTCGGCGGAGCAATCCGCAGAAAGGGCCCTGTTTCAGACCTTTAACTTTCCCGCGGAACAATCCAAGAAAGGGCCCTGTTTCAGACCTTTAACTTTCCCGGCCAATGCACCAAATGTTGCATCCACACGACTTCTGAAACAGAATGCTACAGGCACCAGTGACAGTCACAACAAAGTTTATTACAATGAGAGGCAAGGCCGACCGATCGGGACCAACACTCTTGATAAGAGTGCGGCCCCGAACAGCCGGGGTACAGAGTTTTTATAACCGATCACATCGTTTTATCATCACCTGGGAACAGAACAAAGAAACAATTTCCAGATGAGTTAGAAACAGTTGCCTAATGAGGTGTTTACTTTAGACTTTCTGCCTCTAAGTTGCAACCAGTGGATCTCCTTGACCCTGCCTCTGATGCTCTTTTCTTTGAACTTTTGTTTCCTTAATTGGTAAAGCCTAATTTACAAGAGTATGAGGCATAATTTATAAGAGTAAAGCAAGGCTGTTATCTCTTAACCTTCAATGTCAACACAAAGCTGTTATTTTTCAAGCTAAGCATTAGCCCTACACTACAATTTAACCCTTACACAGGGTTGATTGGGACATTGATCCTGGGGACAGGGTTAGGATGCAGGATTTAAGAGAGCTAATAATCAAAAGGATCAGGAATAATCAAAAGGATCAAATCTACTCCAAGATAGAATGTTGCCAAGGCTTTTGAGATACAGCAAGAGAGGAGTACTACATGGCAATGAGAAAGAACGAAATATGGCCCTTTGTAGCAACGTAGTTGGAACTGGAGAGTGTGATGCTAAGTGAAATAAGCCATACAGAGAAAGACAGATACCATATGTTTTCACTCTTATGTGGATCCTGAGAAACTTAACAGAAACCCATGGAGGAGGGGAAGGAAAAAAAAAAAAAAAAAAAAAGGAGGTTAGAGTGGGAGAGAGCCAAAGCATAAGAAACTCTTAAAAACTGAGAACAGACTGAGGGTTGATGGGGGGTGGGAGGGAGGGGAGGGTGGGTGATGGGTATTGAGGAGGGCACCTTTTGGGATGAGCACTGGGTGTTGTATGGAAACCAATTGGACAATAAATTTCATATACTGAAAAAAAAAGAGATACAGCAAGAGAAAGAGGAAACCCCAGCTGCTTTCTTACAGAGGCTTAGGGATCAAATGAAGTATTCAGGCCTATATCTGGAGGACCTAGTGGGACAAGGTCTCTTGAAGGTTAATTTTGTAACTAGAAGTTGGCCTCATATTGCCAGAAGGTTAAAAAAGATGGATACATGGAATGAGGAGCAGATAGAATTGCTCAGGGAGATGCGAAAGATTTGTAAAGAGGGATGAGGAGAGAAAAAAATAGAAGGCAAAGATTATGGTAACTACTGTGGAGAAAATGATTGAAAAGAAAGGGGAAATAGAGAACCCCCTGGAGTGGAGGATGATGAGGAAAACAAGGGCAAGAGAAATGTAGCTTCAATAAATCTTACAGCTTGCAGCCCACTGATAGACATCTGAAACATGCAGAGCATGACCTTCCTTGAGGAACATATGGTTACCTTAATGCCTTAATATATTTGTTTTACTACCTAGGTTTACTGAAGGTCAAATTAGATATTGTTGGATATCTAATGAGATAAAATGCTAAAGCACTGATTACTAAACCTCAGTTTATGCTTTTAACTTCTTATTGCAGAGAAACTAAAGCTATTTGGGTCTGTTTGTAAATATGCTTTGTGCTTAATAGATTCATAAATTTGCCATCTAAAGAATTCTGACGAACGGTTCACAACTGGTAACTACTTAGTTTTCACATGGAGACTAAAGTTTCTAAGAGTTAAAATTCTGCTAACTGTAGTTAAGACTGATGGAAATAAGTAAAGCAACTCTGTAGAGAAGTAGATGTGTAAGAAAGATATAAGAAATGGAAATATATTTTTGTTGAAGGTAAAAAAAAAAAAAAAAAGTAATTTTGTCCTGAATGGAGAGAAATGGCTTGGGACAAAATCTGAATACAAAGGAACATTGTAGAAGGTTGATGAAGGGAAATCTTTGGAAAGGCATTTTATGTGTGGTTAGGATAGACTAAGGTTAAAATGAGTGGATTTTCTTTATTTTTATTTTTTTAATCTTTATTTTTGAGAGAGAGAGAGAGTGAGCAGGGAAGGAGCAGAGAGAGAGGGAGACACAGAATCCAAAGCAGGCTCCAGGCTCCAAGTTGTCAGCACAGAGCCCGATGCAAGGCTCGAACTCACGAACTGTGAGATCATAACCTGAGCTGAAGTTGGCCGCCCAACCAACTGAACCACCCAGGTGCCCCCTAAATGAATGGATTTTAAAGGTACACTGGTATAAGATTAAAATTGCTCATCCTTTCATCCAAAGGCTGGGGAAATGGTGGTGATACCCTCGCTGCTGGCATTTGTGTTGCTTCTGCAAGGCAGAGGAATGGATGACTATGATATATAGGGATTTTACCGAGATACATGGGAGCCATTTTGCTACACTTAGCAAAGTGTATGCTGACTTGTATAAATCTAGATACTTTAAAGTAGGGGTGACTTGGTGTTGAGCGTCAGGTCATGATCTTGCAGTTTGTGGGTTCGAGCCCCACATGAGGCTCTGTGCTGACAGTTCAGATCCTGGAGCCTGCATCGGGTTCTGTGTCTCCCTCTCTCTCTGACCCTACCCTACTCATGCTCTCTCTCAAAAATAAACATTTAAGAATTTTTGCGGGGCGCCTGGGTGGCTTAGTCGGTTGAGCATCTGACTTCAGCTCAGGTCATGATGTCACAGTCCTTGAATTTGAGCACCGCATCGGGCTGTGTGCTGACAGCTCAGAACCTGGAACCCACTTTGGATTCTGTGTCTCCCTCTCTCTCTGCTCCTCCCCTGCTCATGCTTTCTCTCTCTCTTAAAAATAAACATAAAAAAAATTTTTATTATTTTATTTTTTAAAATTTATATCCAAATTAGCATATAGTGCAACAATGATTTCAGGGGTAAATTCCTTAGTACCCCTACCCATTTATCCCATCCCCCCTCCCACACCCCTCCAGTAACCCTCTGTTCTCCATATTTATGAGTCTCTTCTGTTTTGTCCCCCTCCCTGTTTTTATATTATTTTTGTTTCCCTTCCCTTATGTTCATCTGTTTTGTCTCTTAAAGTCCTCATATGAGTGAGGTCATATGATTTTTGTCTTTGACCAATTTCACTTAGCATAATACCCTCTAGTTCCATCCATGTAGTTGCAAATGGTGAGATTATATTCTTTTTGATTGCTGAGTAGTGCTCCATCGTATATATATACCACATTTTCATTATCCATTCATCCATCGATGGACATTTGGGCTCTTTCCATACTTTGGCTATTGTTGATAGTGCTGCTATAAACATGGGGGTGCATGTGTCCCTTCGAAACAGCACACCTGTATCCTGTGGATAAATGCTTAGTAGTGCAATTGCTAGGTCGTAGGCAGTTCTATTTTTAGTTTTTTGAGGAACCTCCATACTGTTTTCCAGAGTGGCTACACCAGCTTGCATTCCCCCCCCAAAAAATTTTTTTAAATGGACACCCATGTGGCTAGAACATATTTATGTGGTCATTGCTGAAAAAGGCAAGGGAATAGACCTTGATGTGGCCCTTTTAGCCCCACTCAGTGGCCGATATTATCCTTACAAAGAAAAGGTTTTCAAATCCCTGTTGGGCCAAGATAAAATTATTCCATCCTCTACAACCAGGGGAGTCTTGCTTGATTGTAGTCAATACCCCCAAAGTCCCATAGGCAGCAGAGAGGGGTGAGAAATTGGGGAAGACAGGGTCAGCTTTCAGAGGTAGGGTCAAGCCTGGATAAAAGTGACTACTCCCAGCACCTTGCGAGACTAAGACTTTTTGGCTGCCAGTCGCATAGCCAACCAAAATGCAGGGTCAGGAGATGAGGCTTCTGGCCCACCATAAGAAATTGAGATAAGGGTTGTCTTTTCCTCTTTTTCTTAGAAATGGACAATTCCCCAACCAAGGCCAATAAAAAATTGAGATGATTTTGATCTACAAACCCTAAAGAAAAAGGGACTGCTTTTCTTTTGTACCAAGGCGTGGCCCCGATACAAATTGGCCTGGCAGCCACAAGGAAATAATACTATCCTACAATTGGACTTGTTTTGCAAACATGAGGGGAAATGGGGGTGGGGGTGTGTGTAGGGGGGAATCCCTTATACACATTTTGGGGCCTTAAAAAAATCAAGATACTTGTAAGCAGTGTAAGGTCAATCCTTACTGGTAACCTTTTCCAAAGTCTAGCAATCAGGAGGGGAAACAAGGGCCTGTACCCAAAGCCGACCTAGCGAAGAAGGAAGGGAAGTCTTCCACCTCAACCTCCTCCTCCTTGGGTCCTTGATCCATATATCCAGACAAAAATGAGCACTTCTGCTCCGTGCTACCCACCTTATCCAGGCCCTCCCCATAGTGTAACAGGCATGTTTCCTCTACAAGAAGCTAGGGTGCTGGAAGGAGAAACTCAAGGAGGCACCACTATAAGATTACAAGTACCTTTTTCATTACAAGATTTAAGTTGGATAAAAGAATGTCTAGGTAAATTTTCTGATGATCCAGGTAAGTATATAGAGGCTTTTCAGAATATTCATGTATGTTCTAACATGGAAAGATATAATGCTTTTGTTGAATCAGACTCTTAATGAGAAGCATGGTGTTCAGCAGCTGAGAGATCTAGAGATGGGACTGGAGGTCCTATAGGGGACTTCCAGTTCCCTACTGGAGCTCAGGCAGTTCTATCCCAAGATCCTAATTGGGACTATAATCCCATTGGGTAATGGTATCGCTGCCACTTCCAAGCCTGTGTTTTGGAGAAATTAAGGAGGTCTAAGTTTAAGCCCTTAATGCTAAATTAGCCAGTATTCTACAGACACAGAATGAGAGCCTGGTGACTTTCTTGGAAAGGTTAAAGGAGGCTCTCATTAGAGGGCCATCTCCTCTGATACCCTCTGAGGCTGAGATGATGCTAAAGGACAAATTTGCCATTCAGTTGGCCCAAGATATTTGGAGAAAGCTGCAAAAATTTGGCTCTTGGCCCAGAAGGGACCCTAGAGGTGCTCTTATGAGCACTTATGAGTATATTACAACTGAGATCAAGAGGAGAATAAGGAACAGGAAAGGAGGCCTAAGAAAAAAACCTGAGGCCTAGTTGCAGGCTTAGGTATTATTTCAGACCAGACTTCCCGAGGTCCTGGCACTAAGTGCCATTTATGTGGCCATTCAAGGCACTGGAAACAAGAATGTTCTCAGAGGGGACAACTGAAATCAAAACCCAGTATGCAATGCCCCTTGTGTGGAGACAATTGCTTGAGATCTTAATGCCCTCGGGGATCTCAATCTGCCAGGGCTCAGATAACCAGTGTCCCTGAAAGGGACAGATGGGGCCTGGGGCTCTTTACAGTGGCTCCCCCAAACCAACTATATATTGGAAACCCAGAGTCTCACATACCTCTGGATATAGAAGGAAAACCAATTGATTTCCTTCTTGACATCAGAGTCACCTTTTCTGTCCTTCTTTCCACTTCTAGCCAACTATTCTAATGCAGCATAATGATTGGAAGCATCTCTGGAAAACTTATGACTAAATTTTTCTCTCAGCCTCTGGGATGCATATGGGAGACATAATTTTTTTCACATTAAAAATTTATTTTTCAGAGAGAGAGAGAGAGAGAGCATGAGCAGGGGAGGGGCAGAGAGAGAGACACACAGAATCCAATGCAGATCCAGGCTCTGAGCTGTCAGAACAGAGCCTGATGTGGGACTTGAACCCACAAACTGTGAGATCAGACCTGAGCTGAAGCTGGACACTTAATGGACTGAGCCACCCAGACACTCCCACATTCTTTTTTGATAATGCCAGGGAGCCCCACTCCCTTGCTAGGAAGAAATATTATGACTGATGGAGCATAAGGCAAGCTGAAGGCAAAATATAAGCTAACAGCCCCCACCACCCCCAGGTGGAATATGTGTGATGTTCCTCAGACACTCCTGCCTGCCCAAAAACAAAGGAAAGGAAAGAAAACAAATGGTTGATAGAGATCACAATCATGCAGGACAGAAGTCTTCTTCAGTTTATGGATAACTTAGTAAACTGCAAGAAAAAAGCAATCTTATCCATAGCCTAATAAAAATCTATAGACTCCATTTCCTGGAGCCCTAATATCACCCTCATCAAGATGTAAGGGGTTTTCAGGGCAAGTACTTATCACTATGGTGATGTGGGAAACAAAGGCAAATGAAAAATTAAATTCCCTTACTGCCTACAGTCCAACTGACAAGTCCTTGAAACAGGCAGAGTGACCTTCCTCTATGAGTTCAGCTGCCTCGATGATGACACTTTAAGGGCAAAAGGGAATCTTGGCTTATCATCCTGACCCCCCCCTCCCCAGGATCCTGTGAGTCTCCTTAAACATATTAAAATTCCTTTGCAAACCTCCTTTATCTTTAATTCCTAAGAATATGTTGGCAATTATACTCCAAGCATATGGCTAATATACATCTGAAGGGTCTCATGACTGAGGTTTTACTAAGCAGCAATAAATGACGTTTTCCTAACTAGCCCCTCAAGGTACTGGAAACCTTCCTTCCAAAATTCCTTAGAGACTTACACTGTAACTCCTTCCCAACCTGAAGGTATATAACCACTCTTCACAACCCCAGTGCAGCTCTTTCTGCCCGTAGCATGTGGGCTGCACTGGGGTTGTGAAGAGTGACTGGTTATATGCTATGGAGTTGGGGGAAGTAAAGTCAAGAGGAAGTTTCTTAAAGGAATTGCCATATGCTAAAGAAGACATTACTGGAGGCCTAGCTATTGTCAAGCTAAGGTTGTTTTTTCCTTTAGCAAAGCATTATCCATAAGACAGTAGGGAGTTCCTGGAGATTAGGCTATTGATGATTGCCCTTTTCTTGTAATATTACTAAGATATTCGTAAACTGATGCAGACTTTTTCAGTTTAACCATTTGTTTTCTGTCCTTTCCTTTGTTCTTGGGCAGCCAGGAGTGACTGAGGAATATCACATATCCCACCTGGGGGTGGGGGATGTGGTACCTTATCCTTTGCCTTCAGCCTGCCTTATGGTTCCTCAACTCCAAAACCCCATCATGAATTACAGGCTATAGTGCTGCTAGCTCCAGGATGGATAAACATTTGCCTAAACTTATAGTAATTTAAATATCAAATATCAATCTTTCCTTGAGGTAAATTACACCTCATGGAATGCTTATGGAAACTGGATGGCCAAAGAAGGAATTGAGGATTGAGGACCATGAACTCTTTCAGAAGCTTAATTATTCTAATCAACAGTATCACAAGATCCAAATAAGTATGGAAAAGGGAGGAAAAACTATAGTTAAATTGATTTAAAAAAATATATATGACCAGACATGTCAGGGATTGTTTTGAATGGCTACAATATGTCTTTCCTTCCCATGGTGTGATCTCCTCCTGTTACAGAACCAGGCTGGAATGCTGGCAGAAAAACCAAGCAGCACTCAGAGATCTTGGTGGATCAGAGATTTATTTAACACCGGTTGGCTCAGAGGAGACCATTTCTCCAAAGATCTGAGTGCCGAATGCAAGTGGGAATGGTAATTTATAGTTGTCAGCTTCCATATCTGTGGGGTTTTTTGCGTGCATGGCAAACAGGGCAAGAAGAACCCAGAAGAGGTGTCTCCAAGCTAGAAACCAGAGCTTGTTTTAGTTCCATCGGCCATCTTGTGGTGTAAAACTTTATTCATTTTCCCAACACTTCCTAGGAGGCATTGCATTTAGAATATTAATGCTTGTTGGTATGGTATTCTTTTTATATGTCATTCATAGATGCCATTGCATATGCCAGAAAAATAGGACAAAATTTTGCTGAGACATTCCAAATAATTTCTCATTGTATCAGACCTCTGGCTTGACCTCTGAACTTGCCCTGCCATTCCAGTATTACCACCCCCTCAGCAGGAAGCAGTTAAGATTGTTGTCCCAATTCCTAATGGCAGTGTGGAGTCACATGTTCAAAGGGGGAATATGATAGGAAAAGATAGGATTCAGTAAACAGAGAGGGAAAGGTTAGGACCCAAGGTGCCTGGGTAGGGAAAAACATACTTTGGAACAATGCTGGGAGCATCTGACCACAGCAAACTTCAGGCGTAAGGTTCCTTTTAAGAATGTAACAGACACTACCTACTCCACTTCAGGTTTCCCTCAGGAATTGGACAATCCAGCTCCTAGAGCTATCAAGCCAGTAAGTTGGAAGGAACAGGAGGAAAGATGGGGGGCTGACCAGAATCTTACAAATTTCTGTGCCTTATGGCTAAAATAACCTGTTATTATTGGAAGATAAACCTGTGAGGAGAGCCAACACTTGCTGAGTATGTTTGTGACTTCAAACATAAAGGAAATATAAATGAAAATGGAATCAACTTAGAAGAGGGATTGTGAGAAGGGAGAGGATTCATCTTCAGAAATACCAAATAAGAGCTGTGCTTTATTTATGTATAGTTGTAGGTACAACCTATTGGATATTTACAACCTACACCCCCCCCACCCACCACAATGGAGTCCCAAACCTTTAGACGCTTCACTTCCTGGTTCTTCCCCTCTCTGTTTCGCAGGCTGCATGTGCCAAAGAACAAAGGGAGGAGGGACTGAAAGTGCAACTCCTTAGGCAATTTATTTTCATAAATCGTCTGCTGTAAGTGCCCTCAATGTGCCTTTCGGTCAGACACTTGCTCTTGAAAGGATGTCGATTAAAGCCTTGCTTCACATGCTCCAAGTCTCCATGTCCCTCCTTCGATTGGGTCAGTGAGCCTATTTCTCACAGTGTATCTGTGATATTAAGATTACATGGGAGAGGCAGTTAGGAAAAAAAATGTCTACAAAGGCTCTTTGCAGGATTAATAAGAAAATGGTGACGAAAAGGAAATTTATTTCATGAAATTTGGGAGACTAACTCGGTCCTGATAAAGCCAATGCAGAGCTGTGTGGGACGTTGCTGCCATTACCATAGTGAGGCTCTGGCAACCTCCAGGCAAGGACAGTGAGGCACCTGTGGTGACTCGTTACACAGTGGAGGTCAAGCTGGGTGACCTGGGGTAGGAGCAGCAGAGTGGGAACAAGCCTGTGTTCTTCCTATTACCCAGTGGATAGTGTCAACTGTCACTTTTATACGGCCAATTGCTATGATGATCTGTTTTGAAGCTGGATGGAGTTCATTATATAATATTCTACCTTTTTGCATACATTTGAAATTTTCCATAAACATTTTTTCATGGATGTTTTTAAAAGGTCAAAATATATAGTGGTCTACACAAACTCTTAAGTAAAATATCTGGTACGAAGAAACCATATTTTACAAACATCTTAAGTGTGTTCTAAGCATTCAGACTTAGATGAGAACTGTTTCAATTTTTCTTTTTATTATAACATGAACTAAATTTAAGAAATTAGTCTTTTGACTTTATTTCCCAGAGTTGTTAGATCTAAATGACAATATAACTCATTATGAAAATATACTGAAAAGTACAAGAGCTGATGTAAAATGGTAATCAAGGTTCCAGGTATCAAGGGATTAGAGTAAGTGAAGAATGAAACCGGTCAGGCTGTAGTCTGACAGACACAGGATGCGCTGGTTTAGCATGGTGCCATCAAAGAATAGGAAGACCATCAAATGTGTGGTGGTAAGTCACAGTGTGAGAAACATTGCCTCAGGCAACTTCCTACCCTCTTTTTTTTTTTTTTTTGTAAATTAGTTTTTCTTCATTTAGTAACTTAGGTTTCTCTTTTAACATTTTAAAATTAAAATAAGTCATCAAACAGGAGTCATTTTTACAGGTAAGGTAAATCACAGGATAATGTATTAGGAAAATTTTGTTCCTTTTTAAATCAAAAAGCCTTCAGATGGTCAGGGATTGATGGAGTGGGGAAGACAAATGTACATTTCAGATTTTCATCACCAATGAAAAAATACAGCATTTTTATAGACTTAAAACTGTCAGTGCATTTAGATTTTGGTGAAGGAAAATTTAAAATACCTCTATAATAATACAATGTTAATAGAAATTGGCCATGTACTGAGGTCATTTTAGTGAGCTACCATCATGTAAATATAAGAAAAGTAATTTCTTGGTCCAAATCAGTGAAACTTTAAAAAAGATTGTCTCTAGAGAACATTTTTTGAGAACAATGTTTTTTCAGACACATTCTGATACTCAAATTCACTTTATAACACAATTATAGATTAACCTTTTAATTACATTTTTCTTAAAAAGCTGTGAGATTTCCATTTCTTCGGGAGACATTTTCACCACTGTGTTGTTCAATTCCACAGGTTAAGTTTTCTTCATTATTACTAAGAACTTCATACATGTTAGACAGATTGCCATTCATTGCTTTTTCATCTTGTCGAAAAGACACAGGGAGACTTGCTAGAGTAAAGCTGACATCTTTAAAGGCATGCAACAAGAATATTCCCACAATGATTGTAAAGAAGCCACTCAAAGTACCAATGACATCATCAACAGGCATATCTTGCCACTCCTTAAAAAGAATAGCTGAACAAGTTAAAACTGATGCTGTAAAGAATACATAATATATTGGAGTCACAATGGAAGTGTTGAATATATCCAGAGCCCTGTTCAGGTAATTAATCTGTGTGCTTACACAGACTATAAGGCTCAGCAGCAGAATCCAGGCCAGGGGATGTCGCAGCACAGGCTTTCCAGCAAACAGCTCTTTGATAGCAATGCCCAGGCCCTTAACACAGGAGACTGAAAATGCTCCAATTACAGAGCAGATTGTTATGTACACAAGAATGTTTGTCCGTCCATGGCGAGGTCCCACCACGAAGATTAAGATCAATGACACAATGACCACAAGTGTTGCAAAGACCACAAAACCTGGAGGAGGCAAGAAGAGGCTTATTTAGTAATTGTGTAAGTATTAAAAGAAACCCCTGAGAATCCAAAACTCAATACGAAGGAGAAAAGGTGTGTCCCTAAAATAAGTACTAGATTTCTTTTGCTACCCTAGCAAAAGCACACTCATAAAAATTTAGTTAAGTGTATACACTGGAAGCACCATAACGTGCTTCATATTCACAAATTGTTATACCACTAACATTTTTAACATAGTATCTCAGGCCCCATGATAATTAGACCATAGGAAACATCAGAATGATTCACAGCCACCTATTCTAGAAGATCTTACTACTTCCTACCCACTGGAATGCTCTAATTCCAAGAATGGAAATAATCAGAAACTAGTGGAGAGAAATTATGAGATGATCTTGAACACTCAACAATTTATAGATGCTGAAAAGAACAGCAGTTATAAAGTTCATCCTAAAAGGAGTAAATTTTTTAAATATTTAGATACAATATTTAGAGACAAACACTGGGGTAAACAGCAAATCAATAAAAGAATCTGAAAAGTATTGGCAGGGTTCTCATTGAATATGGAGAACTGAACTTAGCAAACAACTGTGTAGCACCATGGGCCAGGCACTTTTCTCAGAAATTTGCACTGATTAATTCATTTAATCCTCACAACTACCCAATAATATCAATACTATCATCTGCATTTTAAGATGAGGAAATTGAGCAGTCACTCCTTAAACTCTGCTAATAAATAAGTAGTAATAGGATTCTTAAAGAAGCAAATGTACAAAAACAAGAACAGGTAAAGGAGATGACAGTAACATTATGGAAGCCAAAAAGCAGAAGATAACTCATAACTGATAAAGCATATCCACGAAAGCTGAATCCCACATCAGCAGTGATCAAAGACTAGAATGTAACTCAGTTTGCAGCACAGAACTTTCCAAAGATACAGTGTATCTCTGGAAGTGGGGTTAAGGGGAGACTGAGAAACAGGAGGCCTGGCTGAAAGTCTAGTAAATTATGATCCCAGAATCCCTGCTCAGTTCTGAACATCTGAGTGACTGTTCTTCCTGCCACAGTGAACTGGAGGACTCTGGGCCAGTTGAGTATGAAGGTACCACACTAACACAGAACTTTAGGGTAAGGTAAATGTCTATGCCATTGACTCCCCCTGTCCCACTCAACTCCCAGGACTCAGGCAGCCAAGCAGGAGGTTTTGCTGGGGATTTGACAAGCCCGACATTCAGAAGGCAGCCAAGGATCACCAGGAGAGGCACCAAAACAAACAGAAACAAACAATGATGAAATACCAGAGAAGCAACCAGAACTTGAAGGGGCAAAATTGGAGAAAAAGATAAGGTCCACACTCATCTCTCTGCTTTCTCCCTTGCAATGACTGCCAGTTCTAGAGTAGGGAGTAAGGATGGGCATAAAGACCAGCAGAAAGTGGTGACTTGAGGCATGTGGAAGTTTCAGTAGACTAGGCAAAAATAAACCTTGGAATTTTGGGCTGCCTAAGCAGCTAGGACACAATGGACCAAGATTCCAGAAAGGAAGGAACTGAAGACAAGTGAGCCCAAATTTCTATGTGCAACTCCCCTTAAGGCATTTGTAGGCACAGAAGCTGCACGTGCCTAGGTTAGAGAAGCCAAGTGGACAGCCTGGTGAAAAAGCAAGAGAGCTGAGTGAAGAGGCCTGCAATCTTGGAATGCTAACACAGACACTGCCATTCAAAGTTCACCAAGGTGGAAGGTCCAAGTAAACATCCCAGGCTATCAGTTGAGAGAAAAGGACTTTGATCAAGAATATAAGCAAAATGGAAAGACACCAGCCCCTAAAAAGATAGAAGCAACACTTTAAGTTAAAAGTAATCTGTACTTGTATCTGCCTGACAGAAGAAATTTAGGTTCTCTCTGAAGGAATAAAACATCATTTAGAGCCTTTACACTTTTTAATATTGTATGTCCAGCATTTAACTGGAACTGCCAAAAGACAAAACTAAATGACTGAAAACAAAAGAAAAAATGGAGCCCACAAATAATCTTGACGTTGAAGTTTGCAGAAAAACTTTAAAATAACCAGGACTCTCTGAGGACTTGCTGCATACCACCATGCATGTAGTTGACCATACATATATGTGAAATGTTGAGAGGGTGAATTTTGTGTTGTGTTTTTTTGGCACACACACACACCAAAGAATAAAAGCAAGCTCTTGGAAATTAAACATGAAATAGCAGAAATAAAAAGTCAAAGAGCTGTAAGACAAAACTGAGGATATCTCCCCGGACACAGAGCTAAAAGGAAAAATGGTAAAAACAGGGAAAATATATATAAGAAAAGTCATGGTACAATCAAGGAAGTCCAATCAACAGAAGAATAAGAATTTCACAAAGAGAAAACAAAGAAAATTAAAGGACAAACTGATTTCCTAGAGTGAGATACACAT
The DNA here is from genome assembly GCF_024362965.1 of Panthera pardus. Lineage (NCBI taxonomy): Eukaryota > Metazoa > Chordata > Mammalia > Carnivora > Felidae > Panthera > Panthera pardus. Next base: position 20,894,488 of record NW_026526810.1, on the reverse strand, counting down.
TTCCAGATTTAAAAAAATCCATCAAGTATCTGGGACAATGGATAAAACTGGCCCACAGCTAGGTACATCAGTGGAAAATTTCAGATGACAAGAGCAAAGACGACATCCTGAAGGTTTCTAAAGATAAAAGATGGGTCACATATTAAAGATAAAGAATCAACTGTGTTTGATTTCTTAGCAGCAACACTGGAAGTGAGAAGACAATGAGGTCACATAGATTAAAGGCATTTTTATATATACAAAGTCTCAAAAAGTCTCATCTCTTCTGTGCCTTTCTTCTCTCCTACAACAGTGGCTCCAACCAAAATGAAGGAGTAAAACCAGGATTCAGAGCAAGAAAAAATAGAAAGTGGAGGGGATCCTCTACAATGCTGATGAAGGAAAATCTAGAATGACAAATGTGCTAGCACCCTCAAGATACCAGTCTAGACTAAGGCCAAAAGAGTCTCTGGCAGAGATTTCCAGAAGAGATGAAACTGCAGAATACCTAATGTGTTTGAAATTTCTGAGGGGAGAATTAAGACCACTGGAGAAAAGCTTCAAGATGGACTGGTATATTCACAAAAAAGTTATCAAACAATATCCTTATTAGTAAAGGAGAAGAAATCACAATGTATCATATGTCTAAACTGGGAATAAAAGTTATGTAGTGATTATAAATAAATCACTTAAACGGAACTAAGTACATACAATAGGTAGTAGATATAACAGATGATGCCTAAAGCCAAAGAGACTAGCAGCAATATAAGCACGTTATTTATAGACAAAGAGTTAAAAGAACAAAATAAACAAGGGTTTAGGGGCTGATAGGGGAGGAAAATGACCACTATTTTTCCTAATAAGCTATGTAGAACAATTTGTCTCTTTACATGCACATAAAATTTTAGTTAAAATAAAAACTAAATAAAAAAGCAAACTAGTAAGACCGATACAGCTTTTATTATTTCTTACCTGGATCTCCTAGCTTGTGAGACATTTCATTTAGAGTCTCGATCTCCTCTTCTTTTGGAGCATGAATGACCATAACTGTAGATCCTAGAATACTTAGCAACCATCCAATTTTCCCATGAAGATTAAGTCTTTCATTTAGAAAGTATGAAGAAAGAATGGCACTAAAATGGTGGAGAGGAGTGTGGAACATTAAAATAATCACACTTTTCTCATATTTAAATATCAACACAACTCAGAATTTTAAGTTATTAAAAAACTAAAACACTGTGAACTTGTAAAGATTCTGGCTTTTAGACAAAGCTAAAATGAAAGTTTCCAGAGAAACACTGGTTTCATCATACACTAAACCAGCATAGTTACCGTATTTCCACTGTAGAATATATGAAACTTACAATAAATGGAGCTGTGGCACAAATTTATAGCATTTTTATAGCATTTTATAGCATTTATAGCCTATGAATATAAGTCCAAACCCAAATTTTGTACTTAAAATTGGCTCAACTTTATTTATCCATACTGGTTGATGCATACTTCCTATGTGTTCGTGTAATAATTTGTCTATTAATTAAATCATCAAGTTTAAAAATTTTTTTGATGTTTATTTGATAAAGAGACAGAGCATGAATGGGGAAGGGGCAGAGAGTGAGGGAGACACAGAATCCGAAGCAGGCTCCAGGATCTGAGCTGTCAGCACAGAGCCCAACACGGGGCTCAAATCCATGAGCTGTGAGATCAAGACCTGAGCCAAAGTCGGATGCTTAACCCACTGAGCCACCCAGGTACCCCTAAGTTATCAAATTTTAATACATTATAGCCAGTTTAATCCAAATCTAAAAATGTATATAATGTAAACCTATAAATATAATGGTATAATATACAGAAAATTCAGGGTAAAAGACAATGTACCATAATATATCATTATATATTACATAGTATCTTGAAAAATTATGTAATTTACATATAATATCAATTTATATATGTATACAAACTATCTTGGGGGAGAAAAATTAAAAGAAAACTTATTAATCAACTTTGAGAATAGTAGCCCAAATCCAACTTCAACTATTAGGGGCTAAGCTAATTAGCTATTGGGGCTAAGCATTAAGATAACAGAAAAAGGACAAATCTTGGACTGCTCCTAATGAGTACCCCGAATCAGGCTTCAGAGGCACATAATCTTGCACCAAATCACTGATTTTCTGTAGTAGGTATAAAAACTGATTTATCATCAACCATCATCTATCAAAGTGTACATGTCTCAAATGATAAATGTTCCAACAAGTCCAACTTGAAATTTTAAAAAATTGTAATAAAAGTAGAACTATCATTGGCTCTGAATATAAGCAAGAAAAGCATAGATGCATTTTCTCTCCCAAATCGACAGCATGCCTATGCACAAAAGATAACCCTTTAAAAGCAAATTAATACACAGCTTAAAAAAAGTTCTCAAGATTGTTTAAATATAAATTATTCTGAGCATGTATAATTAGATGGTACTGAATACTTCATGGACTAAAATACCGACTGCTGTTTCTACATATGAAATGTAGTGTCCTTACCTTACTAGGACGCTGAGAGCTCCTAACGGAGTCACTAGGGTGGCTGGTGCAAAGGCATATGCAGCAAAGTTGACCACCTCACCTGCTCCCACTTGGGAGATAGACAACAAAAGAAACTCAGGAACAAATCACTCAAAATGGAAATGACTGCATTTTATTTTCATTTAGAGTTGACCCATGAACTGGAGTTTAAACTTTGTCCACTTACATGTACATTTTAACCACTGTAGATGTATTCTGTATGATCTTAATATTTTCTCTAGTTTATTAAGAATACAACATATGATACATATAACATACAAAATATATGCTAATCAACTATGTTGTTGGTTAAGCCTTCTGGTCAATAGTGCACTAATAGTAAAGTTTTTAGGGAGTCAAAAGTTATTTGTAGACTGTCAACTGCACAGGGGGTTGGTGCTACTAACTCCCATGTTGTTGAAGGGTCATACACACACACACACACACACACACACACACACACACACACATATAATAATGTACTATTTATATATTATGTACTGTATATATATTATGTACTATTTCAATTGTATTTAGCAATTTATTTTCTCCCAGCTATTCATAAAGGTTCTTCTGTAAATTATCAACACTAAAGTTCCAACTAATTAGAAACAAATCTATAATTTTAACTGGAAGAGACCTAATTTATGCTTACAGATTTTTTAAAATAAAATTTTAATAGATACCTATATCCTATGAGAACAAACACAAATCAATTAAAAGCAGCTAAAACTGGTGTAAAAGCACTTCTCCCAAGTCTTTTTCACTAGCTTTTTCTTTTTTTAAAACCCAACTCTTATATTCGAAGGACATCCTTAGGTACCTACAATGTTCCAGATGCTGTGGTAGGATCAGGAAATGCAGCACTGAGCAAAACAAAGATACTGTTCTCCTAAAATTTACATTTTGTGAGGGAAAAAACAGGCAAAATAAAGGTCAAGTGATTAGCCCACGCAGTGTAGAAAAACAAAGTGACAGAAAGGAATGGAGTGCTGCTGAGGGCAGGATCGTGGTGCCAAACATGGGCACTCTGATAGGAAACTTTTAGACAGTCTGGTCTGAAGTAAAATATTTACCTGCAGCTATCGGGGGGGGGGGGGGGGGGGGGGGGGGAGAATGTCCCAGTCAGGGAGTACAGCAAAAAAAACCTCTGACTCAAGGCAATGTCTGGCATGTCTGAACAGCAAGGAAGGCAGGACGGCTCCAATAGAATGAGCAAGGGGAGAGTAGCCCAGGAGTCAGAGGTAGCCAGGGCCATATGGCACAAGTCCTTTGTGAGTCCTGACAAGGATTTCATCTAAATTGAAAGGCCACTGGGGAATCTTATGCAAGGGAAGGATGTGATCTTATAGAAAAAGATCACTCATGGCTACTGTTTTCCAAAATGGTTATACCAAATTTCACTTAGTAGAGTAACAGAGCTCCCTTTGTCCCACTTGGTGGTACTGTCAGATTTAGAAGTTTGCTAATCTGTTAATGGGGAATGGGATTATTTTATTATTCTTCCAATTTGCATTTCCCCTTTTCATGTGTTGGACAAAGGAAATCTTTTAATGGAGAAGCTGGTCAATTTTTTTTTCCTGTCTGCCAGTAAATCTATTTGTTTTCTCTTACTGATTTGAGGTAAATTTTTATATATTTTGGATGTAAATCTTCTGTGGGTTAAAAATTGCCCTAGGCAGGAGAGTCTTTGACAAGGTGGAGGGAAGTGAATCCAGAACACAGATGGAGGGGTTAGCCTAAGCAGGAGGAGGACGTTTTTCTTTGTAACGAGAAAAAGGGATGAGAACGAAGGTAAGATTTCAGATTTGGTGTGGGAAATGGAGGGAGTTCTTAATGGCTTTTATGATCTCTCTGAAGTAGAAGGCCTACCACTATTTGAGAGTGTGGAAGCCAGTGGAGTTGGAAGAGGAAAATAGAAGGTTTAAAACAGACTCACTGATATTTCTTTTTAAGTTTATTTATTTATTTTGAGAGAGAGAGAGAGACAGACAGACACTCCCAAGCAGGCTCTGTGCTGTCAACACAGAGCTCAAAGGGGGGAACTGTGAGATAATGACCTGAGCCAAAAATCAAGAGTCAGATGCTTAACCAACTGAGGCAGCCAAGTGCTCCTTATTTTATTTTTTAATGTATATATATTTGCAACCCCCCTCTCCCCCAAGACTGATTTTTAGGACAATTGAAACTACGCTGCATGACACCGTAACGGTTGATGTATGTCATTATACGTTTCTCTAAACCCACAGAATGTACATCAAGAGTGAACCCTAATGTAAATTATGGACTTCAGGTGATTGTTATGTGTCAGTGTAGGTTCATCAACCGTAGAAAGTGCACCACTCTGATGAGGGGTACTGATAATGGGAGAGGCTATAAATGTGTATGGGCTGGGAGCATATGGGAAATCTCTGTCCCTTCTCCTCAATACTGCTTTAAACCTAAAACTGCTCTAGGTTAACTAAACAACAACCAGAAAAAAAATAAAAATAAAAATTTCCCTAGGCATGTAATAGAGTGTGCTAAAAAAAAAAAGCCCTGGAACTGGAGGAGTTTCAGAATATTGGAAAGTCACAAGGACATGATGAAATGGAACTAGTGGCAAAGAGGTGCTATCTGGAAAAAGAGGAATGTGAAAAAATTAAGAGTTTTTATCCAAGGTAAAGCAAGTGCCGGAAGAAAACATCACAATAAAGTTAAAACAGCTAAAAGCTGAGGCAATATCAAAGAATAGCTTTGTAAATGAAATCATTTCACGAATCAAAGTTATATGAGAAAGTCCCATCAAAGGAACAAATATTGATAAGCTATTGTTTGGAATACTTTTGTATTGTTTTATATCAACCCTTTTTTCCACAGTGTTGACAATTTGATATCCATGAGATATCAACTTAATATTTAGTAATATTTTGAGTTAAATCAGTAAAATATTACAACCATTTTTTTGCCACATTCTGTAATTTGCCTTGTCATTCTTTTAAACTCTTGATAGTGCTTCCTACAACTTGCTTGAGAAATGTTATTTTTTAATTTTAATTCCAGTATAGTTAACATACAGTGTTGTTAGTTTCAGGTGTTCAATATACTGATTTGACAATTCTATACATTATTCACTGCTCATCTTTAAGTGTACTTTAAAAAATTTTTTTTATTTTTTAGAAAGAGCGCAAGCGTGGGGGAGAGGGGCAGAGGGAGAGAGAAGAGAGCCACAGACCTTCATCCCACAACTCCAGGACCATGACCTGAGCCGAAATCAAGACCAGGACGCTCAACGGACTGAACCACCCAGGCACCCCTTAAGTTTACTCTGAATACCCTTCACCTATTTCACCCATCTCTTATATGGGAGATCTTTCTTTAAATTCTTTATCCTTCAAATTCTTTAGTGTTCTCTTTCACATTTAAGTTTATAAACCACCTAAAGTTTTTATGTATGGAGATAGAAATCAAATTTTATTTTTTTCCATATGGATTGTTACAATAATATATACTGAAAAGCACATTTCTCTATTTCAATATCATCTTTGCAATAAATATACTGTTTTTGGGTTTGTTTTAGGGTTCGCCATTCTTTTCTATTGGTCTATTGTGTATTTTGGCACAGCACCATACTCAGTGTAGCTTCATAATAAATCTTAATACCTAGTAGAGTAAATCCTTTCACCTTTTCTTAAGAATATCTTTGCCTTAGGGGCACCTGGGTAGCTCAGTCGGTTAAACAGCCTTTGGTTCAGGTCATCATCTCATAGTTCCTAAGTTTGATCCCTGCACCGGGCTCTGTGCTGACAGCTCGGAGCCTGGAGCCTGCTTTAGATTCTGTCTCTCCCTCTCTCTCTGCCCCTCCCCCGCTCACATTCTGTCTTGCAAAAATAAACATTAAAAAAAAAAAAAGTATTTCTGCTTTACTTGGACTTCTGTATTACCAAATTAAAAAAAAAAATTGTTTTCTAACGTTTATTTATTTTTGAGACAGAGAGAGACAGAGCATGAACGGGGGAGGGTCAGAGAGAGAGTGAGACACAGAATCTGAAACAGGCTCCAGGCTCTGAGCTGTCAGCACCGAGCCCGACGCGGGGCTTGAACTCACAGTCTGTGAGATCATGACCTGAGCCGAAGTCAGACGCTTAACTGACTGAGCCACCCAGGCGCCCCTCAAATTTTTAAATCAACTTACCACGTAGCACATAAGCACATAGGTTTTAAAAGGAATAGCACTTAACCTGTCACTATGGAGAGGAATGTTGACTTTCCAATAAGGAATCCTTCAATCCATGAAAATAATATATCCTTGTATTTGTCTTTTTCTCAATAAGATTTCATTTTTTTCCATCAGTATCTTTCTCATCTTTTGTTAGATTTAGAATTAAATAATTCTTGTTTTTAAGAATTATATGCAAATGGCACCATTTTAACATTTCATTTTCTAATTGTTGCTGATAATACAGAAACACAGCTAAGTTTTGTATGTTGACTTTGTAACCCAACACCACTTTGCTAAATCTTAATTTTATAATTTATCTGCATATAATTTGGAATTTTTATACCCACAATCATACAATCAGTAAATAATAAGTTTATATGTTTCTTTCTATTTCCACCCCCTTGCCTTACTGCATTTATTATGAAATTCTTTCAGGATATTGAAGGAGTAACGAGAAGTCATTTGCTTGTTTCCAGTTTCAAAAAGAAAGCCTTCAATATTTCATTTTGGTGCTTATTTTGATTGTTCTGGTTTCACTGGTCTTGAAATGACTTATTTGAAATGGTTTTTTAGTTATGAATAGTTGCCGAATAAAAATTCGGTAAACTGAAATGATGCTTTTTCTGAATTTGTTAACATCATTAATTACAGTGATTGGTTTTCCAAAGTTATGCCAACTTTACCCCCCTAAAATGAATCTAGTTTGTTCATAATTTATTTAGGATTTTTGCATATATGTTCACAAATGAGACCAGACTATTTTTCCTTTCTTATACAGAGTCAAGTTTTGGTATTAGAATTATGCTAGATTTTTAAGAAGAGTAGGGGAATGTATACCGTTTTTTCTATTATTGGGAAATTACTCAATTGCAATTATTTCTTTTAAAAATAGGGGCGCCTGGGTGGCTCAGTTGGTTAAGCATCTGACTTCCGCTCAGGTCATAATCTTGCAGTCCCTGAGTTCAAGCCCCACATCGGGCTCTGTGCAGACAGCTCAGAGCCTGGAGCCTGCTTCAGATTCTGTCTTCCTCTCTCTGCCCCTCCCCTGCTTGCACTCTGTCTCTCTCAAAAATAAATATTAAAAAATTTTAAATAAATAAATAAATAAATAAATAAATAAATAAAAATGACCACAGAACTTGCCAATGAAACCATCTGGGCCCAGGGCTTAATGTATGCAAAGGTTTTAAAACTATAGACCCAACTGTACTAAGTTAGTAGAAATCTGCCTATTTTATCCAAGTTCTTATATTTACTGAGATAAAACTGTTCAAACATCCTGTTGGTATCTACAAAACTCTAGTTACATCACCAGCTATTCTGCCTTCTCTATTTCTCCATCAGTTTCAACAAAAGGTTTATCAATTTCATTTAGATCATAGACCCAAATGTTGGTTTTAATACCTTTTGTTTTCTATTTAATTTTAGCTCTTCTCTTTACTTCCTTCTACATTTTCTTCTTCTTTTTTTCTTGAACTATATGCCTCACCTTTCTTATTTTTAATTATATTTATTTAAAGCTGTAAATTTTAATTACTTCAGTAATAGTCCACAAGTTATATTTTGCATTGGGCACCAACATACTATTTTCTAATTTGAACATATTTTCTATTTTCATTCTGACTTCTTTAAACCATGGAGTACATAAGTGTATTTCTAAACTTCCACACATAGGGATTTTTATGTATTCTTTTTGTTACCGATTTCTAAGGTAATTATAATGATCTATGAAAACACTCCATTAAATCCTCTGAAAACTTTAAGACTGGCTTTATGGTCTAGCAAATAGTCCATTTGTATAAATATTCTTTCCATATGCCCTTGAAAACAATGTAGATCAATGACATGTCCAAGAAGTTTGTTAAATTTGCTCTTCAAATGTTCTATAGACTTAACAATTTTACTCTGCTTACCCTATGAGAGTGTTATATTAATATTTCACCATATGGTGTTGGATTTGTCTATTTCCCCTGTTCCTGTGTCAACTTCTGCTTTTAATATTTCAAGGCTATATTATTAAATAAAGTTAGAACTGTTAAAGCTTCCTGAGAAGTTGAACCTTTTATCTTTATGCTTTGAATTATATTTTACCTAGCATACTCTTCAATCTCAACTTTCTTCAGGTGTTTTTCCATTTTTCTCTTTCAGCCATTCTATATCCTTCTTTTACATGTGCATCTTGTAAAAGACATGTAGTTAATTTTTATTTGTTTTTATAATTCCAATACAATAATCTTGTCCTGGTTTCCATTCTTAGCAGCACCTGACTCTGACCCTTATTAGCCCAATTCAAAAGTTCACTCTCTCTCCTACCTACCTGCTCTGAAGTCTGCAATTACATCTAGAGCAGAAGTGTCTTCAGCTTATTCTGAGCTTTATGACTTTCTCTGATCTTGGCTAGGTAATTCACTACATGTTGGATCTTTCATGTTTTTAAGAGTTTATATTCTATCCAACCTTTTAACTTGTTTTCAGCAAATCTTATCAGTTCATCTTCAAAACAAAATCCAGTATTCTACCACTTCTTAACATGCTCACTGCAACTCCCTTGGGTCCATACCATCACCACCTCTTACCTGATTATTTCAATAACCTCCCACCTGGTTTTCTTGCTTCTTCCCCTATGTGGTCTATTCCTCAACACAGCAGCCTGAGAGACCTTATTAAAACCTAAAGCATATCATGTCACCCCTTTGCTCAAGTCTCCAATGACTTCCCACACATTAAAGTCAGAGTCATTTCTGTGATATACAAGACCCACCCTCATTACTTCCCTGAACTTATCCCCTGCTACTTCCCCCACATTCACTCTCTTGCTGTTCTTGCCTCTTTAATGTTACCTGAGGCTTTAATAATCCAGTGCTGCATTAATAAAGCACTCCAAAATGTGGCAATTTATTTATTTATTTAAAAAATTTTTTTTAACGTTTATTTATTTTTGAGACAGAGAGAGACAGAGCATGAACGGGGGAGGGTCAGAGAGAGAGGGAGACACAGAATCTGAAACAGGCTCCAGGCTCTGAGCAGTCAGCACAGAGCCCGACGCGGGGCTCGAACTCACATACCGCGAGATCATGACCTGAGCCAAATTCGGACGCTTAACCAACTGAGCCACCCAGGCGCCCCAATGTGGCAATTTAAAAGACAAGCCATATTTTCTAATGGTCAAGATCTCATGGTTTCTCATAACTTCTATTGGTCAAGACTTCAGAAAGGGATCAACAGGTACTTCTCACTCAGGGTTTTTCAAGAAGTTTATAGTCAAAGATATAAGCTGGGGCTGCAGTCATCTGAAGGCTGGATTTCCCTCAGTAAGCAACCCAAGCAATCAAGGCAAAGCCACAGGCTTTTGGTGACTTGGCCTCAGAAGCCACACATTACAACTTCTTTTGCATTCTATCACCACACTGGGCCAGCACTAATTCAGTGTGAGAGGATTATACAAAAGTGTAAATACCAGGCGGCAAAAATCATTCTGAGCTATCACACTTCAAAAGGTCAGGCATGCTTCACCTCATAGCCTTAATATTTACTGTTTCCTCCTGCTTAAAACATTCCTCCCCCAAATATCCATATGGCTAGCCCCCTCATTTCCTTTACATCTTTTATCCATCTATCCTTCACATCCCTTCCCTATCTTACTCCTAGCAAATGTTAGCATTTGTCACTAACACACACATTTTAATTTCTTTATCTTGTTTATTATTATTTGTCTTCCATCTAGAATGTTAAGTCTTATGTGCATAAGGATTTTTCTGTTTGTTTCAACAGTTTATCTCCAGCACCTACAACACCTGGCATACAAGAAACAATATTTGTTGAATGGTCAAATCAGTCTCTTTGTTATTTCAACTGCTCTTAAACTTATAAGAACATTTACATAATTTAATCCTGAATACTTTGGAGGCTCAGTGAATTAAATATCATTTTTTATGTACTTTTTAAAAATGTTTATTTATTTTTGAGAGAGCGAGAGAGAGAGAGAGAGAGAGAGAGAGCAAGCAGAAGAGGGGCAGAGAGGGAGACACAATCTGAGGCAGGTTCCAGGCTCTGAGCTGTCAGCATAGAGCCTGAGGCAGGGCTCGAACTCAATGGGCCAGGAGATCATGACCTGAGCCAAAGTCGGACGCTTAACCGACTGAGCCACCCAGGTGCCCCTCTATGCACTTTTTTAAAGGTAATCATCAAAATAAGCATGGACACTCTTATCAAATGGATACCTGTTTTCCAATTTGGAATGAAAGTCAATGAAGGGGGAGGAATTAAAAATGGGATGTTTTCTACAATCTTTTTTTTTTTTTTAAGTTAATTTATTTATTTTGAGAGAGAGAAAGAGTGCACAAGGAGGAGTGGGGCAGAGAGAATTCCAAGCAGGCTCCACACTGTTGGAGCAGAGTCAACAATCCCACCAACTATGAGATTATAACCTGAGCTGAAAACAAGAGTCAGATGCTTAGCCAACTGAGCCACCCATGTGCCCCTCTATGATCTTTTACTATCAAATTTATCTTCTTAAACTGAGAATTTAAAAAAACACAGGTATATTAAACATGTTTTAATCAGACAGGTAAAAGAAAGTCTTCTCATTCAAATTAAACTATTAAACTGCTTGCTAAATGACTTTTACTGGCTTAAGTTTTACTTATTTTGAGTACTGTTCATTAAAAAACAAGAATTTAAGGGGTGCCTGGGTGGCTCGGTCAGTTAAGCATTCAACTTTGGCTCAGGTCACGATCTTGTGGTTTGTGAGTTCGAGCCCCGCATTGGGCTCTGTGCTGACAGCTTGGAATCTGGAGTCTGCTTCAGATTCTGTGTCTCCCTCTCTCTCTGCCCCTCCCCTACTCACTCTGTCTCAAAAAAACCCCCAAAAAAACACTAAAAAATTTTTAAAATAAAAATGAAGAATTTAATTAGTTTTAAAATGTGCTAGTAATATGAAGCTGTACTAGTATATGCAAATATTTTAATATACAATTATATTTTCTTGAAATGTTCTCTATACATACTTGATAGCAATCCAGCCCACCACAACCATTCTTTAAGATATGCATGGCCACCTTGACCTGTGAATGAAAAAATATTTCACTTTTTGGGAAGATTATCAGACTCTTATAAATTTATGACAACTATTAGCTATGACAGATTTTAAAACATCTTATTTGTTGATGATTATTACTTTGAATAAAGGTTCCATCATGATTTCTTAGATAATATTTTTATGATTTTCTTAGAAAAGAGGATGAGGATAATGAAAATGTTACAATTTTTAGGTTTGCACTATACTACAAACCTCATTCCTTGAGTGAAGTAATTAAATTAATCCTTATATTCAGTCCATACTTCATTCTTTTGTTTCGTGAACTCAGCTTCAATAAACCAAGTAAAGAAAATGAACCAGTAAGTAGTAGTCCAGCTTCAAATGAATTAGTCTGAAAGTGGATAAGCCATATAGGTGTGGGTTAGCCCCATTTATGAGGCAGTTACCTTGGAGAAAGGGGTCTTATATTGACCATACATAAAAAGTTAAGCATTAATCACAGTCTGGGGCTGCTAGGATATTCACCCTCCTTTTCTACTTGACTTTCTTCCCAATAAAAATAATAAAACCAGGAAGCAACTGGTACTTAAGCCATTGTCCAAAAGAAAAAGCCAATGCAAATGAACTCCTTGATAAACATATCCATCATGGACAATGCAAGTACCTGTCTTAGGACAAGAATGAGGAATATACTTGTTCACGCAGTATATGCCAATACTCTCTCCTTTGCCCACTAACCTCTAATAGAGGCCACTATTTTAAGATGGTTTGATTAGCTCTGGCCATAAAGATGGCACAGGAAAGAGGGAGAAGGTGTTTTGTTTTGTTTTGTTTTGTTTTGTTTACTACCAAAGCAGGTCTTCCTGTGAGGTCAGAACCAGACTTAGAACTAAAGCAGAGACTGAGTGATGAAACACGGCCAGGATGCAACATAATGCTGTTGTGAATGTGCCAAAGTCAGAGTGGGGTTCAATCATAATGAGTATCCCCCAAGATCTTGCCTTCAGTAAGATTCTGATTCTATTCATAAACCCTCATTTCCTTCTCTGCAGAAATATCAAAATTTTAAGATAAGACTGGATGCTAATAGGGCACTGGTCCTTATTTCCACTTTGAAAGTAACTATAGGAGTGAACAGCTAGCTTATTAATGACATTGTCTCACTTTTATTTTTCTCATTACAAAGTAACTGATGTTTGATTCTCTATAAACATTTACAAGGCTTGCATAGTTCAAAGTTTCAAATATACTAACTAGGAATTAAGATGTGGTTGTCTACCATCAAGAACCTGAGTAAACAAGCATACACAGATATCATTTCACAGTCACATAGGGCATAGCCTACCTGCTCTCATGGAGCCTTTCCTGGCAAGGCGCAGAAGACCTTTTTTTTTCAAAATGAAACTCCCGCCAATGAAAATGCTGGAGCTCATAGCCAATCCCAAACCAATGTAAAAGTCATATTTTCCACGCCCCTGGATCATTTCGTTTGTTACTGAAGTTCTTTAAATCACACTGATTACAAAACAGAGAAACCGCTGGTGCTAGAGGCAGGGTTATGCAGTCTTCAAATCTAAACAATGCAAAACAAGACAAGATTTTCAGAGAATGATAGTGATAGTGCAAATGCAACTCAAAAATTTACTCCATTTCTCTTCTCATAAAGGAATATTTTCATTACTACTATTGATAATATACTTACTATTTATAATTTACCACTAATGTAATTATCTCTCTTCCAGTTATGGCAAAAGATAGGATCATGATATAAAGCCATACTAAAAAATCAAACTCATGGAATCAGGGAACAGACTGGTGGCTACCAGAGCCAGGGATAGAGGAGTGACAGATATGGGTATAACATAAAGAAGTCTGGGGGTATAATGTACAGCATGGTGACTACAGTTAAAAATACTGTGTTGTACATTTGAAAGTAACTAAGATCTTAAAAGTTCTCATCACAAGAAAAAATTTTTAATTGTGTGAAGTGATAAATGTTAACTGAATTTATTGTGATCATTTTACAACATATACATATATGTAATCATTATGTTGTATACCTTAAGCTAATATAATGTTTTATGTCAGGGATAACTCAATAAAACTGAAAAAAATTATGGGAATGCAAGCTGGTGCAGCCACTCTGGAAAACAGTATGGAGGTTCCTCAAAAAACTGAAAACAGAATTACCCTACGACCCAGCAATTGCACTACTAGGCATTTATCCATGAGATACAGGTGTGCTGCCTTGAAGGGACACATGCACCCCAATGTTTATAGCAGCACTATCAACAATAGCTAAAGTATGGAAAGAGCCCAAATGTCCATCAATGGATGAATGGATAAAGATGTGGTATATATATCTATCTATCTATCTACCACATGTATGTATACACACACACACACACACACACACACACACACACACACACACACACACAATGGAGTATTACTTGGCAATCAAAAAGAATGAAATCTTGCCATTTGCAACTACGTGGATAGAACTGGAGGATATTATGCTAAGTGAAATTAGTCAGAGAAAGACAAAAATCGTATGACTTCACTCATTTGAGGACTTTAAGAGACAAAACAGATGAACATAAGGGAAGGGAAACAAAAATAATATAAAAATGGGGGGGGACAAAACAGAAGAGACTCATAAATATGGAGAACAAACTGAGGGTTACTGGAGGGGTTGTGGGAGGGGGGATGGGCTAAATGGCTAAGGGGCACTAAGGACTCTACTCCTGAAATCATTGTTGCAGTATATGCTAACTAGTTTGGATGTAAATTTTAAAAAATAAAAAAACAAAAAAAACAGACCTCATCTGAACAGGCAGGACAGCCAGAGATTGTATACCATGTGCATGGTACTATCTATGCAAAATATGGTAGAGGAATATCTGTAGGTTAAATAAATACTGTTGAAGCAGTAAAAAAAAAAAAAAAAAAAAAAAAAAAAAAAGAAAAACAATACACTAAATTTAAAAATTTAAATTAATTTTATAAACTCTAGTTTCATATTTAAATAATGGTTCCAGTCTTAGTTGACAGTCCAAAGTAACAAAACTTTGCTGTTAAGAAAAAATATTCTACAGAACGAAAATAAATCATAAATATATACAAATTTAGTTCATAAATACATTTACCAGTTTCACAACATGTCCTTTTTAAATAATCTACACAGAGAAACTCAAAATTTTCTCACCCATACAGTTTCTTCTTTGAAATCTATGTAGATATAAGCAGATGGTTATTTATTTGTTATTTAGCCTATTTGGGGGTGTGTAGAAAGAAAACAGCTTCCACATTATTTTGTTAGCAGAGGATGATCATTCTAACAGACAGATGTTTGCCACAGTGCAAGTGTGATACTGATGGACTTTTTGGAGAACA
The DNA here is from genome assembly GCF_024362965.1 of Panthera pardus. Taxonomy (NCBI): domain Eukaryota; kingdom Metazoa; phylum Chordata; class Mammalia; order Carnivora; family Felidae; genus Panthera; species Panthera pardus. The sequence goes on along the minus strand of NW_026526810.1, from coordinate 20,879,322 downwards.
TGAGGGCCATGGACCTAGAGGGCTCAAACCACAAGACCAGACAGGGAGCAGAGGCTTATCAAAGACATTTCAAATGTCACTCATGAACTCTGCTAACAAATGAACTAAAGCAAAGTGCAGAAAGTAGAGGGAAAGATATTACTCAGCAAGAAGGTTTATGATTAGTTATAACTTACTGCCAGCCCAACTTTCTGGTAGGTCTTGAGATTTTTTATCCCACAAATTAACTACTGAGTTCCAGAACTAATCTACAATTCAGTCAGGATCCTCACTCATTAACCCTTGCCCACTAGCCAACTTTTTCCATTGTTCAGGTTATGAGATTCTGGCTTTTAGCAAAAGCATCATAACTCTAACCACCTAACCCCTCAATTGCTTTATCCATTCACTCAAACGGTATTTACCAAACATAAGCATTAAGCATTATGCTAAGCTCTATGCATAAAATGGTGATAGCTAAATTTTAGTCTTCCATGGGAGACAAACAAAAGACAGTTAAATAATGGACGATAATGTTCTGTAATAATGGTAAAAAGGGGCCAAAGGGGCCAGTGTTTAGATTTGCCTGTTGAGTCACATTATGGTTCCCAGAACCCTTCATAAGAACAGTCCTTCCCAATCCATTGATTTGGGGCTTGGCTCCGTGGCTTATGCTGGCCAATGGGGGGGAAGGTGTAAGTGACAGGAGTGCCAGTTCCAAGTCTAGACCTAAAGAGGACCTTTATATTTCTGCTTGCCCCTTTGCACCCTGCCATCACCCTGTGCACAGCCAAACACAGAGTCATCCCTGCTGACTTAATGAACCATGAGTACGATCATAAATAAATGCTACATGCCACTGGGATAACTAACTTACACACCTAAACAGACTTACTACAGGTAAATATAAAATTCCCATCAGATTTTTGAAAAACCAAAACTTGTCTGCAGAAATGGGGATCAGTGGTAAAGATGGGTGGCAGGCAGACAGGGGTTCATTGTTAGAGAGAGAATAATACTTCTCTCTATTCTATATGTACTATGTATGTTTGGACGTTTCCATATCAAGGTTTTTTAAAACACATGTTGCAGTGCTCAAGAGCTGCAGAGATGTCAGGAGAGAAACAACTAACAAGTCTCAAAAGCAAAGTCACCCCACAATCTAGGATAAGATAATACTGAAACATGGAAAGAACATAAGACACTCAAGTCAGGGAGGTGCTCCAAGTTTTATAAGTATCAGTCACATACAATATGGATGAGATTAGCTGTCTAATTGAAACCTTTCCAGACTGATCTTTCTCATAAGGATTTGGAGAAGTATCCCTAGTCCTCTGAATGCCACTCCTAAGGGAAGAAAATGCATCGAGAAAGGTCCAAGGCAGGGAATTTGGAAGATCCAGTCCTGCCTCTAGCTGGGTGCATGACCTTGGTTAAGTCGCCACCTTAACAGAGACTCATAAGAAAAGAAAGAAGCTAAAGAATCTGTAAAGTTATTGATTTTCAAATTTCAAATAAAATAAACTACTGGTCTCTTTACGTGCCACATATTGGTAACCCCAAACTTCAACTTAACTTCAGCTTGCCTTTGGAATAATTCTGGACTGTGACAATCAGTTATGTACAGAGACATAAACATATGCAGGGAGGGGGGAGGCAGAAAATTTGGGAATAAAATGGTTAGCAGAAAGAATTACTTCTATAGACTGTAAGGGCACCTCGGTGGCTCAGTGGGTTAAGCGTCATCTTTGGCTCAGGTCATGATCTCGCAGTTCATGAGTCTGAGCCCCATGCTGGGCTCTGAGCTGACAGCTCAGAACCTGGATCCTGCTTCAGATTCTGTCTCCCTCTCTCTCTGTCTCTCCCTAGCTCATGCTCTGTCTCTCTCTCTCAAAAATAAACATTAAAATATATAGAGAGAGACTATAAAAAGATTATGACAACAAAAAAAGTGTGCTTAATGGTATTCCCAGCACACTCTAAATGACTCACTTAACCATGTTTATGACCCAGTCTTCCTCACTAGACTGCCAGATGCTGGGCTCCTACAGCTTCAAAATATGTCTTAATATCGGTTTTCTCAGTGAATATAGATGAATGGAATAATTATAATTGGCCCTAAAAATAAAGCTGTATCATTTAGATCAGCTTCCTAAAATGTAACAACTGTTTTTACAGTGTATAAACTTATGAACTGTAAAAAGTTGTCAAAGTATGCTGGGAAGTGATAGTATTATATGTAAGTGAAAATGCAAAGGTAACAGTAAAAAGTCTGGGAAGATGGGAGTAAAGAAACCTAGCTACCAAACACACTTCAGCCCACTCTGCATTCCAATGAACAAGGATCACCTAATATTCATCAAAGCACCCCCTAACTTAAAATCAGCTCCTTTAACCATTATCATCATGAAGCACTGTTCTTAATTATCATTCAAATTCTACTGAGGAAGTGACTACCTAAAGTTCTCTGGTCCACAAACCTCCCTTTTAAAAGTCTGAACAAGCTGATTTATAGTTTGAATATTCTGAAATCTATAACATATAACTTTGTTACCTGCATAGATGATACCCATAAACAAGTCAGGTTTAGCTACAGTTCCAATCCAATAGCTTCACAAATCCAAATTCAGACTTCACTTACATAAAGCTCATTTTTTAATTTTTTTATTTTAGAGAGAGACTGCAGGCACACTCACAAGCAAGTGAGAGGGACAAAGAGAAAGAGAAAGAGAAAGAAAGAGAGAGGGAGGGAGGGAGGGAGGGAGGGAGGGAGAGGGGGAGAGGGGGAGAGGGGGAGAGAGAGTACACCTTAAGCAGGCTCCATGCTTAGTGCAGAGCCTGGCGTGGAGCTCGAATTCACGAACCCGCGAGATCATGACCTGAGCCGAGGTCAGACGCTTAACTGACTAAGCCACCCAGGTGCCCCTGAAATGGATTGTTTTATTCTTGAGTATACTATGAAGTAGGGCCAGGTTTAAAGACAGCTAAACAAGAAAACTTAGTATGTTTCACTTCAACTATGTTCTCAAATCAGAGATGACAAGCTTCAGGTGATAATGTGCCCATCCTACCTCTGACAGGGACCAGGTAGAAGGTCCCATCCCATTCTCCTCTCCTCCAGCTGTTATTATTATTTATAGTGTGGTCATCTGTTCAGTAAACATGCGGAGCAGCTCTAATATGCCAGATGTTGGGGTTATAAAGATGATTTGATCACAAGTCCCTGACCTCAAGGATTCCACAGCTGAGTAAAATGATCTGAAGTGACCCATTTTAATTTTAAGCACACTTTTAAAGGCTCTTAGAATTTCCAAATTGTTCTTTCTAAAGTTTAACTTTCAAAGGTGATTTTACTTTTACGAATATTTATAACATTAACTTTCATTAAATACAAGTTATGTTAAAAATGAAATAAATATATCTTAAAGAAAATAAAGTTTTGAAATTGGTCCACCCTCTTCTAAAATATGGAGAACATGTAAGTAACAGGAAAAGATGGGACTAGTATTCTACCATCTATAAGATAAGATGATACTAAGATTTGCTTTGCAAAATGACTAACAGTAGGCAACACAATTACCAAAGTCATATACTTTTTAAAAATATACCAACAGAAGTACATTTACAGCTTTAAACTTGTCACAGCATTTCTGACATTTCATTTCACAAAACCTTGAAAGGTATGTGGTGAGGGCCCCATGAAGAGAAAACAGGTACAGAGATGTCAAGCAACTTCTCAAGAAGTGGGTAGGTAGCAGAACTAGTGCTAGAATCCAGCCTTTTGCCTTTCCCACTGGAGTCTCCATTTAGACCCAGAGGTGGAACACAAGGAAGAAACAGCTCCAACCTGGCTGTCAGTGTAAATCATCATCTGCCCAATCTGCTCCTCCTTGTATTCTGACCATGGCTTCACCATCCTCATTACCCAAACTGGATACAAGGGCCAAGAGTACCATATGGAGTATACCTTTGTGAAATACAGCCTCATATCTCCATGGCTCTCCCAATCCTCATTCAGCTTCAACAATGATGTTATCACACTGCTCTATAAAACACATCTGTGCTATCTCATTCTGCTTAAAACCTTAGAATGGCTACCCAATGTTTACAAAAAGAAGTTCAAATTTTGTAATCCTCTAACACCTTTCACCATTTGTTCCCAACCTAACTTTTGTATCTTATTTCCCTATACTATAATTCACATACCCTATGATACACCAGAGGTCAATATACTGCTGTCATTCTTACCTACTCCTTCTCCTCCTCCATACCTTTGTTTATATTCTCCCTTCATCTTAAAAAAAAAATTATTTTTAATGTTTATTTTATTTTTGAGAGAGAGAGAGCATGAGCAGGGGAGGGGCAGAGAGGGAGACACAGAATCTGCAACAGGCTCCAGGCTCTGAGCTGTCAGCACAGAGCCTGACGCAGAACTCGAATTCACGAACAGGCTCCAGGCTCTGAGCTGTCAGCACAGAGCCTGACGCAGAGCTCGAATTCACGAACTGTGAGATCATGACCTGAGCCGAGGTTGGACGCTTAACCTACTGAGCCACCCAGGTGCCCCTTCCCTTTCATCTTTTAAGGTGCAAACTCAAAATGCACCTCCACAATGAAGCCCTGCTTGAATTCCACAAACCAGAGAAATCAATCTTTTCTGAATTCCTTGGCCTTTAAACCTACACTTCTCTTTGGACACTTTTCTAGCCTATATTATGGTTACTTATGTATACAACTTAAATCCCCTTCATGGTGGCTCCTTGTGGACAGGTGCTTATCTCATTTACTCAACCAACAAACATTGACATGAATATATACTATGTTCTAGGAATGGGAATACAGCAGTGAATAAAACAGACCAAAACCCGGCCCTCATGGAATTTACCTTGTGTTGGAGGTAGGGCAAGACAATTAAAAAAAAAAAAAAATAATAATAATATTATATTGGAAGGTGGTAAACGCTATGGTTAAGGGCATTGAGGAGTTGGGTTGAGGGGATTCTATTTGAATTAGTTTGGTTAAGAGGCCCAGTGGAGAAGATAACACTGAGTAAAGCCCTGAAAGAGACAGGAAAAGAACAAAGCTGAGAAAAAATGCAAAGGCATGGAGGTATGAACTGTTATGCAGCTTTCCAGGAAAAGAAAGGCCACTGTGGCTGACACTGAGTGAACATGGGTAGGCAGGATACCACAGCAGGGTATTTTTATATAAAAGAAATATCCTGAAAACAAGTGTAATTCTTTTTTATCATTTCCCTCTAAATAGTAATAGCTACTACTTACTGAACACCTATGAAGCACTGTTCCAGGTAACTGATACACATTATTTCTAATACATACAATGAGAAGAAGGTATCTTTATCCCCACCTTACAACTAAAGAAACCAAACCTCCAAGGGGTTAAATCACATGCAGAGGACCACACAGAAAGTTATACAGTCTGAAATGGAACCTAAGTGTCTACTAGACTCTACTTCTATATGGGCTGCCCACGCTGAATGAAAACTAATATTAGAGTTCTTAATCTTTACTTCTGTTTGGTTTCCACTGATTTAACTTTTTCCAATCTCTTACTTTGCTAATTCTTTTTAAAAAGTTTTCTTTAATGTTTATTTTTAAGAGAGTGAGAGCGAGCGGGGGAAGAGCAGAGAGAGCGAGAGACAGAATCTGAAGCAGGCTCCAGGTTCTGAGCTGTCAGCACAGAGCCCGATGCAGGGCTCAAACTCTCCAACGGTGAGATCACGACCTGAGCAAAGTCAGCCAACTTAACCGACTAAGCAACCCGGCTTCCCGCTAATTATTTTTAAAAACGGTACTTATAAATACTGCAGAACCTAAATCCCCAATCCTAATTTAGCAACATCAGTTATAAATTAAAATTTTAACTTACATGTAAGTTTAATATGGTCTCTCTTATGAAAAAAAAGGCTGGAAGAGGTCAGAGATGACTTATTCACTCTCATTTCCTTGTAAATAATACTCTTTATTCTCATTTAAAGTTTTAAACCCTGGTAGAGTAGCTCCGGCCTGGAAAGAAGAAAATACATAAGTAAGCAAAAGGACTGAACAGTTACCAACAGTTTCAAAAATTTGGCTACTAGCCTCCATACTCTTTTTACTTACCAACATGAAACCTACTCAACCAAGCATAAACATAGTACTTCAACAGATAGCCTACTGCAATGAAACAAAGATCTCTACTCTCCCATCTTACTTTTACTACTAAAAAAAAAAAAAAAAAAAAAAAAAAAATACTACCTAGGTATATGGTTTATAGAGAATTTCTAAAAACAGAAAACGTAGTCCTGTATTAAACGAATTGAAAAACCTAGTGAACAAATTAAAGAGACACATAAACAAAACTAAACGTATATAGAGTTTTTATGAAAAGGAAGGAGGGATTAAATGACTTTATAAAAGTTAGGAAATTAAAAGTCATGTTCAACGGCTGACTTCTAAAACTTGTTCAACGGTCAGTTAATATCTCCGCAGCAGCTGAAACAATCTAAAACTCACAACAAAACGAAAACTATGTGAATGAGCTGAATGAACTGATGCCCCGACAGGGTCAAGCCAGATTTCCATAGGATTTAATAGCAACCCAATTCGCAGTGGGATTCCTTGAGGCAGGATAAGAGGAAAAGCCCTTCCATTTCACAACACACGTGTTCCCAGGGAAGAGAAAGGCGCCCCTGAAGGGCCCCTGCCAACCCAAGACCAGCAGATTCGACCACAGCCCCTTCGCCCTTGCTTGAAAGAAAAAATTAAAAACTGGCGACCTCACCCCAACTGGAGGCCGCCCATGGTCCCCTCCACTACCTGGCCCTGGTCACCTCCGCTCACACGCCCACACAGGCCGCACGGGCCGCCCCTTCTTGAGCTCGCGCGGCCAGTGTCTTAGACGCTGTCCAGTAGGAGGTGAGAGCATCCAGGGCTGCAGCCGTGCGCGCCGCCTCCTCCATGGGGGAGCGCCGAGGGGAGCCTGCCCCGGATGACCCGCGACCGCCGCCGGGACCTAGAGCTGTAAGTAACCGAGGAGAGCCTGGGCGCGGTCGAGTGACGCAAAAGGAAGCGCGCGCACGCGCAGTGCAACGCAGCAAAGGCCCGCCCCGGCCCACCTTACTGTGGATTTCCGGTTTCTTTAGCTGGCCTTGGGCTGTGGAGAGCAAAGAGAGCGGGGCGGGATGAAGGAAGGAGTGGATGCAATATTTTGCAAAGTAGGTTCGACGACCAAGTGATTGAAGTCAAAGAACTGTGTGCTGCTTGCTTAAAATGCGAATTCCCTTACGCGGTTACCGTGTAAAGCTGCGTTTTAAGCCGACTGCCTAGCAATCCCTAGGGAAATGGTGCTCCGAGAGGGCAAGGGGCGGAGCTAGGGCTGGGCCAGGAGGCTGGAGGCGGGTCCCGGAACGCGGAGGTGCGAAACCAAGTGGTGGGGGCGGGGTTGGGCTCCAAGTGGGGCTCTTTCTTCCCGAGGGTGACCTAATCGAAACCCGTAGAGAAGGCGTTCTTTTTAGTGGTTTGGTAAAAGCGCCTCTTAAGACACTTGGAGCAGAGATGTATTTCTCATGAGATACATAGGCAACCCACTGTTAGACTGTCCCGCCTTGGCTTTCTTAGAACCCACAATCATGGTTTTCTATAAAATGGACAAAGACAGAGGGCTCATTTATAAGAGGAGGGGGCGGGATGGGGTGCGACTAGCCAGGTCGGGTTATAGGTGCCAAGGTCCTCTGGGTATGTTGTTCCTGTTTCTGAATAGATTAAAAAAAAATAACAAACTAGTATTTGAAATGTTAATCATGTAGAATGGGATTTTTTCTTTAAGTTTATTTTGAAAAAGAGACCATTGTGGAGAGCTGTGGAGGGGTGGGAAGAGAGAGAGAGAGAGATCGATCTCAAGCAGGCTCTGCACTGTCAGTGCAGAGCCTGAGGTGGGACTTGAACCCATGAACCATGGGATCAAGACCTGAGCTGAAATCAAGGGTCCCATGACCACCAACTGACCCACCCAGGTGGGGGCGGGGGGGGGGGGATTTTTTTTAAGTGAGTGCTTGTTGAACCAGAAAATGCCAAATATAATTTGCTCTTTTCAGACTAGTCTAATTGGACTACACAGCCCCTACACTCTGGTTTTGTTATAAGTGACTATGCAGCCACTAATTTAAAGTTTTTAATCTTTTGTGAGCTTGGTAACCAGCTAATCATGCCATTTTAGAACTGACTCAGAGGGCCTTTTTTGCTTATTTCTTTGGTCTCAGCCAAATTCTAGCTGGATATACATAGCCAAATAAGGAATCACATTACATATTGAAAGATGGTTAGCATGTTCGTCTCTGATGATGTGATAGATTGATGAAAAATGGCGGCAATTCTCTGCTTATAAATGTACCCAAACATTTTGCAGAGTGACTTGGCAGCTCCACCCCATCCCCTGATTCTGCCTTGGCCTTGGGACTGGGGATAGTTTTCGGCCAAGAAAATGTGGTGGTTCCCAGCCTAAATTTTGCTAAGAAACTGGACCAGCTTGCTGGAGAAGGAGACCATGTGGAACAGAGCAACTTGCAAAGCTACCAGATGAACCATACTATGTCCAGACTCCAGAGACTGAGCCAACAGACTGATCCAATTGGTTGAATGCACTGTTGATCCACAGACCTATGAAAAAGACTAAATGATTGTTGCTTTAAGCCACCAATTTTGATGTGGATTGGTATGTAGCAATAACTAACAAATGCCAACAGATACCTATAGGAGGCAGATGATTATAATGAAAGTAGTGGTTTGCATGAATACTTAGAAATTATGTTAATTTAACTTAAGGAATTTGTTTGCAGGTCTTTTCTGCCAGTATTCTAATCATTCCAGCAAAGCCCTGCTTCATCTATTCAGCTTTCTCTCTTTGTTGTAGTCCACAGACTCCTCTCACATTTATCTGGTCCTCCCATCTGACACTTAACGGTCACATTATACAATGCATTGTTTCATAAGTGTACATAACATACCTTGCTAACATTATGCAGGCTTCTTAAATGCCCAGATCACTCTCTAGCACATGATGCTGTATTTCTTTTTTTTTTTTTTAATTTTTTTTAACATTTATTTATTTTTGAGACAGAGAGAGCATGAACAGGGGAGGGTCAGAGAAAGAGGGAGACACAGAATCCAAAACAGGCTCCAGGCTCTGAGCTGTCAGCACAGAGCCCGGCGCGGGGCTCGAACCCACGGACCACAAGATCATGACCTGAGCCGAAGTCGGACGCTTAACTGACTGAGCCACCCAGGCGCCCCAGCATTTATATAACGTGAATGCTCAAGCATTGATCATAAGACATTTTTAAATTTTTAAATATCCACTTCCTTTTCAAACACTGCTGGTGGGATTATAAAATAGTGCAACTTCCTTGGAAAACAGTTTGGCAGTTCCTTAGAGAGTTAAACATGTATCAACCATATGACCCAGATGTTCTATTCCTAGGTATTTATCCAAAAGAAATGAAAGCATATATCCACTAAAAGACTTGTAATTGAACATTCAATAGCAGCTTTATTTGTAATGGCCAAAAAAAATGGAAACAACTCAAATGTCCAACAACAAAGCAACTGTGGATGAGCAACTATGGTGTATCCATATAATAGAATACCACTGAACAATAAAAGGGAATGAACTACTGATACATGTTATAACATGGCTAATTCTCAAAATAATTTTGGTAAGTGAAAGAAGCCAGACCAAAGGAGTATATAATAAAGAATTGTAATATATAGCAACAAAGTGGGTGGTTGACTGGGAGTGGAGGGAACAAGAAAGGCAGAGAGGGATCATAGTGGGTGGGGCAAAAAGAAACTTTGGGGTGATGTATATGTTTGCTGTTTTGCTCATGGTGATACGATCAATCTATAACATCATATCACATCAAAACCTACCAAATGTATATTTTATATATGTGCAGTTTACAGTATGTCAATTATACCTCAATAAAGCTGTAAAATTTTTTTGTCAGTTATAGAAACAAGTTATATAAGCAAGACTTCTCTACTAAACAGTATTTTTGAAAATCATGTATTAGTAAATCAAATAGTTTTCTCATGTCTAAATTGTTCTTAAGTTGCTCTTCTGTGTTTTGGTTTTGTTACCACAGAGGCCAGCCAAGAGCCCAAGAACAGCATTTCAGGTATACAATATAGTGATTCATCACTTCCATACAACACCATGTGCTCATCTCAACAAGTGCATCACCTGTTTAACCCTAATCCTCATCACTTATTTAAACCATCCCCCACCCCCCCCCCATCTCCCCTCTGGTATCTCTAGCATTTTAAAGGTATTATATAAATGTTTTCCAATTAATATTATTAAGTTTACTCAAGACCATAGACTTAAAAATGTAGTAGGGCATATTCTAAAAACATTTGTTGGAGGGAGAGAGGAGAGCTGTCTGGAAAAGATAGTAATAACTTGAAGTAAATTTAGGTAGAACACTAGGATGTTCATTAAAAGCCAGGAATTGGCTTTTAATAATTACCTCATTTGATGAAATGGGGAATGGATATGGTAGGCAGAATAAAGCCCCCTTCCCCAAAGATTTCCACAGTTCTAACCCACAGAACCTGTTACTATGTTATGTTAGAGGCAAAAGGGACTTTGCACCTGTGATTGAATTAAGGGTCTTGAGATGGGGAGATAATCCTGGATTGTCCAAGTGGGTACAAAATAATTACACGGGTTTTTGTAAGAAGGCAGGGTCGCCTGCAGGCTCAGTCAGTTAAGTGTCTGACTTGATTTCAGCTCAGGTCATGATCTCCTGGTTCATGGGATTAAGCCCTGTGTCAGGCTCCACACTAAGAGCAGGAGGCTGCTTGGGATTCTCTCTCCCCGCCCCCACCCCCACCCCTCCCCGTTTCTCTGCCTCTTCCCCGTGCACACATGTTCTCCCTCTTAAAAAACAAATAACAAAACAAAGGCATAAGTGTCAGAGACAGAGAATGAGATATGACAACGGAAGAAGGATCAGGGAGATGCAACATTGCTAGCTTTAAAGTTGGAGGAAGGGGAATGAGCCAAAAAATGTGCAAGGCCTCTGCTGAAAAAGGCAGGGAACAGATTCTCACCTAGAGCCTCCAGGAAGAATATAATCCTGATAACACCTTGATTTTAGCCCAGTTAAATTCATGTTGGATTTCTGTCCTCCAGAACTGTAAGATAATAAATTTGTGTTGTTGTAAGCCAAAAAGTTTGTAGTAATTTGTTAGAGCAGCAATAAGCACACCAAATTAGGGTAAGGAGGACACTAAGATCCCCCTAACATCATCACCAAAAATAAAAAGATTCCATTTTATAGACAGGCAACCACACTTTGACTTCTCCATCTTCTATCCCTTTATTTCAGTTATTTTATATGGATTTGTTGTGTTTGTTACTTGATTAGCATCCCTCCTACCCTGCTTGCCATGGTGCAATTCAAATCCCAACTTTCAAATTTCCTCAACTGGAATCCTTCTCCTCTGAACTGCTAGTACAGATAGAAGTATCTTTGTTTTTGTTTCCTGACTGCCTTAGCTCTCAAACACAAAAAAAACTTTTTGAAACGACCATGTGAGGTTTGAAATATGGTGTACCAGGTGATAAACATTAAAACAAAGATGCCAACAATGCCATGCCTCAGAGTCATCAGAGAGGCTGTTTCTCAGGAACAGAGAAAATAGAGCATAAGCTCTTTGGAGGGCAGGGGGCATGCCTGATTTTATACAACCCTCAGAACTAGGTGCAGTACTACTAGCTACTACTGTGCTTGGCTAGAAGCTGAAACTTAGTTCTATACTAGTAACCAACCAGGACAAGTTTTTGTAGAATTTGGCACTTACACGCTTCACAACCTCAAAAACCTGTGTGGAAAGGGGTATCCATAGGAACATTTGGTGGTTTTTAAAAATGTCTGTTCCTGATTTCTAAATAGATATAGTTTGATCAAAATGTGAGTAATTAGGGGCACCTGGCTGGCTCAGTCAGTGGAGCATGTGATTCTTGATTTGGGGGTTGTAAGTTCAAGACCCACTTTGAGTGTAGAGATTGCTTACAAGTAATCTTTTTAAAAATGATTTTAAAAATCTTTTTAAAAATGTAATTAAATCCTTTTGGACAGAGCCTAAAAAATACATATTTTTTCTCAAATAAAATATTTTTCTGTTTAACAAAGTGACTTACAGGACACTAAAAAGATTAATAATAAGATTTCTGATGATACTTGTAGTTTTAAGATGTGTTATAATTCTCTAAAGTTTTATGTGCTTAAAATATAATAAAATGTTATGTTATATACTCCCCAAACATGGAAAAGATATTAATATATTAAAATATACCTGGTTTTCTTTAATTGTATCAGAAGGTAATCACTAGATGGTAAATTCCTTCACACATCATGGTTTTGCTCCCTAAGATATTCACAGGCACATATTTTTTATATCATGATGGGAACTGGGCTATTTGTTTCTGTAAAGAAAATGGGAAACATTTAATTGAGGAATTAGGATGATATGGAACCTGGGACTACATGGGTGTTTCAAGTAGTGGGTAAAAAAAAAAAGCAACAAATGTTCAGCTAGAAATAAGTTATTTTATTTTAAAACACATACAGATTAATAAATATTATTGGAAAACTTAATAAATAGCCTTTTTTATTTACATAAGGCAATTACAACATGCTATGACTATTTCTATAAAGCAAAAGATAAGCAAGTCTTAGCCATTGACAAATGTGTGTATGTATGCTAATTGGAAGCTCCCCTGATACATTTACAGGAAAAAACTTATGCAGTCAATCAACATTTTACATTTTTTATCTAGTCTTCTTCTCTTTCACGATTATATTCCATTTTACAAGAAAGTAATAGTTGTCATTTAAAAAGGCAACAACACTCAGGAATGCTACTGGAAAACAGTACCTTTAAATTATTCCAAAGTGCAAAAACACTGACATAGAGGTGGGGGGAGGGAATTAGTACATTCTGACAAAGAAAAGAAACTTTTCAACGTGACCTTTTGGCACTAGTGGTTTGGGAGCTCCTGACATTTACCTGGTGTCAGGTAATTCATGGTCAGGGTTGAGCTGCTTGGAAGCAGGAATTTCAGCATCATTCCTAACAAATTTAACACAACAGAATCAATCTGGTTCACAGGTCATTGAATCTTCTGCAGAACATAAACATATGCAGAATGTCAGAAAATCTTATCACATCATCAGAATGTGATCTTTCAGTGCAGCTTTTAAAAGTCCCTGTTTAACCTTCACGTTTTATAATAGAATATATAAAACCCTTCCTTAAAAAAAAAAAAAGAAAAATTAAAGCTTCATGGAATCGTGCAAACTTTACACCCAGCACTTCCTTTGCTTACTCAGTGCTTGAAGCTGCATGTCTAAAGCACAGTCCTGAGCATACAGGATGCCCAGTGCAAGCTGAGTTTCCACTTCACCACTCCAGAGCAATCCTACACATAACACTCTTGTCGGAGGCTACCAGCACACGCTAAAAGTGTGAGTGCTCTAAAACAGGTGATTTGGAGAACCATCTCACCCCTTTAGAGGTAGAGAAACTGAGGCACAGAAAGGTTAAGTGACTCACCTATAGTTGCACAATTCAAGGAAAAATAGAGAAAAGAACAAATAAATCTTTCTCCCTGGCTCATGCTCTGGGGTCCTAGACAATGCTTTTTATCACATTGGGTACATCTGAAATAGATTTATTTACATGATCATTGTTCTACTGAGTATCAACTTTTTACTACACAATAATTTTTGATGTAACATAAAGTTACATTTTTTAAAATATAATTCTCTTGTTGCATTTCACAGCATGTGAGAAATGTATATGAAAATAAACAAGTAGTGATACTGAGCCAAATTCTCATTCTCATTCCTATAATTCTTAATCTTTTCAAGTATATGATGGAGGTATAAGAATCCGGCCAGATGTGAAAAATCACCAATAAACTAAAGGACAGACCCTTAAAATTCATCACCAGTACAACTGTGAGGTGGAAGTGAGGAATACAGAAAATTGAGGTATTTTATATGATAAACTGTTTTATGGTGTGACTGGTGTGCAACTTGATCTTTTCTCTTTCCAACTCAAGTTAACAGGCTTCTAGCTATGACTATGAGTAAAACATATGAAAAACTAACATGGACATGTCCTTGGGAAGAAGATCAATACTAAGTTGTTAATGTTACATTTTTGGTCCCTGAGAAGGCGGAACACCAAGATTCCATCTAATCCTGCTTGATGGGTGAACTACTTCCTTGGTTTCAAACACAGTGAGAAGGATAACTCCTTCAGACCACTGGAACCAATCAGACAGTCATGAACAGATCTAAATTGAAGCATTTTTCTCTTTCCAGTTTCCTACTCAGTCATAAGAGGTCTAAGTCAGGATCAAGTAGGCATCAAAAAAGAGCAATGGCCATGGCTCTGTAGACAATTGGAGCACTTTCTCCACTATTCTAGATTAGTTGAGCAGCTTGGAAAAGAGAGGTACCATCTCCCAATAAGAACTAGGCAGCCATCAATACCTTTGGTCTCCATGGACCAAAGTGCTTGTCTACACCTGGAAGACACTGCATATCAGTGCTTTACAAATGTCTAGGAACTAGCTTCTAGAAGTGAGCACAGTATTTACAAAGAGTGAAGCTGTCAAGGAAGAAGGAAGATGAGGGGTGACTGTACACGTTAATAGTGTTCTGACAGACATGAAACCCAAAGAAAAAGAACAAAGACCAACCTACTACAGCTGGAATGAACTTCTGGAGTTAATACTGAGTATAACAAACTGGCTTGAAAAGTAGGAATTGAAAGAATATTTCTTATTGCTGAACCAAGAGCAGCAAAGTGTATTTCACTAACATTCTAATGTGAAAATACTATAGTGACATCTGACTGAAGAACGAGTTATGAGCAGTTCTTATTCCTTGTGTGGCAAGAAGCAGACTACCCTTCCTCTCAAGGACCTTCTCTACAGAGATGGAATAGTCCTCTAGAAGAACAAAATGCCCAGGGTGGTCTCAGAATCCTTAATAGGCCCTACACTTGATCAATTAGCAAAACAGAAAGCAATCTTTTCAAATGCAAAGATTCAGATGAAAAAACAAAGCATTGTCCAAGTAGCAGAGGAGAGAAACGGCTTATTTAAGTATCCAGAGTAAATTTGCAAATTGTGATCAGAAACATAAGATTTTAGAGAGGCTTGAAAACAAGTAGGCGGTAGGTAAATTTCTTCTTAGTTTATCAGAGATAAAGCCCAAGGAATAGTATAATCATGAAAATGTTTCATATGTATTTACTTTTGGAGAGACCAATGAGACCCATTCCCATTCTAGCTCCTCCCAAACTCTCACTTTGAGGCCTTTTTTTTCTTTGCAATTCCAAATGAATTATGAAAACATGAATTTATAAAATATATATATATATATATATATATATATATATATATATATATATATATATAAATAAAATTAAATCAGAAGTTATATGCTCTATGTCAAACTTGAAAATTGGGCTCTTTAGACTGGTCATGCCCATTTGAGGCTAGAGTCACACACTTGAAATACAATCCTAAGAACTTTGTCCCACTGGAAGGAAAGCTGTTCATCCCACCAAAATAATCTGCTAAACCTGGGAGAGTCCAACTGTTCCAGAACAAGTCATCCTTAAGAGGAGATCAGCTATTACTACTTTCAGATTTTGTTTTGCTATAAACAAAACAAAACAAAACAAAACAAAACAAAACAAAACAGGGATGATCATCCAGAAAATACCACTGCTGAGTATCCATGGTGTAACCGTGAACTAAAATATAATGAGGAACACTAATAGATGAATTTAAACTAAGCTTCAACTGTAAGCTGTAACAAAATAAACAAGATAATTTCCTTAAGACACATGAACTTTCTCAGTATACTTTTGTTCACCACATGTATTCTTTTAATGTCTCAAACTCCTTATGTAGGAAACTATTATACTGACACTGCTACATGATATTTTCAGAAAGTTCAGTTCAATAAATTAAGGCTTGCATTCCTAAAAATACCTGATAATAAAAAAACCCAAATCTTTAGGAGCTGATAAAAAAAAGTGAGGGACTTTTTGAGTATTTATTAACTGTCAGTTAATGTAAGATTAAAAATTTTTTAAACAATTTTGTTGCTGCTCTTAGTTCACTAATCACTGACAACTCATGCCATCACATCTACTTTTAATTCATAAAGGTGTTCTTCACTGTATGTTAAACTATCCTCATTTTATTTAGCCTCTTTTATTTAGCCTTTTATTTAGCCTCCCCACACTTTAGGGAACAATTTCTTTGGTCTTTAGAAATGTTCTTTTTGCCTGAAAAAATATTTTTTTCCTTAGTGAGTAACTTTAATTGGGTATTATTAAATGTGATATTCTAGTTCGCTAATTCTGCCTTACCCAATCCCATTTTCCAACTTGGCACAGTTCCCTATTTAGATAAAACATTGCATATGAAGTACATGATATCTTGATGAAATAATTTGCATCACTTTGTGCTTTGCTCCCACTTACTATACATAGGAGGTTACTATAAACAGACAAATGATCTCTTTGATCCAAATACTGGCATATTTAGTGGCTATTTTGCATTTCAGAAGATTAATAAGAGGTTGGGTGAGGAATTGTAGGGTGCTCTGCCATCTCAAACAACAGGGAGATGGCTAAATTAATTGTTTTCATTTTAGAAGAAATTCTTTTGAAAACTTACTTTGTATGTTCCAATTTTCAGAAACTTGCCTGAGCTTGACTGTGTCTTTTAACCTGTTCCTGTATTATAGGGAACCTGACATATGTGCTATTGAACAGTTACTCTCTCATCTAACAACCTTATTATCAAGTTGAATAATTTATTTCTTTGGAATGGCCACAATGGTCACTGAAAGAGAATGTGGATATATTTGATACTGGGTCCCAGTTACATAGATTAAATACAAATAAAATACCTTATGCTACTTAAGTCAACTGTCTTTAATTGGACAATAAATACATGCTAAAAAGGTCAATTTGCTCTTATGTGTCTTTCACTGTGACTTTCTTCCAACAAATGAATATACTGTTATTTCTAACTGCTCTATACATTTATATTTTGAATAGTGAAATATTAAAGTATAATCAAAGAGTTATTCTAAGAGAACATACACATAGTAATAGTCAAATTAAGTGAAGAGTTCAAGTGATAAAGGCACTGAAATTGATTTGAGCTATTGAAAGTCATCCTATAAATGGAACTCTGCATCATGTCCACTCATTCTCTCTATGTTCAATTAAAATGTCTTGGAGTAGGAGGTGGGAGAGTCAGCTCATTAGCGGATTAAAAACAATTAAATGTATATACTTCTTATTTGGATGAGGTACCTGAATTTTATACATGCTTAATGCAAAATAACACAACTATAGACACATTTACTGTATAGTCAGACTATAAGACAACAATTTCCCCCATTTCCAAAGTAATCTTCTAAGTAACAATATCTGCTCCCCTGCAAAGACTAACCGGAAAGAGCCCAACTTTATTTTCTATTAAATAATGTTAAAATATTGTTAAAGGAAATAGTATTCATGAAAGCTTCCAGGTTAATGGCAATGAACATGAGATTCCTCTCATCAGAGAGAGATGATGCCCAGACAACCATTTAGCAACTTTAGACTGCAGAGGGCTGGGCCCCTACTTGGATGCTGAGCGATGCTCCCTACTGTCCACCAGACCACCCATTAATATGCAAGCAACTTTAATACCAGTGATTAGGGTCTCTTCTACTTCACATCAAATTAGGACCAGAAACCACATCCATTTCCTATTCCTTGAGCCACCCACCCCCCTGTTGCATCCTAGTCTGTTTTCATATTAGATTTGTTCATCTCCCCAAGGTTGAAATTGAACTCTTTGAACACCTGTATAAGGACAATCCCAACAGAGACAGTAGTGAACCCACAGGCCATACCCAAGAAGTCCACCAGGCCCACGTTGCTCCATTCCCGAAAGAGGATGGCCGAGGCTAACAGGACGAGGGTGGTGAATACGACGTAATAGATGGCCCCGAACACAGAGGAGTCGAAGCACTCAAGTGCCTTGTTGATGTACCTGAACTGGACAATGATGCTGCAACCAAGCACGGCGAGGAGCACCAGGCACAGGCAGAGTGCCCGTTGACTGGATGGGTTGTTGTGGAAGATGTCTTGGGCTGCCAGCCCGATGCCCTTGGTGGAAGGCACGGTGAAACTCCCCAGCAAAGAGCAGATACTGATGTAGACCATGATGTTGGTAGGCCCATGGGCTGGTGCAATCCAAAAGATGAGCAGTAGCAGCATAAGGAGCACGATACACAAATAGCCCACAAACACTGGAAAACAGACAATTTTCTTACTTTGGAGTCAATTCAACAAACCCTAGGCAGAATGTGGTCCAGTGTGTGTGGCCAGAGTGGGAGGGTTCTTCAGGAACATGTGGGGTAGTTGTGGCTGTTGCAGTGATTTAAGGGCTACATATAGTGGGCCAAGGCCAGGGGCCCTGAGATGTGGAGACAGTACCACACAAAAATCTCATTCTTCTCACAACTTCTGAGGGTCTCCTTGGACTTGTAAGTGACAAATGTGCTTATAATTATCAGAGCCTAGAACCCAGTTATATATAAAACAAAATAATTTTTGCATATATTTAATATGCACTGAATTTTTCAGAACTTCATTAAGAACTTCATCCCATTGCTGACAACAATATCCCCTGAATGTTTGAGTTAATAGCACGACACTCCACATGAGTCTTTATTTACAGCTCCCAGGCTCTCAGCAACTCCACAAGGCATGGGGTCTACTGGTATGTCTTCTATAGTTGTACCTGAGCATTCTATTTTATTATAAAGTACTATCCTGCTATTTCTCCTTCATATTACAATTAAGGCTTTATTTGCTTTGAAGTTATGTGTACAAAAGGAGGTTGTAATTTCTAATTCAATCTGAGATTATAAAGGAGGTGTTAGAAGCTGGGCCTGACAGGGCTAGGAACAGCCTGGACATGCACTAGGCAGGCTGTGGCTCTTCCTCAAACGTAAGAAGAAAAAAGAACTACGGAGCCCTGTTCTGAGGGAAGATTCAGGAAGATGACCTTAAAATTTCTTCTGAGGCAATTCTTTGACAAAAAAATTCATAATGTTTTTTTAACCTTTAGAAAAAAAATTTAAAAACTTAGAAGCCTCTTGGGGTGCCTAGGTGACCCAGTTGGTTAACCATTCAGCTCTTAATTTCAGCTCAGGTCATAATCTCACAATTCGTGAGATCAAGCTTCACATTGGGCTCTGCACTGGCAGCATGGAGCTTGCTTGAGATTCTCTTTGTCCTGAGCATATAAGCACGTGAGCTCTCTCTCTCAAAATAAATAAACATTAAAAAAAACTTAGAAACCTCTTTAATTTATAAGTGGCTAGAATAGGGGCACCTGGGTGGCTCAGTCAGTTAAGTGTCTGATTTCAGTTCAGGTCATGATCTCGCGGTCCGTGGGTTCAAGCCCCACGTCAGGTTCTGTGCTGACAGCTCAGAGCCTGGAGCCTGCTTCAGACTCTGTGTCTCCCTCTCTCTGTTCCTCCCCTACTTGCATTCTGTCTCTCAAAAATAAAATAAACATTAAAAAAAATTTATAAGTGGCTAGAATAACATCATTTTATATTCCAGGTTAAAACACGTTATTCATGTTAAAAAGAAAAATCTTTTAGGGGCACCTGGGTGGCTCAGTCAGCTAAGTGTCCAACTGTTGATTTCAGCACAGGTCATCATCTCACAGTAGTGAGATTGAGCACTACATCGGGATCTGTGCTGACAGTGCAGAGCCTGCCTGGGATTCTCTCTCTCCCCCTCTCTCTGCCCCTCCCTGCTTGAGCACGTGGCTCTTTCTCTCTCAAAATAAATAAATAAACTACAATTTAAAAAAAAGAAAAATCTTTTTGCTACCATCATATTTTCATACCAAATTATTATGGCAGTATTCAAATTAGATATGTTTTTTGTAAAAGTTAAGACCTGAATATACTGGTATCATCCACATTTATCAGAAAGTAAAAAGCCTTTGGATATATTTTTCTGAAAATTACATAAAGTAAATTCTTCAGGATATTCATATCCATTTTTCTGATTTTTTTCATGTTTTTGTACTTTCATTTCTCACAGTTTTGGAAATATTTTGGCTTTTACAGGAGGAAGTAAATATAACAATGCTAAATGTTTAGGGATAAAAAAATTACAGGAAAATACAGTCTTGGTTAATTTCATTATGAATCCCTTTTGAAATTTTACAGATATTTCCACTGCAATGTCATTCACTGCCAATTAAAAGCTATAAAAGAGTGGTGAGGTATTTGTGGCTTAGAGATGTCTGTATTTGGGATATTGGTGTGGATGCAGTTTTGTGCTGGCACGTGTCTAAAATTGTTGGTAAGCAATATAAGATGGTCTGCTGGGAGTAATTTAGAAGAATCTATACTTTAGGCCAGTACAATTATGTAGACTGTTGTTTTTTATAGCATTTGTCATGTCAAAAACATGTAAAAAACTATACAGAGATCTCTATGGGAAATCCAAAGATAAATCAAATTGGGTCTCAGCTCTCAGTTTCACATTACAGGGAAGTGTAGAGGCTTGGGCACAACAGTGGTCCTGAGGGGAACATGGTCCAGACACATTACAGGGAAGTGTAGAGGCTTGGGCACAACAGTGGTCCTGAGGGGAACATGGTCCAGAGCAGATCCCAGGAGGACTGACACAAAAGAGAAGAGACAGTAGGAATGCAGGAAAGGAGGTAGGGTGGGAGTACTGGGAGGTGGCAAGAGGTGACAGGAGGAGGCGTGTGGGGGGTGGTCATAGGAGGTAGGGGAATGGGAAGGCCATGGTAAGTGGGAGGTGGGTGCTCATGGGATTGAGGCCTGAGGGGATGAGGCCGCGTTGAGGGGGCCAGGTGATAAAGGCACCCATGTGCAAGATCCCAGAGGTCCGGAAGAAAGCAGAAGCAGTACTGAACTCCAGGGAGCAGGGATGCAAGGTCCAGAACCACCAGACCTCCTCCCACTCCTGGGGCAGCAGGAGAGCAGGGGATGCTATAAAGTGTAGGGCACAGCAATGGCCACTCATGTGCAAAGTCAAACACAGGGTCTGTGAAAACAGACCATAGGTAGGCCAACCCAAGCCCAGGCCTGGATCACACTGGAGACAGACAAGCTCTCTGGCACCTTTGCTAGAAAGGAGTTACCTGGGTTAGTCAGCTTCTCTTCCAGCTCAGCCTGAGTGGTCACACTCTCAGATTTCGGGGAGTGGATAATCAGTACAACAGAACCTGCACAGCTTAGCAGACATCCCAACTTGCCCAAGATGTTGAGCTTTTCCTTTAGAAGATAAGAAGCTAAAATGGACCTTTGTTTAAAAAAAGAGAGAGAGAAATCGTTAAAATTTAATACTATCTGACCTGTTTCTACTAACTGTAGTTATTTTAGAAAAGCCGTATTTTCTTGACAGCCATATTCATTTTTAACTTAGTTTTTAAGAGTAGAAAAGATTAGGAATTTATTGAAATTATTAAACACAAAGGATTTTCATACCAATACCATGCAGTCAATACATAATGACTCTTAACTCATACTGCTATACATTATTTCAGTAGATATGAAATAGATCAGAATAGAAAAATAAGTCATCATTCATAAAATGAGGTTTTATGGTTAAATAAAAATATTCTTTCCTTACTTATTTTTGTTTATTTATTTATTTTGAGAGAGAGAGAGAGTACGTGTACAAGTGGTAAAGGGGCAGAGAGAAAGGGAGAGAGAATCCTCGCTGACAGTGCAGAGCCTGATGTGGGACTCAATCGCACAAACTGCAAGATCATGACCTGAACCAAAACCAAGAGTCGGATGCCTAACTGACTGAGCCACCCAGGTGCCCTGTTTCCTTATTTTTAAAAGCAAACAATCAAAGAAACTATGTTAAGTGGGAAAGTAGGATATGAAAACTGTTAAAATAATTATAAGGCATTCATGATCAAAACACGTCAGTTAAAACAAATTAAGAAAATGCACAAACAAGAAAAAAACCAAAATGCTAATAGTAATTACATTATGGTAGGAGTATGGGTGATTGGGTATTTTTCTCTTCTATAATACCTCAAATATTTAAAATGTGGTCACATTATTTTTTAATGCAAAAAAAAATCTTAAAACATCTACAATTTTTTAAAAAAGTTTTTGTTTTGTTTTGTTTTTTTAATTAAATAGGCTCCACGTCCAACATGGGGTCTGAACTCATGACCCAGAGATCAAGAGTCGCATGCTCTACCTACTGATTGATCCAGCCAGGCACCCCAAAATCTCTATAATCTTAAGGTTGGTAATATGTTTCCTTTTTTTTTTTTTTTTAATTTACATCCAAGTTAGTTAGCATATAGTACAATAATGATTTCAGGAGTAGAATCCGGTGATTCATCCCCTACATATAACACCCAGTGCTCATCCCAATAAGTGTCCTCCTTAATGCCGGCTGCCCATTTATCCCATCCCTATATTTCTCCATATTTAAGAGTCTCTTATGTTTTGTCTCCCTCCCTGTTTTTATACTATTTTTGCTTCCCTTCCCTTATGTTAATCTGTTTTGTATCTTAAATTCCACAGGAGTGAAGTCCTATGATATTTGCCTTTCTCTGACTAATTTCGCTTAGCACATTACCCTCTAGTTTCATCCACGTTGCTGCAAATGGCAGGATTTCATTCTTTTTGGTTGCTGAGTAATACTCCATTGTGTATATATATACACACACACCAAATCTTCTTTATTCACCGGTTGATGGACATTTGAACTCTTTCCATACTTTGGCTATTGTTGATAGTGCTGCTATAAACATTGGGATGCATGTGCCCCTTTGAAACCGCGTACCTGTATCCCTTGGATAAATACCTAGTAGTGCAATTGCTGGGTCGTAGGCTAGTTCTATTTTTAATTTTTTGAGGAACCTCCATACTGTTTTCCAGAGTGGCTGCACCAGTTTGCATTCCCACCAGCAATGCAAAAGCATTCCTGTTTCTCTGCATCCTCGCCAGCATTTGTTGTTGCCCGAGTTGTTAATTTTAGCCATTCTGACAGGTTTGAGGTGGTATCTCATTGTGGATTGGATTTGTATTTCTCTGATGTTGACCATTTTTTCCATGTCTGTTAGCCATCTGGCTATAGATGACTATCTTTAGAAAAGTGTCTATTCACAGGGGCACCTGGGTGGTTCAGTCAGTTGAGTGTTGGACTTCGGCTCAGGTCACGATCTTGAGGTTCGTGAGTTGGAGCCCCGCATCGGGCTCTGCACTAACAGCTCGGGGCCTGGAGCCTGCTTCAGATTCTGTGTCTCCCTCTCTCTCTGCCCCTCCCCCACTCACACTCTGTCTCTCTCAAATATAAATAAATATTTTTTAAAAAGTGTCTATTCAGTCTTTTGCCCTTTTTTTCACTGGATTATGGTTTTTGGGTGTTGAGTTTGATCAGTTTTTTTAATAGATTTTGGATACTAGCCCTTTATTTGCAAATATCTTCTCACATTCAGTCGGTTGCCTTTTAGTTTTGCTGATTGTTTCCTTCGCTGTGCAGAAGCTTTATATCTTGATTAGGTACCAATAGTAGTTCATTTTTGCTTTTGTTTACCTTGCCTCTGGAGACGTGTTGAGTAAGAAGTTGCTGTGGCCAAGATCAAAGAGGTTTTTGCCTGCTTTCTCCTCAAGGATTTTGATGGCTTCCTGTCTTAAGCTTAGGTCTTTCATCCATTTTGATTTTATTTTTGTGGATGGTGTAAGAAAGTAGTCCAGATTCATTCTTCTGCATGTTGCTGTCCAGTTTTCCCAACACCATTTGCTGAAGAGACTGTCTTTTTTTCCATTGGATACTCTTTCCTGCTTTGTCAAAGATTAGTTGGCCACACGTTTGTGGGTCCATTTCTGGGATCTCTATTCTGTTCCATTGATCTGAGTGTCTGTTCTTGTGCCAGTACGATACTGTCTTGATGATTACAGCTTTGTAGTACATCTTGAAGTCTGGAATTGTGATGCCTCCAGCTTTGGTTTTCTTTTTCAAGATTGCTTTGGCTATTCGGGGCCTTTTCTGGTTCCATACAAAGTTTAGGATCATTTGTTCTAGCTCTGTGAAGAATGCTGGTATTACTTTGATACGAATTCACTGAATATGCAGATTGCCTTGGGTAGTATCGACATTTTATTTTTTATTTTATTTTATTTTATTTTTATTTATTTATTTATTAAAAAAAAATTTTTTTTAACGTTTATTTTTGAGACAGAGAGAGACAGAGCATGAACGGGGGAGGGTCAGAGAGAGAGAGGGAGACACAGAATCCGAAACAGGCTCCAGGCTCTGAGCTGTCAGCACAGAGCCCGACGCGGGGCTCGAACCCACGGACTGCGAGATCATGACCTGAGCCGAAGTTGGACGCCCAACCGACTGAGCCACCCAGGCGCCCCAGTATCGACATTTTAAGAATATTTGTTCTTCCAACCCATGAGCATTGGAATATTTTTCCATTTTCTTGTGTCTTCTTCAATTTCTTTCATAAACTTTCTATAGTTTTCAGTGTATGGGTTTTTCACCTCTTTGATTAGGTTTATTCCTAGATATTTCATGGGTTTTGTTGGATAATATATTTCTTATTTCTCTGTATAACATCAGTATACACTTTGAATTGGAAAACCAAGACTTTTAGTTATCATGGGACTAGTAATTGTCACTTTGTTGTTGTCTATGCCAAATGCGCTCAGAGAACATGAATATCCATGAGGAAGGCACACCAGACCCAGATATACTGGATTATTTCCTTTTTAATCCTTGTTTACAGATAAAAAAGCTGAGCCTCAGAAAGGATTAGCACTGAACCCAAGGCCACAGAAAGCTAACAAGAGGTGAAATCATGGTGATGACATACACATAAAGCCAAAGCTCCAACTTTTTCCATATACCACTTGTGTCTTTACCCCTACACAGCCTGGCCCTCAAGGAAACCTTGGCAATGTACTTGGAGAAATAAATAACATCACTAAAAGAACCAACAAATGATGTTAGAATACACAACTGGGTGTTAAATTGAGGGGCTCCTCATAGCTGCACACAGAAGTGGAAACCAGAGGACTGGGAAGCTCTCAGGGCAAGAGATGAGCCTGGAATGATAAGCAGGCTATGCCACAGTGGAAAGTGGCTGCCATGCATGAAAGCAGAGAGGCAGCTATGAGCCTGAACCACAAGGCCAACTCATCTCTTAGTCCACTGTAAAATACCAGAGTACAAATTAAATAGTACTGCAAAATAGTTTATTACTCAGTTTCCAAGATGAGGGGTCATAGCAACCACTATACAATACACTATGCGGAGCCACACAGGGAACCACAAGGGTTGGTCATGAGATGGGGGAAAGGAAGAACCTATCGTGGTTTCTGTGAGAAGGAATGGGGAGGAAGGGTAAGCCCAGGTTTAGAATTGGCTAATGTGATTAATTTCAAGACTCTGGGGCATAGGGGCTCTCCCTAGTTGTCTCATACCTGGCCCTGGGGAGATTAGGCTCTGGATTAGTTGGTTTACATTTGAAAAGAATGCCTCCCCCACCTAAGGGGTGATAAATGGGGGAGAAGGCCAAGGCAAGGTGACTTGGGCTTATTATTGGATTGTTCAGAACTAGGTGTGTTTAGCACATGCATGTAGGGCAGATGTTAAAACATCAAGTTTAGAGAAGTTAGAAACATAGTATAGTACTGTCTCATTTAAGGACACATGAAGAAAGGATTTGGGCAACTAATTACCTCTGAGTCTATTCCTCATTAAGAATTAGTCCTTGCCCTCCCCTCTGTGGCTAGGAATGAACAACCCCATGGTGGCTGCGATGGAGGCGGAGTATCTACCTAACAGGCCTCCGCAGCACGAAATCACCAACTATTCAATTCAAAACCTTTCTCTTATTGCTTTTCCTGGGCTGCAATCATTAGAGCCTATTGGCTTCTGAGCTGAGATTAGATGAAAGGCAATCACGAATCAACAAACTGTCCCATAGGCCCAACCCAGACTATCTACTTTTGTAATTAATGTCTTACTGTACCACAGTCATGTCCACGTGTTTTGTCTGGTCCATGGCTACCTTCCACTACAACACTAGAGTTGAGCAGTTGCAACAGAGCCCATACGGCCCACAAACCATAAGGTATTTGCCATCTAGCCCTTGAGAGAAAACGTCTGCCACCCTCTAAGTTAAATGGTTAAATGTTCAGTGAAACTGATGGCATAGCTACCTGGAGAGCTGGTCTGAGATGTAGCTACAAGTTACATGTTGGCATCAGGGCCACAACACAGAGAAGCAGTGTCTGCACTGGTGAGGGTGGGGGTGGGAAGGTGAAGTGGGGAACAGTGTGATAAAGAAAAGGCAACAGAAAGAGGAAGAAAGAAACTTAATGCCAAGAGTCAATAAATTATCTCAATAAACATATAGCAATAGGAAACAAACAAAATGTGCTATTCACAATAGCTAAAACATGGAAGCAACCAAGTGTCCACTGATGGATGAAAGGATAGACAAAATGTTGTCTATATTGGGGCACCTGGGTGGCTCAGTCGGGTAAGTGTCTGACTTCAGCTCAGGTCATGATCTCATGGTTTGTGAGTTTGAGCCCCGCATTGGGCTCTGTGCTGACAGCTCAGAGCCTGGAGCCTGCTTCAGATTATGTGTCTCCCTCTCTCTCTGCCCCTCCCCCACTCACACTCTGTCTGTCTCTCTCACAATAAACATTAAAATTTTTTTTTAATAAAAAATAAAAAAATAAAAATGGGCAAGATGGTAAATTTTATGTCTATTCTGCCACAATAAAAAAAAAATTTCTTTAAGTGTTCAGAGAGCAGGAGAGTGCTCATGTTCCCATGAGGGTGGCCATTCAGAGAAAATTTAGGTTATGAGAAGGAAACATATACCATGGGAAGAATCACTTACACACACATAAAAATGCTGTGGAATTAGGAGTCTGAGTTTAGGAAAACTCAGGGATTTACTAGATTGACTAGATATTTTATTATTTATTATATTTACTATAATCTACCTATCTATATTATTAAAATAAAATCAAATTAACTTTTTAAGAGAGCAACTTATGACAAGTTTATTTGGCAAAGTAAATAAAAGTCAGACTTTTTTTTTACTTGAGAGTGCATGTAAATATATTAGTGATATAAACAACAACCTTTTCAGAGTATGTTCTCTTTTTACTTACCTACTGAAAAAAATTTTTTTAAGTTTGAGAGAGACAGAGATAGCACAAGTGGGAGAGGAGCAGAAAGAGAGGGAGACAGAGAATCTCAAGCAGGCTCCATGCTGCCAGCACAGGGCCTGATGTGGGGCTTGAACTCATGATACTGCAAGATCATGACTTGAGCTGAAATCCAGTCAGACGCTTAACCTACTAAGCCACCCAGGAGCCCCTACTTACTTATTTACTTGGGGCAAGAAATGAATCTTTGTATCTATATGATTCAAATAGTATTTTCTAAAACAAATGTTGGAAGAAATTGATGCTGCATTTCTAAGACAGTGGTAGCTACAAACATTTTTCAAATGACAGCATTAATAAACACTTAGTGGATATGTTATTAGGAGGTTGCTAAAAAAAATGAAGGTTAACTTTTTCAAATGATTTGTCTTTCCTCTTCTAACAGTATCTTGTGTCATACTGATGAGTACCAAATTATTTGCCCCAATTTTATTATAAACAATGTTACAACATAAAAGGCAATTTAAAAATTTAAAAACGACAAAATCTCTCCATGCTGTCAAACACTTATTTACTTTCTAACATTCTCCTCAGTTCTATCCATATACACATATTTTTCCTTGAACTCACAATGGGCTCCATCATGCTGTTTGTTCCCCCTCATCCACTGCTTCTCTAGGAAATTTACTTGTGAAAATACTTAGGACAGTTTATGGAACATGAAGCACAATAAATGTGGTTCTCTTTCATTTATAAAACCATTTAAGTATGTTATAAAACTGAAATTGTCTTTGAATATTCAATATCATTTGACATTTATATTGGTACATATACATATATCAAATATTTCCCCCTAATCATTTTCTAAGATTCTGTTCCTCAAAACTGGACTCTCGCTTAAAGATCAAACACTTGGATGACTCTGGATATCCACTGCCATTATGCCTTCTGAAAGTCTATATTAGTTTAAATTGAATAGACAGTTTTTCTATTTTCTTTCTTTTTCACAGTTTTACTGAGATACAATTAACATAATACAAAATTCACCCATTTAAAGTGTATATGTAAAGTGTATGGAATAGAATTACACATCGATCACCACAATCAATTTTAGAACAAACTTTAGTATGCCAAAAGCAACTCTTTAGGACTCCTTAGCCATAACTCGCCATGCTCCCTCATGCATACATCCCTAAGCAACCACAAATCTACTTTTTGTTTATATATATTTCCCAATTCAGGACATTTCATATACATGAGATCACATAATGTATAAATGGCTTATTTCACCTAGAATAAAGCTTTCAAGGTTTATCTATGTTATAATGTATATAAGCAATTCATGTATTTTATAATAATATCCCATTGTATGAACACACCATCTATTATATATCCTTTAAATTTTTTTGAATGTTTACTTATTTTTGAGAGATAGAGAGCGCACGTGAGCAGGGGAGGGGCAGACAGGGAGATACAAAATCCGAAGCAGGGTGCAGACTCCAACCTGTCAGCACAGAGCCTGATGTGGGGCTCAAGCTCACAGACAGCGAGATCATGACCTGAGGTGAAGTTGGATGCTTAACCAACTGAGCCACCCAGGCACCCCTATTATATATCCTTTCTCACTTGATGGACATTTGAGTTGGTTCCACTTTTTGTCTGTAATGAATAATTCTACTATGGGCATTTGCATACAAATATTTCTATAGACATATATTTTCATTTCTCTTGGGAATTTACTTAGCTGTGATTTGCTAGATCATATGGTAACTCTATGTTTAACTGTTTGAGAAATTGCCAGGCAATTTTCCTAAGTAGCTGCAACAGTTTGCATTCCCACCAGCATTGTAAAAGGTTTCCATTTACTACAAGTTCTAGCCAACACTTGTTAATATCCTTCTTTATGAATATAGCCATCCTAGCAGAGGTAATATCTCATTATGGTTGATCTGCATTTCCCTGTTGGCTAATGATGTGTATTACTTAATAGGTTTATGAGCCATTTCTAGATCTTTGGAGAAAGGTACACTCAGATCTTCTGCCCATTTTTAATTTGAGTTATTTGTCTTTTTATCAATGACTTGTTATGTAGTCTAAATACGAGTTCCCTATTAGATATATAACTTCAAAACTTTTCTAATATTCTGTCAGTTGACTTTTCACTTTTTCTTTTCCAGCTTTATTTATATACAATTGACAACAGTATGTAAGTTTACAACATACAATGTGTTGATTCAATACACTTATACATTGCAAAATGATTGCCACCAGTGTTAGCTAATACCTCCATCATGTCACATAATTTCCACTTTTTTTTATCTGTATGTGTGAGAGCATCTAAGAACTCTTCTCTTAGTAACATTCAAGTATATAATACAGTATTAACTATAATGACCATGCTGTACACTGAATCCCAGAATTTTTCATTTTCTAACTAGAAGTTAGTATACTTTGACCAACGCATCCCATTTCCCCCACATCCCACCTCTCATACCCACCAGTCTATTTTTTCTTTTTTTTAAGTTAAAATCCAGTTAGTTAACATACAGTGTAATATTAGTTTCATGTGTACAGTGTACTGATTCCACACTTTCATACAACACCACTTGCTCATCACAACAAGTGCACTCCTTAATCCCCATCACCTATTTAATACATCCCCCTACCCACCTCCCCTCTGGTAACCATGTTTGTTCTCTACAGTTAAAAGCCTTTTTCTTGGTTTGCCTCTCTCTCTCTTTTCCCCCCTGTTGCTCATTTGTTTTCTTTTTTTTAATGTTTATTTATTTTTGAGAGAGGCAGAGACAGAATGTGAGTGGGTTAGGGGCAGAGAGAGAGGGAGACACAGAATCCAAAGCAGGCTCCAGGCTCTGAGCTGTCAGCACAGAGCCCTACGCAGGGCTCAAACTCACGAGCTGTGAGATCATGACCTGAGCCGAAGTTGGATGCTCAGCCGACTGAGCCACCCAGGCGCCCCTCATTTGTTTTGTTTCTTAAGTTCCATATATGAGTGAAAGTCATATGGTATTTGACTTTCTCTGATTTACTTATTTTGCTTGGCATAATAAGATGTGGCTGCTCCATCCACATCTTGCAAATGGCAAGATTTCATTCTTTTTACGGCTAAGTGGTACATATACCATTGTATACATATATACCACATCTTCTTCATCCATTGATCAGTCAATAGACACATGGGCTGTTTCCATAATTTGGCTATTGTAGATAATCTTGTTATAAACATTGGGGTGCATGCATCCCTTTGTATCCTTTGGGTAAATACCTAGTAGAGCAATTGCTGGAATATAGGGTAGTTCTATTTTCAACTTTCTGAGGAACCTCCATACTATTTTCCATAGTGGTTGCACCAGTTTGCATCCCCACCAATAGTGCACAAGTGTTCCTTTTTCTTCACAACTTCGCCATATGTGTTATTTCTTGTGTTGTTAATTTTAGCCTTCTGACAGGTGTGAGGTCTCATTGTAGTTTTGATTTGTATTTCCCTGATGATGAATGATGTTGAACATCTTTTTCACTAGTTGGCTGGCCAGCTGTATATCTTCTTTAAAAAAATGTCTATTCATGTCATCTGCCTATTTCTTAACTGGGTTATTTGTTTTTTGGGTGTTGAGTTTTATAAGTTGTTTATATATTTTGGATTCTAACCCTTTATCAGATATATAATTTGTAGATATCTTCTTTGATCCCATAGGTTGCCTTTCAGATTTGTGGATTGTTTCCTTCACTGTGCAGAAGCATTTTATTTTAATGAAGTCCCAATAGTTTACTTTTGGTTTTGTTTCCCTTGCCTCAGGAGACATATCTAGGAAGAAACTGCTACTGTTGATGGCAAACAGGTTACTGCCTGTGTTTTCTTCTAGTATTTTTATGGTTTCATGTTTCACATTTAGGTCTTTATTCAGAATTCCATTTTGAATTTATTTGTGTATGGAATAAGAAAGTGGTCGAGTTTCATTCTTTTGCATCATGATGTCCAGTTTTCCCAACACTATTTCATTAAGAGACTGTCTTTTCCCCACTGGCTATTCTTTCCTGTTTTGCCAAAGATTTCCTGCTTTGTCAAAGACTAATTGACAACAATTAGTTGACTAGTTATGGGTCCTGGGTTGTCTATTCTGGGTATTCTATTCTGTTCTATTGATCTATGTGTCTGTTTTTGTGCCAGTAACATACTATTTTGGTTACTACAAGCTTTGTATTGTAATGTGAAGTCTGGAGTTGTGATGTCTCCAGCTTTGCTTTTTCTTTTTCAAGATTTCTTTGGCTATTCAGGATCTCTTGTGGTTCCATACAAATTTCAGGATTGTCTGTTCTAGATCTGTGAAAAATGCTGGTGGTATTTTGATGGGGATTGCACTGAATGTGTAGATTGCTTTAAGTAGTATAGACATTTTAACACTATTCTTCTAGTGCATGAGCATGGAATGTTTTCCATTTCTTTGTGTCACCTTCAATTTCGTTCATCAGTGTTTCACAGTTTTCAGAGAACATGTCTTTCACCTCTTTGGTTAGATTTATTTGTAGGTATCTTATGGTTTTTGGTACAATTGTAAACGGGAATGATTCCTTAATTGCTTTTTCTGCTCTTTCATTATAGTTGCACAGAAACACATGAGATTTCTGCATGTTGATTTTTTATTCTGCAACCTTACTGAATTTGTGTATTGGTTCTAGCAACTTTTTGATGGTGCTTCAAGTTTTCTATATACAGTACCATGTCATCTTCAAATAGTGCAAGTTTGACTTCTTCCTTGCTGATTTGGATGCCTTTTATTTGTTTTTGTTGACTGATGGCTGTGGCTCGGACTTCCAGTACTATATTAAATAACAGTGGTGAGAGCGGACATCCCTGTCTTGTTCCACGCAATAAAGGAAACCTCTCAGTTTTTCTCCATTGAAAATGATATTAGCTGTTGGTTTTTCATAGATGGCCCTTATTATGCTGAGGTACATTCCCTCTACACCTACTTTATTGAAGGTTTTTCTCATAAATGGATGTTGTACTTTGTCAAATGCTTTTTCTGCATCTATTGAGAGGATCATACAGTTCTTATTCTTTCTTTTATTAATGAGGTGTATCACATTGATTGATTTGCAAATATTGAACCAAACGTGTAGCCTAGTCATAAATCCCACTTAATCATGTTCAGTGATTCTTTTAATGTATGGTTGGATTTGGTTTGCTAGTATTTTATGCAGAAATTTTACAAACCTGTTCATTAGGAATACTAGCCTATAGTTATCTTTTTTAGTGGAATCTTTATCTGGTTTTGGTATCAGGGTAATGTTGGACTCATAGAATGAGTGTGGAAGTTTTTCTTCCATTTCTATGTTTTGAAATAGTTTGAGAAGAATAGGTATTAACTCTTTAAATGTTTGGTAGAATTCTCCTGTGAAGCCATCAGGCCCTGGAGTTCTGTTTGTTGGGAGTTTTCTGGTTACTGATTCAATTTCTTTGCTGGTTAGTAGTCTATTCAAGTTTTCTATTTCTTCCTGTTTCAGTTTTGGTAGTTTATGTGTTTCCAGGAATTTAACCATTTCTTTTAGTTTGTCCAATTTGTTGGCATATTAATTTTTTTCAATTTTTAAATTCCAGTTAGTTAACATAAAGTGCAATACTGATTTCAGTAGTAACACTGTGATTCATCACTTACAACACCCAGTACTCATCACAAGTGCCATTTTTAATACCCATCTCCCATCTAGCTCATCTCCCACCCAAATCCCTACATCAACACTCAGTTTGTTTTCTATTTTTAAGAAATAAAAATAAAACATTGTTTGTTCCCTATTTTTGCCCCTCCCATATGCTCATCTATTGTATTTCTTCAATTACACGAGTGAAATCATATATTTGTCTTTCTTTGGCTGACTTATTTCCCCTAGCAAAATACACTCTAGCTCCATCCACATCATTGCACATGTAAAGATTTCATTCTTTTTGATGGCTAAGTAATACAAAATCGTATGTGTGAGCATGTATGTGTGTGTGTGTGTGTGTGTGTGTATATATATATATATATGCACATATATACATAAACACCACTTCTTCTTTATCCATTCATCAGTCAAAGGACATTTGGGCTCTCTCCATAGTTTGGCTATGGTTGATAATGCTGTTATAAATATCGGGGTGCACGTACCCCTTCAAATCTGTATTTTTGTATACTCTGGGTATGCACCTAACAGTGCAATTGTGGGATCATAGAGTAGTTCTTATTTACCTTTCTGAGGAACCTCCATACAGTTCTCCAGAGTGGCTTCACCCGTTTGCATTCCAACCAACAATGCAAAAGTATTCTCCTTTTTTCATATCCTAGCCAACACCTGTTGTTTCTTGTGTTGTTAATTTTAGTGATTCTTTCAGGTATGAGGTGGTATCTCATTGTTGTTTTGATTTGTATTTCCCAGGTGATGAGTGATGTGGAGCATCTTTTCATGTGTCTGTTAGCCATCTGGATGTCTACTTTGGAAAAGTGTCTATTCATGTCTTTTGCCCATTTCTTAACTGAGTTGTTTCTTTTTGGGGTGTTGAGTTTGCTAAGTTTTTTATAGATTTTGTATACTAACCCTTTATCAGATCTGTCATTTGCAAATATCTTCTCCCATTCGGTAGGCTGCCTTCTAGTTTTGTTGATTGTTTCCTTCACTATGTAGAAGCTTGTTATCTTAATGAAGTCCCAATAATTCATTTTTGCTTTTGTTTCCCTGGCCTCTGGTAATGTGTCTAGTAAGAAGTTGCTCTGGCCAAGGTCAAAGAGGATGCTGCCTGTGTTCTCCTCTAGGAATTTGATGGCTTCTTGTCTCACATTTAGGTCTTTCATCCATTTTGAATTTATATTTGTGTATGGTGTAAGAAAGTGGTCCAGGTTCATTCTTCTGCATATTGCTGTCCAGTTTTCCCAACACCATTTGTTGAAGAGACTGTCTTTTTTCCATTGGATATTCCTTCCTGCTTTGTTGAACAGTTGACCATGTAGTTGTGGGTCCATTTTGGGTTTCTATTCTTTTCTTCTGATCGATGTGTCTGTTTTTGTGCCAGTACCATGCTGTCTTGATGACTACAGCTTTGTAATGCAGCTTGAAGTCTGGAATTGTGATGCCTCCAGCTTTGGTTTTGTTTTTCAGGATTGCTTTGCCTGTTTGGGGTCTTCTGTGGTTCCATACAAATTTTAGGATTGTGTGCTCCAGCTCTGTGAAAAATGCTGGTAGTATTTTGATGGGGATCGTGTAGATTGTTTAGAGTAGTATAGACATTTTTTTTTCAATATATGAAATTTATTGTCAAATTGGTTTCCATACAACACCCAGTGCTCATCCCAAAAGGTGCCCT
Source organism: Panthera pardus (assembly GCF_024362965.1). NCBI lineage: Eukaryota > Metazoa > Chordata > Mammalia > Carnivora > Felidae > Panthera > Panthera pardus. Next base: position 20,844,664 of record NW_026526810.1, on the reverse strand, counting down.
CCTCAAGAGTAGTATAGACATTTTAAGAATGTTTGCTCTTCAGATTTTGATCATGGCCATTTCCAAAGCGTTTGAACTGGAATTCACTACCACTGGGTTGCACCACCCATGTGAACTTGCACATCCCTCTCAGGGAGACCTGGCCTCAGGAGATGACAGCATTCAGTCCTGGGAGGAGCCTGCAATTAGTCATCACTTGCAGTTGGTGCCGTCCCTAGGAATCCAGAACTGTAAAGAGCTAAACGAAACCTGCTGTCTGAATGGGTGAACCTGCATGCTGGGGTCCTTCTGTGCCTGCCCCCCTCCTTCTATGGCTGGAACTGTGAGCATGATTCACACTAAGAGAACTGTGAGTCTGGTGCCCCACGGCACCTGGCTGCCCAAGAGATGGTCCATGTATAAATGCTGGCACTGCCAGGTTTCACTGCTTTCCTCCAACATTTCTACCGAAGGTGTGATGGCCATGTGATGGATGAGCACTTCCTGGTTTCCAGGACTCCAGAATTAACACTGTGTTCAGGCACCATTTTTTGCTAGCTGGCATCTGCCTTGCTATACAAGATACTGTTAATGGACACTTGCATATGCAATATTTGCTATGCAAATTCTGTAACCTGTAAAGACTGTCACTCTAATGTCCTAACTGGAAGGTGACCATTTGCCTTGAAATAGTGGACAGATTTTCATCATGGTTCCTAACATTTTCTTCTTTTCTTTTTTTAAGTATGTGATAATTTATTTATTGTTTTTTTGATTTTAATTTACATCCAAATTAGTTAGCATATACTGGAACAATGATTTCAGGAGTAGATTCCTTAATGCCCCTTACCCATTTAGCCCACCCCCCTCCCACAACCCTCAGTTTGTTCTCCATATTTATGAGTCTCTTCTGTTTTGTCCCCCTCCCTGTTTTTATATTATTTTTGTTTCCCTTCCCTTATGTTCATCTGTTTTGTCTCTTAAAGTCCTCATATGAATGAAGTCATGATTTTTGTCTTTCTCTAATTTCACTTAGCATAATACCCCTCCAGTTCCATCCACATAGTTGCAAATGGCAAGATTTCATTCTTTTTGATTACTAATACTCCATTGTATACATATACCACATCTTCTTTATCCATTCATCCATCAATGGACATTTGGGCTCTTTCCATACTTTCACTATTGTTGGTAGTGCTGCTATAAACATGGAGGTGCATGTGTCCCTTTGAAACAGCACACCTGTATCCCTTGGATAAATGCCCTATAGTGCAATTGCTGGGTCATAGGGTAGTTCTATTTTTAATTTTTTGAGGAACCTCCATTCTGTTTTTCAGAGTGGCTACACCAGCTTGCATTCCCACCAACAATGCAAAAGATCCTCTTTCTCTGCATCCTTGCCAACATCTGTTGTTGCCTGAGTTGTTAATGTTAGCCATTCTGACAGGTGTAAGGTGGTATCTCATTGTGGTTTTGATTTGTATTTCCCTGATGAGGAGTGATGTTGAACATTTTTTCATGTGTTGGTTGGCCATCTGGATGTCTTCTTTGGAGGAGTGTCTATTCATGTCTTTTGCCCATTTCTTCACTGGGTTATTTGTTTTTTGGGTGTTGAGCTTGATAAGTTCTTTATAGATTTTGGCTACTAACCCTTTATCTGATATGTCATTTGCAAATATCTTCTCCCATTCTTTCAGTTGCCTTTTAGTTTTGCTGACTGTTTCCTTTGCTGTGTGGTCCCTAACATTTTCTTAAAGTCCCTACTACTTTCCTCTGCCCTCTCCTCTCCAAAAAACTTGTTTAAAAAAAGCCAGCCATATTTACATTGTGGCCAAGTTCCAAGTGTTTCTTATTATTTCCCTTTAAACAATTGAAGTCTATCTTCATATTATTAAAGACTACTCCTAATGTGGAACTGAGGCTAAAGCTTGGAGTAGAGTTGATCAAAATCAATAAAGACCTCATCTTTAGGGGCGTCTGGGTGGCTCAGTCGACTGAGCATGCAACTTCAGCTCAGGTCATCATCTCATAGTTCATGGGTTTGAGACCTGCATCAGGCTCTTTGCTGGACAGCTCAGAGCCCGGAGCCTGCTTCAGATTCTGTGTCTCCCTCTCTCTCTGTCCCTTCCTTGTTCATGCTCTCTCTCTCTCTCTCTCTCAAAAATGAACATTTTTTTAATTAAAAAAAAAAGAATGTAAAAAAGACCTCATCTTTAAAAGGAAAGGAAGCCTCTGTAAATGCTAGAGAAGACAAGGGCAGCCCTTTTTTCTCAATGCATTGTAAAGAGATTGAAGTCTCCTTGGAAAAAAATTCTACCTAAATTTCCCCAACATGGGGCACCTGGGTAGTTCAGTCAGCTAGGCATCCAACTTCGGCTCAGGTCATGATCTCAGGGCTTGTGAGTTCGAACCACATGTCAGGTTCTGTGCTGACAGCTCAGAGCCCGGAGCCTGCTTCAGATTCTGTGTCACCCTTTCTCTCTGCCCCTCCCCACCCACGTTCTGTCTCTCTCTCTCTCAAAAATAAACATTTAAAAATAATAAACTGTTTTCTCCATACAAGTATTTTAACTGTTGTAATAAAGAAAATGTTCACAATATATGCATTTAGTTGTAAACCAGGTGATAAAACTATGTACTGTAAAACTCATTTTTAAAATACATTGTGTGTATGAGTATGCTCAGTAAAAATGGGAAATCTATGGACCAAAAAAAAAAAAAAGTTTGCTCTTTCAATCCATGAACATGGAATGTTTTTCCATTTATTTGTGTCCTCCTTAACTTATTTCATAAGTTTTCTACAGTTTTCAGAGTACAGATCTTTTACCTCTTTGGTTAGGTTTATTCCTAGGTATCTAGTTGTTTTTGGTGTAATTGCAGATAGGATCGATTCCTTGATTTCTCTTTCTGCTGCCTTGTAATTAGTATATAGAAACGCAACCAATTTCTGTATGTTGACTTTATATATCATGAGACTTAGCTAAATTCATGCATTAGTGTTTGCAATTTTTTGGTAGAGTCTTTGGGTTTTTTACATAGAATATCATGTCACCTGCAAATAGTGAAACTTTGACTTCTTCCTTGCTGATTTGGATTCATTTATTTTTATTGTCTGATTGCTGAGGGTAAGACTTCCAGTACTATGTTAAATAGTAATGGTGAGAGTAGACATCCTTGTCTTGTTCCTGACCATAGGGGAAAGGATCTCAGTTATTCCCCATTGAGAATATTAGCAATGGGTCTTTCACACATGGACTTTATAATATTGAGATATGTTCTATATATCCCTATTTGTTGAGGGTTTTTTTTATCAAGAATGGATGCTGTGACATGGTGCCTGGGTGGCAAAGTTGACCATCTAACTGTTGGTTCAACTCAGATCATGGTCTCATGGTTGGTTTGTGGGATTAGGCCCCGCATCAGATACTTCATGGACAGCCCCAAGCCTGCTTGAGATTCTCTCCCTCCCTCTTTCTCTGCCTCTCCCCACTCACACACACACTCTCTCTCAAATAAATACACATAAAGAATGGATGTTGTATTTTGTGAAATGCTTTCTTCTCCATCTACTGACTTGATCATATGGTTTTTATTCTTTGTTTTATTAATGTGGTATATCATGTTGATTGATTTGAGAATATTGAACCAGCTCTGCAGCCCTGGAATAAATCCCACTTGATCATGATGAATAATTCTTTTAATGTACTAGTGGATTCAGTTTGCTAGTATCTTGTTGAGAATTTTTACATCCATGTTCTTCAGTGGGGTCTTTCTGGCTTTGAAATCAAGGTGATGATTACAGACTCATTATAGAATGAGTCTCGAAGTTTTCCTTCCATTTCTATTTTTAGGAACATTTTGAGAAGAACAGGTAGTAACTCTCCGTTAAATGTCTGGTAGAATTCCCCTGGGAAGCCATCAAGTCCTGGGTTTTTGTTTCTTGGCAGATTAAAAAAAAATTTTTTTTAATGTTTATTCATTTTTGAGAGAGAGAGACAGAGCATGAGCAGGGAAGGGGCAGATAGAGAGGGAGACACAGAATCTGAAGCAGACCCCAGGCTCTGAGTTGACAGCAGAGAGCCTTACGTGGGGCTCGAACTCATGAACCATAAGATCATGACCTGAGCCAAAGTCAGAAGCTTAACCAACTGAGTCATCAAGGCACCCCTCTTGGGAGATTTTTGATTAGTGTTTCAATTTCCTTGCTGGTTATGGGTGTTCCAATTTTCTATTTTTTCTTGTTTCAGTTTTGGGAGTTTGTATGTTTCTAGCAATTTATCCATTTATTCCAGGTTGTTGGCATATACTTTTTCATAATATTCTAATTGTTTGCAGTTCTGAGGTATTGGTTGTGATCTCTCCCTTTTTATTTGTGATTTTAATTTCTTGGGGTCCTATCTCTTTTCTTTTTGATAAGTCTGGCTAGAGGTTTGTCAATTTTATTAATTCATTTGAAGACCCAGCTCTTACTTTCATTGATCTGTTCTGGTTTTATTTCTTGTTTCTACAGTGTTTATTTCTACTCTAGTCCTTATTATTACCCTTCTTCTGCTGCCTGTAGCCTTATTTTCTGTTCCTTTTCTAGCTCCTTTAAGTGTAAGGTTAAGTTGTGTATTTGAGACCTTTCTTTCTTCTTGAGGTAGGCCTGTATTACAATATACTTCCCTCTTATAACCACCTTGGCTGCAATCCCAAAAGTTTTTGACTGTCATGATTTCATTTGCTTCCATGTAATTTTTTATTAGGTCTTTAATTTCCTGGTTAACCCATTCATTCATTAGTAGGATTTTCTTTAACTTCCATGTATTTGTGGTCTTTCCGAATTTTTTCTGGTGGGTGACTTCAAATTTCATAGCGTTGTGGTCTGCATATATGCACAGTATGATCTCAGTCCTTTTGTACTTGTGGGGGGTTGATTTTATCTTTTTTAAAAAGTAGGCTTCATGCCCAATGCAGGGCTTGAACCCACAACACTGAGATCAAGACCTGAGCTGAGATCAAGAATTGGATGCTTAACTGAATAAACCACCCAGGATCCCCATGTGGAGGGTTGATTTATGAACCAGTATGTGATCTATTCTGGATATTGTTCCATGTGTACTCACAGAGAATATGTATTCTGCTGCTTAAGGATGGACTGCTCTGAATATATTTGTTGAGTCCATCTGGTCCAATGGATCACTGAAAACAATTGTTTCCTTGCTGATTTTCTGCTTAGATGATCTGTCCATTGCCGTAAGTGGGATGTTAAAGTCCCTTACTATTATTGTGTCATCAGTGAATTTTTGTTATTGATTTATATATTTGGGTTCTTTCAAGTTGGGGGAATAAATACTTACAATTGTTAGGTGTTCTTGATGGACAGACCCCCTTAATTATGATATAATGCCCTTCCTCGTCTCAAGTTGAGTCTTTGGTTTAAAATCTACTTAAAATTGGGTATAAGTATGGCTACTCTGGCTTTCTTTTGCCATACATAAGCATGATAGATGGTGCTCCATCCCCTCCCTTTCAGTCTGCAGGTGTTTTTAGGTCTAAAATGAGTCTTCTAGGCTTCTGTGAAGATGGCGGCATAGGAGGACACTGGGATCACCGCATCCTGGGGATCACTTATATTCCAACCACACCTGCCTAAATAACCCAGAAAACCGCCAGAAGACTAGCAGAACAGACTCTCCAGAGCCAAGTGTAGACGAGAGGCCCATGGAAGAGGCTAGGAAGGGCGGAGAGGCGGTGAGTGCCACACGGACTGGTGGGAGGGAGCCGGACGGAGGGGCAGCCCGCCGGCAAAGCAGAGCCCAAGTCTAGCTTGCAAAAACGGAGGGGCCGGGTGGAATGTGTTCTGATAGCAAGTGGGACTTAACATCCGGAAGGTTATAAGTTAACAGATCTGCTCAGAGAACGGGAGGGCTGGAGGACAACGGGAGGGAGAGTTGTTGAGCCCCGGACAACAGAGCGCAACTTGGCGGGGAACAAAGGCGCTCGCCAGTGCCATCTCCCTCGCCCATCCACCAGCCAAAATACCAAAGGGAACCAGTTCCTGTCAGGGAACTTGCTTACACCACGTAAACACCCAACGCTTCTGGGATCCAACCCTCTGGCACGTCTGACTCTCTCTCAGTGCTGCAGGGCTCCTCCAGAAGCGGATTTCCGAAGGAAAAGCAAGCTGAGCCTGCCCCTCCTGCCCCTGTGCACCGCAGCTAATACGCCAGATTCCCAGCACCACCAGCCTGGCAGTGTGCAAGTAGCAAAGACGGGCCACGCACCCCACAGGGAATCCCGCCCCTAGGAGTGGGGAAGAGAAGGTACACACCAGTCTGACTGTGGCCCCAGCGGTGGGCTGGGGGCAGACATCAGGTCTGACTGCGGCCCCGCCCACCAATGCAAGTTATTCAAGACAGCACAGGGGAAGTGCCCTGCAGTTCCGCACCACTCCAGGGACTATCCAAAATAATGAAACGGAAGAATTCACCTCAAAAGAATCTCCAGGAAATAACGACAGCTAACGAACTGATCAAAAAGGATTTAAACAATATAACAGAAAGTGAATTTAGAATAGCAGTCATAAAATTAATTGCTGGGCTTGAAAACAGTATAGAGGACAGCAGAGAATCTCTTGCCACAGAGATCAAGGGACTAAGGAACAGCCAGGAGGAGCTAAAAAATGCTATAAATAAGCTGCAAAATAAAATGGAGACGACCACAGCTCGGATTGAAGAGGCAGAGGAGAGAATAGGTGAACTGGAAGATAAAATTATGGAAAAAGAGGAAGCTGAGAAAAAGAGAGATAAAAAAATCCAGGAGTATGAGGGGAAAATTAGAGAACTAAGTGATGCACTAAAGAGAAACAATCTATGCATAATTGGTATTCCAGAGGAGGAAGAGAGAGGGAAAGGTGCTGAAGGTGTACTTGAAGAAATAATAGCTGAGAACTTCCCTTTTCTGGGGAAGGAAAAAGGCATTGAAATCCAAGAGGCACAGAGAACTCCCTTCAGATGTAACTTGAATCGATCTTCTGCATGACATATCATAGTGAAACTGGCACAATACAAGGATAAAGAGAAAATTCTGAAAGCAGCTAGGGATAAACGTGCTCTAACATATGAACGGAGACCGATAAGACTAGTGACGGATCTCTCTACTGAAACTTGGCAGGCCAGAAAGGAATGGCAGGAAATCTTCAATGTGATGAACAGAAAAAAATATGCAGCCGAGAATCCTTTATCCAGCAAGTCTGTCATTTAGAATAGAAGGAGAGATAAAGGACTTCCCAAACAAACAAAAACTGAAGGAATTCATCACCACGAAACCAGCCCTACAAGAGATCCTAAGGGGGATCCTGTGAGACAAAGTACCAGAGACATCACTAAAAGCATGAAACCTACAGACATCACAATGACTCTAAACCCATATCTTTCTATAATAACACTGAATATAAATGGACTAAATGTGCCAATCAAAAGACATAGGGTATCAGAATGGATAAAAAACCAAGACCCATCTATTTGCTATCTACAAGAGACTCATTTTAGAACTGAGGACACTTTCAGATTGAAAGTGAGGGGATGGAGAACTATCTATCATGCTACTGGAAGTCAAAAGAAATCTGGAGTAGCCATACTTATATCAGACAAACTAGACTTTAAATTAAAGGCTGTAACAAGAGATGAAGAAGGGAATTATATAATAATTACAGGGTCTATCCATCAAGAAGAACTAACGATTATAAATGTCTATGCGCCAAATATGGGAGCCCCCAAATATATAAAACAATTACTCACAAACATAAGCAACCTTATTGACAAGAGTGTGGTAATTGCAGGGGACTTTAATACCCCACTTACAGGAATGGAGAGATCATCTAGACCATGGTCAATAAAGAAACAAGGGCTCTGAATGATACATTGGATCAGATGGACTTGACAGATATATTTAGAACTCTGCATCCCAAAGCAACAGAATATACTTTCTTCTCGAGTGCTCATAGATCATTCTCCAAGATAGATCACATACTGGGTCACAAAACAGCCCTTCATAAGTATACAAGAATTGAGATCATACCATGCATACTTTCAGACCACAATGCTATGAAGCTTGAAATCAACCACAGGAAAAAGTCTGGAAAACCTCCAAAAGCATGGAGGTTAAAGAACAGCCTACTAGATGCATAGGGGCACCTGTACCCCAATGTTTATAGCGGCACTCTCAACAATAGCCAAATTATGGAAAGAGCCTAAATGTCCATCAACTGATGAATGGATAAAGAAATTGTGGTTTATATACACAATGGAATACTACGTGGCAATGAGAAAAAAATGAAATATGGCCTTTTGTAGCAACATGGATGGAACTGGAGAGTGTGATGCTAAGTGAAATAAGCCATACAGAGAAAGACAGATACCATATGGTTTCACTCTTATGTGGATCCTGAGAAACATAACAGAAACCCATGGGGGAGGGGAAGGAAAAAAAAAAAAAAAGAGGTTAGAGTGGGAGAGAGCCAAAGCATAAGAGACTGTTAAAAACTGAGAACAAACTGAGGGTTGATGGGGGGTGGGAGGGAGGGCAGGGTGGGTGATGGGTATTGAGGAGGGCACCTTTTGGGATGAGCACTGGGTGTTGTATGGAAACCAATTTGACAGTAAATTTCATATATTAAAAAATAAAAAAAAAAATAAAATAAAAAAGAACAGCCTACTAAAGGATGAATGGGTCAACCAGACAATTAGAGAAGAAATTAAAAAATATATGGAAACACACGAAAATGAAAATACAACAATCCAAACGCTTTGGGATGCAGCAAAGGCAGTCCTGAGAGGAAGATACATTGCAATCCAGGCCTATCTCAAGAAACAAGAAAAATCCCAAATACAAAATCTAACAGCACACCTAAAGGAAATAGAAGCAGAACAGCAAAGACACCCCAAGCCCAGCAGAAGAAGAGAAATAATAAAGATCAGAGCAGAAATAAACAATATAGAATCTAAAAAAATTGTAGAGCAGATCAATGAAACCAAGAGTTGTTTTTTTTTGAAAAAATAAACAAAATTGAAGCCAGACTTCTCACAAAGAAAAGGGAGATGACCCAAATAGATAAAATCATGAATGAAAATGGAATGATTACAACCAATCCCTCAGAGATACAAACAATTATCAGGGAATACTATGAAAAATTATATGCCAACAAATTGGACAACCTGGAAGAAATGGACAAATTCCTAAACACCCACACTCTTCCAAAACTCAATCAGGAGGAAATAGAAAGCTTGAACAGACCCATAACCAGCGAAGAAATTGAATCAGTTATCAAAAATCTCCCAACAAATAAGAGTCCAGGACCAGATGGCTTCCCAGGGGAGTTCTACCAGATGTTTAAAGCAGAGATAATACCTATCCTTCTCAAGCTATTCCAAGAAATAGAAAGGGAAGGAAAACTTCCAGACTCATTCTATGAAGCCAGTATTACTTTGATTCCTAAACCAGACAGAGACCCAGTAGAAAAAAGAACTACAGGCCAATATCCCTGACGAATATGGATGCAAAAATTCTCAATAAGATACTAGCAAATCGAATCCAACAGCTTATAAAAATAATTTTTCACCATGATCAAGTGGGATTCATTCCTGGGATGCAGGGCTGGATCAACATTCGCAAATCAATCAATGTGATACATCACATTAATAAAAAAAGATAAGAACCATATGATCCTGTCAATCGATGCAGAAAAAGCATTTGACAAAATTCAGCATCTCTTCTTAATAAAAACCCTTGAGAAAGTCGGGATAGAAGGAACATACTTAAACATCATAAAAGCCATTTATGAAAAGCCCACAGCTAATATCATCCTCAGTGGGGAAAAACTGACAGCTTTCCCCCTGAGATCAGGAACACGACAGGGATGTCCACTCTCACCGCTGCTGTTTCACATAGTGTTGGAAGTGCTGGCATCAGCAATCAGACAACAAAAGGAAATCAAAGGCATCAAAATTGGCAAAGATGAAGTCAAGCTTTCACTTTTTGCAGATGACATGATATTATACATGGAAAATCCGACAGACTCCACTAACAGTCTGCTAGAACTGATACATGAATTCAGCAAAGTTGCAGGATACAAAATCAGTGTACAGAAATCAGTTGCATTCTTATACACTAATAATGAAGCAACAGAAAGACAAATAAAGAAACTGATCCCATTCACAATTGCACCAAAAAGCATAAAATACCTAGGAATATATCTAACCAAAGATGTAAAAGATCTGTGTGCTGAAAACTATAGAAAGCTTAGGAAGGAAATTGAAAAAGCTACAAAGAATTGGAAAAACATTCCGTGCTCATGGATTGGAAGAATAAATATTGTTAAAATGTCAATACTACCCGAAGCTATCTACACATTCAATGCAATCCCAATCAAAAATGCACCAGCATTCTTCTCGAAGCCAGAACAAGCAATCCTAAAATTCATACGGAACCACAAAAGGCCCCAAATAGCCAAAGTAATTTTGAAGAAGACCAAAGCAGGATGCATCACAATCTCAGACTTAGGCCTCTACTACAAAGCTGTAATCATCAAGACAGCATGGTACTGGCACAAAAACAGACACACAGACCGATGGAATAGAATAGCAAGCTGAGAACTAGACCCACAAAAATATGGCCAACTAATCTTTGACAAAGCAGGAAAGAATATCCGATGGAAAAAAGACAGTCTCTTTAACAAATGGCGCTGGGAGAACTGGACAGCAACATGCAGAAGAATGAAACTAGACCACTTTCTTACACCATTCACAAAAATAAACTCAAAATGGATAAAGGACCTGAATGTGAGACAGGAAACTATCAAAACCCTAGAGAAGAAAGCAGGAAAAGACCTCTCTGACCTCAGCCACAGCAATTTCTTACTTGACACATTCCCAAAGGCAAGGGAATTAAAAGCAAAAATGAGGGGCGCCTGGGTGGCTCAGTCGGTTGGGCGTCCGACTTCGGCTCAGGTCATGATCTCACAGTCCTTGAGTTTAAGCCCTGCGTCAGGCTCTGTGCTGACAGCTCAGAGCCTGGAGCCTATTACAGATTCTGTGTCTCCCTCTCTCTCTGACCTTCCCCCATTCATGCTCTGTCTCTCTCTGTCTCAAAAATGAATAAACGTTAAAAACAATCTTTTTAAAAGCAAAAATGATCTATTGGGGCCTCATGAAAATAAAAAGCGTCTGCACAGTAAAGGAAATAATCAACAAAACTAAAAGGCAACCAACGGGATGGGAAAAGATATTTGCAAATGACATATCAGACAAAGGGCTAGTATCCAAAATCTATAAAGAGCTCACCAAACTCCACACCCGAAAAACAAATAATACAGTGAAGAAATGGGCAGAAAACATGAATAGACACTTCTCTAAAGAAGACATCCGGATGGCCAACAGGCACATGAAAAGATGCTCAGCATCACTCATCAGGGAAATACAAATCAAAACCACACTCAGATATCACCTCACGCCAGTCAGAATGGCCAAAATGAACACATCAGGAGACTATAGATGCTGGAGAGGATGTGGAGAAACAGGAACCCTCTTGCACTGTTTGTGGGAATGCAAACTGGTGCAGCCACTCTGGAAAACAGTGTGGAGGTTCCTCAGAAAATTAAAAATAGACCTACCCTATGACCCATAGCACTGTTAGGAATTTACCCAAGGGATACAGGAATACTGAATACAGGAATACAAGTGCATAGGGGCACTTGTACCCCAACGTTTATAGCAGCACTCTCAACAACAGCCAAATTGTGGAAAAAGACTAAATGTCCATCAACTGATGAACGGATAAAGAAATTGTGGTTTATATACACAATGGAGTACTACGTGGCAATGAGAAAGAATGAAATATGGCCCTTTGTAGCAACGTGGATGGAATTGGAGAGTGTGCTGCTAAGTGAAATAAGCCATACAGAGAAAGACAGATACCATATGTTTTCACTCTTATGTGGATCCTGAGAAACTTAACAGAAACCTATGGGGGAGGGGAAGGAAAAAAAAAAAAGAGGTTAGAGTGGGAGAGAGCCAAAGCATAAGAGACTCTTAAATAAAACTGAGAACAAACTGAGGGTTGATGGGGATGGGAGGGAGGGGAGAGTAGGTGATGGGCAGTGAAGAGGGCATCTTTTGGGATGAGCACTGGGTGTTGAATGGAAACCAATTTGACAATAAATTTCATATATTAAAAAAAATAAAATGAGTCTTCTATAGGCATCGTGTAGATGGGTCTTGTTTTTGTTTTGTTTTGTTTTGTTTTGTTAATCCATTCTGATACCCTATGTCTTTTTATTGGAGCATTTAGTCCATTTACATTCAGGATGATTACTGAAAGATAGAAGTTTTGCCATTGGGTTACCTGTAAAGTTGGTGTTTCTATTGATGTTCTCTGTTCCTTTCTAGTCTTTGTTGCTTTTGGTCTCCCCCTCTTGCCCCCTGCCCCACTCAAAGAGTCCCCTTTAAAATTTCTTCCCTGATTGGTTTAGTGGTCACAAACTCCTTTAGTTTTTACTTGTCTGGGAACTCTTTATCTCTCCTTCTATTCTCAATGACAGCCTTGCTGGATAAAGTATTCTTTTTTTTAATCAAAAGGAATAACAAGCGAATTTATTATTTACTTATTACTGTATTTGTCGCTTGATAGATATCATGTAACCATTACTTTTATTAATATGTAATACACTTAAATATAAATGGCACAAAAAATGAATAAAACATAAATGTGACTATATATATATTTCCAAAGTTTATATCCATTAAAGAACCTCAGAATTAATCAACAGATTAGTACTCTATTCCTGTTTTGATAGTTGAATATATTTTTCTTTTTAGTCTGCTATCTTAAGAGGCTGTTAAATTATAAAGTAGGTATCGTAAAGACAGTAATTTTGTGATCAAGAAAAAATATTTAAAGAATTTTGAGTGGGGGGCACCTGGGTGGCTCAGTTGATTGAGCCTCTGATTCTTGATTTCAGCTCAGGTCATGATCACATGGTTCATGATATACAGCCCTGCACTGGGGACTGCCTGTGATTCTCTCTCTTCCTCTCTGCTCCACCTCGCTCATGCTTGCTTGCTCTCTCTGTCTCTCTCTCTCTCTCAAAATAAATAAACAGGGAGGAGCTGTTGGATAAATAATTTTTATGTGTTGGAATGTTAAATCTTGATTTAAACCCTGCTTGTTCCATGTTCTCAATCCTTGCCCAGAATCACCTGAGCCATGCAGGAAGATCAGCAAGGCGCTGTGTGCTGGCAACACCATGCAACGCTGCAACCGAATTGAATCCAATGCAGCCGCCATTGCTGCCGCCCAAGGAGTTTTGTCTGGATAAAGTATTCTTGATTGCATATTTTTCCTTTTCAGCATGAATATATCCTGCCACTCCTTCTTGGCCAGCCAAGTTTCTGTGGACATATCTGCTGTGAACCTGATCTGTCTTCCCTTGTAGGTTAAGGATTTTTTTTTCTGTTGATGCTTTCAGGATTCTTTCCTTGATGTATTTTGTGAATTTGTCCATGATATACTTTGGCGATGGCCAGTTTTTGTTGAATTTAATGGAAGGTCTCTGCATTTCTTGGATTTTGATGTCTATGCTCTTCCCCAGATTAGGGAAGTTTTCAGCTATAATTTGCTCACATAAACCTTCCGCCCCTTTTTTTCTCTCTTCATCTTCTGAGACTCTTATGATACAAAAGTCACGGAGTTCCGTAAGTCTGTCTTCGTGATCCATTACCTTTGTTTCCATCTTCTTTTCAGAATCATTATTTTCCATAATTTTATCTTTTATATCACTAATTCCTTTCTCTGCTTCATGTGTCCTTGCTGTTATGCAATCCATTTGGGTCTGCATCTTAGTTATAGCGTTTTTATTTTTGGCCTAAATTTAATCTCTTATCTCTGCAGTAAGGGATTCTCTAGTCTTCTATGATTTTTTAAATCCTACCTCAGATATCTTACTTATATCTGTATTAATTGAATCCCTGGCTGTCATTTCTTCACGTTGTTTCTTTTGGGGCAAATTCCTCTGTCATCATTTTGGAGGAAAAAACATAATAATAAAATAAAATAAAAATTAGAAAAAAAAGGATGCTAGATCCTAGGTGTGTTTTGGTCTGCTTGTTAAGAGAAGCTTGAGAGAAAAAAAGTAAAATTTTTAAAAAAAATCTGCTTTTTCTGTATTCAAGAAAAAAAAAAAAAAAAAAAGAAAAAACAAAAAGCCAGATCCAGTTTCCCCTAGAGCTGATACTTTGCAGCACTCTGTGATCAGCAGACTTAGTGCATGAGAGGGGGTTGTGTTGGTTTTCTGGGAGAGTGGCCTGCTGCTCTCATTCTCAGGTATATTTGCCCTAGTGGAGATGTGCCTGGAGGATCTGGGGGTGGGGGTGGGGGGGGTGGAGCTTGGTGTAATGTGTCTGTTCTCTGCTTGGTGGTGCTGTTTAGCTCACTGAGGTTGATTAGTGATAGTGGGCTAGGGGTGAAAATGGTTTCATCCCCCTCTCTAGTCTCTGAAGCAGAAAGTTCCAGCCCTCACAGACACACATATGATCCCCTCTGCTCTGTCCCTGGTGTCCTTGACCAGGCTATCCGCTTGCCTAGGCGTGGCAATCTTGTGTTTTATACCTCAGGTGCAGCTGTGTTTCAAAACTTCACACTTCAGACAATGCACTGCTTGAACCCACTGCCTGATCCTGAGGGAGGTTCTTGACGCACTGTGGCTGGTACCAGCTTTTTACAGAAAACAGAACTGTGCAGCAGAAGTGGCCTGAAGTTTATGGTAAACCACAAAACACAAGGAGCACTAGGGTATGCTGCCCTCAGCTGACACCTTTGTTCCTATACTGGTGAACAGGGCCACCCCACTAGGTCTTTTGTGCATGAAGAGGCCCTATCACCGCTTCCAAATGCACTCCAAGCAGGGGAGCCACTTCTCCCCGTGCAGTGAAGGGGATCCTCAGACCATGCTGCCTGCGCCTTGGGCTCTGCCCTGCTTCCTTACCAGAGCACCACCAGGCACTGAATTCCAAAGTTTCAGATTCTGTGCTGTCTATTTATTTTTAAATTATTTTTAATTTTTAGAAAGAGAGACACACACACACAAGCCAGGGAGAGGAGCAGAGAGAGAGAAAGAATCTTAAGCAGGCTCCACTCTAAGTGCACAGCCAACATGGGACTTAATCCCACAACCCTGGGAATATGATCTGAGCCGAAATCAATGGTCAGATGCTCAACTGACTGAGCCACCCAGGTGTCCTTGCACTCTGCCATTTATAAAAACCTGGTGGTATGGAAACCCTCTTCTTTTTCCATGTCAACGGTTTTGGGGAACAGTTTCATTTGCAATCCCTTGCACATTTTTATGCCCCCTCCAACTTACCTCTCTGCAATCAGGGCTCCCTCCCCGCATCAGCAGCTGAGCCTCTTTTCTCCCAAAAGTCAACTCTCTGCAGTTCCTACCTCCATGGGTTGTTGGTTCTGCTTGTAGATGAGAAGCTTTGTTTTCTTTTTTTTTTTTTTTTTAATTTTTTTTTTTCAACGTTTTTTTAAATTTATTTTTGGGACAGAGAGAGACAGAGCATGAACGGGGGAGGGGCAGAGAGAGAGGGAGACACAGAATGGGAAACAGGCTCCAGGCTCCGAGCCATCAGCCCAGAGCCCGACACGGGGCTCGAACTCACGGACCGCGAGATCGTGACCTGGCTGAAGTCGGACGCTCAACCGACTGCGCCACCCAGGCGCCCCGAGAAGCTTTGTTTTCTAAGACTTTTGACTGATTTCTTGGATGTTCAGAATGATTTGGTATTTATCTAGCTGTTTTCAGGAGGAAGCAAGCATAAGGCTGCCCTACTCCTCTGCCGTCTTAACCAGCATATAGTTTTTCATAATATTCTCTTATGATTGTTTGTACTTCTGTGGTGTTGGTTGTTTCTCCTCTCCCATTTGTGATTTTCTTTATTTGGGTCCTTTCTCTTTACTCTTTGATGACTGGCTAGGGGCTTACCAATTGTAATTTTTTAAATTATTTTTTATTTAATTTATTTTTTAAATTTACATCCAAGTTAGATAGCATATAGTACAACAATGATTTCAGGAGTAGATTCCTTAATGCCCCTTACCCATTTAGCCCATCCCCCCTCCCACACCGCCTCCAGTAACCCTCTGTTTGTTCTCCATATTTATGAGTCTCTTATGTTTCGTCCCAATCCCTGTTTTTATATTGTTTTTGTTTCCCTTCCCTTCCTTTCTGTTTTGTATCTTAAAGTCGTTATATGAGTGAAGTGATATTTGTCTTTCTCTAATTTCGCTTAGCATAATACCCTCTAGTTCCATCCACATAGTTGCAAATGGCAAGATTTCATTCATTTTTATTGCAAAGTAATACTCCATTGTATATATATACTACATCTTCTTTATCCATTCATCCATTGATGGACATTTGGGCTCTTTCCATATTTTGCCTATTGTTGATAGTGCTGCTATAAAGGGGGTGCATGTGTCCCTTCGAAACAGCATACCTGTACCCCTTGGATAAATACCTAGCAGTGCAACTCCTGGGTCATAAGGTAGTTCTATTTTTAATTTTTTGAGGAACCTCCATAATGTTTTCTGGAGTGGCTGCACCAGCTTGCATTCCCACCAGCAGTGTAAAGAGATCCTCCTTCTCTGCATCCTTGCCAACATCTGTTGTTGTTGGGATTGTTAATGTTATCCATTCTGACAAGTGTGATGTTGTATCTCATTGTGGTTTTGATTTGTATTTCCCTGATGATGAGTGATGAGCATTTTTCATGTGTCAGTTAACCATCTGGATGTCTTCTTTGGAGAAGTGTCTATTCATGTCTTTTGCTCATTTCTTCACTGGATTGTTTGTTTTTTGGGTGTTGAGTTTTATAAATTCTTTATAGATCTTGGATACTAACCCTTTATCTGATATGTTGTTTGCAAATATCTTCTCCCATTCTGTCAGTTGCCCTTCAGTTTTGCTGATTGTTTCCTTCGCTGTGCAGAAGCTTTATATCTTGATAAAGTCCCAATAGTAGTTCATTTTTGCTTTTGTTTCCCTTGCTTCTGGAGACGTGTTGAGTAAGAAGTTGCTGCGGCCAAGATCAAAGAGGTTTTTGCCTGCTTTCTCCTTGAGGATTTTGATGGCTTCCTGTCTTACGTTTCAGTCTTTCATCCGTTTTGAGTTTATTTTTGTGTATGGTGTAAGAAAGTGGTTCAGGTTCATTCTTCTGGATGTCACTGACCAGTATTACCAGCACCACTTGCTGAACAGACTGTCTTTATTCTATTGGATATTCTTTCCTGCTTTGTCAAAGATTAGTTGGCCATACATTTGTGGGTCTATTTCTGGGTTCTCTATTCTGTTCCATTGATCTGAGCTTCTGTTTTTCTGCCAGTACCATACTGTCTTGATGATTATAGCTTTGTAATACAGCTTGAAGTCCAGGATTGTGATGCCTCCTGTTTTGGTTTCTTTTTCAAGATGGCTTTGGCTATTCAGGGTCTTTTCTGGTTCCATACAAATTTTAGGATTATTTGTTCTAGCTCTGTGAAGAATGCTGGTGTTATTTTGATAGGTATTGCATTGAATATGTAGATTGCTTTGGGTAGTATTGACATTTTAGCAATATTTGTTCTTCCTATCAAGGAGCATGGAATATTTTTCCATTTCTTTGTGTCTTCTTCAATTTCTTTCATAAGCTTTCATAGTTTTCAGTGGACAGATCTTTCACCTCTTTGGTTAGATTTATTCCTAGGTATTTTATGGTTTTGGTGTGTAATTTTTTCAAAGAAAAAGCTGGTTTCACTGATCTGTTCTGCTCGTTTTTTAGTTTTTATATCATCTATTTCTGCTCTATCTTTATTATTTCCTTCCTTCTGATGGCTTTAGGCCTAACTTGTTGTTCTTTTTCTACCTCCTTTAGGTGTAAGGTTAGGTTTTTTATTTGGGATTTTTTTTTTTTTTTTTTTTTTTTTTCCTTCTTGAGGTAGGCCTGTATTGCTACCTACCTACCTCTTAGCACCACTTTTGCTGCATCCCAAAAGTTTTGGGCCATTGTGTTGTAACTTTCATTTGTTTCTATGTAGTACTGTTTTCTTTCTTCCTTGATTTCCTGGTTGACCCATTGATTGTTCATCTACCTTCTGTTTCCATGAGTTCAGTTTTTTTTAGATTCCACATATCAATGATATCTATAGTATTAGTCTTCCACTAACTTATTTCACTTAGCATGATGCCCTGAAGTATTCATGTTTTTATAAATAGCAGAATTTTCCTTATAGTGATTTTCCTGTCTTTTTCAATAATATATCACGTCTTTTTTTTTATCCATTCATTCATTGATGGACATTTAGTTTGTTTGCATACCTAACTATTGTGAACAATGCTGCAATGAACATGGCAGTGCAGACAGCTCCTTGAGATCTTGTTTTCATTTCCTTTGGATATATACCCAGCAGTGGGGCTTCTGCATCATGTGCTAGTTCTATTGCTAGTTTTTTGAGGAACCTCCACACTGTTTTCCATAGTGGTTATACCAATTGACATTACCGCCAATAAAACACCAGTGTTCCCTTTTGTTAATGCCCTTCCTAATACTTGTTACCTCGTAGTTTTTTTGTTTGTTTGTTTGTTTTTGATAATAGTATTTCTAACAGGAGGGAGGGGATATCTTACTATTGATTTGATTTACATTTCCCTAGTGTTAGTTCTGTCAAGCACTTTCTTGTAACTGTTGGCCATTTGTACATATTCCTTGGAAAAATGTCTATTCATATTCTGTGCAAATTTTTAAATCATATTGTTTGTGTTTGCTGTTGAGTTATAGTTCTTTATACTTTTTGGATATTAACCCCTTATTAGATACACGATTTGCAATATATATTCTCCCATTCTGTTGGCTGTCTTTTCATTTTGTTTCTTTTGCTGTGCAGCTTTTTAGTTTCATGTAGTCCCACTTATTAATTTTTGCTTTTGTTGTGTTTTAGTTTATATCCAAAAAATCATTGTTAAGACCAATGTCAAGGAGATTCCCCCCTATGTTTACTTCTAGAAATTTTATGGTTTCAGGTCTTATGTTTAAGTCCTGAATACGTTTTAAATTAAATTTTGTGAGTGGTGTAAGAAAGCGGTCCAATTTCACACTTGTGCATGTGGTTATCCTATTTTCTGAACACAATTAATAGAAGAAACTATCCTTTTCCCTCTCCACTTGGTTCCCTTGTCAATGTTAGTTGACCATATATGTAAGGGCTTATTTTGGGGCTCTCATTGCTGTTCAACTGGTCTGTGGAATGGCCAATACCATACTGTAATGATTACTATTTTCATGCCAATAACATACTGTTGTGATTACTAGCTTTATATTCTAGTTTGCAGTCTGAAAGTGTGATGCCTCCAAATTTTTCTTTCATTCTCAAGGTTGCTTTGGCTTTTGCAGACCTTTGTAGTTCCATATACATTTTAGGATTATATTTCTGTATCTGTGAAAAAAGCCATTAAAATTCTGATAAGGACTGCACTTAATCTATAGATGGTTTTGCATAGTATCAACATTTAAACAATATTAATTGTCCTAGCCCATGAATATGAGATTTCTTTCCATTTGTACGTGCCTTCAATTTCTTTCATCAAAATCTTGTAGTTTTCAGAGGGTTCAAGATGGTAACATAGAAAGACCCTGAACTCACATCTTTCCAGGGACACAGCAAATCTATACCTACATATAAAGCAATTCTTCCTGAAGAACTGAGGGTTGACTGAATAGCTTCTGCACAACAAAGGATAGAGGGACCACACAGCAACTGGCAAAAGAGACAGAGGCATGGTAAACAAGGAAACCCCACCCCTGATGCTACAAACTATAGTGGGAAAGAATAGCACTAGGGGACCTACCTGCATGCATATTCACCTGCCCTAGGACACAGAAAAAAAAGCTATGGCTTAAAGGGAAACTAGAATTGAAGTGAAATAAGCCTGTAGCACTTGCCAAGTAGTAGAGAAACTGCTGGAACTCTCTCCAGGTTCAGAGGTACTTGTCAGCACCACTGTTTATGTTCACCTTCCACCTTGAAACCACAGATCGGAGTAGGGTGCAGGTGCCTGAGCTGGCATGCCACCTCAATGAGCACCAGGCCTCTAGCTCACACCAACCCCAGCATATGCCCCAAGGCAGTCCCTAGAATGATGCCTATAAGGGCTCTGTCTCCACAAGGAGGCCCCCATACTGATGCCTGCTCAAGCTCCAGCCATCCCACTAACACTGCCCCAGTATGGTGGACATTGGGACTCCCCTGAAGTGCTCCCACTACAACTCTAGCCATCTCACCAAGGCAGCACAGGTACAAAGCTCCCAGAAAACCCCCAGCATGCATCTACTTCAGCTCTAGGTAGCCCTGATGCAGAACCCCCTGGATCACCAACCATCAGCCACATCAACTCAAGCTGACCCACAAAGGCACACCCTTCATGAACACCCCAGGACAGCCAGGCCTGTGCCTACTTCTGCACTAACTGTCCTACACTGTATGTTAACTAACTTGAGGATAAATAAATTTTAAAAAATATAAACAAACAAATAAATAAATAACGACCAGGAGACATACTGTTTCGCCTAATTCATAGAAACAAACACAGAAAGCCAAACAAAATGAGGAGACATATAAATATGCTCCAAACAAAGGAATAAGAAAAATCTCATGAAAATAATTAAATGAAATGGAGATAAACAATCTACCTGATAAGGAATTCAAAGTAGTGGTCATGATGATGCTCAATGGACTTGAAAGAAAAATGGATGGGGGCACCTGGGTGGCTCAGTTGGTTAAACGTCTGACTTCAGTTCAGGTCATGATCTCACGAGCAGTGGGTCTGGGCCCTGTGCATCAGGCTCTGTGCTGATAGCTCAGATTCTCCCTCTTTCTCTGCCCTCTCCTACTTGCACTCTGTCTCTCTTTCTCTCAAAAAAAAAAAAAGCTAAAAAAAATTTTTTAATAAAAATAAAAATGTATTCTTAAGTATTTGTTTGTTTTGGTACTATTTTATAATTGAATTGTTTCCTTAATTTTCATTTTTGGCTTGCCCACTGCTACTATATACAGATACAATTAATTTTTTATATTGATCATATATATAGCAACCTTGCTGAACTTGTTTATTAGTTCTAACAGTTTCTTAGCAGGTCCTTAGGATTTTCCATACATAAGATCATGTCCTCTGCTAACAGAGATAGTTTGACACCTTCCTTTCCAATCCAGGTGTCTTTTAATTCATTTTTGTTCATTTAATTTGCTTGCCCAGCTACAGTGGCTAGAACCTTTAGTACAATGCTGAATATAAGTGGCAAAAGTAGATGGCTTTTTCCTGATCTTAGGGGGAAATCATCCAGTCTTTAACCATTAAATATGATGTTAGCTGAGGGTGGGGATGGGGGAGGGGGATTCACAGAGGTCCTTCGCCAGGTTAGGAAGTTACCCTCTATTTCTAGCATATTGATTGCTTTCATCATGAAGGGGTACTGAATTTTATAAAAGGATTTTGCTATGTCTATTGACATGTATTTATTCTATTGATGAGGTGTATTAACTAATTTACACTGATGCTAAATCTATCTTGCATTCTTGAGATAAATCCCACTTGGTCATACTGTATAATCCTTTTTATATATTGCTGAATTTAAATTAGCTAGTGTTTTGTTGAGGATATCTGCATATACGTTAATAAGAGAATGGTTTACAGTTTTCTTTTCTGCTGATTTCTTTGGTTTTCTTACCAGGGTAATATTGCCTTATAGACTGAGTTGGGAAGGGTTCCCATCTCTCCTATTTTTGGGAAAAGTTTGTAAAGAATTCTATTAACTCTTCTCTAAATGCTTGAAAGTACTCACCTCAAGTGAAACCACCGCTACTGGAATTTTTCTTTGTTGGAAGTTTTTATATTACTAATTCAATCTCTTTACTTGTTGTAAGTCTATTCAGATTTTCTATTCTTAAAACATTTTCAGTAGTTTGAGTCTTTCTAGAAATGTGACCAATTCATCTAAGTTATCTAATTTGTTGACATACTGTTGTTTATCTTATTTGCTTATAATTTTTCTATTTCTGTAGAGCTGGTGGCAATATCCCTCTTTTGTTTCTGATTTTAGTAATTTCAGTCTTTGTCAATCTAGCTGAAGGGTTATCAATTTGTTGATCTTTTTAAAGAACAACCTTTGGGTTTTGCTGCTTTTCACTTTTGTATTTCTGTTCTCTATTTCATTTATTTCAGTGATTTTGCTTTCTGATTTCATTCTATTGCAATCAAAGAAAGTATTTTGTATGGTTTCAATACTTTCACATTTATTGATGATTATTTTTATTGCCTAGCATATGGTCTATGCCAGAAAATGTTCCATATATACTTAGGGAAATGTGAATTCTACTGTTGGGTGGAGTGTTCTCTCTGCCCTTCCCCCACTCACGCTCTCTCTCTCTCTCTCTCTCTCAAAAATAAACATTAAAATTTTTTTCAAAAAATCCCTTATATCATAGCTTTAATTACTGACATATTTAACTTAAATCTTTTTCCATTTTATTTTTTTATTGTAGTAAGTGAAACTTTTCATTTTTATTACTTCAAACTTTAGACACTTCTTATCTTTTCAACATCTGAAAGATACTCTTTTTTTCAAGTTGTAAAAATAAAATTTTTCTTATCCATGGGTCATAAACCATGGAAATATAGCTAACTTTTTTTCCCCTCCTCTTTTACAGATTAAACCTCCATCACACATACTATGGGTTGTGCTAAAGTAAAGATGCAAACTTATTCAGTAAAAATCAGAGATAGAAAATGTCTACAGCTATATGTAATGGATTACTGGGTACATTAACTCATTGGATTTGCCACAGCTTTACACCGAACGCTGAACTCTGCACTACTGAGCAGGTTGACATACTTCAATATATCACATAATTCACATGAGTCATGCACTGCAATAGTATCAACAAACCATTCAATGTTGTATTTGCCTCTGTTTCCACACTTGATGGCCATCCAGTATATAATGTTTTTATTCACTTATTTTGATGGTTCTATGATTTAAATTGATGTTCCTACAAATTGCTTACCAGTTTTCCCAATATAATTTAAAGGAAAAAAAACCCTCTCTCTTTTAGACTAGAGACATGACTGTTAAATGCAGTTTCCAATACTAGACTAGATCCTGTGCTAGGAGGAAAAATGATGGCACAAATGAGAAACAATGGTATAAAAATAATGGTATAAATGGTAAAAACAAAGGTATAAAGAATAATGGTATAAAATAAGGGTATAAGGGGACAATTAACAAAATCGGAATATGGAAGGCAGATTAGACACATGTATTACAATGTTAAATTTATTGAAATTGATCATTGTACTATAGTTATTAAAGAATATTTGTGGGGTGCCTGGGTGGCTCAGTCAGTTAAGGTTCTGACTCTTGGTTTTGGCTCAGGTCATGATCTCATGGTTTTGTGAGTTCAAACCCCACATTGGGCTCCATGCTGACAGTGTAGAGCCTGCTTGGGATTCTCTGTCTCCCTACCTGCCCCTCATCCACTCACGCTGTCTCTGTCTCTCTCAAAATAAATAAATAAACAAACTTATTTGTCATGTTAGGAAAGAATATTTGTCATGTTAAGAAATACAAACTGATGTGTTTAAAGGTGAAGAATCATGATAGAATACATAGTATTCTAGATCAAAAAAACCTCACAAAACAAACAAATAAAAAAACAAAGAAACACCACATTCATATAGAACAATGGTTCTCAACTAGGGATGATCTGCTTCCTCCCCAAGGACATTTGCAGTGTCTGGATATATTTGTGGGGGGGAGGGGTACTACTGGCATCTGATCAGTGGAGTCCACAATGCTACTAATAAGCGCCCTACAATGTACAAATCAGCCCTCACAACGAAGAATGATCTGGTCTCAAATGCCAACAATATTGAGGTTGAGAAATCTTGATGAAGAGAAAGCAACTGGTAGAGCAAAAGGGATAAAATAGCAACAATAGCTGTGTCTAGGTGAGCGTTATGAGTGTTGTTTTGATTATTCTTTTGTTTTAAAGTTTTTATTTAAATTCCAGTTAACATACAGTGTAGTATTAGTTTCAGGTGTACAATACAGTGTCTCAACCACTTACAGACTCCACCTGGTGCTCATCAAAAGGGCACACTTTAATCCCCATCACTTATTTCACCCATCACCTGTTTTGATTATTCTTTTTTTTTTTTTCTTAAGTAGGCTCCACACCCAGCGTGGAGCCCAGCATGGAGCCCAGGGCAGGGCTTAGACTCACAACCCTGAGATAAAGACCTGAGCTTAGATCAAGAGTCAGACACTCAGCCAACCAGACACCCCCCCACCCTGAATTTTAATTATTCTTAATCTTGTAACTTTTATGTAATTTGGAAATTATTTCCAAATAAAAAGTGTTTTTAAACTTCTTTTATAATTTTTTTAATGTTTATTTATTTTGAGAGAGAGAGAGAGAGAGAGAGAGCGAGCATGTGAGTCAGGGAGGGGCACAGAGAGAGGGAGACAGAGAATCTGAAGCAGGCTCCAGGCTCTGAGCTGTCAGCACAGAGCCCGACACAGAGCTTGAACTCACAAGCTGTGAGATCATGACCTGAGCCCAAGATGAACTCTTAACTGACTGAGAGCCCCAGGCACCCTAAACTTCTTTTATCATACACTGAGTCATTACAGAGAAAAGTGGACCTATTTTGGGGCTCTGTATTCTATTTCTAGTCCATCTCCTGAAGATTTGGAGAAGTGAACATTTCTGGTGAGGTGACTTAATAACTGCTAAAGTCCACAGAAAGAGTTCTTTGGGTCTTAACTAAGCAAGGTATTTTAATATATGCATATTAAATGTGCAATGTGCAAAGATTCCAGGGTCAGATTATTTGCCTGATTTTTTTTTTCCAGGAGAACAAATCAGAGTGAGGTTGGGCTCTAGGAAGTTGGAGCAGTGATTCCCCAAAGTGAGCACCACTCATGCAATCCAAGCTCTTAAGGGCCATCCAGACACAAAGCAACATCAAGCCACGTGTGATATTAGCCTTTTGGGATAAGAGCAACATCCTACAAACACATTTCCAAAGGTTAACCTCTAGAAAACACGTTTGTGCTTTCAGCCTACAGAATTTTAAAGCCTAATTAACTTTAAAGTACAATTTAAATGTAATCATAAGACACCCTTCTCTGAGAGGATTTGGGAGTCTGTCTGGAATGCAGCAGAATACCAATAAATAAATGAGTTAGAAACTTGGATTTTATTTCTCTTCTATTATATCTCTGTTTATTAATAACTTCTCCAAAGGTAAAACAGAATATAAATAGGTTCACAGGAGGATATGTATTAAGCTATTTAATAAATGTTTCATAAAATCATTTTTTTAGGTATGCCAAATGTAATAAAAAGACTCTACTTGTAATGCATGCTGGCTGGCAGCCTTCGAGCCCCCAGTCCCACCTTTTTCCCTTTGCCCCACATCTGGGCAACCTGATAAGAAAGCCTGCTCATACCCTTAGACCTTTGGTGTCCTCAGTCCCTGGCACTGGCAGAAATTTCAAACCACACAAGCCCCACCTGAGTGTGGGAACCTCCATCCCACTCACTTTCTAACAATAAAAACCCAAAGTCCCACCTCCCTCATTTCCCTCTGGACCAAAGAGAAACCCTTCTCCTAGGTGTGGGGATTCATGTGCTATTGATTGTTATGAGTCATGAACTCTATTTTACACCCATTGGTGCCCATGTGTCATTTGTCCCAACTCCATAATTTCCCAGGGTGGAGTGGGAGAATTGTCCAGTGTCTGGTAGAGGATTCTAGCTACCCAGATAAAACAGTAACTGACTAGTTTTGCTTAATGATTTCTCAGAATCACTTGTCAAGGCAGCAGGAAGACTCTAGTCTCTAAGTCTTCCAGGGCAAAGACCAGAAGAATGATAGGATCATACTTACTGATGTCCACACATAAGTTAGGGTCTGAAATATACCAAAGCAAATTTCTATGAGAAAGGTTAATAATTCACAAAACAAAATTGAAAGGATAAAATTAAACCATACAGAGTAGAATACTGAAGTTACAATTAGTTACAATTTTGATTTTACTATTATAGAGACAATTAAAATGGAAAGTTTTTTTTTAAACTACATGTTAAAAACAAAAACACAGACTCCCAGCTCTCACCCAAACGGCACTCCAAGGGCACCCAGTGGAGTCACCAGGACTGTGGGGACCGCCGTGTAAGCCAGGAAGTTTCCAATCTGGCCAACAGCCACTGTCAAGAGAATCACAAGGATACCACTTGCAATTGCAGCTCTCTTTCAGCAATGATCAGAGTTTAATTGGGCAAGGAGCTGTTCTGAAAGGGCTATTTCTTCTCTATTACTTGTAAGGAAGCAAATGTGGAGCATTATTTGCATAATTAAGGGTCCTGAAGGCAGGGGAGAGCAGGCCCCAGAGTGTCACTGACCCAAACTGGAAGACTAGTTTCCTCTGTGGAAATTCCCAAACTAAATGGCAATGATTGACAGTAGGCGCAACAGAGTATATTTCCACTTTCCCCTTAACACATCCTTGTTTTACAACTAATCGCGTAGAATTTCTTGAGCCCCTTCAATGGCCTGGGACTTAACTCCAGTATAGACCACTGGGCCACAGTGACACGCTGCTGATATACCAGGTAGAAACACAACTGCCTGCATAGGACTGCATTCAGGGCTATACTAAGAGAGCTTAAAGATGAGCTCCTCAATAAAAGGAAATAATATCTGCTAGGTAACATCTTGCCTGAAAGGCAATGTGTGACAAATAAACCTCATAATATTGTTGAATTTTATAGTATAATTTTTCTTTATATATTTAGGGTTCTGAACTCTAATCTTATTAATTTTTATATGATAGCACATAACCTCTGCATGTGACCTCTTTTATCAGTCTGATTGAAGAAACTCTCCTTTGTAAAACCAATTACGTTCGACAAAACAAGAAATTTCACCAAGTGCCAACAGCCTGACTACAGATGAGTAAGCAGGAGCTATTTTAATTTCTTTGGAACCAGGACAGTCTGACCTGGACTAAATTCAGGGCTTATTGCAGGAAGTAGGACCCTCTACCTCCTCCCAACCGTGACTCCCACCCTGGTCCACAGTCCAAAGAATGCAGCCACACTCATTCCACCTCTGCAGTCCTGCTAGAGGAATGACTGATCTTAAGAAAGAAAGCACATCAAACTGTTCACCACACTGGGTACTTACTTGCAATTGTGCCTGCCCACCACACAATGTCTGTTAAATAGGAAGTACCTATGAAAGAGTGAGATAAAAAGGTCAGAAAAGTACAAAGCAAGAGGTTTACAAACTATATACTTTAAAAAAGGAACTTTTACTTGAAAATAAAATTGAAAAGAGTATTGAATGCCATACTGCTTAGTCACCATTTTAAGAATCTTTAAGTTAGTCTATAAATAGCAGCATGAAAAACCACTAAAAGTGGCAAATACAGGTAATTTTTTGCAATGAACACAAGCTGACCCAAACAAGTCAAGCCTTTATTAAAGAAACATTTTTGAGCTCATCATGTGACCCAGAGTCACAAATATTCTTTGGCATGAAGTTTTATGTTGAAGTCCAGTTCTCTCATGCATTTACTATAAGCCATTTATATGATAATTTTATTAGTATAGGCTTCAATGACTTGGTGCTTAAACAGGTTAGTCAATTTTCAAAATTTACCTTTCTCATATGGCTCTTTTTTCAACCATTTGGGCAGCAGACCTTTTCTCTCACTCAGTGATTTGACATTTTACACAGTTTCTTGTACTCTCTTAGGTTACCCTCATATACCCCATGTATAGTCAGACAGAACCATGAGCAGGTGCCCAGGCCTCCCCATCACATGGGTCCCTCCTTCCTGTACGAGGAACCTGCAGCAAGATGGTCTCCCAACCGTTGAGACACAGATTTGTCCCACTTCAGATATGTCAAAATGTTTGTCTGAGAGGTTTCTTCACTTCAGGTTATAGTACCTAATTCTAGAGTTTAGCCAT
Organism: Panthera pardus; assembly: GCF_024362965.1. Taxonomy (NCBI): domain Eukaryota; kingdom Metazoa; phylum Chordata; class Mammalia; order Carnivora; family Felidae; genus Panthera; species Panthera pardus. The sequence continues at coordinate 20,816,575 of NW_026526810.1, read as the reverse complement.
TCTAATAGGTGTGAGATAATATCTTATTGTGGTTTTGATTTGCATTTCCCTGATGAGTGATGTTGAGCATCTTTCCATGTGTCTGTTGGCCACTTGTATGTCTTTTTAGGAAAAATGTCTATTCAGATCTTGTGTCCATTTTTTAACTATATTGGGGGTTTTTTTGGTGTTGAGTTGTGTAAGTTCTATAAAGATAACTTATATCTTAATATTTTGGATATTAACCCTTATCAGATATATCATTTGCAAATATATTCTCTCATTCAGTAGTAAATGATGTTACAATAGGGATGTAATGGGACAGATGGTAGCTATACTTACAGTGAACACAGCATAATGTATAAACTTGTCAAATCACTAAGTTGCACATCTGAAACGAATGTAACATTATGTTATCAGCTATACTCATTTAAAAGTAACTCTGTAGTTACCTTTATAGGGAAATTACTTTTTAAAAAATAAAGTACCTAATTCTAACTGGACATTCTAATTCTTAATAATTTAGTATAATGAATTCCAGTGATTCATGGAGGAACAGAATTACAGGTATTACAATATGTACTTGAAAACAGTGAAATGGGGCTAATAAGTAATGACAGAATAGGAAGAATGGATGAGTTAAAATATCATCATTTGGCAACATCACAATAAAAACCAATTTAGCAAGAATCACTAATGGATACTAAAGCAAGTGGATAAAAGTTTGTTGAGGAATATAAGATTGCCACATAGTCTCCCTTAATCACCTCCATCAGTTTTTCATTAATTATTAAGAGAAAAACTTACCTTTACAGTACTCTATAGACCCTGACAGACATCACCTAACTAAGTGGCTCAAGTTATCATCAGCAATGGGACAAATCAATATTACATGCTTCCTGAGTGGATGCGCTGAGAAGGATACATTATATCTGGTATTCCCGCCAAAGTGCATCACTTGAATTTAAATATGAGGAAACTGTGAAATAGACTATGAATTTGCTGGTTTGCACTCTAAAAAAAGGCAAGGTCCTGGGGCACCTGGTTGGCTCAGTCAGTTAAGAGTCCGACTTCGGCTCAGGTCATGATCTCACAGTTAGTGAGTTCAAGCCCCACGTCGGGCTCTGTGCTGACAGCTCAGGCTGACAGCCTGCTTCAGATTCTGTGTCTCCCTCTTTCTTGCCTTTCCCCTGCTTGTGCTCTGTCTCTCTGTCTCTGTCTCTCTCAAAAAATAAACATTAAAAAAAAATGTTTTAAAAGACAAGGTTCTAAAGACAAAGAAAGGCTAAAGAACAGTTGCAGATAAAAGAAAACTAAGACATGGTAACTCAACACATAAGATGCTAAATGAAAAAAAAAAAAAAAACGTTGCTATAAAGGACAGTATTAGGGCAATTGGCAAAATCTAAATATGGACCGTTGTCAAGAAAAGACTTATAAAACCCATTTTCTTTCTACATGAGAATGTGACTCAAGGTTCACTTTCTGGTTCTAGGAAGCTGACAGCCATGTGGCCAGAGGATAACACTTAGAAATGACCTCTGATGGACAAATAGTACCTGACTGGAGGTCGGTGAACACCTGGTAGAGATCCTATTACTTGGACTCCCGAGTGCAATGCCTCTGGGAACAAGTATGTCTCCTGTGGGGCTTGGGAGCTTTGCCTCTGTGACTTTACCCTAGGGGGTACAAGGCTCATAAGGCAGGGCTGCTGTGGCATTGCCTACTGCAGCTCTGCCTCCAGGCCCCTGAGCCATGCTTTGCCTCTGCTGCCAACCTCCAGCAGGAGAGGGCACAGCACTAGCTATGGCTCCTGTCCTGTGTCCCTGAGTGTGTCTGAGGCAAATGTGGACCATACAGCTGAGCCTAAGAAAGCCCTTCCTAGTAAGCACTGTAGACTAGTTACCAGATATTAGTGCAAAATCCATGTTGAATTTCGTGAATGTGTTAATCACACTGTGTCTACTTAAAAGAATGCCCCAGTACCCCCCAAATACTTGCTATATTTAAGAAAAAATTTTTTTTAGTTTTTATTTTAAGTAGGCTCCATGCCCAATGTGGGGCTTGACTCATGACAATCAAGAGTCACATGCTCTACCAACTAAGCCAGCCAGGCACCCCTGCATGCTGAATTTAAAGAATGAAAGTTCATGAAGTCCACTTCCAGAATGCTGGTGTGAGGAACCCTGTGGACCAGTTTCCCACTGAAACAACAATAACTGCCAAATAAAGTATTAAAATTGTTTTTCAAGTCTCTGAAATTGCCCTAAAAGCATACAGCAAATCAAGAAACGTATACTCAAGAAAAATCTACTAAATCTCAGTGAGAACAGTGTAAGACCTTAGCACATGAGCTAAGACCTATTTGTTCTCTCCCTCACTGCAATTCAGCTTCACAGAAGCTCCACTCCAGGCTGGTAACCAAGAAACTGAGGTCCCCTCTCCCTTTAGCTCTTCATCACCAGGAAGAGCAGTTCTTCAGCATTTCTTATCCCCTTCAAGTTGAATAGGCTAAATATCTGATCGGTGTATCCAAGAGTTTAGGGACTTCTTTCCCCAACCCAGGCCCTACCCAGAGACTCTATCCCTGGTACAACAGGCCCTGATCATCCTATCCTGTTTTAAGCCTGAAGGTAGGGTGCAAGTCTCATGCTTAGAGAGGCAAGCAGAGATCAGAGGCTACCAACTACTCCCAATAACTAGTCTCAACAAATATACCTGCCTTAAATTAACTGGACAAGACTATGAAGCAACTAAAAGCTAGATGTGATACCCAATGAGGCAGACAAGAGAAAAATTAGGTAAAGAAACAGTCAAAGATAGCCCAGCTAGTCATCTCAAGTAAAGGTGCACATACCCAAGACTATAACCTCTGAGGTGTGTGTCATTACAGGCTTCACAGGGGAAACAGACTTTACCAAAATACTCCACTAAACAAATTTAGGTCACTAAACAAATGAACAAGCAAACAATCCACTGAGAGAAGGAGGTCAATCAAATTCCAGAGTTGCTATCATACATTACCTAAAATGTCCAGATATCAACAAAATTCATGACAAAACAACAACAAAACAACACAATTCAAAAATAGCCAAAAGACTTGAGTAGACATTTCTCCAAAAAGATGCACAAATGGCTAATAAGCACATGAACAGATGCTCAACATTGCTAAACATTAGGGAAACACAAATCAAACCCATATCACTTCACATCCACTAAAGTGACTACTATTCACAAAAACAAAACAAGTGTTGGTAAGGATGTGGATAAACTGGAAACCATGTGCACTGCTGGTGAAAATGGAAAATGGTGCAGCCACAGTGGAAAAGGGATTACATATAGGATCACCATATGATCCAGCAATTCCCCTTCAGGGTATATACCCAAAAGAACTGAAAGTGGGGACTTAAACACATATTTATTTGTACATCATGTTCATACCAGCATTATTCACAATAGACAAAAGGTGGAAACAACAAGTATTCTACAGCAGATGAATGAACAAATGGACAGACAAAATACAATGGACACGGTCCTTTTTGCTATACACGAAAAAGCAGCAAACGGTACAAGAAAGATTGTTATTCAACCTTAAAGAGGAATGAAATTCTGATACATGCTACAGCACAGATGAACCTGAGAGACAGTATGTTAAGTGAAACAGCCAGTCAAAAAATAACAAATATTTTATAAGTGAACTTAACATGAGGTACTGAGAGTAGTCACCTCCATAGAAACAGAATATGATAGGGGCTGGGAGTGAGAACGGGGGGTTCCTGTTAAATGGGTACAGTGTTTCCGAAGGAGATTATGAAAAAGTTCTAGAGATGAATATTGATGATGTTTAACACAACATGAATGCCTTTAACACAGCCAAACTATACAATTAAAAATGGTTAAAATAGTAAATTTTATGGCATGCATATTTTACAACAATAAAAAAATAAATGGAGCAACAGAGGCCTGAAAATGTTAAGCCCATGACTCCCTATCATCTTGAGATATAAACTAAGTCAAGAGCTTCCAGCATTATGAATCATAAACCAGAACGTCCATGGTAGGAGTGCCTGGAGCCTCCACAATATCTGCAGTCCATCCTACAATGACACTATTGCCATCTAGTGGTCCTTGAGCCCTAGACCTTTGGGGTCTCCTGTAACCTAGGTGCTATTCAACTTCAAGAGGAGATGCTGGGTCAAGTCACTCTCCAGGCAGTGCTTCTTGATGGGAAAACTGTTATTTCTGTCTTTTTTTTTTTTTGGTGTTTAAATGTACTAAGAAGATGGATATAGGGACCATTCTACAGAGATTCTGTGCCTTTTTGCTCTTGATAGTTTGTCTTCATCTTTTTCCTTGTAGGTCTCTTAGGGGTTAAGTAGTATCAAGAGGAAGCAAGGCAAAGTTTTCTTGTTTATTCTGCATGCTGGGAATGAGGAACATTTTAGGTTCATGAATAACTTATTGTATATTTGTATTATAATTAAAGATAAAATATTCTTGCTCCATTTGTTACACATGAAACAGAAGCAAAGAACACAAGGTAAACTATAATTAAGTGCTTGAATGATGTTGGTTTCTATTAGGTGTAAAAGTTCAAAGAAAAAAATGCTGTGTGATGGCATGATCATGTAATAATAAAAATAAGAACCCCCGCTCCCTAAATACAAGACATACAAAAAAGCCAGGAGAATGTGACCTACATTACATACACTATACAAACAGGGAAAATGCAGGCAACTAAAACTGCCTGTAAGAGAGCCTAATTTCAGACTTCACAAAAATCTCAAACCATACATTAAAAATATGTTCAAGTTAGTAACTGGAATTAAGATAAAAACTTAAAAAAATATGTTCAAATAAGTAAAGAAGCCACGCTTAAAGAAGTAAAGAAGGTATGTGTAAATACAACTTCTCATCAAATAGAGAGTATTAATGAAGAGATAGAAATGACTTAAAAAAAAACAAACCCAAACTGAAATTCTGGAATTAAAAAGCACAATACTGGAATGAAAAAAGAAATCAATAGCAAATTTGAATATTCTCGGCAAAAGAAAGATTTAGTGAATTTGAACATAGATTGATAAAGACTGTACATTCTGAAGGGGGGAAAAGCATAAAGAAAAATAAACAGAACCTTAGAAAAATGTGAAACAACATTAAGTACATCAACACAGTCATAATGTTACTACCAGAAGGAGAGAAGAGAGGAAGTAGAAGAAAAAACATTCAAGGAAAAAAAGGCTGAAATTTACGAAACATGATGACAATTCAAGAAGCTCAACAAACTCCAGGAGTTCCACACACAAGTCACATTGGTAAAAATGCTCAAAGATGAAGAAAAATTTTAAGAGAAGCAATAGAAAAATGAATGATAATACGCAAGACAATCTCAGTAAATTAACAACTGATTTCTTAGCAAATTTTAATTACAATTTTTAAAAAATGTTTAATTACAAAACACAAATTTGTTTCCCTTTCTCACCTTAACTGATTTGAAAAGCTATGGGACATATGTGCACAGAACTGTTGTTGGATTTATAATACATAGAATTGTAATATATTTAACAATAACAGCATAAAGGATGTGGGTGTGATCAAAGTTTTACTGAGTAAGGACATGGTAACTTAATAACTTGAATGCCGTAAGAACAAATAAAGAGAACAAAGAATGGTAAATAAAAAGGTTAACATATCGATGGGGTGCCTTGGTGGCTCAGTTGGTTGAGTGTCTGACTCTTGATTTCAGCACAGGTCATGAGCTTGGAGCTTAAGATTCTCTCTCTGTCTCCCTCTTTCCCTCTCCCCCAGCTCTCTCTCTCTCTCTCTCTCTCTCTAATAATAAAAATAAAAATAATTAAAAATTTTTTTAAATGGTTAACATATTAAACTCTATAAATCTATATTTGCTTTTCTTTATTTTGGAAACTTCTTTAAGGACATAAAATTATATAAAGCTTGCATTACTTTAATTATGTATTGCAACAATATATTGTTGGGTTTGTAACATAAAAACAATAACACAAATAAAAGAAGCAGCAATATACAAGCAAGGCTTCTATATCTAATTAGAATTAAATTAGCGTAAGTCTAAAGTAGATTTCTTAAAAAAATTTTTTTTTTAATGTTCATTTATTTTTGAGAGAGAGAGACAAAGCGTGAGCGGGAGGGGCAGAGAGAGAGGGAGACACAGAATCAGAAGCAGACTCCTGGCTCTGAGCTGTCAGCACAGAGCCCAACTCCGGGCTGAAACTCACAAACCATGAGACCATAACCCGAGCCAAAGTCAGCCACTTAACTGACTGAGCCACCCAGGTGCCCCTAAAGTAGATTTTCTAAGTTAAGATGTATATGGTAAGTTTAGAGCAACCACTAAAAAAATAATGCAAAAATACATTGACAGGGAAAATATCAGGAGGATGAGATTCAAGTGGTAAAACAGGAGGATCCTGAGCTCCCCTCCTCCCATGCACACCAAAACTACAGCTACCTATAGAACAACTCTCTAGGAGAACTACCTTAAGACTAACAGAATAGTTATTCTGCAACTAAAAATATAATGAAAAAGCCATATAGAGATGGGTAAGAGGGGCAGAGAGTCTAGTAGGAACTCATGCCCCCAGAGTAACAAACCAAAAGCAGAGGGATATCACAAAATGGAGGTTATCTCTCAGGAGCAAGGGGATCAAGCCCCACATCCGGCATCCCTACCCTGAGGACCTGCACTGAGTAGATGAGCCCATATAAAATCTGACTTTGAAAATCAGCCCAGCTTAACTCGGGAAGAACCAAAGGGCTACAGGATATTAAGACTCCAATCTTAAAGAGCCAGAGCACTATACCACTCACTCCATGACTCAGCATAGAGCCAGAAGTTTGAAAAGTAATTGGACCATGCACGAAGGAGATTATTTGACTAATTTTAGGGTATCCGCTAGAGGGGCTGGGATCTATAAGAACTTTCTCCAGGAATGGAAGTGGTGGTACAATTTTTATTATTCTCCTTCTAACTAGCTGACCTGGTGCTGGTGGGTACCATTTCTGGTAACTTCCATGCACCTTGCTAGCACCACTCTCCCCACCCTGGGGACTCACCCCACCTACCCTGCCCACCCAAGCAGGCACACTTCCCAAGTGGCTTCCACCTAACTGCCATCCCCACAGCAGCTGGTGGGAAGCATCAGCTGAAACCACACCTTCCTCTAGGGACTCCCACAGGGCAGAAGGGAAGGAGGAGCATCCTTGCCCACCAGCACACTCACAACAGTAGTGGCCTGGTTTCACAGTCAACCACACCAGGGGCCAGTCAAGCCCACCAGTGTGCCCACAGCAGTCACGGCTCAGCCATGATAGGAGGACATATGAAACCCACAGAGGCGACATCCCTGGAGCATGTAGTTCTGATAACCAGGGGGGATGGTGCTTCTGGGCCCCAAAGGAGACCCTGTATATAAGGCCCCTCTTTCAAGAACAGAAGACATAGTTGATCTACTTAATGCAAAGAAATAAACACAGAGAGTTAGACAAAATGAGGAGACAGAGGAACATGGTCCAAATGAAAGAATAAGACAAAAACCTCAAAAAAGAACTAAATGAAATGTAGATCAGCAAGCTACCTGACAAATGGTTCAAAATAATAGTCATAAAGATGCTCACCAAATTTGGGAGAAGAGTGAATGATCTCAGGGACAACTTCAACAAAAGAGAAAATATTAAAAAGTTCAATCAGAGCTAAAGAATACAATAACAAATAAAAGACATACTAAACAGAATCAACACCAGATTACATAATACAGAAGAACAAATCAGGAATCTGGAAGAGAGGGTAGAGGAATTCAGCCAAGCAGAACAGCAAAAAGGAAGGAAGGAAGGATTTTAAAAGATACTTTAGGGAACCCCTGGGAAAGCATCAAACACACTAACAATTGCATTACAAAGGTCCAAGAAGGAGAAGAGAGAGAAAAAAAAGGCAAAAAAGTTATTTGAATGAAAACATAGCTGGAAACATTCCTAATCTGGGAAAAGAAACAAACATCCAGGTCGAGGAAGTAAAGAGAGTCCCAAAAAAGATGAGCCCAAAGATGTTCATATAAAGACACATAATAATTAGAATATAAGAAATTAAAAACAAACTCTTAAAAGCAGCAAGGAAAAAGCAATTAGTTACATGCAAGGGAACCACTGTAAGTCTGTCAGCTGATTTGCAGCAGAAACATTGCAGACCATAAAGGAGTACAATGAAATATTCAAAGTGCTTAAAAAAAAAAAAAACTATTGAGAATGCCCTACCTGGCAAGGTTATCATTCAGAATTGAGGGAGAAATACAGAGTTTTGGAATCAAAAGTTAAAGAAGTTCATTACCACTAAATCAGCCTTATAAGAAATGTTGAAGTAAATTCTTTAAGTGAGAAAGAAAAGGCCAAAACTAGAAGAAAATTATGAATGAAAAAATTTCACTAAGAAAAGGAAACATAGTAAAAGTGGTAGATCAACCACTTATAAAGCTATTATCAAGGTTAAAAGTCAACATTAGTAAAATCAACTATGTCTAAAATAATTATAAGAGATCCACAAAATTTAAAAATGTAAAATATGACATCAAAAAATTAAAATGTGAAGGGGAAGTAAAAGTGTAGCATTTTTACATAGTGTTTGAACTTAAGTAACCATCAACTTAAAATAGACTGCTATATGTACAGAATGTTATATATGAACCTCAGAGTAACCTCCAACCATAAAACTATAATATACAAAAAATAAAAAGGAATCCAACAGTAACACTAGATAAAATCATTGATTCACAAAGAGAGCAAGAGAAAAAAAAAAAGGAACAGAGAACTACAAGAACAAACAGAAAACACTGAACAAAATGACAATGTGTACATGTCTATCAATAATTACTAGAAACATAATTGGATGAATGCTCCAGTCAAAAGACATAGGGTGGCTTAATGGATTCAAAAAACAAAAAAAAAAACCCACCAAGATCCAACCATATGCTGCTTACAAGAGACTCACTTCAGACCAAAAGACATGTACATATTGAAAATGAAAGGATGGAAAACAATAACCCATGCAAATAGAAATAAAAAGGAAACTGGCATAGCAATACTTATATCAGACAAAAGACTTTAAAATAGACTACAACAACAAAGAAAGGTATTATATAATGATAAAGGGATAAATCCACAAGAAGATTAGGGATTTTAGGTATCTATGCACCCAATATAGGAAGGTCTATGTATATAAAGCAAATATTAACAGATTTAAGAAAGAAATTTACAGTAATGTATTAAGAGTAAATGGTTTTAATACCCAACTTACATCAACAGATAGGTCATCCAGATAGACAGTGGACAAAGAAACAGTGGACATAAATGACACATTAGACCAGATGGACCACATGGACTTAACAGATACACACAAAACCTTCCATCCAAAAACCGCAAAATACACATTCTTTTCAAGTGCACATGAACATTCTCCAGGACAGATCACATATTGAACCACAAAACAAGTCACAATAAATTCAAGAATACTGAAATCATATCAAGCATCTTTTGACAATTACAGTATGAAACTAGAAATCAACTGCAAGAAAAAAACTGAAAAAAAAAAAAAAACCCCACAAACAAGTGGAGGCTAAAAACAGCATACTACTAAACAACTAAGGGGCCAATGTAAAAATCAAACAGGAAACTTAAAAATACCTTAAGACAGGTGCACCTGGGTGGCTCAGTTGGTTAAGCATCTGACTTTGGCTTAGGTCATGATCTCCCAGTTTGTGAGTTTGAGCCCTGCATTGGGCTCTCTGCTGTCAATGTGGAGCCCACTTCAGATCCTCTGTCCGCTCCCCCCTCTCTGAACGTCCCTTATTCATGATCTCTCCTTCTCAAAAATAAACATTAAAAAAATAAAAATAAAAATAAAATACCTTAAGACAAAACAAAACACAAACACAATACTCCAAAATCTATGGGATGCAGCAAAAGCAGTTTCTAAGAGAGATGTTTATGTCAATACAGGCTTACCTCAAGAAACAAGAAATATCTCAAACCACCTATCTTTACACATAAAGGAAGTGGAAAAAGAACAAAAAACCCCCAAATTAATAGAAGGAAGAAAATAGTAAAGATCAGAGACTAAAAGAAACAACAGAAAACATCAATGAAATCAAAAGCTGGTTCTTTGAAAAAATAAACAAAATTGATAAGCCCTTAGCCACACTCATCAAGAAAAAGAGAGTGACCCAAAATAAATAAAATCAAAAATAAAGAAGAGAACTTACAACTGATAGCACAGAAATACAAATGACTTCTATGAACAATTATATGTAAATAAATAGGACAACCTAGAAAAATGGATAAATTCATATAAGCACACAATCTTCCCAGGCTGAATCAGAAAAAAATAAAAATTTGAACAAATCTACTACTAGTAATGAAACTGAATCAATAATTAAAAAAAAAAAATCCAAACTCATTCTATGAAGCCAGAATTACCTTTGATTCCAAAACCAGACAAAGACCCCACTAAAAAGGATAATTACAGTCCAATATCCCTGATGAGCCCGGATGCAAAAATGCTCAAAGGATACTAGCAAATCAAACTCAACAATACATTAAAGAATTATTCACCATGATCAAATGTGACTTACTCCTGGGCTGCAGACTGATTCAATATTCACAAATCAATGTGATACACTACGTTAATAAAAGAAATAAAATAATAAGAACCATACAATCCTGTCAATCAATGTAGAAAAAGCATCTACAAAATACAGCATCCTTTCTTGATTAAAAACCCTCAAGAAAGGAGGGATAGAAGGAACATACCTCAAAATCATAAAGGCCATATATAAAAGACCCATAGCTAATGTCATCCTCAATGGGGAAAAGCTGAGAGCCTTTCCCCTACTGTCAGGAACAAGACAAGGATGCTGGTACTATTTAACATAGTACTGGAAGTCTTAGCCTCAGCAATTAGGTAACAAAAAGAAATAAAAGGCATCCAAATCAGCAAGGAGGAAGTCAAACTTACACTCTGCAGATAACATGACACTCTATATAGAAAACCAGAAAGATTTCACCAAAAAATTACTACAACTAATACATGAATTCAACTAAGACACCGAATATAAAATCAATGTACAGATATCAGTTGTACTCGTATACACCAATAATGAAGCAGCAGAAAGAGAAATCAAGGAATAGATCCTATCTGCAACTGCATCAAAAACAATTAGATACCTAGGAAAACCAAACCAAAGAGGCAAAAGATCTGTACTCTGAAAATTATAGAAAACTTAAGAAAGAAATTGAAGAGGACACAAAGAAACAGAAAAACATTCCATGCTAATGGATTGGAAGACTGTTGTTATAATGTCTATACTACTCAAAGCAATCTACACATTTAGTGCAATCCCCATCAAAACACCACAAGCATTTTTCACAGAGCTAGAACAAACAATCCTAAAATTTGTACAGAACCGCAAAAGACCCTGAATAGGCAAAACAATCCTGAAAAAGAAAAACAAAACTGGAGGCATCATAATTCCAGAATTCAGCTGTATTATAAAGCTGCAGTCAAAATAGTATGGTACTGGCACAAAAACAATAAATCAATGGAACAGCATAGAAAATCCAGAAACGGACCCACAAGTGTATGGCCAATTTATCTTTGACAGAGCAGGAAAGAATATCCAATGGAAAAAGTTTCTTCAACAAATGATGTTGGGAAAACTGGATAGCAACATGCAGAAGAATGAAACTGGACCACTTTCTTAAACCATACACAAAAATAAACTCAAAATGGATGAAAGACCTAAATGTGAGACAGGAAACCATCAAAATCCTAGAGGAGAACACAGGCAGCAACTTCTTCGACATCAGCCACAACAACTTCTTGCATATATATCATCAGAGGCAAGGGAAACAAAAGCAAAAAAAAAAAAAAAAAAAAAAACAAAAAACTTTGGGACTTCATCAAAATTAAAAGCTTCTGCACACTGAATGAAAGAATCAACAAAACTAAAAGGTAGCTTAGGGAAGGGACCAGATATTTGCAAATGACATATCTGATAAAGGGTTACTATCCAAAATCTATGAAGTTAGCAAACTCAACACCCAAAAAAACAAATAATCCAGTTAAGAAATAAGCAGAAGATATGAATAGACACTTGCCCAAAGAAGACATCCAGATGGCTAACAGACACATGAAAAAATGCTCTACATCACTCATGATCAGGGAAATACAAACCAAAACCATGATGAGATACCACCTCACACCTGTCTGAATCCCTAAAATTAACAACAGAAAAAAAAAACAGGTGTTGGCAAGGATGTAGTAATGAAAACTGGTGCGCCACTCTGGAGAACAACATGAAGCCTCCTCAAAAAGTTCAAAATAGAACTACCCTACCATTTAGCAATTGTACTACAAGGTATTTACCTAAAGGATACAAAACTACAGATTTGAAGGAGGACATGCCCCCAATGTTTAAAGCAGCATTATTTTTTTTTAACGTTTAATTATTTTTGAGACAGAGAGAGACAGAGCATGAACGGGGGAGGGGCAGAGAGAGAGGGAGACACAGAATCAGAAGCAGGCTCCAGGCTCTGAGCCATCACCCCAGAGCCCAACGCGGGGCTCGAACTCACAGACCACGAGATCGTGACCTGAGCTGAAGTCGGACACTTAACCGACTAAGCCTCCCAGGCGCCCCTTAAAGCAGCATTATTAACAATAGCCAAGCTATGGATAGAGCCAAATGTCCATCGACTGATGAATAAAAAAGATGTGATATATTTATATAGGAATGTTATACTCAGCCATCAAAAAGAATGAAAACTTGCCATGTGCAATGATGTGGATGGAATTAAGCAAAATCAGAGAAAGATAAATACCATATGATTTCATTCATATTTACAATTTAAGATACAAAACAGATGAACATATGGAGGGGGGGAGAAGAGAGAAGGAAACAAAGCACAAGAGACTTAATGATAGAGAACAAACTGAGGGTTGCTGGAGGGAGATGGCTGGGAGATGGGCTAGATGAATGACGGGTATTAAGGAGGGCACTTGTAGTGAGTACTGGGTGTTGTATGTAAGTGATGAATCGCTGAATTCTACTCCTGAAACCAATACTGTACTATATGTTAACTAAAATTTAAATTAAAAAAAAAAATAAATTCCCAACAAACAAAAGCCTAGGAATAGACACTTCACAGGTAAATTCTACCAAACATTTCATGAAGAGTTAATACCTATCCTTCCCCAACTACTCCAAAAAATTTGAATAGGAAGAAATGTTTCCAGATTCATTCTACTAGACATGCATTACCCTGATACCAAAGCCAGACAAAGAGACTACAAAAAAATAAAAATTATAAGTCAATATTCTTAATGAATGAATATAGGTGCAAAAATCCTCAAGAAAATATTAGCAAACTGAGTTCAACAATACATTAACAGGATCATTACCACAATAAAGTGAGATTTATTCCAGGGATGCAAATGGTTCAATATCCACAAATCAACCAACCTGATACACTACATTCACAAAGTAAACGAGAAAAATCATATGATCATCTCAATAGTTGCAAAAAATGTATTAGACAAAATTCAACATCCATTTACAAATAAAAACTTCACAAAGTGGGTAGAGAGGGAATAAACTTCAACATTAAATAAACCACATAGGGGTGCCCGGCTGGCTCAGTCTGAAGAACATGTGACTCTTGACTTTGGAGTCTTGAATTCAAGCCCCACATTAGGTATAGAGATTACTTAAAAAAATAAATAAAACTTAAATACGCACATACGTACATACATACCATATATGACATTACCACATATGACAAACCCTCAGCTAACATCATACACAACAAGGAAAAGCTTTTAAAATCAGGAATAAGACAAAGATGCTCACTCTCACCACTTTTATTCAACATAGTACTGGATATTCTAGCCACAGCAAAGCAAAAAAAGAAAAAGCAAAAAAGCAGAAAAGCAAAACAAAAACAGAAACAAACAAAAAACACCCAAAACTATAAAAAGAAAGAAAAAAAGAAAGAAAAGTCATCCAAATTGGTAAAAAAGGAAAACTGTCACTATTTGCAGATGACATAAAACTATATATATAGAAAACCCTAAAGACTCCTCTAAAAAATGATTACAATAGATGAATTAAGTAAATTTTCAGGATACAAAATGGACATACAAAAATCTGTTGTGTACACTTATAATGTATACACATTATATGTAAGTGTATATACACTTATAATGACCTAGCAGAAAGAGAAGTTAAAAAAATAATCCCATTTACAACTGCATCAGAAAGATAAAATACCTAAGCATTTAACCAAGGAGGTGAAAGACCTTATAGTGAAAACTGTAAGCCACTCATGAAAGAAACTGAAGACGACACATACAAATGGAAAGATAAACCCTGCTCATGGATTAGAAGAATTAATATTGTTAAAATGTGTATACTCAAAGCAATCTACAGATTCAATACAATCTTTATCAAAATTATCAATGGCATTTTTTTCACAGAAATATTACAATCCTAAAATTTGTATAGAACCACAAAAGACCCAAAAATAACCAAAATATTCTTGAGAAAGAGCTAAGCTGGAGGTATCATGCTCCTTGATTTCAAACTACACTACAAAGCTCTAGTAATCAAAACAGTACATTATTGGTGCGCGCGCGCGCACACACACACACACACACACACACACACACACACAAAGACACATAGATCAACAGAGCAGACAATAGAGCCCAGTTATAAACACATGCTTACATGGTCAATCTACAACAAAGGAGGCAAGAATATACAATGGGGGGAAAAGTCTTTCCAATAAATGGTGTTGAGAAAACTGCTTGCTCACATGTGAAAGAATGAAACTAGATCACTTTCTTCCACCATATATCAAAGTTAACTAAAATGGGCTAACCACTTAAATGTGAGACCTGAAAACATTAAACTCCTAAAAGAAAACATATGCAGTAATTTCTTGGACATCAGCCTCCACAATATTTTTCTGAATTATCTCCTCAGGCAAGGGAAACATAAGCAAAAATAAACTATTAGGACTATATCAAACTAAAAACCTTTAGCACAGCCAAGGAAACCATCAACAAAACAAAAAGGCAACATGATGAATGGGAGACAATATCTGCAAATCACATACCTGATAAGCAATTAACATCCAAATTATATAAAGAATCCATACAACCCAATACCAAAAAACCCCAAATAATCTGATTAATAAATGGACAGAGGAACTGAATAGATATTTCTCCACAGAGGACATACAGATGGCCAACACACACATGAGAAGATGCTCAACATCACTAATCATCAAAAAGACAAGAAATAACATGTTGGTAAGGATATGGATAAACCCTCATGCATTAAGCCCTTATGCACTGTTGGGGGGGGGCATAAATTGGTGTAACAGCTAAGAAAAACTATATAAAGTTTCCTCAAAAAATTAAAAACAAAACTACCATATGATTTAGTAACTCTATCCCTAGGTATCTACCTAAAGACAACAAAAATACTAATTGGAAAAGGTATATACACCCTATGTTTATTGCAAGATTATTTACAATAGCCAAATTATGGAAGCAACCTAAGTACCCACTGACAGATGAATGGAAAAAGATGTGGGGTATGTGTGTGGATAGATAGATAGATAGATAGATAGAGATATAAATATATATATACATATACATAGAGTGGAATATTAGTCATAAAAAAGAATGAAATCTTGCCATTTGTGACAACATGGGTGAACCAGACAGTATTATGCGAAATGAAGTCAGACAAAGAAAGACATATATGGTGTGATATCACTCACATGTGGAATCTAAAAAACAAACAAAAAAATGAACAAAGAAAACAAAATAGAAACAGACTCATAAAAACAAAGAATAAACTGTTGCCAGAGGGGTGAAGAGGGGGCAGGGGAAAGATGGGCAAAATAGGTGAAGAGGATTAAGAAGTACAAACTTCCAGTTATAAAATAAGGCATGGGGATAAAAAGAAAGCAAAGGGGATACAGTCAGTTATACCTTAATAACTACATGTGGTGACAGATGGTAACTAGACTTGTCATGGTGATCATTCTGTAATGTATGGCAATGTCAAATCACTACATTGTACACCTGAAACTAATATAATGTTGTATGTCAACTGTACTTCAAAAAACATATATACATAGTGAAAAATCACTAAAGGAATAAAATATTACACTAGAAAAATTCACTTTATGCAAATAAAATGAGTATAGAAACAGAAAGTATGTGAAGCATATACAACAAAGAGTAAATGGCATACATAAATCCAACTGTAATAATTACAATATTTAACGTCAGTTGGTTTATAGTATCATTCAAGTCTTCTATTCCTCGTTGATCTTCTGCCTAGTTTTCTATAAAAACTTTATTAAATAAATTTTTGAAAGTAGCATACTAAAGTCTCCAACTATTATTGCTGAATTTTCTATTTCTTTTCTATGTCAATTTTAATGTATTTTGAGACTGCTGTCAGGTACATACTGATTTAGAATTGCTACATCATCCTCATAGATGGACCATTTCATTGTTATAAAATGTCCTTTGGTTTTTTTTTTTTATAATTTTTTTTAACGTTTATTTATTTTTGAGACAGAGAGAGACACAGCATGAATGGGGGAGGGACAGAGAGAGAGGGAGACACAGAATCAGAAGCAGGCTCCAGGCTCCGAGCCATTAGCCCAAAGCCTGACGCGGGGCTCGAACTCGCGGACCGCGAGATCGTGACCTGAGCCGAAGTCGGACGCTCAACCGACTGAGCCACCCAGGCGCCCCTGTCCTTTGTTTCTAATAACAATTTTGTGTTAAAAATCTACTTTGTTTCATATTAGTATAATCACTCCACTTCTCTTTTGTGTATAAATAAATATTCTCATTAATTTAAATAATTGTAAATGTACATCATCCTACAACATCTTGAAGCTCATTTGTATGGCAGATGTGCACAATAATCTACTCAACTTTTTAAAAAGTTCTGTATTAGATATAACAAGATTTGAGGGACTTTAAAATTGAGGAATTAGTCACAATTGTGGGGAAACAGAATGTTGGGGGCAGAGAATGGTCAACTCCTTTTATTGCAATGAATATAGTCTGGTCATCAGTGCTTATGGAGTCAGGGATTGCTGCCGCAGCAGTATCTGGAATATGGGTGACCCTCCTGGGGCAGAAACTGGTCCAAGGATGCCAGGAGCCAATGCAATGAGACCCATGGGTTCTCCTCTTTCACTGCTACATTACCCAACACCATTTACCACCATATAGCACATGCATTTGGAGGTTTAGGAAAAAAAGTGTTAACTAAAATGGGGAAAAACCTGGGACACAAGGTACCCAGGGATGGGGAAATAGGCTTTTGGTCTCCCTTTTGTCAAAGGATACAAATCAGCTCCAAGTGTCTCAGACTCTTCCACTTATATGCACCAGGAGGAGCTTGCATTTGCTAAAATCCAAAAGCTTTTTAGATCACCCTCACATTTTAGGGCAATATCAGGCAAAACTTTTCTGCTTCCATGGACATTTAATAAGTCAGACTTTCTGTCTGTATACCTGTCCCACACCCTTTACTAGAAACCAAAGTGAAGCTCCTGCAGGTGGTCCCCAAGGGCTTCAAATGAGTAGTATCCCTCAAACAAGTGCTCTGCCTAAGGGTGGATAGGCTGGCTTGCCCATCCACCTGTGCACAGCCTCCTCACTGAGCTGGCTGCCTCAGGTTCCTTCCTCTTTTTATAGTCATGAGCTCCCAGATGCCTGTATTCCATAACAGCTCTCAGCCTCTGTCATAAATAGAAGTTTTTCTCTTATTCTAAAACCAGTTGGTTTCTTCACAGTTTCATCTTCAAACATCACTGTACCTAAAGATTTTAAAGTCACTCACCTTACATCAGGAGGCACTCATTCAAGCTTATGCCCACACTCCGTTTCCCAGCTGCTTCCCAGGACACTTCAAGTCCTCTGGGATCAGCAAGAACAGAGAGCCACAGAATTGTAGAACACTGAGGATTTTTTGTTTGTTTGGCTACGCTCACATGTCCTCTCCTCCACTCCTACGTATGGGCTGCAGTGATCCTAATAGTTAAGTTGTAGGGGTATTTGTCTCACATTGGAACCCCTGGGTGCTGAGAGTTGAATGGCTGTTTATAACAGCAGAACTATAAAACAAAGAAATGTTGTGCGAATACAAAAAAGACTTGTCAGGATGATAACATCAATTGGCAGTGATGCTGTCCAACCATGGACTTGTAGCTTTTGAAATCTTCCATTAAGTTATGTAAGTGCATCAGAAATATCCTTAAATATGACTTTCTAGCACAAAAATAGATAGTCATCTAGTTTATTTACCTTTTGGATTATACCATGGAAAAATGGCTTCCTTTCATGCATGCTCCTAGAGCAACAATAGAAGTTGCTTCAAACAGCAAAAATAGAGTGCATCACTATGTCCTTTACTAATTAATTAATGCTTCAACTTAAAAAAAATGTGTAACATGATGCTACAGTTTTCAGAGTTCTTTAAAAAGGACTAATAAGAAATTTTATTTCCAAACACCAACGTAGCTAGATGGGGGTATTAATTAGAATCAATTTGAGCACTGGTATTCACCAACTTATAAATCGATTTAGCATTTGAAGTTCTTTTGTACATCAATTATTAAATATGTAGAACTTATTTTCCTATAGAAATAGTTTGGCAGTCTTGAAAAAGAGGAACAAAGTTGTAGGGCTTATACTATCTGATTGTAAATTTTACTATAAAACTACATAATCAAGACAGTGTGGCACTGGCATAAGGATAGCCATATACAATGAAACACAACACAGTTCAGAAATAGAACCATACATGTACAGTCAAATCATGGGCTGAAGTGGCAGTATAATTCAATGAGGAAGTCACTTTAATAAATGGTGCTGCATCAACTAGATACCAGTAGGGAAAATATTGAACCTTGATTCATGCCTCAGCTATACCCAAAAGTTAACTCAATAGCTTACAGACCTAAAGGTAAAAGCTAAATCTACAAACTACTAGAGGAAAACACAGGACAAAGGCATCATGACCTGAGGATAAACGAAGATTTCTTAGGCAGAAATCAAATAAAAAAGCACCAATCATATAGAACAAAAGAAGTTACAGAGGTTAGAAGATGGTGGCAGAGTAGGAGGACCGTAAGTTCCCCTCGTCCCATGAATACAACTAAATAACTATCACATCATTCTAAATACCCCCCATAAATTGACCTAAAGACTGGCAGAACAACTGCACAGCTAACAGTAGAGGAGAGGTCACATCAAAGAGGGTAGTTAGTGCAGAGCTGTGGTTCGGGAGGGAAACAGGTTGTGGCCATTGTGATGGGAAGGGAGCTGTGGCTGCAGAGATGGATGAAAGACAGACTAGCACACAGGAGAATATGCAGGGAAAACAAATCCCTATAGCAATTGCCTTAGAAGGTGAGAGGGGTTGAATTTCATGAGTTCTGGCAATGAGCCAGACTTAAAGCCTGGACTTTTAAAGGTCAGTGGGCTAGGATGGGATAGAGACTGGAGGGTATCATGCTGCTCTTGGAACAGAGGCAGGCAACAACTCACAGACATACAATGTGGAAACAGCAATCTGAAGAGCGCCAGGGATACACAATGGGAAGGCTCTTCATTTCAGAGTGCATTCTAGAGAGAGTGTTCACAGAAAACACCTCCAAGAACAAAGGAACTGGATAGTGCCATTACCTTCCCCTATTTCTCAAAAGCACAGGACCACCTGCAGGTGGCACTACTTAATTACACCCAACCCTACCCCATCCCACACACACTCGGGTGGAACTACTCCAATTCATCCTTGCCTCCGTCCACATGCAGTAGGCCCCACCCCTAGAAGACCTGCTCACACTGCACTTCCCCAAGGGTTTTGCAGAGCCTGGATTCAGGTGGTGGTGGTGACAGGTCTCATTTCACAAAGAGACCAGAGTACACCTAGTGAAAATATGTCACATTCAGGCTAGGAATCCAAAACTGCCCACAACAGACAAAGTGAGCCTTTGCAGACAACTGGCCTGAGGGATAAAGCAGCCAGGAGAAAGCAGAAGAGCACATGCAGCACACAGTGGAGATACACCTGGAAGTCCCAGGCCCTGGGCACTGAAAGATACTGTACTTCAGTGCACTACGTGACCTATTCTTCATAAGGCCAATACCCTTAAGAACAGGAGACACGGCTGATGTTCCTAACACAGAGAAAGAGGCACAGACTTAGACAAAATGAGAAGACAGAGAAATTTATTCCAAATGAAAGAGCAGGACAAGGTCATGGCCAGTGATCTAAGCAAAACAGATACAAGTAATATGCCTGATAGAGAATATAAAATAATGACCACAAGGATACTCATTGGACTTGAGAAAGGAATGGGAGACATGAGTGAGACCCTTAACACAGAAATAAGGAATAGTAGAGACAAAGGGTTCAATAAATAAAATGAGAAACAAGCTTGATGGAATGATCAGCACGCTGGAAGAAGCAGAGGAACAAATTAGTGACCTAGAAGCTAGAGTAATGGAAAGTCATCAAACTTAGGAAAAGAGAGATAAAGGAATTATGCATGATGAGAACAGACTTAGGGAAATCAGTGACTCCATCAAATGTAACAACATTCATATTATGTGAATCCCAGAAGAAGAGAAAAGGGAGGAGGAAAATGTAATTGAAGAAAAAAATAGATGAAACCTTCCTTAATCTGGGGGGAAGAAACAGATATCCAGATCCAGGAGGCAGAGAGAAACCCCAACAAAATCAACAAAAGCAGAACCACACCAAGAAATACTGTAATTAAGTTGACAAAACATACTGAAAAATATAAAATTTTAAAGTGTAAAGTAAAAAAAAGATAATAACTTACATGGGAAAACACATAAGGCTAGCAGGGGATTTTCAGCAGAAACTTTGCAAAGCAGAAGAGAGCAGCACGATACATTCAAAGTACTGAATACGAAAAGTCTGCAGCCAAGAATATTCTATCCAGCCAGGCTATCATTCACAGTAAGGAGAGATGTAGAGTTTCCCAGACAAACAAAAACTAAAGGAGCTTGTGACCACTAAGCCAACTCTACAAGAAATATTAAAGGGGGCACTTTGGAAAGGAGAGACCAAAAGTGAGTATAGAGGTAGGAAACACAAATGCATTAAAAATGACTATTTCTATAAAAAATCAGTCAAGGAACTCACACACAAAAAAGTATATAAAATACAATAACACATAGCTAAAATGTGAGGAGAGAAGAGTAAAGAATGGGTTCAAACTTAAACGACAATCAACTTAATATGGTATGTGTCATATATATATATACATACATATATATATATGTATGTATATGCTTCTTCATATATATATGCCTCTCTCTGCCTCTCCCTTGCTTATGCTGTCTCTGTCTCTCTCAAAAAATAAATAAATAAACTTAAAAAAAAAGTGAAGGAATGGAGAATCATCTGTCATGCAAATGGATGTCAAAAGAAAGTGTGTGAAGCAATACTATTATCAGACAAAATAGACTTAAAAACAAAAAGTGTAACAAGAGACAAGAAAGGACACTATATAATAACAAAGAAGACAGCTGAGGAGAGAGTTAAGATGGTGGAGTAGGAGGGGGATCCTGGGCTTGCCTTGTCCCTCAAACACAGCTAGATTAACAACAAATCATTCTGAACACCTAGGAAATCGATCTGAGGGTGAAAAGAACAATGTGCACAATTAGAGGGAGAGACTGCGGTAGGTACAAGGTGCAGAGACATAAATTAGGGGAGAGAAAAGCCGTGGTGCCACAGAGGACAGAGAGCCCTTTTGCAAAGAGATGAGAGAGAGAGAAAGAGAGAGGGGGAGAGATAGCAGTGTGTTGGGTTTGTGTAAGAAAAACACTTCCCCAAAACCACTGACTGGGGATCAGGAGGATGGATCACAAGTTTTCACAAGCAGCAGAGCTCAAATTCTGAGCTTTTAGAAGTCTACACCATTCAGCAGAGTCGAGCTGGTGAGTGCAGTGGAGTTCCTGGGGAGAAGGAGGGCAGAGGCCTTGGAGCAAAGAGCATGGTGTAGGGATCCCTGGGCTGCACTGGGAGAGAACATTCCCCTTCCTGGAGTACTTGTGGAAGAGGGTATACTGCCTCTCCAAGGACAAAAGACTGATGGTCGCCATTTGAGTAACCGTTCAACAGCAAGGGACAGAAGCTCACACAGAGAGTAGATAACCTGGTTGCTGCTTTTCACTGTTTCACAATAAACTCTAAGCACGAGTGCAGCCATACAACTGCTTTGCTGGGACAAAACAGCACCAGATGCACCATGGCAAGTCTCTCCTCTGTGGGAGGGAAGCAGTTCCACACCCTGCAAGGGTCCTTTAAGATTTGGATTTCTGAATCCCAGTCACAGGCCAGAGACAAAATACAGGAGAACTGTGGCCCTAGGCATGCCAACAGACTTGTCACAGACAGGGTGAGAGCAGGAATCTGACAGAAGCCAGGAACACAAGAGGGAAATTCTTCAATCTGTGAGAGATTCCTGTTAGTAGGTGCCAGGTCTCCACTCCGGAGACCAGAGAGCAGGGTGATGCCACTTTCTCACTACAAACCAGCATGGACAGACTTCAGTGAGCAACACAGCACCCACAGTGGAGGCTGGAGCCACTTACCCCAAACCTTACCCTGCCACTCCACACCCCCCCCCCCCACAATGTCCTGCAGATACATCTTTACTAGGGCAGGTGTGACTGTGACCCAGTGTAGTGGGCCTCTCCCCCAGGGGACCAACCATCACAGGCTACCTGCAGTCACAACTCTATTGATCACAGAGTGCTCCGAAATGTCGGCTTCAGATCAGGTGGAAATAGGACTAGGCTTTTTTTCCTCCCCGCTTTGGAATTAGGCTTATAGTTGTTTGTTTTTTCATTTCCTTTTCTCTTTTTTTGGACCAGGCTTTTTATTTTTTCTGTTTCTTTGAAATCAGGCTTATGGGGTTGTTTGCTTTTTTTTCTTTTTCTTTTCTCTTTTTCTCATTCAGACTTATTATTATTATTCAGGTTTATTTTAACAAACAAACAAAGCACACCTAATTAAAGGTCCAAACACTCCCCACTGCAAGCAAGGAGAAACTCTCCAGAGGACTGACCTGTGGGAAAGAGCAGCCAAAACACAATAGCAAAGTGCACACAGCATACACCAGAAACACTTCTGAAGTACCTGGCCCTGGACAGTGCATGACCTCTTCTTAATATAGCATTACTCTCAGGAGCAGGAAACATAACAAGCTTTCATAATATGTAAAAGACAGAAACATAGCCAAATGACAAGATGGAAGAATTCTCCCCAAAAGAAATACCAAGAAGAAGTCACAGCCAGGGATTTACTCAAAACTGATATAAGCAAGATATCTGAACAAGAATTTAGAACAACAGTCATAAGAATACTAGCTGGGTAGTAGAAACCAGAGAAACGCTTCCTGCAGAGATCAAAGACTGAAAAACTAATTAGGCTGAAATTAAAAATGTTATAACTGAGATGCAACTGGATACAGTCACAATAAGGATTGAAGAAGCAGAGGAGAGAGTAAATGACATAGAAGATAAAAATTAAAGGGGTACCTGAGTGGCTCAGTCAGGTAAGCATCCAACTGTTGATTTCAGCTCAGGTCATAATCTCCCAGTTTGTGCTTGAGCCCTGCATCAGGTTCAGTGCACAGTGTGGAGTCTGCTTGGGATTTTCCGTCTCCCTCTCTCTTCCCCTCTCTGCTCATGCTCTCTCTCTCTCAAAAGTAAATGAGTATTAAAAAATGAATGAATGAATGAATAAATAGAAAATTATGGAAAATAATGAAGCTGAAAAGAAAAAAGAAGAAAACTATCAGATCATGAAGGTAGATTTAGGGAACTCAATGACAAAATAAAGTGCAATAATATCAGTATCTTAGGAGTTCCAAAAGAAGAGCAGGAAAAAGGGACAGAAGGTTTATTTGAACAAATTATAGCTGAGAACTTCCCTAACCTGGGAAAGGAAACAGGCATTTAAGTCCAAGAGGTATTCAATGTGCTAAATGGGAAAAATATGCACCCAGGAATCCTTTATCCAGCAAGGCTGTCATTCAGAATAGGAGAGATAAAGAGTTGCCAAGATAAACAAAAAAGGAGTTCAGGAATACTAAACTAGCTCTGCAAGAAATATTAAAGGAGACCCTTCCAATGGGAAAGAGAAACCAAAAACAACAAACACTAGAAAAAAACAGAGACAATCTACAGGAACATTGACTTTACAGGTAATACAATAGCACTATATTCATATTTATCAATAATTATTCTGAATGTAAATGGACTAAATGCTCCAATAAAAAGATAATGGGCATCAGAATGGATTTTTAAAAAAGATCCATCAATGTGCTTCTTACAAGAGACATATTTTAGACCCAAAGAAACCTCCAGATTGAAAGTGAGGGGATGGAGAATGATTAATCATGCTAACAGACATTAAAATAAAACTGGAACAACCATACTTATATCAGACAAACTAGATTTTAAAACAAAGAATGTAATGAGAGATGAAGGGTACTGCAAAATAAAAGGGTCTACCAAAAAGATTTAACAATAATAAGTATTTATGCCCTCAACTTAGATAATCCAAATATATAAATCAATTAATCACAACCATAAAAAAACTCATTGATAATATAATAATAGTAGGGGGCTTTAACACCCCACATACAGCAATGGACAGACCATCTAAGCAAAAGATCAACAAGGAAACAATGGCTTTAAATGACATACTAAAGCAGATGGACTTAACAGATACATACAGAGCATTTCATTCTAAAGCATTCTAAAGTATATCTGTTCTTTTTGAACAGATATACCACAGATATACCAGCAATTATAAGAGAATGTTACAAAAAACTATATGCCAACATATTGGACAACTTGGAAGAAATGGATAAACTGTGAGAAACATTATTAAACTACCAACTAAAACAGGAAGAAACAGAAAATTTGAGCAGACTGATAACCAGCAAAGAAACTGAATCAGTAATCAAAAAACTCTCAACAAACAAAAGTCCTAGACCAGAAAGCTTCACAGGCAAATTCTACCAAACATTGAAAGAAAAGTTAATACCAATTCTTTTCAAACTATTCCAAGAAAAAAAAAAAAAAGGAAGGAAAACTTCCAAACTCATTCTATGAGTCCAGCATTACCCTAATACCAAATAAAGGCACCACTGAAAAAGAGACCAACATCCTGGATGTTCACATGATGCAAAAATCCCCAACAAAATTCTAGCAAACCAAATCCAACAACACATTAAAAGAATCCTTCAAAAAAAAAAAAAAAAAAGAAAGAAAAGAAAAAAAGAATCCTTCAACACAATCAAGTGGGATTTATTCCTGGGCTGCAAAGGTGGTTCAATACTTGCAAATCAATCAATGTGATACATCACATTAATAAAAGAAAGGATAAGAACCATATGATCCTTTCAGAAGATGAAGAAAAGCATTTGACAAAGCATAACATCCATTCATGAGAAAAACTCTCAACAAAGTAGGTTTAGAGGGAACACATCTCAACATAATAAAGGCCATCTATGAAAAACCAACAGCTAATATCATCCTTAATGGGGAAAAATTGAGAGTTTTCCCTCTACGGTCAGAATAAGAAGGGATGTCCACTCTCACCACTATTATTTAACATAGTATTGGAAGTCCTAGCCATAGCAATAAGAGAAGGAAATAAAAGAGATCCAAATTATCAAGGAAGAAGTGAAACTTGCACTATTTGAAGATGACATGATACTCTATATAGAAAACCTGAAAGACTCCACCAAAAAATTGCTAGTAATGACACACAAATTCAGTAAAGTTGTGGGATACAAAATCAACATACAGAAATCTGTTGCATTTCTATACAGCAATAATGAAGTAACAGAAAGAGAAATTAAGGAACAATCCCATTTACAACTGCACCAAAAACAGAAGATACCTAGGCATAAACCTAATGAAAGAGGTTACAGACTTGTATTCTGAAAACTATAAAATAGTGATGAAAGAAATTAAAGACGACACAAAGAAATGGAAAGACATTCCATACTCATGGATTAGAAGAAGAAATATTGTTAAAATGTCTATACTACCCAAAGCAATCTACACATTTCATGCAATCCCTATCAAAATATCACTAGCATTTTTCACAGAGCTGGAAGCAACAATCCTAAAATTTGTATGGAACCACAAAAGACCCCAAACAGCCAAAGCAATCCTGAAAAGGAAAAGCAAAGTGAGAGGTATCACAATTCCAGATTTCAAGTTACATTACAAAGCTGTAATATAATCAAAACAGTATGGTACTGGCAGTAAGACAGACATATAGATCAAGAGAATATTATAGAAAACCCAGAAATGAACCCACAAATGTATGGTCAATTAGTCGTACTGGAAGTAAGATAGACACATAGGTCAAGAGAACAGAATAGAAAACCCAGAAATAAACCTACAAATATATGGTCACTTAATCTTAAAAAAATTTTTTTTAACATTTATTCATTTTTGAGAGACAGAGAGAGACAGAGTGCAAACAGGGGTGGGGCAGAGAGAGAGGTAGACACAAAATCCAAAGCAGGCTCCAGGCTCTGAGATGTCAGCACAGAGCCCAACATGGGGCTCGAACTCACAAACTGTGAGATCATGACCTGAGCCAAAGTCAGAGGCTTACCTGAGCCACCCAGGTGCCCCTATGGTCAATTAATCTTAAAGCATGAAGGAATATCTAATGAAAAGACAGTCTTATCAACAAATGATGATGGGAAAACTGGACACTTCATGCAAAAGAATGAAACTAGACCATTTTCTTACACCATACACAAAAATAAATTCAAAATGTATTAAAGATCTAAATGTGAGACCTGAAACCATAAAAATCCTACTAGAGAACATAAAAATCTGAGAAGAGAACCTTGGATTGAAGTATCCTCTTTGACATGGGCCATCGTAACTTCTTTCTAGACATGTCTTCTGTGGAAAGGGAAGCAAAAGCAAAAATAAACTATTGGGACTACATCAAAGTAAAGTTTCCACACAGCAAAGGAACCAATCAACAAAACTAAAAGGCAATCTATGGAATGGGAAAAGATATTTGCAAATAACATATCTGATAAAGGGTTATCCAAAATATATAAAGAACTTATAAAACTCTGGGCACCTGGCTGGCTCAGTCAGACCATGCGACTTGATTTTGGGGTTTTGGGTTTGAGCCCCATATTGGGTGTAGAGATTACTTAAAAATAAAATCTTTTTTCTTTTTCTTTTGTTTTTTTTAGCGTTTATTCATTTTTGAGACAGAGAGAGACAGAGCATGAATGGGGGAAGGTCAGAGAGAGAGGGAGACACAGAATCCGAAACAGGCTCCAGGCTCTGAGCTGTCAGCACAGAGCCCGACGCGGGGCTCGAACTCATGGACCACGAGATCATGACCTGAGCCGAAGTCGGCCGCTTAACCGACTGAGCCACCCAGGCGCCCCAGAAATAAAATCTTTTTTAAAAAAGTACTTATAAAACTGAACACCCAGAAAGCAAACAATCCAATTTAAAAATTGGCAGAAGACATGAACAGACATTTCTCCAAAGACATACAGATTGCCAACAGACACATGAAAAGATGTTCATCATCATTTACCTACCATCAGGGAAATGCAAGTCAAATCCATAATAAGATATTACCTTACACCCATCGGATGGCTAAAATCAACAACACAAGAAACAACAGGGTTTGGTGAGGATGTGGAGAAAAAGGAACACTTGTGCACTATTGGTGACAATGCAAACAAGTGCAGCTACTGTAGAAAACAGTATGAAGGTTCCTCAAAATGTTAGAACTGCTCTATGATCCAGCAATCACACTACCAGGTATTTACCCAAAGAATACAAAAACACTAATTCAAAGGGGTATATGCACCCCTATGTTTATAGCAGCACTATTTACAATAGCCAATATATGGAAGAAGCCCATGTGTCAATCAATAGATGAATGGATAAAGAAGATGTCATATACACACACACACACACACACACAGACACACACACACACACATACAATGGAGTCTTATTCAGTCATCAAAAGGAATGAAATCTTGCCATTTGCAACAACATGAATGGAGCAAAAGAGTATAATGCTAAGTGAAATAAGCCAGTCAGAGAAAGACAAATACCATATGATTTCACTCAGATGTGGAATTAAAGAAACAAAACAAACAAGCAAAGTGGAAAAAAAAAAAAAAGAGAAAGACAAAACAAGAAACAGACTCCTTTAAAAAAATTTTTTTAACGTTTATTTTTAAGAGAGGCAGAGCACGAGCAGGGTAGGGGCAGAGAAAGAGGGAGACACAGAATCCAAAGCAGGCTCCAGGCTCTGAGCTGTCAGCACAGAGACCAACCCAGGGCTTGAACTAACGAACCATGAGGTCAAGTCGGACGTATAACCAACTGAGCTATCCAGGTGCTCCAAGAAATAGACTCTTAATTATAGAGACCATACTGATGCTTCTTGGAGAGGAGGCAGGTGGGGGATGGGTGAATAGTTGATGGGGATTGAAGAATGCACTTGTGATGAGTACCAAGTGATGTATGAAATCGTTGAATTACTGTATCGTACACCTGAAACTAATATAACAGTGTAGGTTCAGTTACTGAAATTAAAATTAAAACAGAACACACACACATACACACACACAAAATTAAACTTCATCAAAACTAAAATTTTCTGTCCTTCCAAAGGCACCCTTAAGAAAATGAAAAGGCAAGCCACAGAGAAAGATTTGCAATTCCTTTATCTGACAAAGGACTTGTATCCAGGATATACGTACAAACTAACAATCAATAACAAAAAGACACAATCCAATAAAACATAGGCAAAGCTCTTTAAAAGACACCTCATTAAAAAACATATACAAATGGACAATAAACTCATTAAATCAAACTACCAAGAAAAAGAGAATGAAAATCACAGGATACCACTGTACACTTACCAGAAAGGTTAAAATTTAAATATATGACAACACTAAATGTTGAAGAGGATATGGAACACCTAAAACCCTCATATATTGCTAATGAGAATGTAAAATGGTACAATTAGAGTGGGAAAAATGTTTAGTAATGTCTTAAATTTACTTACATACCTACTATATGATCCAGCACTATTATTCCAAGGTATTTCACGAAAGAAATGAAAACATTATGTTTTAAAAAGAATTATATGAGACTTGTCATTGCTCCTTTATTCAAACTGCAAAACTTTGGAAACAACCAAAATGTTCATCAACAAGAGAATGAATGAGCAAATTATGGTATATTCAAACAATGGAACACTATTCAGCAATATAATAAATGCACTATTGATAATAGCATAATGAATCTTCAACCATGCTGAGCCAAAAAATAAAATAGACGTAAGAAAGTACATACTATATAATTCCACTTAAATGAAGTTCAAAAATAGGCAAAACTAATTCATTCTATGCAGATAGGTATCAGAAGATTGGGTACTCTGCTGTGGTGTGGGGAGCACAGAATATAAAAAAGACATGAGGGAACATTCTAGGGCTACAGCAATAATCAATTTCTTTACTAGGGTGTTAGATACACACATATATTTATTTGTCAAATAACCCTAACCCTAACCTAACCCTAACCCTAAACTCACCAAACTGTACCCTTAAGATTTGTGCAGCTTATTCTATGTAATTATACTCTAATGTTTTTAAAAAAGAAACAGTTTATAAGCAATACATAAACTTCTAGGTTAGCCCACACAATGGTGACCATAATGCAATAACTGCTATGGTAGTTTCTCAGTTTCTTCAGGAAATGACATTGTGTTTCAAGAGGAAAATTAATCTGGTATATATTAACACATTCTCCTTCCTCATCATACTCCCCCAGAAAGCTCAATGCAATACTTGTATTCTATTTTCTTACTGTGTCCATCTATCACGTATTTACTAGAATCATCATGTACACAATCCTTAGTGAATACGAAGACTTAAAAAGTCTCCCAAGGGATGGTTTCTGCCCTTAAAGAGCATCCACTTCCTCCTTGCTGTAACTGCAGAGCTTTCTCTCCCATTTTTTTCCTCACAGAGATGGAGGCTGCCCCCAACCCACCCTGAGGGCAGAGAAGCCAAGGTGACTGATTCTTGCTTTCATGACAGGTAGATGTCAGATATTTATAGCTGTACTAGTGTGCTCTGTTTATGTGAACAGAACAATCTATGATAATGAGCTCTCAGTCATGACTAGTAGAATGCAACTATCGCAGAGAGAAGCCAAAATTGTGGAAAACAAATTTTGGGAATATATGTTTATATTTCCTCTACATTTAAATATGAGCATGGAAATAGATATGATATTCCTGGAAATCTTTTTGGCTATATATATATGTATGTATAATAGATACTTGTGTATGTATACAGTTTATAAAAACATCACTTTTAGGGGCACCTGGGTGGCTCAGTCAGTTAAGTGACCAACTCTTGATTTTGGCTCAGGTCATGATTTCATACATCACCCAGTGCTCATCACAACAAGTGTACTCCTTAATCCCCATTACCTATTTAATGTGAAAAGTGGTCTTTTCTAGTCCATCATGGTTAAAAAACGTTTTTTTTTAATGTTTACTTATTTATTTTGAGACCTCACACATACGTGCAAGCAGGGCAGGGGCAGAGAGAAAGGGAGAGAGAGAATCCCAAGCAGGGTTTGTGCTGTCAGCATGGAGCCAGATATGGGGCTCAATCTCATGAACTGTGAGATCATGGCCTGAGGCAAAATCAAGAGTAAGATGCTCAAATGACTGAGCCATCCAGGCACCCTCCCCCCAATTTTTTTTAAAGTTTATTTGAGAGAGAGAGAGAGCATGTGCAAGAGTGAGCAGGGGAGGAGCAGAGAGAGAGGGAGAGAAAAAGAATCCCAAGCAGGTTCTGCACAGTTAGCATGGAGCCCCATGCAGGGCTTGAACTCATGAACCGTGAGATTATGACCTGAGCTGAAATCAAGAGTCAGATGCTTAACTGACTGAGCCACTCACGCACCCCCAAAATTTTTTTAAATGACTGTTTACTCATTACGGACTTAATTGGACTGAAAATATAAATAACATTTTATACTATACAAATATTTTTGAGGAAAAAATATATTTTGTTCAACAGCAATCCAATAAGACCAAGGGGTATTTCACTTACATTGTATGAAAATGAGAATAAATTTTTATTTGCCTTAAAGTCTTTGGGTATTATTCACAGTTATAATAACACAGTATCAGATTAAAAAGTAAATTTCACACTTAAGCCTTATCTGTAGGTAAATCTATCTTCCCTCTTACCTTCCCTACAGGGACCAGGGCAAAATAGATGATCTTCATAATGAGCATGAGCTGGGTTAAAATCCTGATACCAGCAGTTCCACATCAGGTGCATGCCTCAGGGGATCTATGCCCTTATACATTCCCCTCCCACACTGAACCTGGGTTGGCCCTGAGTAAGCCAATAAAATGTGGCAGAAGTGGCACTGCAAAACTTCTGAGATCAGGCCACAAATATCCACACAGCTTCCACCATCATCCTTGGAAGATCTGGTCTAAGGGAAGCTACCCACCATGCAAGGGATCTGACTTCCCCATGAGACCATGGAGTAAGGAAGCCTAAGGTAGCCACATGTGAAGAGACTATATGGAGAGATGGAGAAAGGGAGGGAAGGAGGAAAGCAGAAAAGGAGGGAGGAAAAGACAGAAAGAAGAGAGGGGGGCTCAGCAAGCTGATAGATACATGAGTCTGGGACACCATGGGTTTCCTATTAGTAGCCTCCTTTATCTTCTCTTCTTATGGAAACAGTATCAGTTAAACCAGGTACAGGCTTCAGAGCTATTCTCACCATGTTCCTTATCAACAATGATCTCTCTTCAGGACTAGACAGAGATCAGATAGGTGTAGATCTTCAGATGTAGCAGTAACTCTGGCTTCATTTACTTAGTAGAGGCCACAAGTAAATGATGTCAGCTTTAAGTACCTTGAAGAAAGCTCTGAAGTCTTTTCATAAAATATAAGGTCCAGTTTTACCTTCTTCACTCAAGTTATACATGGCCAGTTAGCATTACTGAGTATCCATCACATGCCTCCCAAGTGGACAGGAGCTGTGCCCTGCCTTGAGAAGCCAAGATCCAGGGGAACAGACAAGTAAACAGGCCATCATCCCATGGGTTTCAGAGGCAGAAGGGGGTTGAGGACCAGCGCCAAGGAAATGCATGGGGGAGGAAACTGACCCCATCTGTCAGGGTCTGGAGGGTTCACAGAAGCAGCAGAAACTAATCGCAGACCACTGCAGGGATGAAGACAATGTGTGTCTGTCTTCTCTGTGGATGTGGAGGCACATGCACCTAAGTGTGCCTGGAGATGGCAGGAGAAGCAACGAGAAAGAACACATACATCCCACAGCCAGGGAATGCACGTGCTTCAGAAACAATGTACAGAAGGCTTGGGACAGCAGGCGGAATGCCTGAATCCCCGGTTCCATGCTCACAACACAACTCACTCACCTTTCCAGTGTCTTAACAGTATGACTACAGTTTTAGACCATACTCCTCAGGAAAGAGACTATGAAACCTGGAAAGGATTTTTATTATGGTAAAATAAACATAAAATTTATCATTTTAAACAACACTTTTAAGTGTACAATTCTATGACATTAAGTACATTCACATTGTTGTACAACTATTACCACCACTGATCTCCAGAACCTTTTCATCTTCTCAAACAGAAACACTGTACTCATTAAACACTAACTCTCCATTCCCTGCTTCTTGCAGTCCCTGCAACCACCATCCTACTTTCCGTGTCTGTGAATTTGACTAAGTTCCGCATGTGAGTGAAATTATACAGTGTTCATCTTTTTTTAACAGGCTTATTTCACTTAGCATACTGTTCTCAAGGTTCATCCATGTTGTAGCATGTGTTAGAATTACCATCATAAAGAGGCTAAAAAGGCTAAATAACATTCCATTAAATGTATATACCACAATTTGCTTATCTGTTCATCTGTCAATGGATATTTGGATTGCTCCCACCTTTTGTTTATGCTATGTCCTTTTGTTCTTGCTATAAACATGGGTGTACAAATATTTGTTTGAGACCCTTCTTTCGCTTCTTTTGGGTATATACCCAGAAGTGGAATTGGTGGGTCATATGGTTAAGTCTGTGTTTAATTTTTTGAAGACTCGCCATACTGTTTTTCAAAGCAGGTGCATCATTTTTAATTCCCATCAAAAATGCACAAGAGTTCCAATTTCTCCACACCTTCACCAATACCTGTTATTTTATGTCTTGCTTTTTGTTTCTTTTATTTTTATAATAGCCATCCTAATGTGTGTAAGGTGGTATCTCCTGGTTTTGAAGAAAGGGATTTTAAAAAGATCTGCTGGTTCATCCTGGTCTAGGGCATTCTATATAAAGTAACTTACTATGCAATTTTCCAAAGCTTCCAGCAAATTCAACCACATGACTTTCCTGAGACTGTTTCCACAAAGCTTGTCCCAGGGCAGGATACCACCCCCAGGCTATCAACCTCCCTAGCCATCATTGCCTACGTGTGCCAGAATTCTGAAGTTCTAACTGGCTTTCCACAAATGCTTTCACACCCCACAATTACCTTGTTTTTCTCACTTAAATCTTTCTTCAACTGGACTCTGACACTAGGCATACTATAAATGATCTGTGGCCCCTTGTGCCCCCTGCCCTCTTCTCACACAGAGTCCTTCAGAGGTGCCCCAGGAGTCAGGTAGTCCACCATGAGCTTGTGTTATGGAAAGTGCTCCTGGACTATCCGGGAACTCTGTTTATTGGGAAGGTCCCTTCAAGAGTGAGTGAAAGCTTGTAACAGAGGAAACTTGGCCCCAAAACCCCCAGTAGAAGGGCTGTGACCAAAACTTGCCTCTCCTGAAGCTAAAACTCAATGCTCTCATGTGGCACTTTGTTTAAAGTTGAAACTGCCCATTTCTTCACTGGATTGTTTTCTGGGTGTTGAGTTTGGTAAGTTCTTTATAGATTTTGGATAGACACTTCCAAAGACGACAACAGATGGCCAACAGACACATGAAAAGATGCTCAACATCGCTCATCATCAGGGAAATACAAATCAAAACTACACTGAGATACCACCTCACATCAGTCTGAGTGGCTAAAATTAACAACTCAGGAAACAACATACATTGGCAAGGATGTGGAGAAATGGGAACCCTCTTGCACTGTTGGTGGGAATGCAAATTGGTGTAGCCATTCTGGAAAACAGTGTGGAGGTTCCTCAAAAAATTAAAAATAGAATTACCCTACCACCCAGCAATAGCACTACTAGGAATTTATCCAAAGGACACAGGAGTGCTGATCCATAGGGGGACATGTACCCCAATGTTTATAGCAGCGCTATCAACGATAGCCAAATTATGGCAAAAAGCCCAAATGTCCATCAACAGATGAATGGATAAAGAAATTGTGGTTTATATATACAATGAAATACTACTTGGCAATGAGAAACAATGAAATCTTGCCATTTGCAACAACGTGGATGGACTGGAGGGTATTATGCTAAGTAAAATAAGTCAGTCAGAGAAAGACAGATATCATATGTTTTCACTCACATGGAATTTGAGAAACTTGACAGAAGACCATGGGGGAAGGAAAGGGGAAAAGTTGTTTCAAACAGAGAGGGAGGCAAACCATAAGAGACTCTTAAATACAGAGAACTGAGGGTTGATGGAGGGGCGGGGGAGAGGGGAAAATGGGTGATGGGCATTGAGAAGGGCACTTGTTGGGATGAACACTGGGTGTTATAGGTAAGCAATGAATCATGGGAATTTACTCCCAAAGCCAAGAGCACAGTGTATACACTGTATGTTAGCTAATTTGACAATAAATTATATTAAAAATAATAATAAAGTTGAAACTTTCACTGAGACAGTTTTTTACAGTGTAAGAAACTGACTGGTCTCCCTTAATGCAAGACCTTGACTTCCTAGTTCTTAGCTACCTCCTCTTTCCTCCTATCTCTCCCATATCAGTCATTTCATAATGGTCAACTCTGCTGCTTGTTAGCAGAGGTGGGAAAAGATTTTAAGGAGAGTAGATTCTGAAACTGCATATCCTCATAATAAAAGTTTCAAGAATATCTGTTGAACAAATCAAAACTACATTTATCAAAACAAGACTATATGTCTGTCTTCCATCACAGTGAGCAACTCAGCTAACTTGAATCTGCAGCAATGGGTTGTAAGTGGGAAAGTATGAAATTAGCAAATAGCACATTTTCACTTTATTAATTTAAAGGCATAGTACATAGTTATAAATAACAGCATCAATTATGGGTGGGTTTTTTTTCTGGTTGTGTTTTTTTTAATTTTCTTATTCACTAATATCCTCAAACACATAAGCTGAGCTAAAAAAACACATTTTAGTTTTACTCAATAATTGTTTGTTTTTATTAACTAAAGTCCGTATTCAGGTTTCCTTAGATTTTACCTAATATCATTATGTGTCCTTAGACGACTCCTGTCTGTGATAGTCTCTCAGACTTTACAACCTTGGCAGAGGACTGGTCATCTATTTTGCAGGATATTTCTCAATGTTTGTGAGATGTTTTTGTTATGGTGAGACTGGGGTTGTAGGTTTTTGGAAGGACACTATAGAGGAGGAGTGCCCTTCTCACATATCTTATCAATGGGCACGTGTTATGTTTAAGTTACAGTAAACACTTCACACACCCCTGAAACCTGTCAAATTGATAGGTGCTTCCAGAAAAATAGGCCAATGCCAGATGTGTCTTAGAGACATGTCTGCATCCCAAGGAAAGCATACTTGGTTTTATTTGGATTTTATGTAAAGTTCAGTGTTTTCACTTCTAAGTTGAATTCTTTAAACAAATATCCATGATTTTATATTTTCATTTGAGACTGCAGTCTTTCTGAAGGGATTTTTGGCTCTCCATCCAGGAAACTCTGAGAAAGTTTCACCTGTGTTCTGGAATCAGCACTATTAAATAAGTTTACTTATTCTCAAACCCTTGACCTGGTGGTCTCATTTTCCTGAGAACTCTTAATACTATTCTTGTGAAAAGAACAGCTAACAACCCACAAGATTCTCTGTCCTCCTGAGAGCAGCATTTGTGTCTCACAGCATGCTACATCTTGCATTCAGTAAATCGTCCCAGGGTTCTCTTAACACAGACGCTGTCAACGAACTGTGCTACATCTCTCACTTTCCACATTACTAAGGAGTGGGGTCTGGTGGCTTATCCACCAGGGGAATACTCAGTTGACCCATTTTTTGCTTTTTCAGAAAAATCTGCCTTCAGCTTTCTCCACACTGAAGATCACTTGTAGCCAGATGGCTCAAGTCTAAACCAGAGTATCTCAATCAAGGACCCCAGGAACAGAAGCTACAAAGAAGCACAGACCTCTTGCTTGACCCTGCGAGTGAGAGCCTTCTTGGCCCACCTGTTCCCCGCTCCAACCCCCGCGGCCCTGCCTCGTGCACAGTTCTTTCTTCTGCACTGGCGTGGTCACTGCAGGGGGTTAGGGGAGGCAAATTAGCGGGTCTTGCTCTCCCCTAGGCCGAGGCCACAGCCTAGGCGAGAGGTTGCTCCTTCTGGGCAAGCACTGCACTCCGACCATTTTGGGATACTATAAACCGGAAGGTTTCCCTAGCAGCGAATGGGTGCGGGTGACAGGGTCGCCTAGGCTCCAACCGAAGGGCAGGTTGGTAGGCTGCGCGGCTGCAGAGGGAGTGGGAGGGTCTGGGAAGAAAGAAGTCAGCTGGTGAAACCCTGTAAAATTGAACAAAGCCTCTCTAGACGCTAGGAAAAGAGAAAAAGGGTGGGGGAGACACAACTATCACGGCTCAGGGTGCATCGGTTGATTCTCGGACAGCTTCTGGAACTGCGAGAGGACAAGACGCGGCAGCGGCTGTTACGCTTCTAGGGCGCAGGGCCGCGGCAGTGCCTGCGCTTCAGGTGGGCGAGGAGACTCCCGCCCTAGCAGCTTTGCCCTCCGAGGTGCTCCGCCTTGGCCCTAGGCCGGGTCTAAGCAGCGACCCAAACACCCCCAACTTGCGGCCGCTCCCCTGCTCATCTCCCGGCGGCTGCTACCTCCATCCTCACCCCCTTAACCCAAAGCGCAGCTCCTGCGGCCCGCCCTACCTCGTCGCTTGGCGCGCACGATGCCCTTTTTTTGCAGCACGAACGTGGACCCATTCACCAGGCTCGACACGACGGCCACGCCCAGGCCAAGCGACACCGCGGCGGGGCTCGGGCTGCGCGCCCCCTCCCCGGCCGCCGCCGCTGCCGCCGCTGCAGTCCCCATTCCGCCCGCGCCCGCCCTCCGCGCCTGCGCCTGCGCGCCGCGTGCGCTGGGGCTGGAGGGGGTGGACCCGGGGATCTGCTGGGCCTGGACAGAGTGGAGGGTTGGGTTCGGACCGGGTGTGGGTGTGGGGAGAATTCCGAGTTCCGCGGAGGCGGGAAAGGGGAGGAGTAGAACTTGGTCTCCGTGAAGAGGTTGCAGTGGGGGAGCCTGGGGCTCGTCCAGTGGGGGTGGAGCCCTGGTTCCGCGGAGCCAGGTGATGGAGTAGAGAGGAGGGGAGTGACAATGAGGAAGGAGAGTGAGGAGAGGTAAGAGGGGGCTGTGTGAAAGGGATACAGTGGTAGATGGGTGGGTGGAGGTAGGGTTCCCAGATTTGGTAAATGAAAATACCGGAAGTCCACTTAAGTTTTTATCCGAGATAAATAATTTTTTAGTGTCCCATGCATTATTTGGAACCAGAAGGAGGTCGGCACGACACCGCCTTTGCTGGGATCACGATCCCAAAGCTTCTAGTCGGAGGCCGTCAGGGAATCTAAAGTGGGTCCTAAAACCTGGACGACTCAGCTGTAGACACTCAAATGGGACTGCTGAATCGGGTGAAGTCAAGCTGCCTCCACAGTGGAGCAGGGAGCCTGTAACCATACCGTCTAATTTCCTAATTTATTTTCAATAAAATATATCAAAATTATGGAAAGCATGGAAAACAGGAAATAGTTATTTTGAAATTCCACAATCCCAAAACACTATAGTCTAATTATTATTTATTTTCCCTTAGTATACATTCTTTTACGTATTTCCAGTTACAATATACAAAATATCCTTTTTATTTAAAGTTATAATCAGTTTCTTTGTTGCTACATAATTATGATTATTTTAATGACAGTATAATTTCCCATAAAGTTAATTACCATAGTTTGTCCAACCATTTAGCAGTTGTTGGTTGTATGGTAGTTTTGACTACCAGTTTTTTTCTATTATAAATGATGCTATAATAAACATCTTCATAAATTTTGAAAATACTAGGTTAGAGTATAAAACCTATGCCGACAACATTATTAGTTTGTGGAGCAGTATGAAATAATATACTATTCTGCACGAAAACTAATAATGAATCTAGCCCATTGTTTATTCTTTTGTATTGTGGTAACATACAGTTGACCCTTGAACAACAGGGACTTGAACTGCTTGGGTCCACTCACACTTGGATTTTTTTTACAATATAGTACTGTGAATGTGTTTTTTCTTCTTTATGATTTTCTTGATGTTCTCTTTTCTGTAGCTTACTTTATTGTAAGACTACAGTATATAATACATATGTAAAACGTGTTTTAATCTACTCTTTATGTTATTGGTAAGGCTTAGGTCAACAGTAGGTTAGTAGTAGTAGTAGTTAAGTTTTTGGGGAATCGAAAGTTATTTGTGGATTTTTCTGTGAAGGGGGGGCAATGCCCCGAAACCCCAGATTGTTCAAGGGTCAGTTGTATATAACATAAAACTTGTCATTTTAACCATTTTTAAATGTACTATTGATATTAATTGTGTTGACAATGTTGCAACCCTCTCTATTTCTAAAAATTTTCCATCATCTGAAACAGAAACTCTGTAGCCATTAAGCAGTCATCCCCATTTCTTCTTCCCCCTACTTCCAATCTTCTAATCTACTTGCAGTCTCTATGAATTCACCTATTCTAGATATTTCATGTAAATGGAATTATATAATATCTGTCCTTCTGTGACTGGCTTATTTCACTTAGCTTGGTTTTCATTTGGTTTTAAGGTTCATCCATGTTGTGGCATGTATCAGAACTCGATTCCTTTTTATAGCTGAGTAATATTCCAGTGTGTGTGTGTGTGTATATATATATATATATATATATACACACACACACACACACAACATTTTATTTATCTGTTCATCTGTTGATGCACCCTTGGGGTGTTTCTGCCTTTTGGCTTTTGTGAATAATGTTGCAATGATCACCACATGAAAGTATCTGTTTCAGTCCCTGACTTAAAATGTTTTGGATACACTGTACCTAAGAATGGAATTGCTGAGTCATGGTAATTCTATGTTTAGTTTTTTGAAGAACTGCCAAACTTTTCCATAGTCTCTGCACCATTTTACATTCCCACCAGCAATACACAAGGATTCCAATTTCTCTACATTCTCACCAATACTTATAATTTTCCAGTTGTCTTTTCTTTAATAGCCATTGTAGTAAGTGTGAAGTGGTTGCTTATTCTTTTTAAATATACTTGTGAACATCAGTGGTATTTCCTGAAACAAGCAGTAAATCCCATTATAACTCTTAGAGGCAAGTGAAAGCAGCAGCAGCAGCAGCAGCATTGCCAACATAGTCATAATCATTTACTTCTCTAATAATGCCAGTATGTATATGTAAATATATAAATATGTATGTAAACATATACATAAACACACACACACATGCCTTCAGTGCTTTTGGCAAAAAGAGTAATGTTCATTAAAAAAAAAACTCAGTGAATTCAGTAAATGCCAGAGAATATAAAGCCTCACCCCAAATTCCATCACCCTAAAGTAACTATTATTACCATTAAGAACTCCACTACAAACATTTTTCCAGATGAGTAAATGGGTAAAAGGATAGACATTTATCACATGGGAAGGCACATATGGTATTTTAATTCAAAGCTGAAACTATATTACATGGATTTAACATTTAAAAAGCTGAAATAAAAATGGAGTGACTACTGAAGCTGAGGTAAAATGCTATTCTACCACAAGAGGTATTAGTTCCTAAAAGATGCTTCTAAAATTAAAGTCAGTGAAAAACATTAAGAGGTGGGAGTAACTATGTTTCATTTAACTCTTAACTTTTAGACAGTATAAATTGACTCCTTGCAATAACAAATGAGGAAATCAGCTCACTTTCCAAATCCTTGCAATTTTTTTTTGTATTTGCCAAGGCTTATAACATTTAGAGACTACCATGTATTCATAATTCTATACTTGTATAATCTTAAATATATATTTCACTGGGTTCATTATTCACATCACTCTTTTACCAATTTTTTTTTTCTATATTTCAATTCACTAGAAAATTTTCAATGAACAGACACTGAAAATAAAACATAGGTGCTATAATCTTTGAGGCTTTTAAATGTTATGGAATGTTTACGTGAACCACAAAATGGACAGATTTATTTATTTATTTATTTATTTATTAATGTTTATTTATTTTTGAGACAGAGAGAGACAAAGCATGAACAGGGGAGGGGCAGAGAGAGAGCGAGACACAGAATCTGAAACAGGCTCCAGGCTCTGAGCTGTCAGCACAGAGCCTGACGTGGGGCATGAACTCACAGACCGCAAGATCATGACCTGAGCCGAAGTAGGACGCTTAACCGACTGAGCCACCCAGGCGCCCCTAAAATGGACAGATTTAATATTTTCAGACTGTACTTCCTTTCCCTAAAACACTGCAGATGTTATTTCATCTTTTGGCATTAAATGTTATTTTAAAAGTCTGAGGTCACATTAAACACAAACAGGGTCTAAATAATGTTAAAGAGGGTTAATTTTCTTGGGTGTGCTAATAAGATTGTGATTATATTAATATCTTTATTACAGACAATTGGTTAAATATTTACAGCTGAAGTGATTATGTTGGAAATCTGCTTTTTAAAAAAAATTTTTTTAAACGTTTATTTATTTTTGAGAAAAGAGAGACAGACCATGAGCGGGGGAGGAGAAAGAGGGAGACACAGAATCTGAAACAGGCTCCAGGCTGTCAGCACAGAGCTTGACATGGGGCTCGAACTCATGAGCCATGAGATATGACCTGAGCCAAAGTCGGATGCTTAACCGACTGAGCCACCCAGACGCCCCGGAAATTTGCTTTTTATTTATTTATTTGTTTCTTTATTTATTTTATTTAAAAAAATTTTTTAACGTTTATTTATTTTTGAGACAGAGAGAGACAGAGCATGAATGGGGGAGGGTCAGAGAGAGAGTGAGACTCAGAATCCGAAACAGGCTTCAGGCACTGAGCTGTCAGCACAGAGCCCGACGCGGGGCTTGAACTCACGGACCGCGAGATCATGACCTGAGCCGAAGTCGGCCGCTTAACCGACTGAGCCACCCAGGCGCCCCCGGAAATTTGCTTTTTAAAATGTTATAAGGTTGGGGTGCCTGGATGGCTCAGTTGGTTAAGCGTCCAACTCTTGATTTCAGCTCAGGTCATGATCTCATGGGTCATGAGGTTGACCCTTGTGTTGGGCTTTGCAGTGACACTGCGGAGCCTGCTTGGGATTCTTTCTCTCCCTCTATCTCTGCCCCTCCCTGGCTCAGGAGCACATGCTTTCTCTTTCTTGCTCTTTCAAAATAAATAAATAAGTAAACTTTAAAAAAAATTAAAATAAAATTTCATAAGTAAATAAGATGAGTGTGTAAGCATATGTGTAAATGGATTTATCAAGCGACACCTGTTACCGTCTCCAGGCAAGGAAAAGTCCTACTGCATGGAAGATAGCAGAGTAGGGAATGGATACCTGCCACCAAGAGCAGCAGTCACAGGATTTCCACTCATTCCATGGTATATAAATGTCAGGGTCACCAAGAGAGACAAGACTCACATAGGCACTGGATAGCACAAACCTTTACTCTCACACAGAAGAGACAGAATAAGATCAGCTTCAACAGTAGGTTTCAGTCTCTCGTGGTCAACAGGTCGCAGCCTGCAGCCAATGTGGGCAATGGCCTGCATGCACCCCTCTTTTGCTGCAAGCAAAGGACCCCATTCCCGCC
The DNA here is from genome assembly GCF_024362965.1 of Panthera pardus. Taxonomy (NCBI): domain Eukaryota; kingdom Metazoa; phylum Chordata; class Mammalia; order Carnivora; family Felidae; genus Panthera; species Panthera pardus. The sequence goes on along the minus strand of NW_026526810.1, from coordinate 20,774,323 downwards.
CCTCTGGGAATGGATATAGTAGTGGGGTTGGCTAAGGGCCATATGATGCGCCTGCTTAAGCAGAACAAAGGAGTACACAGAACCTGAAACAGGGAAAGAGATTGTCACTCAAGGTGATAAACCCAGAACAGGCTGCCAAGGCTCTTTACTTCTTGATAAAGAAGTATTCTGTGCCCTACACACATTCTCATGCAACCAGGTAGGGATCAGAAGACTGCACACAAGTGATTGCCTTTCCCACCAAGTTTAAAAAAGTAAAAACAGGGGCACCTGTGTGACTCAGTCAGTTAAGTGTATGACTCTTGATATCGGCTCAGGTCATGATCTCACGATTCGTGAGTTCAAACCCATGTGGAGCCTGCTTGGGAGTCTCTGTCTCTTTCTCTTTCTTGAAAATAAACAAATAAACATTTTTTAAAAAGTAAAAAGAGCAGAAAGTTGCTAACTGATTAAGTTGGGTAATGTGTATGAGGATTGCATGCTATTCTCTGTGTTTGAAAACATTCTCTTTTTAAAGTTTATTTATTTATTTTAAGAGAGAGAGAGAGAGAGAGAGAGAGAGAGCAAGCATGCAAGCAAGGGAGGGGCAGTGAGAGAGGGAGAGAGAGAATCCCAAGCAGGCTCCATGCTGTCACTGCACAGCCCAACACAGGGCTTGATCCCACAAACCTGGAGATCATGACCTGAGCTGAAATCAAGAGTCAGATGCTTAACTGACTCAGCCACCCAGGTGCCCTGAAACCATTCTTAATAAAAGTATTTATGGTTTTTTTTTTTTACTCTGAAGACAGCCTGATTTTTAAAAATATATATTTTTATTTCTACACTTGAGAAGAGTTTAAATACAAACAAGTAATCAGGAAAGATTGAAAAATCTTTTTTTTTACTTTATTATAAAATATTTCAAATATATATGGAAGTGCAGAGAACATTTTTAAAAATCCATGTACCCATCCCTCCAAATCTGTCTAATCATAATATTTTTATAGGAAACATATAATAGCAAAGTCCTCTTTTATTCTATCTCTCTTACTTCTGCCCAGAATCTGCAGAATTATTCTCCTTGAAGCTCAATAACTCAATCAGGATATAACAGTACTGATCAATCTATACCATTTCTCCTAGTACATAGCATATTCTTTCTTTTGTAAATTGTTTTTCCTTCTTTCAGCAAATTTCTATCACTGTGTTTTTATTTTGTATCTTTTTTTTAAAGTTTATTTTGAGAGAGAGAAAGAGAGAGAGAGTGAACAGGGAAGGGGGAGAGAGAGAGAGAGAGAGAGAGAGAGAGAGAGAGAGAATCCCAAGCAGACTCTGTGCTGTCATCGCAGAGCCCAACATGGGGCTGGATCTCACGAACCAAACCGATCATGACCTGAGCAGAGATCAAGAGTCAGACACTTAACCAACTGAGCTACCCAGGTGCCTGCCACTGTGTTTTTAAACATCCCCAAGCTACCCCTCCCCATCTTACGTTCTATCAGGTGAGTTCTCTATTTTAAGGACACCAATTATTCTTATGTTGGATATTCTTTTATTATGTTATGTTTTTTTTCTTCTGAATTATCTTGGTATTTATCCTCTATGTCTCTAACCACAATAGGATAATGGTGACATTCTATTTACTTCATTAGCTCTGAAATCTTGTTTTCTTCAAATCTGTTGTTTGTTATATAGTCCTTGAGTTCTTCTTTTACTTATTTTATGTTCTTATTAAGTATCTGTGTCAGGACTTCTCAGGACCACCCAGAGGTAGATGATTCACTTAGGTAGACTCACAGGACTTAGCTTATAGTCATATGAATGATTATGATTACAATGAAAGGATGCAAAGAAAAATCAGCAAAGGGAAAAAGTCCATGCAATGAGGTCTGGAAGAAACAAGGAGCTTCCAAGAGTTCTCTTCAAAAGAAGTAACACACATGTGCTTAATTCCCCCAACAGGTTATGATGATATGTCTGAAACACTATCTACCAGGTAAACTTGCCTAGGAGTGCAGGGATTTTATCAATCCAAGAGTCTCTAAAGGAAAGCAGGTGTTCAGCATAAACCATATTGCTTGTACAAACAATGTAGGCACAGTGAGCCACTCTAATCAGTTAGGGAAATGGATAATAATTTAGTGGTAAGAGGACTCTCCAAATTCAGATTCCCAGATACCAGCCCAAGGCAAACTTTGAAAGCAGGCCTAAAGACAGTAGTCTCACATATGCTATGCTCTCTTCAGAACAGCATCCTGGAGTAAAATTCTTATCATGGAGTTTACTCTTATTCCTTGGGTAATGTTGTCTTCCAGACTGTTTTCTTCATCTATTTATGCATATCTATGTATCTATCTGCATGTCTTTCTTTTTCTTTTCTTGTCTGTCTTTTTTTTTCTTTTTTTTTTTCATTTTTTTATTTTTTTCCATATATGAAATTTATTGTCAAATTGGGTTCCATACAACACCCAGTGCTCATCCCAAAAGGTGCCCTCCTCAATACCCATCACCCACCCTCCCCTCCCTCCCACCCCCCATCAACCCTCAGTTTGTTCTCAGTTTTTTTTTTTTGTTTTTTTTTTTTTTTTAATTTTTTTTTTTAACGTTTTTTTATTTTTGAGACAGAGAGAGACAGAGCATGAACGGGGGAGGGGCAGAGAGAGAGGGAGACACAGAATCGGAAGCAGGCTCCAGGCTCCGAGCCATCAGCCCAGAGCCCGACGCGGGGCTCGAACTCACGGACCGCGAGATTGTGACCTGAGCTGAAGTCGGACGCCCAACCGACTGAGCCACCCAGGCGCCCCTGTTCTCAGTTTTTAAGAGTCTCTTATGCTTTGGCTCTCTCCCACTCTAACCTCTTTTTTTTTTTCCTTCCCCTCCCCCATGGGTTTCTGTTAAGTTTTTCAGGATCCACATAAGAGTGAACATATGGTATCTGTCTTTCTCTGTATGGCTTATTTCACTTACCATCACACTCTCCAGTTCCATCCATGTTGCTACAAAGGGCCATATTTCATTCTTTCTCATTGCCACGTAGTACTCCATTGTGTATATAAACCACAATTTCTTTATCCATTCATCAGTTGATGGACATTTAGGCTCTTTCCATAATTTGGCTATCGTTGAGAGTGCTGCTATAAACATTGTGGTACAAGTGCCCCGAGGCATCAGTACTCCTGTATCCCTTGGGTAAATTCCTAGCAGTTCTATTGCTGGGTCATAGGGTAGGTCTATTTTTAATTTTCTGAGGAACCTCCACACTGTTTTCCAGAGTGGCTGCACCAATTTGCATTCCCACCAACAGTGCAAGAGGGTTCCCGTTTCTCCACATCCTCTCCAGCATCTATAGTCTCCTGATTTGTTCATTTTGGCCACTCTGTCTTGTCTTTCTTTCTTCTTTTCTATCTTTCTGTATTTCTTTCTTTCTTTTTGCTATTTTATGTTTGCATTAATAGCCTCTCCAATACAGAAGTCAATTAAAGCCAAGAAAGTATGCCTGAAAAAGTTATTTGAGTAGATAAACTAAATACCATAAAGCCAACAGATTGATTCTATTAATTTTAAAAGCAGGTGAAACTCTGAAGTCTCACTCAGAAAAGCTATCTACTCTTATGTTACACACAAAACTAGTAAGATTTAAATTTTATTAGGACTCCCTAAACTATTATCTGGTGAAAAAATGTTGATAGGCTGTGGACAACTGGGTAACCATATAAAAAAATTAAATTGGATCTATTCATTATAACTTAAAGAAAGATAAGTTCCAAGTAGGTGACTTTTTTCAGTGTTAAGAAGAGCCTCATTTGTTTTCTTTTGTTTTTTTAGATTCTGCACATAAGCAAAATCATGTTGTATTTGTCTTTCTCTGCCTTATTTCACTGAGCATAATACTCTCTAGGTCCATAGGTCCATTCATGTTGTCACAAATGTCAAGATCTCATCCCTTTTTATAGCTGAGTAATATTCCATTATATGTATATGTATATGTATATGTATATGTATATGTATATGTATGTGTGTGTGTGTGTGTGTATTCTTTATTCACTTATCTATTGATGGACACTTGGATTGCTTCCATATGTTGGCTGTTGTAAATAATGTTACAATGAACATAGAGGTGCATATATCCTGTCGAATTAGTGTTTTTGTTTCCTTAAGGTAAATACCCAGTAGTGAAATTATTGGATCATATGGTATGTATGTATGAATGTATGTATGTATGTATGTATGTATTTTGGTATTTCTTTTTTTAGGTTTTTGAGGAACCTCCATACTGTTTTCCACAGTAGCTGCACCAACTTACATTCTTACCAAAATGGATGAGGATGTAGACACATCAACACTTGTTATTTCTTATCTTTTTTTCTAGCCATTCTGACAGGTGTTAGGTGATATCTCATTATGGTTTTAATTTGCCTTTCTCTGATGATTAGTGATGTTGAGCAACTTTTCATCTATTCTATTGACCAAAACAAAGAAAAATCAGGGGCACCTGGGTGGCTCAGTGGGTTAAGTAATTTACTCTTGATTTTGGCTAGGGTCTTGATCTCATTGTTCATGAGTTTGAGCCCCACACTGGGCTCCTGCTGCCAGTGCAGAGCCTGCTTGGGATTCTCTCTCTCTCTCTCTCTCTCTCTCTCTCTGCTCCTCCTCACCTCTCTCTCTCAAAAAATAAACTTAAAAAATTTAAAAAAAAACACAAAGAAAAAGCAGAAACAGACCCATAAATACAGAGAACAAACTGATTGCCAGACGGGAGGCAATGGGGAATAGGGCAAAATAGGCAAAGGGGAGTGAGAGATACAGGCTTTCATTTATGGAATGAAATAAGTCATGGAGATAAAAGGTACAACATAGGGAAGATAGTCAGTGGCTTGTAATAGCATTATATGGTTGGTGGATGGTAGCTACACTTGTGAGCATAACTACATATAAACTTGTCAAATCACTATGTTGTACACCTGAAACTAATGTAACATTGTGTGTCAATTATAATAAAAGTAAAAAAAAAAGTATACTTAAATTTAAGTATAATTTAAATTTAAATATACTTAAATTAAAAAAAAAATTAAAAGAGTGCCAGTCAACATCATGATTGCAGCCTTTTAAGACTCCAAGCGAAGGATCGAGCTAAGCCTTACTCTCTACCCCCAGAAACTGTGAGAAAACAAATATTCTTTGAAACTTAAAGTTTGTGGTAATTTGCTATGTAGCCATAGATAACTAATGCAGTTGCTAGTTTTTTTGTAGCATAATTTAATGGGTACCTCTATCATCCGTATTTTCTATAAACTAGATGTCACTTCTAGATGTTTGATTAGATTACAGTTGTACCTTTTAATATTAAAAATATGACATAGATGGTGCTAGTGATTTCTATTGCATCAAATCTGGAGGCACCCAATGCCTGATAAGGTCAGTGGGTTCAGGTAGTGAGAACCTGTTCTTTCTTCTGTAAACTTCCCTATCATCCTTCCAGCTAAAAGTTTCATCCATGAAACTTTGCCTGATGATCTTTGCCTGATTAAATAAATTAGATTAAATGCCAAAATAATGATGTTTAAAATTCAATCATTTTTTTTTACTTACTAACTGGAATCTTTCTTAAGTGTGCAGCTTGGTCTATCTATATCTATATCTATCTATATATCTGTATCTATATCTATATCTATACCTATCATCCCCCCTACCCAGATCAAAATATAGAGGATTTCTAGGACTCTAGAGGTTCCTTCTGGATCTATACCTTCCCTCAAGAAAATCACTATTCTGACTTCAATCATTATCATTTTGTTTTGTCTTCTTGAAGTTCATATAAATGAAATACAGCACATTCTCTCTTGTAGCTGGTTTCTTTCTTTCTTTCTTTTTTTTTTTAATGTCCCTTCCCAAAGTTTCCAGTGTTATTTTCCATTGATTCTAGCCATGGCTCTCTTGCTGTTCCTCATGTATACTCATGATTTCTCATGTTGGTCTCATTATCTACAAGTTCCTTGCCTAGCTCTTATTGCACCATGCAATCAATGTATAATAATTTGAGGAACCTGGGTGTCTCAGTCTGTTAAGTGGCTGACTTCGGCTCAGGTCATGAACTCATGGCTCATGGGTTTCAGCCCCACATCAGTCTCTGTGCTGACAGCTCAGAGCCTGGAGCCTGCTTCAGATTCTGTGTCTCCCTCTGTCTCTCTGCCCCTCCCCTGCTCACACTCTGTCTCTCTCAAAAATAAGTAAACATTAAAAATTATAATAATTTATTTTGTTACCTGTGTATTATCTTGGAAGAGACAAGAAAGCATCATTAATTTTTTTTACCTATTCTTCTCTCTCTCTCTCTTTTCTTTTACTCTTTAAAGGAACTAGTCTGAGGCCAACTCCATAATCAGATAATCGTTTCTCTAAATTTGTTTTTTTTCAATATATGAAGTTTATTGTCAAATTGGTTTCCATACAACACCCAGTGCTCATCCCAAAAGGTGCCCTCCTCAATACCCATCACCCACCCTCCCCTCCCTCTCACCCCCCATCAACCCTCAGTTTGTTCTCAGTTTTTTTTTTTCTTTTTTTACGTAAGGCCACGCAATTTCTTTTTTTTTTTTCACGTTTATTTATTTTTGAGACAGAGAGAGACAGAGCATGACAGGGGAGAGTCAGAGAGAGAGGGAGACACAGAATCAGAAGAGGATTCTTCAGAAGGAGACACACTGTTTTCCAGAGTGGCTGCACCAATTTGCATTCCCACCAACAGTGCAAGAGGGTTCCCGTTTCTCCACATCCTCTCCAGCATCTATAGTCTCCTGATTTGTTCATTTTGGCCACTCTGACTGGCGTGAGGTGATATCTGAGTGTGGTTTTGATTTGTATTTCCCTGATGAGGAGCGACGTTGAGCATCTTTTCATGTGCCTGTTGGCCATCCGGATGTCTTCTTTAGAGAAGTGTCTATTCATGTTTTCTGCCCATTTCTTCACTGGGTTATTTGTTTTTCAGGTGTGGAGTTTGGTGAACTCTTTATAGATTTTGGATACTAGCCCTTTGTCCGATGTGTCATTTGCAAATATCTTTTCCCATTCCGTTGGATGCCTTTTAGTTTTGTTGGTTGTTTCCTTTGCTGTGCAGAAGCTTTTTATCTTCATAAGGTCCCAGTAGTTCATTTTTGTTTTAATTCCCTTGCCTTAGGGGATGTGTCAAGTAAGAGATTGCTGTGGCTGAGGTCAGAGAGGTCTTTTCCTGCTTTCTCCTCTAGGGTTTTGATCGTTTCCTGTCTCACATTCAGGTCCTTTATCCATTTTGAGTTTATTTTTGTGAATGGTGTGAGAAAGTGGTCTAGTTTCAATCTTCTGCATGTTGCTGTCCAGTTCTCCCAGCACCGTTTGTTAAAGAGACTGTCTTTTTTCCATTGGATATTCTTTCCTGCTTTGTCAAAGATTAGTTGGCCATACGTTTGTGGGTCTAGTTCTGGGGTTTCTATTCTATTCCATTGGTCTATGTGTCTGTTTTTGTTTGTAGCTGGTTTCTTTCACTCAACAATATGTGAGATTCACCCATGTTGTTGAATGTTCCAGTACTTAATTCTTTGTGTGTGTGTGTGGGGGGGGGGGGCGGCGTGGTTAGTAGTATTCCATTAGGTAAATATAACACAATTTATCCTTTCTCTTTTTGATAGACATTTAGGTTGTATCCAGTTGGAGACTATCATGAATAAAAATGGCTCTGAACATTCTTATACAAGTCTCTCTGTGGACATATGCACTCATTTCTTTTGTGTACATACCTAGGAGTGGAATTTCAGAAGGTAGGCATAAGTTAAGCCTTAACAGAAAACACCAAACAGTTTTCCAATGTGATTATACCATTCTATACTCCCATCAGAATTGTTTGACAGTTCAGGTACCACCACACCTTTCTGATACTCCCATTTAATCTGTTAACTTTTAGCAGAGATAAAATAATGGAAAGACCCAAAGTATATAGGCATGTTCCTAAGAACACTCAGTAAAGCATTGTTCACCCAATTCTGGTACTTAAAACTATGATGTGGCCAGACTGAAGAAAGAAGCCTGGCAGAACCCTCTGGGTGAAGTGCATGTCCCTTCGGTGAGCTATGTATCCCATACACTCAAGTCCCAGGAGGAAGAGAAGAGATAAAGAAGGTTCCTTCTGGGCATGCTAATCTCTTCTGGACTTTTTCACCCTTGGGTCTCTACAACAGAATGAGACAGAGAGAGAGAGCACAAGTGAGAGAGAGAGAGACAGAGAGAGAGCTCTGACAGTGTCAGAGAGTAGTGTCTCCTGCCTCACTCTCCATGAGAGGCCAGCCTCTTGGCTTCTCTTTCAGGAATTCTGAAATCCATAGTTCCTTGGTATGCTCATTTATTAAACATGGTTTATTGTTTTTCATTATGAAAAATTTAAATCCAAGTTAGTTAACATATAGTGTAATAATGATTTCAGGATTAGAATCTAGTGATTCATCACTTCCATGTAACACCCAGTGCTCATCCCAACAAGGGCCCTCCTTAATTCCCATCACCCATTTAGCCCATTCCCCTACCCAACACCCCACCAGCAACAAACCCTCAGTTTGTTCTCTGTATTTAAGAGTCTCTTATGGGTTGTCTTCCTCTCTGTTTTTATCTTATTTTTGCTTCCCTTCCCCTATGTTCATCTGTTTTTTTCTTAAATTCCACAAATGGCTGAAATTATATGATATTTGTCTTTCCCTGACTGACTTATTTCACTTAGCATAATACCCTCTAGTTCCATCCATGTTGTTGCAAATGGTAATATTTCATTCTTTTTGATTGCCAGGTAATCCATTGTATATATATGGATGCCAAGTCCATTGTATATATATATACCACCTCTTCTTTATCCATTCATCAGTTGATGAACATTTGGGCTCTTTCCATACTTTGGCTATTGTTGATAGTGCTGCTCTAAACAGTGGGGTGCATGTATCCCTTAGAATCAGCATTTTTTAATCTTTTGGATAAATACCTAGTAGTGCAATTGCTGGGTCGTAGGGTAGTTCTATCCTTAATTTTTAAAAGCTTATTTATTTATTTATTTATTTATTTATTTATTTAGAGAACCAGTGGGGGAGACCAGTGGGGGAGAGAGGAGCCGGAGTAGGCTCTGTGCTTACAGCAGAGAGCCCAATGTGGGGCTTGAACCCATGAACCACAAGATCACAACCTGAACTGAAGCTGGATGCTTAACTGACTGAGGTGCCCCTATTTTTAACTTTTCAAGGAACTATTAAACATTGTTTTTAAAAAAATGTTTTAATGTCTATTTATTTTTGAGAGAGAGAGAGAGAGAGAGCCAGCCAGGGAGGGGCAGAGAGAGAGGGAGACACAGAATCTGAAGCAGGCTCCAGGCTCTGAGCTGTCAGCGCAGAGACTGATATGGGACTTGAACCCACGGATGTGAGATCATGACCTGACCGGAAGTCGGACACTTAACCGACTGAGCCACCCAGGTGCCCCTATTAAACATGTTTTAAAGCAAAGTCTCCCAGCTCTGTTGGATGGGTCCCCATGAGGGGAGCGAGGGCCAACGAGGGGTCCTTTCCTAAAGGGCTTTTTCTTTTTTTTTTTTAATTTTAAATGTTTATTTATTTTTGAGAGACAGAGAAAGAGAGAGAAAGAGTGGGGGGAGGGGCAAAGAGAGATGGAGACACAGGATCTGAAGCAGGCTCCAGGCTGTCAGCACAAAGCCTGATGCGGGGCTTGAACTCAGGAACTGTAAGATCATGACCCGAGCCGAAGTCAGACATTCAAACAACTGAGCCACCCAAGCGCCCTGAAGGTCCTTTTTTGAAGGCAGCACTCTGGTTAGAGTCTTCGGACCTCCAGGTCTTGTAATTACGGTGAGACTCCCTAGAAAAAGCCTTCCAGGCACATGGTAGAGCCAAATGGCTTTGAGAAGGCAGTATTTGTCCCCACCCTAAAGAACACTCATGCCCGTTTGATAGGAGGGCTTGGGGGTGTGCAACTCTGGGCTGAGTCAACTATCTACGAGCAGGACTCAATGGAGCAGAGGGAGACCCAGCAGGTCTGACCTTGAAAGAAATAAAGCCTTTCTAGGTGCAGGTCTAGTCAGTCTTGGGCACCTACTCTATAATTTCCAACCACACTCAGAAATACTGGCACACAAACCAACTAGTGAATAATAGATTTCTAGATCTAAAAAGGGCCTTAGGAATATCTATTCTAAATCAACACATGCATTATGCATTTTATACGAACTGGAGGCTCCATAAATGCTAACAACTGCCTGTTTGGAGGTCACGGCAAGCAGACTAGATTTTTAAGTGCAATGTGAGTGATGGGGGATGGGCTTTAAGATTTTAGGAACAGAAAGAAATGTATTTTGAGTGAAATGGGTAAATTGAAAATGAGGTTTTAAGTTAGAACCATTAAAAAATTTTTTTAGAAAAATCTCTCACCTCCAAAATTATCAGCATTTCTACAGAGGTAACTGAGAAGAAGAAAGAATTCTTTGTGGGGAATGAAATTTAAATGTCTTTGTGCATAGCTATCAGGGTTTTTTGTTTTGTTTTTATATTTTGTTTATTGTGAAATACAACACATTTGGAAAAGTACATAAAACAAATGCATAGTGGAACAACATGTTATAAAGTCAATTCCCAGGTAAACACAAACCAGTTCAAGACCTACCTCCATGGTTGGCAAAAGCCCACAAGAACCTGCCTGCTCCTGTCTCACAGCCACCTCCTCCCACACTAGTGGAACTACTCTTTTGCTTTCTTGCTTTTCTTTAGAGTTTTATATCCCAGGGGTAATGAAAGCATTGGAAAACTACAGCCTACAAGCCAAATCTGGCACCCACTCTGTTTTCAAATAAAGTTTTGATGGAATATAATCACACCCATTACTTTATGTACTATACTGTTTACACCTACTTTCAGGCTACAAGAGCAGAGTTGAGTAGTTGTTGTAGAGACCCAGATGGCCAGCTAAGTCTAAAATATTTCTTGACTCTTCAGAAAAAATTTGGTGCTTCCAGGTGTATTGTATGATTTACCAAACTTGTAGTTTGCTGCCCCCTGGTGTAGTGAAGGCGCTACCAATTTCCCACAGCTGTTGGGAGGATTGGCTGCACAACTGCCTACTTCTGGCAGTTCTGGGGGGGAAACCAGGCCAGAGTGTGTCTTGGTGCAACCCTCAGTCAACTGATGATATTATAAATGTAATTGTCTTTTAATTTCACTTTTGAATTCTTTATAACTAATTTATAGAAATACAAATGGTTACCAATATTGGTCTTGTGTCCTGCAACCTCAGTGAACTTGTTTCTTACCTCTAATAAATTTTTAGTAGACTCCTTAAGGTTTTCTACATAAAGCTCATGTCATCTACAAAAGTTTTACTTCTTCCTTTTTCATCAAGTTGCCTTTCATTCCTTTTTCATGCCTAATTGCCCTACCTAGAACCTCATGTTGAATTTGTTGAACAGTTATAGCAAGAGCAGACATTCTTATCTTATTCTTGATCCTAGGTGGAAAGCTTTCAGTCTTCCAATTAACTATGTGGTGAACTTTTTTGTGGATGCCATACGTCAGATTGAGGAAGTTCCCTTGTATTTCTAACTTGTTGGGAGATTTAAAAAAATCATGAATGGGTGTTAGGTTTTATCAAATTCTTTTTCTGACTACTGAGATGATATGCATTTCCTTCTTTTCCTATTAATATGATTTTTACGTGGATTGAATATCATATGTTGAAACAACCTTGAATAGCTGGGATAAATCCCACTTGGTCACAATGTATAGTCCTTTTTGTATAGCTGCATTTGGTTTGCTGGTATTTTGCTGAGAATTTTTGCGTCTATATTGATAACAGATACTGGTTTATAGTTTTCTTATGATGTCTTTGTCTGGTTTTGGTATTCGAGTAATACTGAACTCATAGAATGAATTTGGAAATGTTCTCTTCTATTTTGTGAAAGAATTTGTGAAGAGTTGGTGTTAATTTTTCAAATATTTGGTAGCATTCACCAATGAAGCCATCTGGTTTGGATCTTATCTCTGTGGGAAGGTTTTTGAATATTGATCAATCTTCCTTACTTTTTATAGACTTATTCAGATTTTCTTTTTCCTCTTGAGTCAGTTTTGATATTTTTGTCTTTCTAGGAATTTCTCCATTCCATCTAGTTTATCTAATTTGTTGATAAGTAATTATTCATAGTATTCCCATATAATCCCTTTTATTTCTGTAAGTTTGGCAAATTAACATCTCCAGATATATTCCTGATTTTAGTAGGTTGAGTCCTATCTCTTCTTTTGTTGGTCTAACAAAAGGCTTGCCAATTTTGTTAATCCTTTCAAAGACCAAACTTTTAGTTTTGTGATTTTTTCTATTGATTTTTTATTCTCTATTTAACTTATTTCCACACTAATCTTTATTATTCATTCCTTCTGCTTGCTTTGGGTTTAGTTTAGTCTCCTTTAGTTTGTTCTTTTTCTAGTTTTTAAGTTGGAAGTTTACATTTTTTGAGGTCTTTTTTCTTTTTTATTTATTTATTTTTTAATGTTTATTTTTGAGAGAGAGACAAAATTCAAGTGGGGAGGGGCAGAGAAAGAGGGAGAGACACAGAATTTGAAGCAGGCTCCAGGCTCTGAGCTGTCAGCACAGAGCCCAATATGTGGCTCGAACTCACGAACAGTGAGATCACGACCTAAGCCAAAGTCAGGCGCTTAACTGACTGAGCCACCCAGGTGTCCCTCTTCTTTTTTAAATGTAGGCATTCACAGCAGTAAATTTCCCTATAATCATTGCCTTTCTGAGTGCCATAAATTTTGGTATTTTGTGTTTTCATTTTCATCTAAAATATTTTATAATTTTCCTTCTAATTTCTTCTTTGACTCGTTTATTTAAAGTGTGTTTTTAAATTTCCACCTATTTTTGACTTACCAAATTTCCTTCTATTATTTTATAATTTCATTAGAATTGAAATTACTTTGTTTAATTTCAATCCTTCTCACTTTATTGGTGCTTGTTTAATGACCTAACATATGGTGTATCCAGAGGAATGTGTCATGTACACCAAGGAAGAATATTTGTGTTGCTGTTGTTGCGTGGAATGTTCAATAGATGACTGTTAAGTCTATTTGTTTTTTTTAAGTCTATTTGTTTATAGTGCTGTCAAGTCTCCTATTTCCTTGTTGATCTTCTGCCTAGTTGTTCTAACCATTATTGAAAGGGTGTATTGAAGTCTCCAACAATTATTTTGAATTGTCTATTTTTCCCTTCAATTCTGTTCATTTTTGCTTCATATATTTTGATGATCTGTTATTAGGTACATAATGTTTATAACTATGTTATATCTTTTTACCATATTGAACATTTTATTAGTATGTAAGGTTCTTTATCTCTTAGAAACTTTTTTAAAAAATATTTTTAATGTTTATTTATTTTGAGAGAGAGAGGGAGAGCACATGAGCAAAGGGGGGAGGGGCAGAAAGAGGGAGAGAGAATTTCAAGAAGACTCTGTGCTGTTAGCGCAGAGTCCAACGTGGGGCTTGAACCCATGAAACCGCGAGATTGTGACCTGAGCCAAGATGAAGAGTCAGATGCTTAACCAACTGAGCCACCCACATGCCCTGAGAAACTTTTTGATTTAAAGTTTATTTTGTCTGATATTGTACAGTCACTTCAGCTCTTTTTGGTTCCTATTTGCATGGTATATCTTTTTACTTCTTTTTACTTTCAACCTTTTTTTGTTTTTGAATATAAAGTGGGTCTCTTACAGATAGTATATTGCTGGATCATGTGGGCTTTTTTTCCCCCTTTTAAATCCATTCAGCCAGTGTTTAACTTTAAATTGAAGAGTTTAATTGGTTTATAGTTAGTGTAATTATTGATAAGGTAGGAGTTATGTCTTTGATTTTGCTATTTTTGATATGTCTTATGTACTTTTTGTTATTATATTCCTCAATTATTGGCATTTTGTGTTAAATAAATATTTTCTAGTGTGTCATTATAATTTCCTTGTCATTTCTTTCACCATATAATTTTCAGTTAATTTTTAGTTGATTCTTGAGGGTCACAGTTAAGCTTGTGCTATTTCAACCCTCTAGATTTCAGTAAGGGCAATTACTCCCATGACATAAAGGCCTTGTTTCCTCTGTTTGTTGAATTTCAAGTTATAGGTTCTGAGTATAAACAAATATTCCTCGGGTACCAAGTGTTGTCTCCTTTGCTTGTTATTTCTCTGGTGTCTGGGATCTGACTATTGGCAACTCTTCACTGGAAAATAAGGCCTTGTCAACTTTTTTGTTAGATTCAATGTTTCTAAGGTTCTAAGGAAAAGCAATTTGTCATAGCAGCATGGCCTTGTTGCCTTTGCTTCTTGGATCAAACATCTGTAGGTTCTGAATATGAGCAACAACAGTGTCTTAGTTTGTTTGGGTTGTTGTAACAAAAATTCTCTGCTTGTATAAACTGTATGGCTTATAGACAACGGAAATTTATTTCTCATAGTCTAGGAGCTAGAAGTTGAAGACCAAGGTACTGTCAGATTCAATGTCTGGTGAGGGCCCATTTCCTCATGGTTGGCTGCCTTTTCACTGTGTCCTCACATGGTGGAAGGGGCTAGGGAGCTCTTTGGGGTCTCTTTTATTAGAGTACTAATCCCATTCATGAGGGCTCCAACCTTACAATCTAAGCAACTCCCAAAGGTCCCATGTCCCAATACCATCACATTTGGTAGTGGGAATACTTGGCTCATACTCAGAACCTGTAACTTGACTCAGCACACAGAGAAAACAGGGCCTTTATATTCTGGGAGTAATTGCTCTTACCAAAAACCTAGAGATTGAATTAATTTCAACATATGGATTTTGAGGGGACATCAACATTTAGTCTATACTTAACATGGATGGCTTCTTTTACTCTTTCACTCTTCTTGCAAATCTCTGCATCTAGGATCTAATTCTGGACATGTATTCTTTAGGCAAGAAAGCCTTATCTCCTCTTTGTGTTAGATTCAGAATTTCTAGGTTCTGAGGTTGGGCAACTATACCCAGGACATCCAGACATTAAATCCTCTGTTTGGTAGAAAACAAATACAGTATTTATATTGTGATAATGGACAACTACTTCTTCTGGCCTTTTCCTCACTGCTTCCTCACTCAAAGATCCCCAGAACACGAATAAGTGGAACTACTCTTGGGGGCAATAGGCCTTACCCTCTTTACTTTTTATATCTCAGATCCCTAGGTTCCAAGCATGAGCAACAACTCCCACTACAATTAGGCGTTGTTCTCCCTTTGTTGGCTTATACATCTCTAGGTTCTGAATACGTGCACCTGGGGGCACCTGGGTGGCTCAGTCAGTTGAGCATCTGACTTTGGCTCAAGTCATGATCTCATGGTTCTTGGTTTGAGCCCTGCATCAGGCTCTGTGCTGACAGCTCAGAGCCTGGAGCCTGCTTCAGATTCTGTGTCTCCCTCTCTCTCTGCCCCTCCCCTGTTCACACTCTGTCTCTCTCTCAAAAATAAATAAACATTAAACAAAATTTTAAAAAATGAATATGTGCACCTGTTTCAAGAGTTCCAAAGCCATGTCTTCAGTTTGTTAGATCCCAAATTGGTAGGATTTGATTTATGGGTACTAATACTTCAGGGCACTAAGACCTCATTTCCTATAACTGTTAGATACAATGAAGGCTAACTACTTTCAGGGCAACAAGGCTTTGTCCCTTCTGCTTGTTATACAACATTCTTTGTATTACAAGTATGTCCAACTTCTTGTCTCCTCTGCTTGTTGGATCCCAGGTCTTGGTTCCAAATATGGGAAATGACTTCCAGGTCAGCAAGGCCACTGCTTGTTGGATCAAACACCTCTAGGTTTCCAAGCCTCTATTTCCTGGGCTTTAAAACTTGTTCCCACTGCTTGTTAGGTCCAAGATGTGTAGTGTAAGTGCCTGACAATTAACTTTCTTTTTTTAACTGTAAGTGCCTGACATTAAGATTTTGACTGCTGAGGCATCCATTTCAAAACATATTGCTAGCTGTGTGATATAGTACGAGCTACACAACTAGATCAAGAGCTAGGCTGCTCTATTCATGAAGTTCCCCCTTTTAAAAAGCTCATGGTGGGGCGCCTGGGTGTCTCAGTCGGTTAAGTGTCCGACTTCAGCTCAGGTCACGATCTCGCGGTCCGTGAGTTTGAGCCCTGCGTTGGGCTCTGGGCTGACGGCTCAGAGCCTGGAGCCTGCTTCCGATTCTGTGTCTCCCTCTCTCTCTGCCCCTCCCCCGTTCATGCTCTGTCTCTCTCTGTCTCAAAAATAAATAAACGTTAAAAAAAAAATTGAAAAAAAAAAAAAGCTCATGGTGACCTAGATAACTAAGTAACCCTGCTTTTCCTTTCCCATGCTTTAATTCCTGCTCTTTGTTTTAAATTCACCAGCAAAAATGAACTTGTGAAACGCTAGGCACCCTACCCTTGATCCCCATAAAGTCAGAACCCCAGGTCTATGCATACACACACACTCTCTCTCTCTCTCTACCTGTGAACTCACTATAAAGCCCTGGGCATGTAGTGTACCCTCTAGGACCTATGAATAATAACATAACTTTTTTTTTTTTAACAAAGTTACCTGATTGTTGTTGCTGAAGCATGTTTTGCAATCACAATAAACACCACAAGGGTCTATCCAGCTACAACATTGGCTGCAGTTGGAGAAATGTCTGTGGGGGCTACCACAAGTAATATGGGCACAGGTGAGAGCCCCAAGTATTCCTAGCTGACAGTATTACTATACATAGGCTGAGACCAACACAAAACAAAATGTCTAGGATTCAAGTATAAGTGCATACTTTCTGGGCACCTAGACCTTGTACTATATACTTGTTGGATCCAAAGTCTCTAGGTTCAAAGTATAGAGAACTATTCACAGGTTATCCAGGGCTGGGCTGACCTCCTCTCTTGTTGGTACCAAAATCTAGGTTCACAGTAGAGGTACAAACCCCAGTATGCAAAGACCTGGTCTCTTCTGCTTGTTGGATCTTAGGCTTCTGGGTTACAAATATTGGCCATAATTTGACTCTAAGGCCTTGTGTGTTTTTGTTTAGCAAGACTTTAGGTTCCTAATGTGGGCTACTACTCTCAGCTTAACAAGGCCTATTCTGTTTTGCTTGTTGGATATCTAATGTCTAGGAACCAATTTGAGCAACAAGGCCTTGTGTCCTTTGCGTTGTATCCCAGGTCTCTATTCAAGTTTGAGAAAATACTCCCAGAAAACCAAGACCTGGTCAAATTTCTTTAGTAAAAATGAGCCTCTAGTTTCTAGTATGAGCCACTAATCTCCAAACATTAAAACTTAAAAAAAATCTGCTTATTGGATGCAAAGTGTCCAGAGTTTGAGTAAGAGAAACCATGTCCAAGGCATGAAAGTGTGTTTTATTCTCCTTGCTGGATCTCAGGTCTCTAGGTTCTGGGTATAGTCACTGGACTTTGAGGACATCATGCCTATTCTCTTCAGTTTATTGGATCCCAGGTAACTACATCTTGAACCTGGACAACTACACTCAGGACATTAGGAACTCATCTCCTTTCTTGATGGATTCTGGATATTTATGTTTGGAGTATGGGCTTATATTCTCAGGTTACCACATCTCCTCTGCTTGTTGAAATCCTGGTCTCTAAGTTCAGATTTTGAAGAACTATTCCCAGAGCACCAGAAAGGTGTTTCCTTTGCTATTTGTTTTCCAGGTCTCTAAGTCTTGAGTACATGTACCTTCTAAAGCAGAGAACCTTGTCTCCTTGCTTGATGGTTCCTAGTTTTCCAGGAAGCGGCCAAGGAACTACTCCCAAGGCACAAAAGTCTTGTGTCCCCCACTTATTGGATTCTAGCTATCTATGTTTTGGGTTGGGGCAACTTCTTCCCAGGAAAAAGGTATCACATATTTTGATTTTGGGACTCCAGGTCTCTAGATTCCAAAAATTGTTACATGCTTTCAGGGCACTAGATCGATTTTCCTCTGCTTGTTGGGTATCATATCTTTAAATTCTGATTATGGGCAAATAATCTCCAGGCACAGAGGCATAGGTTACTTTGCTTGTTGGAGTCTAAGTCTCCAGGATCTTAGAATGAGCAATAACACCAAGGGTACCCATGACTTTGTCTTTTTTCCTTAATAGACTTTCAATCTCAACGATCTGAGCATAAGCAACTGTTTCCAGGGCACAAAACCCCTGGCTACTCTGCTTGAAGGAATTCAGGCCTCCAGGTTCAGATTATGAGCAATGATTCCCAGGGCACCAAAGACTATATCCTCTGTGTGTTCTCTAATTTCTTCTAAGAATGAGAACCTACTCCTAGGGTATCAAAGCCTTGTCTCGTCTCCTTGATGGATCTCACTTCTATGATTCAGAAAACTCTTGCAAGGGCATCAAGTGGTCTCCTTTTTTGTCACATTGTGGATCTCTGAGCTGAGCATGGACAACAATTACCAGGGTACCAAGGTCTTGTGTCCGCCCCTTGTTGTGTTCCAGGTTTGTACATTTTCAATATTTCTTCCCCAAGCAAGAAAGTCTCATATGTTCTGTTTCGTGGATTCAAGGTCTCTAGAATCTGAGAGTTGGTAAGTACACTTAGGGCACAAAGTTCTCTGCTTGTTAGATCTTAGGTTCTGATCATGGGAAAATATCCTGGCAGAGGTATAGACCCCTCTGACTTTTGGATTCCCAGTATATATTCTGGGGCTTGACCACTACTCTTAGGGCTCTGAATCATTGTCTCCACTGTTTGATTTTATGAGCTGAGTTTCCAAATATAGGCACCTATTTTCAGGGCACTGAGACCTTGTCTCCTCTGGTTGGTGGAAATCAGTCTGCAGGTTCTGAGTATGGTCTACTATCTCTAGGCACAAAGGCCATGTCTCCTATCTTGGTTGGATCTCAGGTTCCTGTTCCAAGTAGGGATAACAATTACCAGGTCATTAAAGCTGTCTAAACTACTTGTCTGAATCTAGTTATTCAGCTTCAGATGATGAGAATCCCATGTGTTCCACATAGGGTTAACTACCCCCAGGGTGTCAAGGTCCTGTCTCTTCTGTTTGTTGCATCCTTGGCCTCTATGTTCTGGCAATGAGTCTCTACTCCATGGGCAACAAGGCCACATTTCTTCGTAGATCTCAGACATCTAGGTGCTGAGTATGGCTGACTTCTTTAGGATTCACAGCCTTGTCTGCTTGTTGGGCTAGACTTAGGCTCCCAGCATAAGCAATTATTCTCTGTTGCAGGGAGTATGGCCGGAGTCGCAAAAGATGAGTCTGCAAACAAAGTGCAGTTAACTGAAGGTCCTCATACTCAAGTCAGAATGAGGCCCCAAAACCAGAATGAAGCTTCTTTTAATTAGGATAATTGCTAAAGACTATGTGCATAAAGTCAGCTGAGCAAGCGTCTTAATCTAATGGTTTAGCTTTTCAAGGTTGAATTTTGAATTAATTGGTTTCTATAACACTAGGAAGGGTCAGGTGTGAAGGAGGATCCAGCCCTGGACAATGTTAATGGCTCTAGGCGTTCCTGCTAGCTGCAGCCACGTTCAGCTTGTAAACATGTCCTAAGGCCTTGCACATTCTCCAGCCCTTCCCTTTTGAAGTCTTTTCCTTTGATGCTTCTCTCCTGCATCTTCCACAATTCTCTGTGCTCCAAGTCTTGTCTCTCAGATTTGGATTCCCAGGTGTCTAAATTTCAAATATGGGCAACTACTTTCATGTCATAAACACTTTGTCACTCTATCATTGCTTTAGCTCTCATTTCTAAATATTCTTGAGATTTCTCAACTTGGCTATATTAAAAAAAATTTTTTTAACATTTATTTATTTTTGAGACAGAGAGAGACAGAGCATGAACGGGGGAGGGTCAGAGAGAGAGAGGGAGACACAGAATCTGAAACAGGTTCCAGGTTCTGAGCTGTCAGCACAGAGCCGGACCCGGGGCTTGAACTCACGAACCGCGAGATCATGACCTGAGCCGAAGTTGGATGCTTAACCGACTGAGACACCCAGGCGCCCCTCAACTTGGCCATATTTAAAATGTAACACATTTCCATTATGTCTAGGTGTTTGTTTTTTTTTTTTTTTAATTTTTTTTTCAACGTTTTTAATTTATTTTTGGGACAGAGACAGACAGAGCATGAACGGGGGAGGGGCAGAGAGAGAGGGCGACACAGAATCGGAAACAGGCTCCAGGCTCCGAGCCATCAGCCCAGAGCCTGACGCGGGGCTCGAACTCACGGACCGCGAGATCGTGACCTGGCCGAAGTCGGACGCTCAACCGACGGCGCCACCCGGGCGCCCCTATGTCTAGGTGTTTTTAATGGTAGGGTTTTTTTTTTTCCCTCGGAAAATCTATTCCATCATATTTTCAGTAATCAATTTTGCTAGTTAACTAAAATAAATGTTTACACTCCAATTTTTGTTCTGAAGTTTTATTAATTTTTAAGAATATAATTTTGTGTTTGTATGTTTAGAAAATTAGAAAATACAGACAAGCATAACTAAGGGAATAACAACATCATTTTCCACTGTGCAAAGTTTATCATTATTAATCCCTGAGAATTACATTTCCAGATCTTTTCCTATGCATGCACACACATATACAGATACTCTTTTGCTAAAATGTTTCCATCCTATACATTATTTTGCAACTTGTTTTTTCTGCATCAGTGATATCCACCTATTCAATGTCAGTATTTATTCACTTTATTTATTTATTTATTTATTTATTATATTTTAAAAAATGTTTTTTTAATTTTGAGAGAGAGAGAGAGAGAGAGAGAGCACGAGATGGGGAGGGGCAGAAAGACAGGGAGACAGAGAATCCCAAGCAGCCTCTGAGCTGCCAGTGCATAGCCTGATGGGAGGCTCAAACTCAAGAACAGTGAGATATGACCTGAACCCAAATCAAGAGTCAGAGACCTAACCAACTGAGCCACCCAGGTGCCCCTTACATAATTTAAAATCCAGATTTTATTCAGATTTCTCCCATTGTCCTTCAAACAGCCTTGTCATACAAATTGTCAAAAATATCCAAGCCAAGACTCTGCTTTTATATTTGGTCTCTTAAATTGCTTAACTAGCTCTTAATTCTCTTTTCATCTAACTGAGACCATTTCTTCACACCATTGACTTGTAGATGAGACTAATTCAAATTATTTTCTTTTGATGTCTTTAGCAAGTTTCTCTATTTCCTGTGTTTCTGATAGCTCAAAGGTTATAAGATCCCAAAGATGTGGTTTAATGAAAACTTTAAAAAAAACTATAATGTATCATAGTGATATTGTGCATTTAATATTGTGTCAGAAGACTCAAAATATCTAGTTGACCCTTCACAAGTGGTGCTAAGAGTGGCCACTGAATTAGGATGATGTCAGTAGGAATGCTCTGCTCCTCATTAACCATTCACAAAATGGTTTAGCAGGAGTTGCCTGAGTCAATGTAATTAGGATTTATAAAACACTGATTCCTTAAGTATGCAATTACTTCTACATTTATTACCTGGCTTATTCTGGGAAGTATATAATAAGAATAGATGGGGATATGCTGCAGGAGCAAACAACTCTTGAATCCTGATGACTAAAAAAAATGTTTTCTTCTTGGTCAAGCTATATGTCAAATACTGTTTAGTAGTGAGACCTCTGCTTTCACAATCACTGAGGGACTCAGGTTGATGGAGGCTCAAATTCAACACCTGCTCCCATTATTGTCATGAAGAAGAGAATGCTGGAATGTCTCACATTAGCAACTTACTGCTCCAGGCTGGAAGTGACACACATTACTTCTATCCATGACCCACTGGCACTACCTCACTTCAAGGAGAAATACAATCTTCTGATGTTCTTGGAAAAAGGGGGACTACTGCTGGCACTAACACTGGTTATTGAACACTTACTCTTTGCCTGCCACCTAGTATACATTGTCTCCAACTGGCTGTACATTCCAGGAGGTAAGTAGTTATATCCCTATTCCATAGACAAAGAAAGTGAGGTTAAAGATTTCTACAAGGTCACCTAGAAAGTATCAAAGTCATAATTCAAATCCAGGTCTTTGTGACTCTACAGCTCATGGAGGGATCTTTTGGTGGGGTAGTGGGATGAAAGTATCTTCATTTATTTTGTCTTGGAGTTTGGGGTCTTCTTAGGCTCTGGTTGACCCTAAGGATAACTGGAGTTAGGGTGAGGCCAAGGAAAATGATGATGAAGATGATGACAATGATGGTGATGATGATGATGGTGATGATGATTATGACATATATTGAGATGTTACCAGGCATTTATTAAGTGTGTTGCATCAAGTACTTCAATCTTCGAAGTAGCTCTATGAGGTAAATACTTTTATTCATTTTAGAATGAGGCTAAATAACTTGCCAAAACTCACATAGCTAGTAAGTGGCAGAAGTGAGACTTGACACAGGCAATCTGACTGTGAAGTTTTTCCTCTTGATGACTACAAACCTAATCAATCAGTCAGGCCTGGTCTTGCCTTAGACTTTACTAAGAGATAAAGGAATTTTGACAGCTGTGTTATAAGTTCTTACCCAGTTCGTACATTTTATTTGAAAATGTATCAATCCTATAGCTTCTGCAAAAGGACTGGGTCCAAGAAGGTATTTTTCACTACATGACTCACCTCCTAGCTCTGGTGACTGACACTAAGGATGGAGACTTTCCTCAAGAAAGAGGGACCCTCCATAGCCTGGCAATAGCCAAGGAGATTTTTTTCTCTTGGGAATCAGGAGTTGGGGCATGGAGTCAGGTAGATAGTGGTGGGACTTTGAGCCATGTACAAACAAATGAAAGCCAGACAGATTTCGGAGGAAATATCATTTTAAGTAGAGAGAATGGCAAGTGCAAAGGTCCTGAGACAGAAACATGTTAGACATGTTGGAGAAGTAGCAAGAAGACCAATGTATTTGGAATGAAGTGGGTGAAGAGGGAAGCAGAAGTAACTAAGAACAGAGAAGGAGCCAGGAATAGATCAGGCAAAACCTGTAGTAATGGCCTTGGATATTATTTAACATATGATGAGAAGATATTAGAGAATTTTGGTCATGGAGAGAGATAATCTGAAACATATTTGAAAAGTATCATATTGGTTACTGGGTGAAGAATGGATGATAGAGCACAATAATGGAATCAGGGGGTGCAGTTACAAGGCTCTTGCATAGATGCAGGTGAGAGATGAAGGTGTTTTGGTTCACATTATTGTAGAGGTGATGGGAAGCGGTCTAATAAAAGATAGAGCCATAGAGTTTGTTCTTGGATTGGATGCTGGATGTAAGAGAAAGAAAGGAGTCAAGGATGATTGCGAAGGTTTTGGCCTGAGTAATTGGGTGCATGGTGATCTATTTATGGAGAGGAATAGGGTATGTGGAAGGGAGATCCTACATTCAGCTTTGGACATGTCAAATTTGAGGTACATTTTATTCTTCCAAGTTGGATGTGAGACTATGAAATTTAGAACTGGAGATCTATATATTTTAGATCCTCACTTCTGAGATACACATTTTCTGTATATTATTATCTCTGAAACCAGGATATATCCCATTATCATTGGCTGTCAGACAAGTGGCATTTGTGATTTAGCTATGACATCTTCTTTTGACACCTGTTAGTAAGATCAAGAAAATAACGGCATCAATACATCTTTGATTTAATGAAAGATGTCAAACCTGGGGGTATTGGTGTACTGAAAGCCATGAGATTAGCTGACACTATTCAGGAAGTGTTGATAAAAAAGAGAGCTGAGGAATAAGCTTGGGTCATTCCGTTATAGCAAAGTCAGGAAAATAAGGAGCCCGATGAGGGATTTCCAGTCACATAGAGGAAACTGGGAAAATGTGAAGAAAAGATATCCATTATGAAGTCACGAGCAAATGTGAACAAACTACTAGGAGCTTACATATGGTGAGGATTGATTACATGAGATTTAGCCAAGTGAATATCATTGGTAACCTCTGTAAGAATATTCTGGTGGAGTGGTAGGAACAAAGCCTGACTGTTGTGGTTTAAGTAAGAGTGAGGTGAAGTAGAAGTATAAAGTAGGGACCATTTGAAAAGGAATTTTGCTATTAAAAAAAAACAACAGAAAAAGGAGATATATTCTGGAAGGATATGTGGAATTGAAAGGAAGGTCTTTCTTTATTTTTTGAGATGAGAGGAGGGGAAGGGGGAGAGGGAGAGAATCTTAAGCAGGCTCCATACCCAATGTGAAGTCCAACATGGGGCTCTACCTCACGACTCTGAGATCATGACCTGAGCTGAAATCAAGAGTTGGATGCTTAACTGAGCCACCCAGGCACCCACAAAGGAAGGTCTTTAAAGCTAGGATCCCATGCATATTTATCAGTTGATAGGACAGATGCAGCAGTGAAGGAGACATTCAGGGAAGAGTGAAGGTGAGGTGAGGCAGCGACTAATACCTGAGTGGAGTCATCGATATGTGAGGGGGTGGACCAAGAGTACTAGTAGGGGGATTGTCTACCCACAAGATATGGAAGCTTTATCCACAGTAATAGAATGAAAAGGAAAAACTACATAGTTATGGTGAAAATTTTCATGATGAGAACAGTTTTATTAGGGTGCTTCTGGCTTTAATAATATCTGCTTGTTAATTATTTCTAACTTTAATAAGTCTGGAGGTGGATGGACACAAGACTGGGTCAATCAATGGTGCATATATGATTTCCAGGACCTCCTTTTATCCATCCACTCTGTTGTCCCCAGCTGGCTGGCTTTTCTTCCTTAGGCCTGTTGTATCCTTGGTACCAGATGGTTGTGTGGCACTAGGGAAAAGGAAAGGTCTGTGGAGTAGATATTCAATTGTGTGCCTCAGGAGTTCAGGCACATAGTAACTACATGAAGCGGATTCACCTAGCATTCAGGTTTGCCAGGCAAGTACAATGGAGAGAAAGAGGAATAAATGATTAGAAATTATGGACAAGCAATATCATGGACTGCAAAACTGAACTTGGCAAAAAAGAAAAGTGAGGATGTGAGTCAAGACTTCTAGAGGGGTTGAAGATTGTTTGCGTAATTACTAGAGGAAGTGAACTGGAAAGATAAGATGCAGTGATCAAAGAGTCAGAGGCTCACAACTGTGATATTCTAAATGATTTCATGAATGGAACAGATCATGGTGGTGAGTAGCTCAGGAGCGGCAGGAAACAGGATGGTTAAAAGTAAGGCCATGAGGAAGTAGAGGCAGGAGCACTGAGTGGGTGACTCCTGTGCTAGGAAAAGCCCTGACAATGGAGCCAGTGATAGCAGTGGTAAAAAGGTCATAAGTGGAGTGGTTTAAATCTTCAATGAACATGAAAAGTGATGGATAGTACCATGGATTGTTGCAATCAGGAGGGTGGTATAATCCGGTATCAAGTGTTTCAAAGAAGTTCAGTTTTGTCTTGTTCTTAAGTGAAGCAGGAGGAATAATGGTCTAAAAGTGTCAGGGATCTACTTCTTGCCCTAAGATGTATGAATGTGGAAGAATAAAAAGCCACTGCTTTCCACAAGGACTATAGGTTTTTCATTAGAACAGGACTATGATGAGAATAGGCCTGTAAGTTCCACAGGGTTCAGGGGTAGGGGTGTGGGAATAGATGAGAAATAGGTACCTAAAGATAAGACTATGGAAAGAAATGAGATTAGAAATATACAAAGCTTTAAATTTACTCATCTTTTTTTGGGTTGTCATCTGTGCTTTTGGTGCCATAATTAAGAAATCATTGCTAAATTCAATGTCATAAAACTTTCCCCCTATGTATTTTTCTAAGAGTTTTATACTTGTAGGTCTTATGTTTAAGTTTGATTCATTTTGAGTCAGTTTTTATATATGGTGTAAGGTAAGGGTCCA
Organism: Panthera pardus; assembly: GCF_024362965.1. Classification (NCBI taxonomy): domain Eukaryota; kingdom Metazoa; phylum Chordata; class Mammalia; order Carnivora; family Felidae; genus Panthera; species Panthera pardus. The sequence continues at coordinate 20,748,458 of NW_026526810.1, read as the reverse complement.
ACTTCATTCTTTTGCATGTGGAAATCCAGTTTCCCCAGCACCGTTTATTGAAAAGACCAACCTTTCACCATTGAATCATCTTAGCACCCTTGTTAGAAATCAATTAACCAGATATGTGAGTGTTTATTTCTGGGTTCTGCGTTTTATTCCATTGATCTACGTGTCTATCCTTGTGGAAGTACCACGCTATTTTGTTTACTGTAGTTTTGTAAGTTTTGTTATCAGGAAATATGAGTCCTCCAACTTTGTTCTTTTCAAGATTGTTTTGGTTTGTATATAGGTTTTCATAGGTGTTCATTAGTAGGTTGAGGAGTTCCCTTCTCTTCCTAGTTTGCTCAGAGTTTTTATGAGATGTTAATTTTTGTCAAAGCATTTTCTGCATCTATTGGGATGATCTCATGATGAATTACACTTAGCTCTGAATGTTAAACCAACCTTGAATTCATGGGATAAATCCCAGTTATGCTGTATAATCCTTTCTAATGTTGCTGGAATCCATTTACAAAAACCTTGGCTAAGAATTATTATACCTAATGTTTATGAAGGATTTTGGTTTTAAGTTTTCTTCCAATGTCTTTTTCTGGTTTTGTTATCAGGGTAATACTGTGGGTATTGAATGAAAATTTTTCCTCCTCTTCAATTTTTTGGGAGAGTTTATGTAGAACTGTTTCTACTTCTTTATTAAATATCTAGCAGAACCAGAATCTATCAATGAAACAATCGGGGCCTGGAGATTTCTATTTTGGAAGGTTTTTAAACTGTGAATTCAATGTTGAAAATAGGTATAGTCCTGTTCAGGTTATCTATTTTGTTTTGGCAGCGTATAACTTTCGTGGAATTAGTCCATTTCATATAAATTGTCAAATTTGTATGTATAGAATTTTCCTAGTATTTTCTTACTTTCATTTTTGAAGATTTTATTTTTAAGTAATCTTTACACTCAGCATGGGGCTCGAACTTACAACTCCAAGATCAAGAGTCACATGTTCTACTGACTGAGCCAACTAGGTACCCACCCCTACCTTACTATCCTGTTGGAAGTCTGTGGGGTCTTTACTTGTATCTTCTCTTGTATTCCTGATATTGGTAACCTGTATGTTTTCTCTCTTTCTTTCTCTCTCTCTCTCTCTTTATTGGCAGTCTTATAGATATTTATCTTTTATCTTTTCAAAGGAACAACTTTTAGTTTCAATTACTTTCTCTGTTGTTTTTCTATTTTCAATTTAATTTATTTCTACTCCTGTATTATTTCCTCCTTCCTCCTGTTTTGGATGTATATTGCTTTTCTTTTCCTAGATCCTTGATTTTAGACCTTTCTTCTTTTCTAAGAAAAGCAGCTAATGTTATAAATTTCACATTCATCACTGTTTTAGCTACATCCCACAAATTGTGATGTTATATTTTAATTTTTATTCAATTCAAACAGTTGTATTTCCCTTGAGATTTCTTCTTTGACCTGTGGATTACTTAGAAGTATATTGTTTAATTCCCAAGTGTTTGGAGATCTTCATATTATCTTTCACCGATTTGTAGTTTAATTCTATTATGGTTAGAGAACATACTTTGTAGGAATTCAATTATTTAAAAAAGTTTAAAGATATGTTTTTTGGCCACTGGTTCAGTGGTACTGATTCCCTTCTCCGATTCCCCTGCTCCTTGAATTCTGCCTAGGATTTTAGTTGCTTTCAGTGGGACAGCAGGAGGCTCTTACAGACTCAAGACAGCCTCCCGCGCTGTGTTCTCACCTGTACAGGTGCCCACGGCACACACCCTTGCAGCTCGGTGCAACCCAATCTCCGTAAGTCCTACCACGCCCACAGGTGGTTCAGAACTCAGTGCTGAGCCGGGGACAGGAGTGTGTGCGTGCAGCGGAAATCCCGCCCCCCGGCGCCTGCGGTTGGCCCTGACCGCGAGGGGTGAACCCCTAGGAGGAAGATGAGCAGGGTTGAAGGAAGCAGGAGAGATGGGAGGAAGGGCGAGTGGGCTCCTGTTTTCCATTGGCTGGGCCTGCCTCGTAGACTCTCTGTGATTGGCTGGGCGCGGGGGCGGTAGTCCCGTGTCGGCCCGCCCCTCCGGTCGAAAGAGGCATAGGGATCACCAGCGCCGGCGGAGCCAGCGGCTTCTTGGAGGCTGTGTCCGCACGCCGCCGAAGTCTGGCGGCAGGGCCTTAGCGCGTCAGGTCCTCGTCCCCGGGGGCGGCGAGGGCGGCGAGCCGCTGGGGCGGCGCGGGTCGGGACCCAGGGCACGGTCGAGCTAGGGCGCGGCGGGCGTTGGCGCGGCTGCCGGACCTGGGCCTGCGCGGACCGCCCGCGGAGCGCGTCTTGGGCTGTCTTTCCATTTCAAAGTGATTATTTTGGATTTTTCTGCAGACGTGACTTTTGATTAATTTGTTTCACGCACCACTTACTGGTACGGAATAAGGCAGATGCATGCTACTGTCATTTGTCGTTGAAATGTGGGCTTCCTGTCTTTCCTGTGTTTACCTTTTGGATTTAAGGGAAGGGGATGACATTGTGATTTGGTCTCCTGTGACCGTCCATTCTCAATGTCTTGACGACGTAGTACAGAAACCAGGCGGATTCCGTGTGTGGCTTTTACCTATATTGGAAGTAGGCTTTTTCGTTCCTCCTCCTCCTTCCTGTCTCTCCATCTTTCTCTTCCTTTCTCTTCCTTTCCTTCCCCTCCCCCAACGGTTCTCTTCTCCCATCTTTCTCTGTGTGTGTGTGTGTGTGTGTGTGTGTGTGTGTGTGTGTTTTCCCGCATTAAACCTTGTGGGAGGGTCTTTGTACAATTCTGAAAAGCTTTAGGTGTTCCAACATTTATATTTTACTTGCAGGACTAACAACTGGGAGGAAGCTGGAGGAAAGATGCCCTCTGATTCTTTCTGTTTGGCTGCCCAGACTCGACTTGACTCCAAATGGTTGAAAACAGATATACAGGTGGGGTTTCCACATGCCTTTTTCTTAGTGTGTTTCTGCCTCCATATTTAATTTTCTGTTTAAAGCTTTATATGGGATAAGTAAGAGGATGCAGATCAGATCTCGCCATGGTAGAGAAGCAGGTTTATTTCCTATAATTTAAAATGTACTTTTATTGTATCAGTTTTTATAGACTGTGGCTACATTTTAATTGAAGTTATGTGTAAGTGCAAGAAACTTGAGATCTGATTATGCAAACATTTTTCCTATTACTATTTTTAACAGGTCTGTGTTATTCTTAAGTATACCTTGGTGATATTTAGTGATAGTTTTTGAGATGTTCAGATAGGAGGGGAAGTGACATGTAGTAATTTATTATGTCCTGCAGAGACTCACAGGACCCTGTGTTTGTGTTCCTGGAGAGACAAGAGTTCATTTGAGCTGTTTATTTAGTATTTGTGAGTGGTCGTATTAATAGGAAGTGCTCAGGTTTTCACATAAAGAATGTGTGGAAACAAAATGTTGGCCTTAGACTTTCTAATGTTTTGATTTAATAATGTAATTGCAAGCTTGTCCAGACATTGTCAAATAAATAATAGCGGTAATGTTTCTGTAGACTTTTTTTTTTTTTTTTGCCACAAGTTAGTTTTCTTTGTAAATGGTTTGTAAAAACTACTTTTGTTAACTCCATATTAACAGGAAAAAGAAGTGTCTGAAATATTTTGTAGTATATGTGGGTTTTCTTTCTCTTTCCTGAGGTTAACTGTTTTAAATATTTATCAAGTAATCTACCTTTTTCAGTATGATCTTGCACAGTTAATCAAGAGTCATATATTCTGTAAGCACTTGATCATAGATACTTGAAATATTATTGCCCTTCCTTTTTTTTTTTCTTTTAAAATTTTTATTTAAATTCTAGTTAGTTAACATACAGTGCAGCATAGGTTTCAGGAGTAGAATTCAGTGATTCATCACTTACATACAACATCCAGTGCTCATCATAACAAATGTCTTCCTTAGTACCCATCACCTATCTAGCCCATCCCCCACCGACCTCCCTCCCCTCAGTTCTCTATCTTTAACAGTCTTTTATGGTTTGTTTCTCTTTTTCTCTTTTTATTCCCCCCCCCCCATATGTTCATTTGTTTTGTTTTTTAAACTCCACATGAGTGAAATCATGTGGTATTTGTTTTTCTCTGACTTATTTTGCTTAACATAATAACACTCTACCTCTATCCACGTCACTGTGCAAGATTTCTTTCTTTATGATGGCTTAGTAATATTCCACTGTGTATTATGTATTTGTGTGTGTGTATATACACACACACACACACACACACACATATAACATAGATGTATACGTACATATATATACACTACCACATTTTCTTTATCTATTTTGTATTCATCAGTCAGGGACATTAGGGCTGTCTCCATAATGTGGCTATTGTTGATAATGCTGCTATAAACAATGGGGTGCATGTACCCCTTTGAATCTGTTTTTGTATTCTTTGGGTAAATACCTATTAGTGCAGATGCTGGATTGTAGGATAGTTCTATTTTTAAAATTTTGAGAAATCTCCATGCTATTTTCCAGAGTGGCTGCACCAGTTTGCATTCCCACCAACAGTTATTGCCCTTTCTTAGTTTTTTTTTTTCTTAAGTGTTGAGTCTCAAGTCATGATCTCATGGTTTGTGGGATTGAGCCTTGTGTTGGGCTCTGTGCTGGCAGCACAGAGGCTGCTTGGGGTTCTTCTTTCCCTCTCTCTCTGCCCTTCTCCCGCTCACATGTGCACGTGCTCTCTTCTCTCTCAAAAATAAATAAATAAACATTAAAAAAAAAGTGTTGAGGCCTAGTAGGTATGAGAGCCAAGTGCTTAGAACTATGTTGTGGATTTTGGGATTGTTATTAATGGTATAATGTTAGATTAAAGCACAAAGAATTGGGTTATGAATTGGCATAGTAGTGACTCTTTTGGTTTGTTATTGTTTAAACGTTGCCTTTTATTTGGCAATTACTGTTCATTTTCTTTTGTTATTTTTTTAAAAAGTGGGGTTGTGGGAGGTAAGATGAGTAATTTCTTATTTCTGAAATCTTGAGATTCAGGGAAACTGATTTTAAGGCTTGTTTTTTAAATTAGTGTTTTTGTATTTTGCAAAACTTGTTGAAGTAAAGAACTTTATCTCATGAAGTTTTTCTTTTCTTTTTAATCAGTATTGAATAACTGCTTAATATGAGTTTTAACATCTTGATCTAAAACCAGTTTAATGCTGAGTTTAGTGCCTATGATGATTCAGGCAGATATGCTTAAAAAGAAACACTGCTTATCCTTTAGAGTGCTTACTATTTTCCTTTTGATTTAATGTAACATACGGTACTTGGCCCTTCATAGACATTTCAAATATTAGTCAAAGTCATGCAAACTTATCCCAGGAGTAAGTGAAGAGATCTATGTTTTGGAGAGTGCACCAGAGGGAAAATGTGTTTTAGGTATTGAAGCCACTTAATATCATGAAAAAGGTGATCGTGGACCTTGGTTATATATAGTTTCTCAAGCATTGCTTATTATATGTGAGGAATAAATGTCGTTTTACCCTAAGAAATGACTTAGACATAGTTTCACTCTTTGGAATCCTTCCCGCAGACACATTGCAGATGCAAGCCTTGTACCGATAGGTTTTACCCTCTCTACCAACTGGAGTGGGAAGTGCCCCATTTCTTAGGTAGAGCTTTTGTATTGGGAACAAAATTGATAACTGGTTAATTAATATTATGTGGGGTAGAAACATATGTTTCTTAACCATAGGATTTAGCAAATCTATTTTCTGCAGCTGTTTTTGTTTGAAATGTCCTTGAGGTTTTTAGCAACTTTAGAAAAGAAAAATTTTTAAAGGCTATGGAAACTTTTAATATGTGTATATTATGAAAAGCATGGACACTGATCCTAGACTTTCTTGTTAAATGTGTCAGGCCTAGGGTGTTGCAACGAGCTGCCCCTAATGGAGTGACAATTGTATGGCAGGCGTATATCTGGCTTTTACATATATAATGCTTTTTACGTTTCCTTAAAATTTTTTTTTTAATGTTTATTTATTTTTGAGAGAGAGACACATACAGAGTGTGAGCAGGGGAGGGGCAGAGAGAGAGGGAGACATAGAATGTGAAGCAGGCTCTAGGCTCTGAGCTGTCAGCACAGAGCCGGACATAGGCCCGAACTCACTAACCACGAGGTCATGACCTGAGCCGAAGTCGGACGCTTAACTGAGCCACCCAGGCACTCCTGCTTTTTATGTTTTTGATACTCTTCTTTTTTTTTCTTTTAGAATTAAAAAAATTTTTTTTTTAACATTTTATTTATTTTTGAGAGATAGAGCCCAAGTAGGGGAGGGGCAGAGAGAGACACACACACAAAATCTGAAGCAGGCTCCAGGCTCTAAGCTGTCAGTACAGAGCCTGATGCAGAGCTTGAACCCACAAACCACGAGATCATGACCTGAGCTGAAGTTGGATGCTTAACCAACTGAGCTAGCCGGGTGCCCCTTCAATACTCTTTTCTGCTTGTTGTGTGGAGTACTTTGAATCGGCAGTTCTTCACAACTCTCTTGAAGAGTCAATAAAATACAGAGCTAAGAGATGTTATCTACATAATCACTACCGTTACCATTTTTTATATTTGAAGTAAAAGTCCTGTTTGATGTGATTGGTAGTTTCTCAGTGAACTGAAAAGTCAATTAAGCAAAGGAACTATAAAAAATAGTTTTTTTTAAAGGTATATGATACCTTAAAACCTTTTTATTCTTTTTTTTTTTTTTCTTAAATTTGATTCAAGAGATAGAGAGCAAAAGGGGGAGGGGTAGAGAAAGCAAGAGGGAGAGAGAGAATCTCAAGCAGGCTCTACACTATCAGTGCAGAGCCCTATGCAGGGCTCCATCCTATGAACCCGGAGATGATGACCTGAGCTGATATCAAGAGTTGGATGCCTAACTGACTGAGACACCCAGGTGCTCCAAGAGCTTTTTATTCTTAAATCATATATGCACATTTATTTGCTAGTCTTGATGTAAGGCTAAGGGTATGTCTTTGAGCATGGTCCAAGAATGGTATTATCCTTTTCTTGCATAATCTGTACTCAGATTAATCTCCTTACAGTTTCTATTTTTGGGTTCTTTGAAGTAGAGCATGAAATTAGATATGTATGATGCAATTTTTTTTTAACTTTTTATTTCGAAGTAATTATAGATTCATAGGAAGTTGCAAAGAAAGTGGAGATGTCACTGTATACTCTTCACCCAGACTCCCCCAGTGGTTACATCTTATATAACTATAGTACAGTATCAAAACCAGGAAATTGACATTGGTACAATGTGTATATAGTTCTCTGCCAATCATGTAATTATACCACAAAGATCTGCCTCTTGCTCCTGTATAGTCACACCCTCCTTACCCCACCATCTCTGACCCCTGGCAATCACTAGTCTGTTTTCCATCTTTTTAATTTTGTCATTTTGAGAATGTCATATGGTAATGTGACCTTTTGAGATTGGTTTTGTTCATGGTGTAATGCCCTTGAGGTCCATCAAAGTTGTTGAGTATATTAATAACTAAACTCGAATCATTTGTCTCTTCTAATCATCAATTTAAAATGAGTAAAGATAAGTTAAATATTAAATAAACATAAAATTATTACATGTATATACTGTCACTTTATGCTTGGAAATATCAGTACCTTAAAGAACATAAAAGTGATCATCTTGGTAAATTCTATTCTCAGGTTTTCCAGTTGACAGATGAGATGTAGAAATAAAAGAATTTTGTAAATACAGGTAACTTAATATTCATAATGGTATCTTTTGATTAATTTCTTGTCTATAGGATAGGTAGCATACCTCACTTTTTTTTTATTGATGAATTTGGTTATTTGTCTTTTTCTCTGTATTTTGGATTTATTTTATCAGAGCTTTATACATATTGTTAGTCTTTTAAAAAAAAATAACTGTTCTTAGAAAAGACTAATAATGTTTATAAGGAGAATATAATAAGGTTACCATCACACATTGACCGCAAGACTTTTTTGCAGAAGAAGATTGAGTAACACATTTATGGCACCCTCTAAGAAAAGAAAATGTGAGCCAAGGATGTTATATTCTAGTAAAACTGACTTTTCAGGTAAAAAAGGCACAACTTTATCAATGAACGAATATTGTTCCCATGAGCTCTTCCTGAGGAAGCTAGTAGAGAAGGATCTTTAGATGACTTAATGACTATAGACTGGCATGAAGACTCTTGGTTATTTGTGGAGCCTGGAATAAATGAGTTTTAAAAGGGAGAGAGCATATTATGTAATTGCTGTAAGCTTAGACATGGTACATTATAGTATAACTGTTCTGCCAGTATCTTAATCTATTAATGATACGCATCGAAAATTTCACTTTAGGTGTTGTATTTCATCTGGGGTTCCATTCAGGTCCTTTTTATATCTTCCATTTCACTTGTCATCAGGTTCATATTTTCATATTTGTGAGCCTATGGACATATCTATATAATAATGCTTTTAACGTTCTTGTTTGCTAATTCTATTATCTCTGTCACATCTAGCTTTATTTCTATTGATTGCTTCTGTTGTTTCCATTGATTGATTGCTTTGATTATGGAGCATTTTGTATGCCAGGACATTATAAATATTATGTTATTCTGTGCTGGCTTTTGTTTTATTTATTTTTTTTATTGAATGCTGGACATTATAAATATTGTATTATTCTGTGCTGGATTTTTTTTTTTTTTTTTTTTAAGAGCATTAGTTTGTCTGGCATGCATGTAGGTTAGTTGGGATCAACTTAACTTTTTTAAAGCTTGATTCTCAGGTTTTTTCAGGCTGATGTAGCACAGCCTCTAGTCATGTGCTAATTTATCTGCCTTACTAAGGCAATACCCTCCTTAGGACTCTTCCTAATGTTCAGTGTGTTGGGTGCTTTTTTCATTCTGTTTGGTAGAAACATAGGCTTTTCTCAGACTGGAAATCATGGGAATTCTGCCCACTTCTTTCTAGAGCTTCTTTCCCTAGCCTTGATAATTTTTTCAACTATCGGTATTCAGCCCAAGACTCAAAGTGTCCCCTCTGCCCATCTCTAGGGATCATTCTCTACAGCTCCCCCTTCACCTGTATTCTTGTCATTTTAACCTACTTATAGCTGAACTGTCTCCTCAATTCAGCAAGACCTCTGGGCTCTATTTGGATTCCCCTTTCCTGTGCTGCATCCTGGAAGCTGCTTCTAGGGAGTAAGCTTGGGCAGTTGTAGGGCTTCATTTGTTGCCCTTCTCAGGGGTCATAGCCCTGGGCTGTTGTTGTCCAGTGTTTGAAAACAGCTGTTTGATGTACTTTGTCTGGTTTTGTAGTTGATTACAGCAGAGAGGTAATTCCTAAACAAGTTAATCCTTCACCAGCAGAAGCAGCATAGGCCTTCCTAATCTGCTTTTAATCTCATTCAGAGTTCTTAATTATTGATAATGTATTTTTTTGATTCTAGAATTTCCATTTTTGTTTAAATGGATTTTATTGAGTGCAGTTATATTTAGTAAGGTACATCTATTTTAAATGTTTAGTTTCAAGTGTTTTGGCATTTTTTTTCCTTCCTTTATAGTTTCTTTGACTGCATCTTCCCTTCCCTCTGGGCTGGCACCCCAGCATACCCATGGGCTGCCCTTCCCCTGCAGTCTTGGATATAATGCCACCAATAGCATGTGGGTTATGGCTTCCCAACTGCCTACCACGGAGCCAATGACACAGCCTACAAGGTGGTGGGAGAGCAGGATCTAGCTCCCCATGGACTGAACATTCATCTCTCGACAAGGAGAGATAAAGGAACTGGTATTTTAATTTATTTCTTTTTTCTTCTCTCCTTGGATTGTTGATGGTTTCTTTTTGCAAACCTAGTAGAAGAGCCCCACATGCCTAGTGAATGTGCCCAGTCAACAACCTGCTGTATCTGCTATTCACTGTGGAGTAGGGCCTTTTTCTGTAAAGGGCTAGATGGTAAATTTTTCTGTGAGCCGTGTGTTCTTTGTAACAACTACTTACCTCTGCCATTGTCATGCCACACATAATATATAACAAGTATGTCTGGGTTCCATTAAAGCTTTATTGGTACTGAAGTTTGAGTGTCATAATTTTCATGTGTCACAAAATATTTTCCTTGACTATTTTTCAGCCATTGAAAAATGTAAGAACCATTTTTGGTTTGTGGGCCATATGAAATCAGGTAGTGGGCCAGATTTGGCCTGTGGGTTAGGCCTTAGTTTGCTTACCCCTGTGGTAACGTGCTGTGTCTTATGCTTCATGTATTCCCTTGTCCCCCTTTCCCCTGCCTCTCACTGCCCTGGGCTGACATCTGCCAAGTAAAGTGTCAGGACTTTAATCTATTGCTCAGGCTCTTCTTTCTAGGACAGTCTGTGTCTATATTTCTATCTTTTGCATCTGCTCTTGGTCTGTTTCTATTGTCTTCTATACATTTTTTTTCCATTTTTCTGTCACATTATCTTGCCTTATCCATTATTATTTTTGTTTGAGTTCCAGATAACTGTGTATGAAAAATTATTGTGATGATTTGAGGCTCTGGCTCTGGGTGACAGTTTCCTCCTCTGGAGGGGAATCTATCAGTCCAGTTGCACTAGCAGTCCCAGGTCACTGCAGAGAAGTTGAGAACTGAGATGAATCAAAACTGGGCTTCTTCCCTAGGAATGCCATCTGCTCCCACTTCACCCCTGCTTCTGGTGTGTGTGGCCCTTCGAGGTTTTGCTCAGAGCAAGGTTTATTTACTAGGCCTTTACCCCATGAGGACCCTGGCTGCAGCCTGTCCCCCAGCAGCTCTGCTCAGCTATTGGCTTAGTCCTGCTCACAGAATTGGCAAGTGCCTTTTGGGGAAGCAGACTTAGGTTCTTCGGGCTGTACTTCTCTCTTGGGTCTCAGGCCTCCTATTCCTGGCTGCCTGATGTCTTAAAACAGGTGTACTTTATATTTCTATCTGACCTTCCTTGGCTTACTTTTTAAGTGTATTCTCTCTCTGTCTCTCTCTCTCTCTCTCTGTCTCTCTCTCTCTCTCTCTTTTTTTTTTTTTTTTTTGGTATCTCTAAGCTCTAAACACCAATGTTATTCAACTGGGACTGCATCCAAAGACATTGATGCAGTCACCTTGTGGGTAATCCCAGTGTGCAGTTGGGGTTGAGGATGCTGGTTACTCTCTCTCCTTGGGCGTTGGCATTTCCTCCAGGTCCTGATCCTATATCCCACTTGCTGATGACTCTCAAATTTGGATCTCTAGTCCTGAACACTCTGTTAACATCTGGATTTGTATTTGCAGTGTGTATGTGTGTGTGTCTGTGAGTGTGCATATAAGTATATGCATGTGTGCATGGAGAGAGGATCTCGGTGTTCATGTTCATAGTTAGTGCAAATCTCAGTGGTTAACACTGAGTTAGTTCTCTCTCGTTCTGATTCTATCCCTACCTTTTTTTCCATTTGTCTCATCTGTCTCATTTGATCTGAAATGTCTTAAGTACTTTACTTTCCTTGTCTTAGTTTAGGCTGTCATCCTTTTTTGGGGTGGCTCTTGGCAAAAGGCTCCAAAGTTATTTTCTTTGTTTCTAGTTTCTTCTTCTGTCTCTATCCATTGCACTGATAGTGAGTTACGCCTTAAATGATGATCATTTATTCCCTGGACCACCTAAAGATGCCATGTAACTGCTGGAGGCACACATGAGGCTGGTTAATCTGGCTCCTGTTTGCGTCCCAGGCTATGTGGCTGTGTGGAAGCTGGACTGAACCCCGGCAGTGTTAGCTGCCCTCCTCTTACCTAAACGAGTAGATGGGCCAGGCTTTTCCCTTCCCTTATTAAAACAACAGGGGTGCTGAATGTTTGTGGCTCACTCTTTAGGAAGGAGTTTCCTTTTCTCCCTGCCAGTTGATACTTTTATCTTTTTTCTTCTTTTAATTTTTGTAAATGTTTATTTATTTTTTTTGAGAGAGAGATACAGTGTGAGCAGGGGAGGAGCAGAGAGAGAGGGAGACACAGAATCTGAAGCAGCTCCAGGCTCTGGATTGTCAGCACAGAGCCTGATTCAGGGCTCGAACTCACCGCGAGATCATGACCTGAGTTGAAGTTGGAAGCTTAACCGACTAAGCCATCCAGGTGTCCCAAGAGTCATATATTTTCATTCTAAGTGTGTTTATGGCAGTTATCTTGTTAGTAAGGTGAACAAATAAAATATGAGGGCTGAAAGAAAGCTGTTGCTTCTATGAAAACTAAGTTGGATGCTGAATTGGTTTTCTCTTGCTGTATAACAAGTCACTGGCCACAAATTTAGCACCTTAAAACAACTCATGTTTATTCTCTCTCTGAGTTTCTGTGGGTCAGGAGTCTGGCCACAGCTTAGCTGGGCCCTCTGCTTTGGGTCTAATAGGCTGCATGAAATCAGGGTGTGGGCCATGGTGTGCTCTCATTAGTGTCCTCTTTGTCAGAATTTAGTTCGTTGCAGTTGGGGGACTGAGTCATGGGCTCCTAGATGCTGCCCGTCTGCATGGCAGCTCATGGCAGTTTGCCTCTTCATGGCTGTAGAGAATGTCTCTTCTGGATGGCCCCACACTCTTTAGGGCTTACACCTGATCAAGTAGGCCCTCTAGGGTAATCTTCTTTTTTATTAACTAGAAATCAACAGATGTAAGGACTTTAATTATACGTGAGAAGTTCCTTCATGTTTGCCATAGATGGAAACAAAACCTGGTCACAGGTGTGATGTCCCATCTTATTCATGGGTACCCACCCAAACTCAGAGGGGATTACACAGGGTATGTATGTACTAGGGGAAGAGGATCTTGAGGGCTTAGACTTTTGCTTACCACACATGCTTTGGATAAAAGTGAGATGCTGAAAATATTATTTGTACAGGTTAGGTAAAAGAGAACTCTAAAGGATTGGGGAAAAGGTCTTGAAAATCTGGAAGAATTCTAATCTGAGATTGCTCACAAAGTGCCCTTTAATTCTTGCTCCATTTAAAGAATTGGAGACTGGAAATAGTGGATGCTTCATGAGGGTGGTGCATGCTAGAATGATGACAGGGAACAAGGAACGAGTTAGTGGACTTGTAAAAAAAAAAAAAAAAGGCCCTGGCTTTTCTTTAAAAGATGGCCAAACAGGGACGCCTGGGTGGCTCAGTCAGTTAAGCATCTGACTTCGGCTCAGGTCCTGATCTCACAGCTTGTGAATTGGAGCCCTGCATCAGTCTCTGTGCTGACAGCTTGGAGCTTGGGACCTGCTTCAGAGTCTGTGTCTCCCTCTCTCTCTCTCTGCCCCTACCCTGCTCACACGGTCTCTCTCTCTCAAAAAATAAATAAACATTAAAAATAATAATAAAAAAAGATGGCCAAACAGATGTGTCTGTTTTAGTGTAAAGTGTCTTGTGTGTATGATATGAGGGCTTCTGTTTTCAATGGGTGCCTTCTCTGGGTGTCCACCCCTGTCCCTCATTGGCTGCTTGCTCTGGGAAGCCTTTCTGACTCCTAAGTACTGACAAGTGAGAGTTATTTTTGGTTTTTTTTCTTTGAATATTACCATGGACTCATGTGTTTTTATTTACTTTTGCAGTCCACTGCAGTTATGTATTTTGATGCTCAAAATTGTTTTAAATTTGGTCAGTGGATTCCCCATAAGTCCTTAACGAGCTTTTTTGGTGCAAACACAAAATATTCCAGGCTCATCTTGTTGCCCTGACCCTTGAATCAGCCTTTTTTCCTAAGAGCCCAGATTTTGTTCAGTGGGAAGTGAGATTTAAAAACTGATACGTGGGTGCTGGGAGTACTAATTGCTCTCAGAGTGTCATTGATTCTAGGTCCTTTCCAAAACGAAACACATATATTCAAGTATAAATTCATATTGAGATTTCCAGTTCAGTTTGTTCTTAAAAATGTCCTTGATTTTATCTTTTATACTTAAAACATTCATATCTAGTAAAACTAACATAACTGCTGTAAACACGTTTTATTATGTTAACACTGCTGTATCATACAATATATATGAGGTAGTTTTAAGATTTTAATTAAAGTCAATATTATGATTATTGATAAGACCAATGAGTAAAGTTTAAGATATTTTTTCCCTTAGAGTATATTTGACTAATGATGTATAATTGAAAAGGCCCCTGAGATGCTTTTCTTTGTGATAAATGTAGGTTAATTTGCTTGTTACCAGTTGTAGATTTTGCCTTTTTATATTGAATTTTAATTTTTGAAGATCAAAATCATTGCTCTGTTTTAGAAGTAAAAATATATAAAGTTTATTCAAAATCTTTCATTCATCTCTACTGCCCATGTTCCCCTCCTTGTCTCCCTGTAGATAATTATTATTATTTGTTTCTGGTTTATCTTTCCAGAGTGCGTATGTGTGTGTCTTTTTTCTTGTGTCTTATGCAAGTTAGCATGGTATGTATACTGTTATGCTCTGTGCCTTTTTCACTTAACTATATTTTTTGGGATGATTTTTATTAAATGTTGATGATTGAATAAAAAAGAGGAAATGAAATTTTTAAAAAAATCATCTAATTCTTTAAGAATTGCATTGTGAGTATAATCATTCTGTAAGTTTATTATTTATCGTTACCAGCTTGCTTTCACACGAGATGGGCTCTGTGGCCTGTGGAATGAAATGGTTAAAGATGGAGAAATTGTATATACTGGGACAGAATTAAACCAGAATGGAGAGCTTCCTTCTAGAAAAGGTAAGGACCTTTCACTAGTAGTTTTCATTTTGTAAAGACCTTTATAAATTGTAGTTTATAGAAATTTTGGAATGTGCAATGGGAATATGAGTACCTGAACATAACTCTGAAATTTTGTTTTCTCTTTGGTGATTGTTGTCTAAATTACAGTTAATTATGAGCTACCTGGATTTCATTGTTCTTTGTAAATGAAGGTCTTTTCATTGCAAAGCTACCTTGCTCTGGTGTCCTTCCTCAGTTAATATTTCTTCTTTTAAGTTTTACAATATATCTTGCCTTGTCAAACTATAAATAGTAATTATTATAAGAGTGAGGAGATACAATTATTCCTGAAATTTTTCCTATCTGACTCTTCTATGGGAATATATAAAACACTTTTTGTAAGCCTTTGGCCTGTGGACTGGACTTGGCCCCTTATTTCATTGTATCTTGTATTTTTTGCAGAGAAATACCAGCAAACACTCTTGTTTAGGCCTGTTGTTATGAAAAGTCAACAAGACTCTGTCATTTAGTTGTTCTCGACCTTGGCTGTGGCTCAGAAACTTTTGAGTCTTTAAAAAGAAATGGATGCCTGTACCCACCCCAGAAATGTAGAATCTCAAAAACCCACTTGAGATCTGCTGAAGTTGCTGAAGTTTGTTAGTCCCACTATTTGAAAGCCATCAAGGTGGATAAAAATACTACTTTGGAAAGTAGTTCTTATCCTCTTTGTAGAATGAATTGAGATAGTGTCCATTTGAAAATACACTGGAAAACATTGGTATATTTTTTTGGTTACAACAGCTAGAATTTTCTCTTTTTTTCCTGGCATTTCATTGTGAAAATTTCCATACACCCAGAACAACTGACATATCTACATAGTGAGCAGTTGCAAACCCCACAGATCCTACCACAAGTGTTTCTCTTCACTTGTTTATCTCAGGGGTCTGTGGATCTCCATTCTTCTGTCCATTGGTGCATCTTACCTGGCTCCCTTACTTCATGCATATCATTTACTTGATTGAGTTCAGTTTAGCTTTTTGTCTTTCAGTAAAATACATGCATAATGAAATGCATATGTTTTATTATTCCACAAGTTTTGACAAATGTAACTTGTGTAACCTAAACCTCTCTCAACATTACTTCCCACTTAGAAAATTCCCTTGTGCCCCTTCCTGGCCCCTCCCAGACCCCACTTTCTAGATGCAGACATGGGTCTGATCTTTCTTTCTGTTGATTAGTTTTGCCTGTTCTAGAACTTCATGTAAATGGAATGATGTAGTAGTTTGTTCTTTTGTGTCTGGCCTCTTTCACTCTGTAATTTATTAATAGTTTCAGTGGTTCATTACGTTTAAAAAAAAAAGTTTCCCATCTCTTCTTCCCACCCCTCCAGTATTTGTTAATGAATTAAACAATATTTCCCCCAATTTTTTTTTTTATGAAACACTCATTCTAAAAGATGCTCTGAGAAAAACTATTTACTTGGAAAAATTCAAAGTATATTTCTGATTATATTTGATGAATATGTTTTCTTCTTTTGAAAGTCATATGGTTAGAAAGCAAAGCATAATTTTTTTTTTTAACGTAGGTCCCAATTGAATAGTTTTTTGGGGATCATTTTTTTGGTATTCAGTAAAAGTTTCTATTTTAGGTGTGGCCTGATGTGTGCTTTTTATTGTTAGAAAATACTTTTTTCACAGATAGGTTTATATCTATACCAAATTCCATTTAGAAGACTATGTATGTTGATGGTATTGTAGCTGATTATGAGGAAAATACAGATTAGAGTAGAAGTTCTTTAGATACACAGTATTCCTTGTTGTATTTTCAAAGATTACTTTCTTTGGGAAAGGATCTGTTTCTTTCTTCCACAAACAGCCATGCTAGGATAGGTTTTTATTGTTGTCAAGTTTGATTCTTTCATGGCTTATTTCTGGGAAATAGTGGCTTTTAATAATTTCTATTTCCCCAGGAATAAACTTTATTACTTTCTTTTGCAATCAGATGTAGAACTTGCTAGTCCTACTGTTGAGGAAAGAAAGCTGCCTCCCATGTAGTACAATTTTTTGTTAATTTTTGGGGATATTCCCCCACAAAAGACAGGCTGGATTATGGTCTCATACTTTTTCAAGTGAATGTTTCTAATTAACACCCTATGTGGGGTTGTTTGTATTTATTATTTTGAGGGAAAGTAGAGGAGGGAATAGGATATTAAAACAAGAAAGTTAAGAGGCTACTAAAAGATATGCTAAGCTTATTTTTTATATTTACTTAGGGCTGCCTTGTATGAAGAATTTAAGCATGAGCTCTTTAATTTATTGTAAACCTTTTTAGTCTATGCAGGTAGTAGAAATATTACCCAGTACTTTGCTTAGCTGCTATATTTTTTTCTTGAAAGTATTTTCTCATTATTTCCTTTTATCTTCAACTTTACCAACAAACGGAAGGCACAGTTTGCACAAATAATAGGGGAAGAGCTGGAAATTGAAGCGAGGCCTCTTGACAAAGTTTCGCTGCTATTTCTTTTATACTACAGATATTATTTATTGACACCAGGATCAACTTCTTGTAGTTCCATGGAGCTGATGAGTTCATGTTGTGTATAAGTGTGATAATTGTTTTGAGTGTGTGTATGTGGGTGTCTAGTCAGTACTCTTTATGTGTTTTTAAGAGCTCAGAGATTATTTATTTGAACATGAATGTTTCCATTATATCCTATGCTGATTGGCAGCTTTCCTGCTGTTTTATAACTTTTCTTTGGAGTTGTAAAACATTAAATGTGGGCTTTTTCCCACAATAATTCATGATTATTTGGGCAAAAAAAAGAGTGTGAGCAGATCAGGGGTAGTGTTGGCTGAAGTTTGAGCAACAGTTATGGAGACCTGGTCTGGGTTTGAGGGATGGTGGTATGTGAGGTTATGTAGGAGAAGTGGGCACTGGCCTCCAGGTGGAGGACTGTGGAAAGCAGGACTGGCAGTGGATGTGCAGGGGCGACAGGGAGCAGTGAGCAGGAAGCAGCAGAAGTGTGTTGTGCCAGACTGTAGTGAAATGTACTCTTTTAGGTGCCCTGCTGCATCTAAATCCTGGGAAGTATGCTTGTTGATGCAGTGGACACATTCCCTGGGTGACATGTTTATACTTTGAAGTTTGAAAGCCACTGCACAGAGGGCCGTGAATATTAGGAAAATTAAAGAAGACTCTGTCCTGAGTGGGAACTTGAGTGGGAACTCAAAGAATTAAATCCTGATTCCCTAGCCCAAGGAGTCTCAACCTCTGTTGCTCATTAGAATAACCTGGAGGGCTTGGTTAGACACCCATGGCTGGCCCTTCCTCCAGAGTCTCGAATTTCTTAGAGTTGGGATGGGGCCTGGGAATTTGCATTGCTAACATGTTTCCAAAGTCCCAAGGATGATGCTTGCTTTTCAAAGAGTGTGTCATGTTTTCTTTTAAGGCACAGTCTATTGCTTTGGGAGTTAGAGATGCAGAGGAAAGGAAAAGAACCTCCTCACGTGCTGCTTAGGAAATAAGAATATTAAAGAAAACCAACCATATTCCAAAGCAAATGACCACAATTAGATTTCCCTCATAAACTTATTCTGTTCTCTATAATTAGTTCTTGTTGCTTTGGATCTCGAGTCCTTTATGGAAAGCGTAACCCACCTCTGGGAGTCTGCCTGGTGTCTACTGGCAGGGGTGATGTCAGCTTCTGCTGGAGTCTGTTCCCTACAGGATTAGTAGTTCCACTGAGGCTCTGTGTTCTTGTTTATTGAAGAACCATTTCTGGCCTTCACCTTTGGAAGGAAGCAGATAAGACATAAAGCTCTGGTTAATTGATTATACTTAGCAACAGTATCAGAATGGACAGGAGTAAAATTCTTGGCATGATGGGCTTCGTGGCTGTGTGTGATTTGTTTGTTCACCCTGGGGGTTAGAACATAGCAAGGGCAGCGAGGCATGGATGCATCTCTAGGGTCTCTCACTGTCCTGGGAACTACAGAGTGTTTGTTCATATAACATGCTACTTGTATGAAATCAGGCATCTTAATTTTCTCTTTTTGATTTGCTAGCTCTTCCCATACTGTGGGCCTAGAGCACAGGGAAACTCTAATGATAGTAGTGAGCTAATAAATAAGGAACATCCCAACTCTACCTAATTTTATGTTCAGCCTTCCTTTTGCTTGTGAGCATTTCATCATGAATTCTGTGATGTGGGAGCCCATGTTTGTTATTCTGGTCATCTGGAAAGTGCCAAAGACCATTGGGATGTAAAAACACCTTGACAATTTTTAGTTCAGAATTTTGAGTCTGATCCTGAGAAGATGGTATCAAACAGTTTCCACAGGAATCTGACCTGGGCTCTAGAGGGGAATGTCTATGCTCTGACTTTTCCCAGCTGGCATGGAGAAGTGGTTACAGAGAGGAAACCCAGTCTAGTAGTAAAGGGCTCACACTTTTGTTTCTTGATCAACTTGGTAAATTCTGACACATTTTTACAGATTTTGTAAACCAAGGCAGATAATATGTGAATTTGAATTCTATGTGGGAAAGTGCTACTTATTTAGTAGTAGAGATTTTTTTCTTTGGGACAACCAATACAAAACAAAGGGGTAGCAGAAAGCAAACATATGAAGAAAACGTAATAGGGTGGTTCAAGAAGCTTCCAGGGAAGGTCCCTGAGATCAGGTGCCAAGGCCTTATGCCTTGTTCACATCCCCTCACCCTGCTATGCCTTCACATTTACATTCCTCACCCTGCCTATAACAACTCTATAATGGCTATGACCCGTGGGGACAAGCTCTGTTTTTTCACCATGGTATGTACCCCCACCACCAAGCAGAATGCTGGCACACAGGAGGGATCCCATAAATAAGTAATCTGTGTTGTGAATTAGTGAGTACTTTCAGCTTCAGGCCGAAGAGGGGTGTACAAATTCCCCTAAGAAGGATGGGACACAGAGGATAAGTGACCTTTTATGTATCATTCAAGTGAATGCTTTGAGCTTTTTTACTCTGCTATCCATCCTTCTGAGTATTCTTCCTTAATTTTATTTCTCCATCTTTTAAAATCCAGTTATTGGTTTGATCGTTTTTTTTACTGGAGAATGAAATTTTCCTGTTAAATGAACATAGGTATCTTTTTATTTATTCTGAACTCTTTAAATTGTAAGGTTGCCATGTTACATGTATTACATTACTAATAATGAGCTAGACATAAGAGATAGTTGCACTGTATCTTTATAATGCAAAAGAATATTGGGGCACCTGGGTGGCTCAGTCAGTTGAGTGTCCGGCTTCGGCTTGGGTCACGATCTCATGGTTTGTGCGTTCGAGCCCCTTGTCGGGCTCTGTGCTGACAGCTCAGAGCCTGGAGCCTGTTTCAGATTCTGTGTCTCCCTCTCTCTCTGCTCCTCCCCCGCTCGTGCTCTTGTCTCTCTCTCAAAAATAAATAAACATTAAAATTTTTTTTTAATAATGCAAAAGAATATCAAGGGAAATTGGAATGATCACTTCTATGTTTGTGTTCTTTTTATTTTATTTATTTATTTATTTATTTATTTATTTATTTATTTATTTATAATTCACATCCAAGTTAGTTAGCATACAGTGCTGTAATGATTTCAAGAGGAGATTCCAGTGATTCATCCCCTGTGTATAACATCCAATGCTCATCCCAACAAGTGTCTTCCTTAATGCCCCTTACCCATTTAGCCCATTCCCTCCACCCAGAGCCCCTCCATGTGTTTATGGTCTATTAGAAAGTTGTCACGTCTAATCTCTCTTAAAATTGTACTTCTTTGTAAGTAGAAAAAAATTTCAGTGTCATACAAATACATAATACAGTATCTTTTTTTAACTAGTATTTGATTAGTTGGGACCCTTAGTGTGATGGTTAAATTATGTATCAACCTTGCTGGGCCATGTTGCCCAGATGTTTGGTCAAATACTATTCTGGTTATTTCTGAGAAGGTGTTTTTTGGATGAGATTCACATGTAAATTGATGGACTTTGAGTAAAGCAGATTACCCTATAATGTGGGTGGGCTTTATCCCAAGCAGTTGAAGAGCATGAATAGAAAAAAGACTGACCTTCAGCAAGAATGAATTCTGCCTCCACATTTCCTTTGGATGCAAACTAACATAACTGGTTCCTGTGTCTCCAGTCTGCCAGCCTGCCCTGAAGATTTGGGGCTTGCACTTCTATAATTGTATGAGCCAGTTCCTTAAAATAAATAGCTTCTGCCTCCCTCTTTCCCTTTCTCTCCCTCTCCTATACATTCTTTTGGTTCTCTTTCTGTGGAGAACCCTCACTAATGTGCTTAGTTACCCATAGTTTTCTCCTACAATCAATCAGTCTGTCTGTCTATCTATCTATAGTTTATTTTTTGAGAGAGAGAGAACGGGAGAGGGGCAGAGACAGAGGGAGACAGAATCCCAAGCAGGCACCAATCTGTCAGCGCAGAGACTGTTGCGGGGCTTGATCTCATGAACCATGAGATCTCATTACCTGTGTGGAAACCAAGAGTCAGATGCTTAACTGACTGAGCCACCCAGGCGCCCCTCCTGCAATCTATTTTTCAGAAGCAATTGATAGTGAACAAGATTTCTTAAAGTTAGTGATTAAGGTAAAAACAAAACCCAAGTGAACCTTCTCGGATGGTGAAATGCTGATTTTCCTGATGGTGGCCCAAGACTGTTACACGTATACCCCTCCTGCTGTGTCCCCCACAGAAGTGCCTTCTGACTCTAGGCTGCTGCTGCCCCTGGGTGCCAAGCCTTCATACCTTGGCACTCATCCTTCTGTAGGTCCTGGATATAGCAACTTGAATGGAAATCACTTTGGATGGTTTGTAAAAACTTCCTCACTGTAACTGGACAGAAAGGTCTTAAAGTCCTCAGGTCATCCAGTCCTAGTTCCACTTTCTTTTTTTTTTTTTTTTTTTTTTTACTCATTTAAAAAAATCCTTTTTTTTTTTTGAGAGAGAGCACACATGTGAGCAGGGGAGGGGCAGAGAGAGAGGGAGACACAGAATCCACAGAAGTCTCCAGGCTCTGAGTGGTCAGCACATAGCCCAACGCAGGGCTCGAACCCACTGACCGTGAGATCATGACCTGAGCCGAAGTCAGACGCTTAACCAACTGAGCCACCCAGGCACTCCCCTAATTCCATTTTCAGGGACCAGCTGGCAGAGGTCTCCCCCTTCAGTGGCCTCTCAGGTATATGGTCTTGGAAGGTCAGCTTCTCCAGTTTCTCCTTCTTCCCAGCTTTCCATGATTTGTGATGTGTTTGGGCGGTTTGTGTTCTGTTTATTTTCTCTCTGTAAACTTTTAACCCTGCATCCATAAAAAGGAGAGCAGACAAATACTGAAGCGAATGTGATGTTGTCTCTGGTCATGCTAATTCTTATTGTTTTAATTATTCTTCTCTGTTGTTTTCTTAACCTCTAGTGACTTCATTCTGCCTTTGCTGTTGTAAATGTTCTCATTTATGCCCCTGAGAATAAAACTTGAGGTATGCTTAAGTGATACTTCTTGTCTGCTTCCTGGTGACTGTCAAAGCTTTTCATCCTGGACAAGAGATTATATGACCAGTATACCCAGTTTAAAATGATCATTTTGTATTCTTATTTGTAAAATTTTAGAATAGTATAGGTCAGGCGTTGGCCAATTTTCTGTAAAGGGTCAGATAGTAAATATTTTAAGCCTTGTGGACCATAACTATGAGGTAAGTATGAGACCCTGCAGCTGTTGTACCAAAGCAGCCAAAGGCAAAATTAAGCAAATGGATGTGGCTATGTGCCGATAAAACTTTATTAACAGACCAAAATGTGAAGTTCATATAATGTTAATATCACAAAATATTATTATTCTTTTGATTATTTTTCAGTCATTTAAAAACATAAAATCATGGGGTGCCTAGGTGGCTCAGTCAGTTGAGTGTCTGACTCTCGGTTTTGGCTCAGATCATGATTCTAGGGTCATGGGATCGAGCCTTGCGTTACCCTGAGCATGGAGCCTGCTTGAGATTCTCTCTCTCTCTCTGACCTCTGGCCCTCTCCCCTACCCTCTTTCTTTCTCTAAAAACAAAAAGTAAAATCTTTTTTTAGCCTTTGGGTCAAACACAAATTGGACTTGGGCTAGAGTTGGCCCCTGGCTCTGTCAGTGGACCCCACAGTGGAAACCCAGGGCCTAGCAGTTAGAGCCAACACTGTGTTCTAGCCCCAGCTCTGTTTCCCTGGCTAGGACCTACTCTGGGAAGCACAGTTTCTACATATGTGAATGAGAGACACCAAAGCCTGTCTCCGTGAAAGGTCATTTGTAAAGCTTAAAAAGGATAATATTGTTTGGCTAGATGCCAAACTATGTAGTACACATTGGTTTATTTTCATTTTTCGTTAGCTGTCCCCCCCCCCCCCCCCCTTAATATCCTGCTTTTTGGGGTATCATTTCTAAAATTAAATGTATCTTGTTTCTTAAGATACTACTTTGTTCTCATACTTCCCGTGTTATTAGGTTAAAATAAGGGGCTAAATAAATCACTTATTTAAATTAGTGTTTAGTTTCTCAGGTCAAGATAGAGGGTTATCTACTGCAGATGCAAACTGTTTTCCCCCTATCCTTAATACATTTCCTCATGTCTTAACTGGCCCAAGGCCATGTCCTGCTCTAGCTTTCAGGACATAGCTCATTGCCTGAAAGTGCTTCTTCCAGACTCTTTTCCAGCTGTCTTCCCTGGTCCTTGATAAGTCACTCAGGACCAAAGCCTGATTTGTATTGATTAGTTATGTATGTGATATGTATTTTCTAGAAGTTCTTTAGGGCTATAGAAGGTATCTTTTACTTTTGTATAAAAGTGTTTACCATGGTACTTTGATGTGCTGGGTGGTAAATACATGTTTGTTGAACTTAATTGAAATTTTACTGTAATTTTAGGGAAAACCATTTAAACAATTTTTATTTTTAAAAGTAATATGGTGCAATTTATTCCTTTTAGATGTTCAGTTCAATAAGTTTTATATATATATTTTTTTTAACGTTTATTTATTTTGGAGACAGAGAGAGACAGAGCATGAACGGGGGAGGGTCAGAGAGAAAGGGAGACACAGAATCCGAAACAGGCTCCAGGCTCTGAGCTGTCAGCACAGAGCCCGACGCGGGGCTCAAACTCACAGACTGCGAGATCATGACCTGAGCCGAAGTCAGCCGCTTAACCGACTGAGCCACCCAGGCGCCCCAATAAGTTTTAAAGACATATATAGATTCATGTAGCCATCATTGTGATTACGATTCAGAACAGTTTCATTGTCCTTAGAAAAACTCCCTTGTGTTGTTCCCTTGTGTCACACATTTCCCCAACCCCTAATCCCTGGTAACCACTCATCTGTTGTCCATCACTGTAGTTTTGCCTTTTTGAGAATTGTCATATAAATGGAATTATATGTAATATAACATTTTGAAATTGGCTTTATTTACTCACTAGTTATATCTTTAAGATTCATCCAAAGTGTGTACCAATAGTTCTTTGTATTAGAGTAATATTCCATGGTTTGTACCACAGTATTTATTCATTTTGGTTGTTTCTATTTTTTTTTTTTTTTTGGTAATTATAATCTGCTATGAACATTTCTGTACAAATTTTGCATGAATATAGTTTCCATTTCTCTAGGATAAATACCTAGAGATGTATGACTGTTGGGCTATATACTAAGTGTATGTTTCACTTCATGCAAAACTGCCAAAATTTTTTTTCACAGTGGCTTTATTATTTTGCCTTCCCTCCAGCACTGTGTGTTAGTGCCTGTTGTTCTGTATCCTTGTCAGCACTTGGTATCACCAGTACTTTTAATTTCAACTATTCTTACAATTATGTAGTAGGAGCTCATCTTGGTTTTATTTTGCATTTCCTTAATGGCACATAACGTTAAATACCCTTTCATGTCATCCTTACATCCTGTTTGATGAAGTTTCTGTTTACAATATTTGTTAATTGGTTAATTAGGTTGTTTTCTTTTTATTTAGTTTTGAGAATTTTTTTTATGGTTTGTATTCTCATTACAGGTCCTTTCTCAGATACATGATTTGTAAATATTTTCTCTCAGTCTGTACCTTGGTTTTTTATTCTCTTAATAGTGTATTTTATAATTTTTTCTTTTATGGATTGTGCTTTTGATCTCATGTCTAAGAATTTTTTTGCCTGTTGTCTGGCAATGAAGATTTTCTCCTATGTTTTCTTCTAAGAGTTTTATAGTTTTTCATTTTATTATTAGACCATTAGTCCATTTTGAGTAAATTTTTGTATAAAGTACAAGGTTTGGGTTGAAGTTATTTTTTATTTTTGCACATGGTTATCCAGTTTTTCTAATACTATTTTTTCCTATTGAATTGCTTTTGTACTTTGTAAAAAATGAATTGACTTAATTTGTATGTGATTATTCCTGGACTTTCCAGTCTGTTGCATTGATATGTGTCTATCCCTTTGCTAATGCCACACTGTTTGCTTACTGTGGCTTTATAGTATTAGAATTGGTTTTAGGACTGTGGCTGAGTACTGAGTATTAAAATTGACTCTTCCAACTTTATTGTTTCTTTTCATAATTGTTTTATTTATCCTAGTTTTTTTGCTTTATATGTAAATTTTAGAATCAGCTTCTCTAATATCTACAAAAAACTTGCTGGGCTTTTGATTGGTATTCTGTTAAATCTATAGATCAGTTTGGGGAGAATTAACGTCATTACTATATTTTGTCTTTCAATTCATGAACGTAGTATATCTCCATTTATTTAGGTAGTGTTTTATTTCTTTCATCAGGATTGTGTACTTTTCTGCATACATTTCCTATACATATTTTGTTAGTTTGTACCTAAGTATTTACTTCTTCTGGAGCTATTGTAAATGTTTTAAATTTTTTTTGCTTTCCAACTGTATGTTGATATTATATAGTATGTCTTCTACATTATGTCTGTTATGTAGAAAATATGTAGATGATACTATATATTACATTTTTGCGTGTTGGCTTTGTCTCCTGTGACCTTGCTAAATTCACTAGGCAGTGCTTGTAGAATGTTTCTTGGGATTTTCATGAAGGCAGTCATGTTGTTTTTGAATAGGAACAGTTTTTTTTTTTTTCCAATTTTTCTTGCCTTATTGCATTAACTAGGACTTATAGTACAGTATCAAATATGGGTGAAGAGAGTGGATATCATTGCCTATACATCAATTGATAGTATCAAGTGATTCTTATTTCTGTTGGGGGGTTACATTGATTGATTTACAAATATTGAATCAGCATTGTATTCCTGGGATAAACTCCTCTTGGTTTTGGTGTATTATTCTTTATATGTATTGCTGGATTCAGTTTACTAATATTCTATTGAGAATTTTACATCTATGTTCATGAGGGATATTCATTTATAGCTGTTATTTTTTGTATGATTGACCCTTGAACAACATGGGTTTGAACTGTGTGAGTCTGCTTCTATGCAGATAGTTTACAGCGTTGTACTGTAAATGCATTTTCTCTTCCTCATCATTTTCCTAATATTTTTTTTTCTGTAGCTTACTTTATCGTAAGGATGTAGTATATAATACATATAACATACAAAACATGTGTTAATTGACTATATTATCAGTAAAGCTTCTGGTCAACAGTAGGCTATCTACTAATAAAAGTTATTAGTAGATAATTTTTTTGAGGAGTCAAAAAGTTATATGCAAATTTTCAACTGGCAGGAAGTTGGCACCCCTGCCCCCCGTGTTGTTCAAGGGTCAACTGTACTTTTGTTTGTCCGGTTTTGGTAAATGAGCTGGGAAATGTTCCTCCTCCCATTTTCTGGAAGAGATTGTAGAATTGGTATAAATTTCTTCTGTAAATATTTAGTTGAATTCTCCATTGAAACCTTCTAGGTCTTGACATTTCTAGTTTGGAAGGCTTTAAACTCTGAACTAAATTTCTTGAATAGTTATCACACTATTTAGCTTATCCAGTTCTTCTTGGGTGAATTTTGGTAGTTTGTGGTCTTTGAGGAACTGGTGTATATCCTCTAAGTTGTTGAATTTGTGTATTTAGAGTTGATGTAGTATTCCCTTATCCTTTTAATATCTGTACTGGCTCTAGAGATACCCTTCTTTCATTCCTGATACTTGTAATTACTGTCTTTTCTCTGTTTTTCTTTTCCCAACAGTCTTGTGCATAGTTTATCAATTTTATTTATCTTTTCAACAAATCAACTCTTAGTTTCATTGATTTATTTTTCTGTTTTTCTCTTTTCAGTTTTATTGATTTCTGCTCTTCATTATTCACCTCTTTCTGCTTGCCTTGGGTTTATTTTGCTTTTCTCTTTCTAGTTTCTTAAGGTGGAAGTTTAGATTGTTGACTTCAGACCTTGTTTTTTTTTTTTTTTTTTGTAAACATAAGCATTTAATATTATAAATTTCCCTGTAAAGACTGTTTTAACTGCACCCCAGAAATTTCGATGTGTTTTCATTTGATTCAAAATATTTTTAAATTTCCCTGGAGACTATTTTAACCTGTGCATTACTTTGAAATGTGTTAATTTCCCAGTCTTTTGACATTGTCTTGTTATCTTTCTGTTAATTGATTTCTGAGTATATGCCATATAGACAGGCCATATATACTTAGTATAATTGATTTCAGCTCATTTAAATTTGTTAAGATTTGTTTTATGACCCAAGACGTGGTCTATCTTGGTGACTATTCAATGTATACTTTAAAAAGAATGACTTCTGCTGTAGTTTGGTGATCAACGTGTAAAATGTTGATTTTGTACTTTTGGTTGAGGTCATGATCTTCAGTACTTTATTATTGCCGGTTTTCTTTCTACTAGTTCTATTACTGAGAGGGTAGTTTAGATATCTCTAATATAATTGTAAGTTGGTCCATTTTACCTTGCAGTTCTCATTTTGTGTTTTGATGGCTTATTGTTAACTTCATATGCATGTAAGATTGTTATGTTTTCTTGAAAATTTACCCCTTTATTATTATTGCTCTTCATCTCTGGTAATTTTCTTTGCTGTGGAATCTGTTTTGTCTCATATTAATAAAGTCATTTCACCTTTCTTTTGATTAGTGTTTCTTGGTATATATTTTTTCCACCCATTTACTTTTTTTTTTAAGTTTATTTATTTATTTTGAGAGAGAGAGCGCACGCAAACGTGCAAGCATGCAAGCAGAGGTGGGGCAGAAAGAGAAGGAGAGAGAGAATCCCAAGCAGGCTCCATGCTGTCAGAACAGAGCCTGATGCAGGACTCGAACTCATGAACCACGAGATCATGATCCAAGTGGAAATCAAGAGATGGACGCTTAAGTGACTGAGCCATGCAGGCACCCCTCCACTCATTTACTTTTAGTTGCCTTGTATCATTACATATTAAATGAATTTTTAGAGATGGCATATAATTGAGTCATTTAAAAAAATCCGTTCTGACACTTTGTCTTTTAATTTGTGTTTAGACTATTTATATGTAGTATAATTAATGATATGTTTCGGTTTAAGAATATCATTTTATTTGTTTTTTTACTTGTTTTCTGCTTTTTTTTCCTGTTTACCTTACCTGCCTCTTTTAGGGTATTTGAACATTTTTTTAGTATTCCATTTCAATTTTTTTATTGTGATTTTTGAGTGTATTTGTTTATAGTTTTTTTAATGGTTGCTATAAGGGATTACAAAATGTGTACTTAAACATTTTGGTTTATTTAAATCAGTATTTTACCACTTTAATTGAATGTAGAAACTTTACCACCTATAGGTATCTTTACTCTTCTCCCTTTATGTTATAATTGTATTATTTATATATTACTTCCACATGCTTTGAAAATCTTATTAGACAATGTTGAAATTTTTGCTTTCAGTCTTCAAATGAACGTAAAGAAACCTAAGAGAAGAATAATTTATTTACTGTTATATATATCACTGCTATTGCTCATTATTTATTCCAGATGTTCCAAATTCCCCTCTACTATTGTTTCCTTTGTTCTTAAGATCTTTTTAGCAATTCTATTAAAATAGGTGCTGATGACAAATTCTCTTAGTTTTTCTTCATTTGAGAATGATAGATCTATTTGCTACATGTAGAATTCTAGTTAATAGTTGTTTTGTTTCAGCACTTTAAACATGTAGAACCCTAATTTTAGTCCTTATACCATAATTGGCCTTTTGATGCCATGACATCAGTTTAAACCTTGGTGATGACTGAGACTTTTAGGGGGAAAAGTGCTTCATAGGAAGTGAGTTCGTACTTGACCGGGGAAGGAGAGGACCATATGGTGAGGTGGACGTCAAAAACGTGAACTTTACAATTATCCTTTGTTATGTAAATATAGTTCATCAAGTGACCCCTGTGGTATTGGTGTGGGAGTATGTGCCCCCAGGGGGCGTTCATTTAAGGTTAATCATTACCTGTGGCAATGGTGACAAAAATTCCTTTTGCCAATTGTGAGTAATTTAAATAGAAGTTCTCTGAGGAGTCTATTGTGCTTCTCAAGTAAACTTGATGACTCCTCTTCTAGGCGAGGTGGAAGTGTCATTGAATGCTTTCCTAAAGAGCCCAGCATAGTGTATTCTGAGAAGTGGAATGAATTCTTTGGTCAACTCCAGAGGGGTGTAAGGAGTAATGGTCCTTGTCCTTACAAGGATAAGACAAGTGAGGCCTCATATTGGGGCCTTATAATACATAGGGATGTATCACCTTGATTTATATTTTCAAGTTTTCTTTCTTTTTTAATCTTTATTTTTGAGAGACAGAGAGAGAGACGGAGTGCAAGTGGAGGAGGAAGAGAGAGGGAGACACAGAATCCAAAGCAGGCTCCAGGCTCTGAGCTGTCAGCACAGAGCCCAATGCAGGGCTCGAACTCACTAACCTCGAGTTCATGACCTGAGCCAAAGTTGGACGCTTAACTGACTGAGCCACCCAGGTGCCCCACCTTGATTTATAGTTTCGATGTCTGTGAGGCAAGAGATTCTTGGAGTTCTTTACCCCCAAAAGATCAACACTGAGGCTATGGCTCAAAGGTTTGTAAAAATGTGCATATGGGGCCATTTGTTGGTTAGAAAGTCCAGTGCTAAAACAGCTGTCAGAGGTTTTGCTAATTGTACTGGCCTTTGGGTCCCATCCTTTCTTAGGGACACCCTCACAAGGGGATGAAAGCAGCAGCATTCCATTGAGCTCCATCACATATGATGGTAGAGATGTTGTCCATAAAGTGTGTGAACTCCAAGTTCTGTTCATTCAGTTGATCTAAGGGGCTCCCCCAGTAGCCATGGAGAGGGGTGACTTTCAGCATTGTGGCATTAGAAAAGGGACTGAGAACAGGGGAGTCCACCCCCTTGTACAAGTGGGCAAAGGGGCCCAGGTTTGGTTCCATGTTATAGCTGTGTCAAGCTTGTAGGGAGGTTGCTTCCATGACCCAAAGCATAGTGGGGAGCTGAGTGTGGACGGTCATAGGCTCAGGTTCTTTGGGAGCCTCTGTTTCCAGGAAAACTCAGTATATGGCCAGCAGTTTCCACTCCAATGATGCATAGTGTAGGGCTGGTAAGAACCCTTACATCTGAAGCCCCTGGGCAACATGTTGTCGTTACAGGTGGTTCGGAGACTCCAGGGGGCCTGCAAGTAAGGAAGTTTAGGAAGTAAGTTCCTTAGTAAGTTCCTAAGCCTCTTTAGTGAAAAAGTCTCTGAGGGTGTGAAAAAGGAGTATTTGTTATTAATTTCCTAGGCCTGCTGTAACAGAATACTACAAATTAGGAAGCTTAAACAACAGAAACGTATTGTCTCACAGTTCTTCAGTCTACAAGTCTGAAATCAAGGTGTCAACTGGGTTGTATCCTTTTGAGGGCTAAGAGAGAAGGGTCTTCCAAGCCTCTCTCCTTGGCTTCTAGATGACATTGTCTCCCTGTGTTTTCACATTGTCTTTCTTCTGTGTATATCTGTGTTCTGTGTTCAAATTTCCTCTTTTTGTGAGGATACTAGTTATACTGGATTAGGGCCCACCCTAATGATTTCATCATTAAAACATTTTTTTTTAATGCTCATTTGTTTATTTTGAGAGAGAGAGAGAGATAGAGTGAGCAAGGAAGGGTCAGAGAGAGGGGGAGAGAGAGAATCCTAAAAGACTCTGCACTGCCAGTGCAGAGCCTGCTGTGGGGCTTGAACCCACAAACAGTGAGATCATGACCTCAGCCTAAATCAAGAGGCATACACACAGACAACTGAGCCACCCAGGTGCCCTTCTGATGGCTTCATCTTAACTTGGTTATCTGCAAAGACCGTTTTTGCAAATAAGGTCACATTCATAGGTACTGGAGATTAGAACTAAAACATCTTTTTGGAGGACAAAGTTCATTGTATAACAGGTCCCATATTTGTTAAGCCAATTTATAATTGCTAAATACTTAATTTTAATTAATTATTCATTGTGTCAGAGCATCTAGGCCTACGATGGGATATTTTAGGGCAGTAGTTGCTATGACCAGGGGAAATTTAGGCAAGACAGTAGTTCTGATGGTTAAAATAAGGCATACCTGTTGTCCTATAGATTATATGTAGTAATTTTCCTAAGATTATAGGGGGTGCTTTGTTTACATTTAGTGGGATCTCCAGGCATAAATGTAATCTGAGCCCCACTATTGATTAAAATCCCTGGAGGTTTGCCAGTTGGTGCATTTTAGCAGATACTAAAGTTAATTCAGAACCTGTAACATATATAAAAATTCTCAACAAGATACTAGCAAATAGAATTCAACAGTACATGAAAAGAATTATTTATTATGATTAAGTGGGATTTATTCCTGGGATGCAAGGCTGGTTATTTCTACACCACATTCCTAAGATAAAGGATAAGAACCATATGATCCTGTCAGTAGATGCAGAAAAAGCATTTGATGAAATACATTCTGGATAAAAACTCTCAACAAAGTAGGAATAGATAAAACAACCTCAACATCATAAAGGCCATATGTGAAAGACCCACAGCTAATATCATCCTCAGGGAGAAAGTGAGAGCCTTTCCCCTACGGTTAGGAACAAGACAAGGATGCCCACTCTCACCTTTACTATTTAACATAGTATTGGAAGACCAAGCCTAAGCAATCAGACAACAAAAGGAAATAAAGGGCATACAGATCAGCAAGTAAGAAGTCAAACTTTCACTATTTGCGGACAACATGATACTCTATGTAGAAAACCTGAAAGACTCCACCAAACAATTGCTAGAGCTAATCCTTGAATTCAGCAAAGTTGTAGGATATAAAATCAACATGCAGAAATCTGTTGCATTTCTGTACACTGATAATGAAGCAGTAGAAAAAGAAATTAAGGAATCAGTCCCATTTATAATTGCACCAAAACCAATAAGATACCTAGGAATAAACCTAACTAAAGAGGTAAAAGATCTGTGCTCTGAAAACTATAGAAGACTTATGAAAGAATTGAAGAAGACGCAAAGAAATGGAAAAGCATTCCATGCTCATGGATTGGAAGAACAAACATTCTTAAAATATCCATACTACCCAAAACAGTCTGCGCATTTAATTCAGTCCCCATGAAAATACCACCAGCATTCTTCACAGAGCTAAAACAAACAACCCAAAAAAATTTGTGTGGAACCACAAAAGACTGGAATAGCCAAAGCAGTTCTGAAAAAGAAAACTGGTGGCATCATGATTCTGGATTTCAAGCTATATTGTAAAGCTGTAGTCATCAAGACAGTATGGTACCAGCACAAACACAGACACAAAAATCAGTGGAACAGAATAGAAAACCCAGAAATGGACCCACAACTATATTGGTCAGCTCATCTTCGACAAAACAGGAAAGAATAGCCGATGGAAAAAAGACTGTCTCTTCAACAATGGGTGTTGGGAAAACTGGATGGCGAAATGCAGAAGTATGAACCTGGACCACTTTCTTACACCTTATACAAAAATAAACTCAAAAGGGATGAAAAACCTAAATGTGAGACAGGAAATCATCAAAATCCTAGAGGAGAACACAGTCAGCAACCTCTTTGAGCTTGACCAGAGCAACTTCTTAGTAGATATGTCACCAGAGTCAAGGGAAACAGAAGCAAACGTGAACTACTGGGACTTCATCAAGATAAAAAGCTTCTGCACAGTGAAGGAAGTAATCAACAAAATTAAAAGGCAGCCTAACAGAATGTGAGAATATATTTGCAAATGACATATCTGATAATGGGTTAGTACCCAAAATCTATAAAGAATTTATCAAATTCAGCACCCAAAAAACAAACAACTCAGTTAAGAAATAGGCAGAAGAACGAATAGACACTTTTCCAAAGAAGACATCCTGATGGCTAACAGATCGTGAAAAGATGCTCAACATCACTCATGTTCAGGGAAATACATATCAAAACCATGATGAGATCTAACCTCACATCTGTCAGAATGGCTAAAATTACCAATTCAGGAAACAACAGGTGTTGGCAAGGATGCAGAGAAAGGGGAGCCCTCTTGCACTGTTGGTGGGAATGCAAACTGGTGCAGCTACTTTGGAGAACAGTATGGAGGTTCTTCAAGAAACTAAAAATAGAACTGCCCTACAATCTAGCAATTGAATATTTGGTATTTACCCAAAGGATACAAAAATAAAGATTCGAAAGGGTACATGCATCCCAGTGTTTATAGCAGCATTATCAACAATAGCCAAACTGTGGAAAGAGCCCAAATGTCCGTTGACTGATGAATGGATAGGGAAGATGGAGTGTGTTTCATCAAGAGAATGAAATCTTGCTATTTGAAACGATGTGGATGGAGCTAGAATGTATTATGCTAAGTGAAATAAGTTAATTAGAGAAAGACAAATACCATATGATTTCATTCATGTGGAATTTAAGAAACGAAACATGAACACAGGGGAAGTGGTGGGAAAAAGAGAAGAGAGGGAAACAAACCACAGAGAATCTTAGCGATAGAAACAAACTTAGGGTTGATGGAGGGAAGTGGGTGGGAGATGTGCTTGATGGGTGATGGGTGTTAAAAGAGAGCCCTTGTTGTGATGACCACTGGGTGTTGTATGTAAGTGATAAATCACTGAATTCTCCTGAAACCAATATTGCATTGTATGTTAACTAAAATTTAAATTAAAAACATGAAAAGTAGGTTTACATATTTTTAATAATTTTTAAAAAAGTTTTATTTGAGAGAGAGAGTGTGTGCGCACAAGCAGGGGAGGGGCAGAGAGAGAGGAG
This sequence comes from Panthera pardus, assembly GCF_024362965.1. Lineage (NCBI taxonomy): Eukaryota > Metazoa > Chordata > Mammalia > Carnivora > Felidae > Panthera > Panthera pardus. The sequence goes on along the minus strand of NW_026526810.1, from coordinate 20,714,582 downwards.
AGAGAGAATTCCAAGCAGGCTTCATGCTGTCCGTGCAGAGGCGGACATGGGGCTCGACCTCACGAATTGTGAGATCATTGCCTGAGCTGAGATCAAGAGTCAGATGCTTAACTGGCTGAGCCACACAGGCGCCCCTAAACATTTTTAAATTAATGGAATGATAATGTTCATTGTAAACAAGTTTAGTCAACACAGCCGAGTATGAATAAAAAGAACCCTGTATTATAGAGTCATGAAAGCTCATTTATCTTTTTGTTGTATAAGTTCTTTCAGTAAACTTTGGGGTTCCAGTTGGGTCAAATTGTGGACCTTTGTTTCAATTTAATTTTTTTTTCCTCCTAAGAGCTTCAAGTCAGTATTGTCAGGGCTAGGAGCCTCCCTCATGGCACTGGTTGCTTTATAGGATTTAAGGACCCTGGTGTACACTGGCCTTGAATTAACCCCTTTGCTGTGCCCACTGCTGCCGTGGATGTTTTCTCTACAGACTTGGGGATCAGGATCTTTGTTGTGACAGAGGCGTGGGCAATGGAGTGATGGGTGTAGTGGACCAGTACAGGGCCCACAACCCAGAGGGTAATGCTTTGAAACCATTCTCTGCTTTAACCTTGCCTTTTCTTTCTGTGCTAGCCTTTGATTCTCTGTCTTTGTCTCTCTTTCCTCCCCTTCTCCCTTCCCTCTCTCCCTCTCCAAATTTTCTCAGTATTCTGGCATTTTCTGTTTTGTGCAGTAACTCATAGTGATGATCTTCTGAGTTGTTACAGGAAAGATTTGGGGTTCTGGTGACCTGCCTCTTCCTCTACAGAATGCCAGTCAGTCTCCAGGAGGTTGGGGTCTACATATCTAGTAAGATTATTTGTGTCTGGTGAGGAGCAAATGGGATGACACATGCGAGCTGGGGCCAAGTCCTCCATGCAGATGCTGGTGTTCCTCTGTCATATAGCAGGTTGGAGGTGGGCTTCTGAGCTTTCACTGATGGCAGAACTGAAGGTTAGAGATGTTGACTGATCTTATGCCTAACTGCTTGTAAAAGATTGAATTTGGAGAATCAGGTTTTCATTCCAGGACACTTCTCTCACACTTGTGCAAAAACCCCAAAATTTTGCAAACCCCTGTTCTTAATTAAAAAACTCAGTAACAATTCTTTCATTATTTAGTTTTTAGCAAAAAGACAGTAACTTGTTAAAAACACAAGTGCCATAGTTATTTGGCCTCTCCTGTCACTTGTCTTACTTTAAAAAAAAAAAAGTTTTATTCTGTGTGGCCTTAGTTTGTTACATTAAGAGAGGTTGTGGTATCTAAAACACTACCATTGTTACTTGAAAAACAAATAATCCAGTGAAGAAATGGGCAGAAGACATGAATAGATACTTTTCCAAAGAAGACATCCAGATGGCCAGAGACACATGAAAAGATGCTCAGTGTCACTCATCATCAGAGAAATACAAGTCAAAACCACACCGAGATACCACCTCACACTGGTCAGAGTCGCTAACATGAACAACTCAAGAAACAACAGATACTGGTGAGGATGTGGAGAAATGGGAACCTTCTTGCACTGTTTGTGGGAATGCAAACTGGTGCAGCCGCTCTGGAAAACAGTATGGAAGTTCCTCAAAAAATTAAAAATAGAACTACCCTACAACCCAGCAATAACACTACTAGGAATTTATCAAAGGAGACAGGAGTGCTGAGTCATAGGGGCACATGTACCCCAATGTTTATAGCAGTGCTTTCAACAATAGCCAAATTATGGAAAAAGCCTAAATGCCTATCAACTGATGAATGGATAAAGAAGATGTGGTTAATATATACAATGGAATACTACTTGGCAATGAGAAAGAATGAAATCATGCCATTTGCAGCAGTGTGGATGGAACTGGAAGGTATTATGCTGAGTGAAATAAGTCAGTCAGAGAAAGACAGATATCATATGTTTTCACTCATGTGAATCTTGAGAAACTGAACAGAAGACCATGGGGGAAGGGAAGGGGAAAAAACAGTTACAGAGAGGGAGGGAGGCAAACCATAAGAGACTCTTAAATACAGAGAACAAACTGAGGGTGATGAGGGGGTGGAGGAGAGGGAAAGATGGCTGATGGGCATTGAGGAGGGCCCTTGTTGGGATGAGCACTGGGTGTTGTATGTAAATGATGAACCATGGGAATCTACCCCCCCAAACCAAGAACACACTGTACATACTGTATGTTAGCCAATTTGACAATAAATTGTATTAAAAAAAAAAAACCAAAAAAATCTACCATGTTGTTTGGTCAGTTGCATTTACACCGAGTTAGTAAAATTATATCTTCTGTGCTAGTGATCCTTAATACTGGCTGAATATTAGAAATACTTAGCAACTTAAAAAAGGTAGTGCCCAGGTCCTGTCCCAGAGCAACTCAACCAGAATCTCAGGTGACAGAACTCAGGCGTGGTATCAAAGATATGTGTGCGCATGTGTATATAAGTGTGTATATGCATACCCCTCACCCAGTGCTTCTGAGGGCTGAGAACCTCATTCCAGGTCTTTTTCTATGACTTAAGCAAACATTAGTGCTTAATTTAGAGGTGCTATGTGATTTTATATTTGCAGTGTATAAAAATGTACATATTTCAAATAACATCTGTCTACCCTTTGGCCACCTGTGCCTCTAGCCCCACATTTCCACTGACACTTCACGTTACTTAATTATCCAACAGATCATTGAAGGCTTACTTCTTGGCTTGCATTGTTCTAGGTACTTGGGATAACCAAGTACCAGATGAAGAGGGGGAAAAAATCCTGTCTTGGAGCTTATATTTTAGTTTACGAACGATTGCCAATTTGGTGAATGTAATGTAGTATTTTATTGTTTTAGTTTATATTTTTATAAACATGAGTTTGAGTAACTCTTCATAGCATTAGTCGTTTGGGATTTCTCCTGTTTGATATCTGATAATTTTCTTACAGAATACGGGAGTTTCTTGAGTGCTTGTCACTTGTTGGTTTTAGTTATTTTTAGATACTCCTGTTTGTAATATGATATCTCTTTCACAGATTTATATGTGTATTTCTAATTATGTTATGTAGAAAATAATTCATTTAGTATTGGCCTTCTAGGATAGGACATGTTTATACTTCAAGGTTTAGGTGAGCTGTGTCTTTATTTGCTCTGTAAGGAGTTTCATGACATTTGTTCTTGACTGAAACCTAAATTGTCAGTAGTCTAAAGTCATGCTTTTCAACTTTTGGGTCCCAAAACTCCTGAATTATACTCTGTCAATGGTGGTGGTCCTGTGTAGCAGTGGTTCTCGGTGGAATAGGGCAATATATAGAGTTAAAAATGATTTTTGAATCATGCTTCCATTACACATCCTCCCTTCTTTTGGATGCACTTGGGGGTCACTGGATAAAAGCAGTTCACATGAAATTCAATTAGGTGATATCAAAGCTAAGTTTCTGGGGGGCACCTGGCTGGCTCAGTGGGTAGAACACATGACTGTTGATCTTGGGGTCATGAGTTTGAGCCCCAAGTTGGGTGTTGAGATTATTTAAGGAAATTAAAAAAAAAAAAGACTAAGTTTCTTAGTTGTGAAATGTAGTAAGGAATTGATGGAATATTTTAGAAGACATGCTTCAAAGAAGAGTTTGAATGATATATTGATTTCTTTATTAAAAGGTTACTGGGCCATTCATTACTTCATAAATCACACTGTACCTTTTATGGTGATGATTCATATAATTTTCTTTTAATCCTCAAACTTTCAGCTAATGTTGAGTATTGTAATGAACTTTCCATTTTTGGGAGGGACATTTGCAAAGAGACTGACAAGTGGATGCTACATTTTGAAAAGGAATTTATAGATATTTTTTTGATTTTTAATTTTTTAGATGATGGAGTTGATACTCAAAGTGGAACAAAGAAAGAAGATCTGAATGACAAAGAGAAAAGAGATGAAGAAGAAACTCCTGCACCTGCATGTAGGGCCAGATCAATCCTAGAGAGCTGGGTATGGGGCAAACAACCAGGTATGTATTCTGAACTTCGGAGATTCTGGTACTTTGGAAAGTATCAGATGGACCAGATGGACATTTGTTTTTTGGTAGTGGAATTCTTTTTTTAAAATTTATTTTAGAGAGAGAGTGTGAGGGAGAGGAGCAGAGGGGAAGCGAGAGAGAATCTTAAGCTGGTTTCATGCTCAGCACACAGCCCAAACGTGGGGCTTGAACCCATGACCCTGGGATCATGGCCTGAGTCGGAATCAAGAGTTGGATGCTAAGCCGACTGAGCCATCCAGATGTCCCAGTTATGGAATTCTTTAAAAAATTTTTTTAATGTTTATTTATTTTTGAGAGAGAGAGAGACAGGGCGCAAGTGGGGAAGGGGCAGAAAGAGAGGGAGACACAGAATCTGAAGCAGGCTCCGGGCTCTGAGCTGTTAGCACAGAGCCCGATATGGGGCTTGAACTCATGAACTGCAAGATCATGACCTGAACCAAAGTCAGACACTTAACTGACTGAGCCACTCAGGCACCCCCAGTTATGGAACTCTTAAAAATTTAACTTAAAATTTTTTTTATATTATGGTAAATTCTACATAACATACAATTGACTGGTTCAACCACTTTTAAGTATACAATTCAGTGACATTAAACATGTTCACAATGTTTTGTAATTATCACCACCATCCATTTACAGAACCTTTTCATATTCCCAAACTGATGGAAACTTTATACTTATTAAATGGTAACTCCTGTTCTTCCCTACCCTCAGCCCCTGGAAACACAATTCTACTTTCTGTCTTTAGGATTTTGACTAGTCTGGTTACCTTGTGTAAGTGGAATCATAAAGTATTTGTCCTTTTATGTCTGGCTTATTTCATTATTTAGCATAATGTCTTCAAGGTTCATCTATGTTGTAGTATGTGTGAGAATTTCCTTCCTTTTAAAGGTTGAATAATAGTCCATTATATGTATAGATCACATTTTGTTGATCCTTTCATCCATGGATGGGCATGTATGTTGCTGCTATCTTGTAGCTGTTGTGAATAATGCTGCTATGAGTGTAAGTATACATAAGTTCTGCTTTCAGTTATTTGTGTATATACCCAGGAATGGAATTGCTGCATCATGTAGTGATTCTGTGTTTAATTTTTTGAGGACCTGGCAAACTTTTCCACAGTGGCTACACCATTTCATTTCCAGCAGCGTATGAGTGATCCTGTTTCTCTGTGTCCTCACCATCAATTGGTGTTGTCACTTTTTTTTATTATTAGGTGTGTGGTGTGGTATCTCATTGTGGTTTTAACTTTAAGAATCCTGTGGCTATTTACCATCTGTGTATCTTCTTCAGTAGAATACCTATTCATGTTAGATTTTTCTTTTTCTTTTTATCATGGTGTTTTTACACTTCTGTATATATTCCAGATACTAGTCCTTTGTCTTATCTATGGTTTGCAAATAATTTCTCTCAGTTCATAGCTTATCTTTTCACCCTCTCAACAGTGTCTTTAGTGCAGCAAAAGTTTCAAAATTTTGATAAAGTTCAGTATAGATTTTCCTTTCTTTTTCTTCCTCCTCCTCCTCTTCCTTCTCTTCTTTGCCTAGACCTTGAGCCTGAAGATTTTCCTCTATGTTTTTTCTCTAAAAGTTTTGTAGTTTTATGTTTTTCATGTATGCTTCTGTTTCATTTGAATTAAATTTTGTGTGCAATGTGAGGTTTAAGTCAAGTGTTTTTATTTTTTATTTTATTATTTTGCTTATAAATAATTGCTCCACCATTTTTTGAAAAGGCTACCTTTTTTTCATTGAATTGGTTTTGCACGTTTGTCAAGAATTATTTGGGTATACTTGTGTGGTCTATTTCTGGTTTCTCTATTCTGTTCTACTAATCCATATGTGTATCTGTCTGCCCACAGCATGCTCTTCATTACTATAACTAAGAGTAAGTTTTGAAATCAGATAGACTGGTTCTTCCCACTTTATTATTCTTTTTTCATATTGTTCTAGCTGTTCTGATTCCTTTGCCTTTCCTTACAAATTATTAAATAACTTTTGGATAATTTAATATCCATGTGTTCATTGCTAGTATATAGAAATACAATTTATTTCTATATGTTTATCTTGTATCCTGCAACCTTATTACTCTAGGAGGCTTTCTTGAATTTTCTATGTAGACCATCAGTTTTATTTCCCCCTTTCCAATCTATGTGTTTTCTATTACATTTTTTTGCCTTATTGTTCTGGCTAGAACTTCTTTACTATGTTTTATAAAAGTGGTGAGAGCAGCCTTACTTTATTCCTGATCTTAGGGGAAAACATTTAGTCTTTTCATTGTTAACTATAATGTTAGCATAAGTTTTATAGATGCTTTTTATAAAGGTGAAGAAGTTCCTGTCTATTCCAGTTTCCTGAGAGTTTTTATTGTGAATGAGTGTTGAATTTTATCCAATGCTTTTTCTACATTGCTTGATTTATCATGTAATTTTTCCCCCCTTTAGTTTGTTAATATGAAGGATCTGATTTTTGACTATTGAACCAGCTTTGCATTCTTGGAATAAACACCACTTGGTGATGATGTTCTTTTTATTAATTCTAGAATTAAGTTAATTCTACTTACTAATATTTTGTTAAAGATTTCTTGTGCCCATATTCACGAGAACAATATTCTATAATTTTTTTTTTTTGGTACTGTGTTGGGTTTTGATATCATGCTAATACTAGCTTCTTAAAATGTATTGGGAGTATTGCCTTTTCTATATTATAGAAGAGATTGTTTAGAATCTGTCAATTATGTTTTAATATTTGGTAACATTCTTCAGTGAAGCAATCTGAATCTTGTGATTTCCTTTTTGAGATTCTTAAATAATGAATTCAATTTTCTTAATAGTTGTATGGCAGTTTCTTTTTCTTTTTAAATTTTTTTTTAATTTTTAATTTTAATTTAATTTAATTTTATTTTATTTTTTTATTATTTTTTTTAATGTTTATTTTTGAGAGGCAAAAAGAGACAGAGTGTGTGTGGGGGAGGGGCAGAGAGAGAGGGAGACACAGAATCTGAAGCAGGCTCCAGGCTCTGAGCTGTCAGCACAGAACCCAATGTGGGGCCCGAACTCATGAACCGTGAGATCATGACCTGAGCTGAAGTCGGATGCTCAACTGACAGCCACCCAGGCGCCCCTAAAGTTTTTTTTTTTTTAATGTTTATTCATTTTTGAGAGAGAGAGAGAGCGAGCATGAGTTGGGGAGCAGCAGAAGGCGAAGGAGACACAGAATCCAAAGCAGGCTCCAGGCTCTGAGCTGTCAGCACATAGCCCAACATGGGGCTTGAACCCATGAACTGTGAGATCATGACCTGAGCCAAAGTCAAACGTTTAACCAACTGACCCGCCCAGGTGCCCCAGTTGTATGGCAATTTAAATGATCTGTTTCGTATTTGCTGAGTTGGGGTAGTTTGTATTTTTTGAGGAATCTGTCCATTTTGTCTAAGTTGTCTAATTTATATGTGTAGAATTGTTCCCTAATAGCTCCTAATTATCTGTAGAGCCCATTTCTTTCTTTCTTTTTTTTAAGTTTATTTTGGGAGAGTAGGAGTGTGAATGGGGGAGGGGCAGAGAAAGAGGGAGCATGAGAGAGAATCTCAAGCAGGCTCCGTGCTGTCATTGTAGAGCCCGACATGGGGCTTGATCTCATGAACCCTGAGATGATGACCTGAGCCGAAATCAAGAGTTGGATGCTTAACCGACTGAGCCACCCAGGAGCCCTGAGCCAGTTTCTTTCATGATATTTGTAATTCATGTCTGTTCTCTTTTTGTTTTTTGTCAGTCCTCTTTATGGGTGTGTCAGTTTTTGTGATCTTTTGAAAGAACCAGTTCTCTGTTTCATTGATTTTTCTCTACTGTTTTTTCCATTTTTCAATCTTACTGTTTTTGCTCTTAGTTATTTCCATTTTTTTTTTTTTTTTGCTTACTTTTTGATTTATTTTGCTATTTTTTTCCTAAGTTGCTGAGATGGGAGCTTATATTTATTGATTTGAAAGTTTCCCACTTTTCAGATTACGTATTTAGTACTGTACATTTCTTTTTTTTTTGTTTTTTAAAGTTTATTTATTTATTTTGAGAGAGAGTGAGCAAGCAAACACAAGCAAGTAAGTGGTATAGAGAGAAGGGATAGAGAGAATCCCAAGCAGGCTCTGCAGTGTCAGTGCATAGCCTGATGCGGGGCTTGATCTCATGACCCATCAGATCATGACCTGAGCTGAAATCAAGAGTGGGACACTCAACCAACTGAACCACCAGGCGTGCCAGTACTGTACATTTCTCTCATGACTGCTTTAACTCCCCCCATGACCCCCAATTTGCTCTGTTCTATTTACAACTTAATTCAAGTCAGTATATTTTTGATATCCCTTCCTCTCTGACCCATGGATTATTTAAGAGTGTGTTGTTTTGTTCCCAGGAGTATGGCGATTTTCCCATTATTTTTCTGTAACTGAATTTTTCTGTTTCTAGTTTGTTTCCATTGTTTTGGAGAACATACTCTGTGATTTCACTTCTTTTAAATTTGTTGAGGTTTGTTTTGTGGCTCAGGATATGACTGTTTTGATATTTGTTGTGAATGATTGTGTATTCTACTATTGGCTGGAGTGTTTGAAACATGTTGATTAGATTGTGTTGGTTGTTCCAATCCAAGATCCTGTGGGTAGATCCAGTGGTGTTGTTGCATTCTTTTGTGTCTTGTTGTGTCAGTTGTTGAGAGAAATGTTGAGGTCTTCAACTGTAAGGGTATGTAAATGTCCTTTTCTCTTTTCAGTTTTTTTGTTGTTGTTGTTCACATATTTTGTGGTTTGGTGCATACACATTTAGAATTATTATGTTTTAATGGTGGATTGACCATTATCTCATTAAAATTTTTTTTTTAAGATCTACCCTATGACCCAGCAATAGCACTGCTAGGAATTTACCAAAGGGATACAGGAGTACTGATGCATAGGGGCACTTGTACCCCAATGTTTATAGCAGCACTCTCAACAATAGCCAAATTATGGAAAGAGCCTAAATGTCCACCAAGTGATGAATGGATAAAGAAATTGTGGCAGTCAACAGCAATGAGAAAGAATGAAATATGGCCCTTTGTAGCAACGTGGATGGAACTGGAGAGTGTTATGCCAAGTGAAATAAGCCATACAGAGAAAGACAAGATACCATATGTTTTCACTCTTATGTGGATCCTGAGAAACTTAACAGAAACCCATGGGGGAGGGGAAGGAAAAAAAAAAGAAACAAAAAGAGGTTAGAGTGGGAGAGAGAGCCAAAGCATAAGAGACTCTTAAAAACTGAGAACAAACTGAGGGTTGATGGGGGGTGGGAGGGAGGGGAGGGTGGGTGATGGGTATTGAGGAGGGCACCTTTTGGGATGAGCACTGGGTGTTGTATGGAAACCAATTTGACAATAAATTTCATATATTGAAAAAAAATTTTGTTTTTTAATCTTATTTTTGAGAGAGAGGGAGACAGAGTACAAGTGGGGAGGAACAGAGAGAGAGGGAGACGCAGAATCCAAAGCAGGCTCCAGGCTCTGAGCTGTCAGCACAGTCTGACTGGGGGCTTGAACTCATGAACTGTGAGTTCATGACCTGAGCCTAAGTCAAACACTTTACTGACTGAGCCACCCAGGCACCTCTTCTCATTTTTTAATGTTGCTCTGTGTTTCTAGTAATTATCTTTGCTCTGATGTTTACTTTATTTGACACTAGTATACCCGTTCTTGCTTTCTGTTTGCATGCTTTTTGTTTTTTCTGTCCCTTTACTTTTGCCCATTTGAAGTTACTTTCTTGTGTATGGCTTATAGTTGGGTTCTGTTATTTAGTCTACTCTGCCAATATCTGTCTTTTAATTGGTGTCTTCATTTAGACTGCATTGAATTTCATGTAATTATTGGTAAATTGTAGCTTAAATTAAGACTTCTGTTTTACATTTTCTCTTTGCTCTGTTTTATTCATTTTTGTTTTGTTCATACTGCCTCTCTTGACCATTTTTAGAATTCCATTTTGATTTATCTATAGTGTTTTTGAGTTTATTTTTTTGTGTATCCTTTTTAGTAGTTTGTGTGGTTAATACATTATATATGTATAACTAAGGACAGTTTCCTGGTTGTGTCATTTAACCAGTTTGATTGATGTACAGAAACCTTCCCTTTATCCTTTTCTGTTTATATGAATGCCTTAAATATTTTGTTGCTTGTATTTATAACCACATTTGGTAATACTATAATTTTTGGGTGAAGGTTCAGACATAAGTTAGAAAAGTCAAGAGATGAAGAAAATACTATTGTATTTACCCATGTATTACTTACAGTGTTCTTCCTTCCTGAGTGCCAAGGTTTTCCTTTTATTGTTTCCATTCTGTTTAGAGAACTTCCGTTAGCCATTCTTTTAGTGTGGGTCTGCTGATGACACATATTCTTAGTTTTCCTTCATCTGAGAATGTTTTATTTTCCTTTCATTCCTGAAGGAGGTTTTTGTTGTATTTAGGATTCTGTGTTAATGATTCCTTTTTTTTCCCCATCACTTTAAAAATATTTTGTTGCTTTCAGCTGGCCTCTGTGGTTTCTGATGAAAAATTTGCTGTTACACGAATTGTTATTCCACCATAGTTAAGGTGTTTTTCTTTGGCTGTTTTTACAATATTTTCTTTGCCTTTAGTTTAATTATGATGTGTCTTAGTGTGGATTTCTTTGGGTACATCCTGTTTGGAATTTGCTCACCTTCTTAGATTTGTAGATTTACATCTTGCTGATATGGGAAGTTTTCAGCTTTACTTCTTAGAATACTTTTTCAATCCCACCCCCTTCTTTAACCACCCGAAGTTCAATGAGAAAAATGTTAGATCTTTTATTATATTCCCATAGGTAGGTCCTGTGGCTGCTCATTTTTTTTTTTAAGATGAGGTATAATATATATGAGATATATAATATGTATGAGATATAATGATATATGTAATATTATGTTAGTTTCAGGTGTACAGTATCTTGATTTGGTATTTACATATATAAGAATGATCACCATAGTAGTCCAGTTACCATAGTCACCATATATAATTAAAAAAATTTCTGTGATGAGAACCTTTAAGATCCACTCTCCTAGCAACTTTCAAACATGCAGTACAGTATTAGCTATAGTCACTGTTGAACGCTACACCCACATGACTTACTCATGTTATAACTGAAAATGTGTGTCTTTAGATCCCCTTATCTGTTTTGCCTGCTCCCTCAACCACCCTACCCCAGTGACTCAAAACAACCACTAATCTGTTCTCTGTATCCTTGAGCTTGGTTTTGTTTGTTTGATTTTGTTTTGTTTTCGTTTTTACATTCCACATACAAGTGAGATCATCTAGTATTTATCTTTTTATATCTGATTTATTTCACTTAGCATAATGCCTTCAAAATCCATCTTTTTACGTCTTCTTTCACTTAGCATAATATTTTCATAGTCCATCTATGTTGTTACAAATGGCAGTATTTCCTTTTTTATGTCTGAATAATATTACAATGTGTATATACACCATATTTTCTTTACTCATCTATCCATCAGTGGACATTTAGTTTATTCCTATTTCTTGGCTATTGTAAATAATGCTGAAAATGGGGGTACATATATCTTTTCAAATTAGTGTTTTTGTTTTCTTCACATGAATACCAAGAAGTGGAATTACTGAATCATATGGTAATTCTGTTTTTGATTTTTTTGAGAAACCTCCTTAGTGTTTTCCATAGTAGCTGCACCAATTTACATTCCCAAAAATCGTGTAAGAGTGTTGCCTTTTTTCTACATCTTAACCAGGACTCATTATTATTTTTTTTTTATTCTAGCCATTCTAATAGAGGTGAGGTTATATTGATTTATAGTTGTTATTTACATTTACTTGATAAATGTTGTTGAGTACCTTTTCATATACCTGTTGTCCATCTGTATGTCTTCTTTGGAAAACTGTATATTCAAATCCTCTTCTCATTTTTAATTACATTTTTTTTGCAATTGAGTTGTGTGAGTTTTTTAAAATATATTTTGGATATTAACACCTTATCCCTTATCAGATACATCATTTGCAAATATTTTCACCCAGTTGGTAGGTTGCCTTTTCATTTTGTTGATAGTTTCCTTTGCTATGCAGAAGCTTTTTAGTTGGCTATAGTCCCATTTGATTATTTTTGCTTTTGGTGTCAGATTGAAAAAATCATTGCCAAGGTCTGTGTCAGGGAGCTTATCACAAATGTTGAATTCTAGGATTTTTATGGTTTCAGGTCTTACATTCAAGTTTTTTATCCATTTTGAGTTAATTTTTGTGTGTGGTGTAACATAGTGGTCCAGTTTCATTCTTTTGTGTGTGCCTGTCAAGTTTACCCAACACCATTTGTTGAAGAAACTGTCCTTTCTCCATTGAATATTCTTGGCTCCTTTGTTGTAAATTAATTGACCATATATGCATAGGTTTATTTCTGGGCTCCAATCTGTTCCATTGATCTGTGTGTCTGTTTTTATGTCAATACCATATTGTTTTGATTAGTATAACATAGTAATATAGTTTGAAATTAGGGAGTGTGGTGCCTCTGGCTTTGTTCTTTGTCTCAAGATTGCTTTGGCTATCTGGTCTTTTGTGGTTCCATACAACTATTAGGATCATTCTGTTTCTATGAAAAATGCCATTGAGATTTTGACAGGGATTTTGAATCTGTAGATTGCTTTAAGTACTATGGACATTTTAACGATACTAATTCTTCCAGTTCATGAATATGTATTATCTTTCCATTTATTTGTGTCATCTTCAGTTTCTTTCATCTATGTCTTCTATTTTTCAGTGTACAGGTCTTTGGCCTCCTTTGTTAAAGTTATTCTTAGGTATTTTATTCTTCTTGATGCAGTTATAAGTGGGATTGTTTTCTTGATTTCTCTGATCATTATTTATAGAAATGCATCAGATTTTTGTGTATTGAGTTTTGTATTTTACTGTACTAAATTTGCTTATTAGCTCTGACAGGATTTTTTTTTTTTTTTTTTTTTTTTGGTGGTCTTCAGAGTTTTCTCTGTAGAATATCATGTCATCTACAAATAGTGACAGTTTTATTTTTTCCTCTCCAATTTGGATGCCTGTATTTCTTTTTCTTGCCTGAATGCTCTAGCTAGGATTTCTTATACTATGTTGAATGAAGTGGCATCCTTGTCTTGTTCCTGATTTTTGAAGAAAAGCTTCCAGGTTTTCACTGTTAAGTCATTGTTAGCTGTAGGCTTGTCATACATGGCTTTTATTATCTTGAGTTACATTCTGTCTATACCTGCTTTGTTGAGAGCTTTTATCTTAACTGGATGGTGAATTTTTTCAAATGCTTTTTCTGTATCTATTGAGATTATCATATGATTTTTATTTTTCATTTTGTTAATGTATACACCACATTGATTGATTTGTGGATGTTTATCATCCTTGCATCTCTGGGACTAAATCCCATATGTTCATGGTGTATGTATTGTCCTTTTAATGTATTGACGAATTCAGTGTGGTAATATTTTGTTAGGGATTTTGGTGTGTATGTTCATTAGGGAAATTGGCCTGTAATTTTTTTTTTCTTGTGATGTCCATATCTGGCCTTGGTATTAATTCTCGCCTTATAAAATGAGTTAGGAAGTATTCTCTCCTCTTCAATTTTTTTGGAAGAGTTAAGAGAAGGGTTGGTGTTAATTCTTTTTTGAATGTTTGACAGAATTTACCAGTGAAGCCATCAGGTTCTGGACATTTTTTTGTTAGGAGGTTTTTGATTATTGATTAAATTTTCCTTATATTTGATATTCTCTTTTTCTTTCTCATTCAGTCTTGGAATGTTTCTAGGAATTTGTCCATTTCTTCTAGGTTGTGCAATTTGTTGGTGTATAATTGTATATAGTAGTTTCTTATGAACTTTTGTATTTCTGTATTGTCAGTCTAACATCTCTTTCATTTCTGATTTTGAGTCCTCTCTTTTTTCTTGGTGACTTTAGCTAAATGTTTGTCAATTTTGTTTAAATTATCAAAGAACCAGCTCTTGGTTTCATTGATGTTTTCTTTTGCTTTTTATTACTTATTTCATTATTTCATCTCTGATCTTTGTTTTTTCCTTCCTTCTATCAACTTTATCCTTCATTTGTTCTTCTTTTGGTAGTTCCTTGAGGTGTAAAATTAGATTGTTTATTTGAGATGTATCTTGTTTCTTGATGTAGGTGTTTATTGCCTATCTCTTTTAGAACTGCTTTTGCTGCATCCCATGAGTTTTGGTATGCTCTATTTTTATTTTCATTTGTCTCCAGGTATTTTTCGATTTCTCTTGATTTCTTGGTTGAAGCATTGGTTGCCAAGTAGTGTGCTGCTTAATCTCCACATATTTGTGAATTTTCCAATTTTCTTTTTGTAATTAATTGATTTCTAGTTTCATACCATTGTGGTTGGAAAAGATGCTTGATGTGATTTCAGTCTTCTTAAATTTATTAAGACTTTTCTTGTGGTTTAATATCCTGGAGAATTTCCATGTTGACTTGAGAAGACTATATATTCTGTTGTTTTGCCGTATATATCTGCTATGTCCATCTGGTCTAATGTGTAAATTAAGGTGATCTTTCCTTACTGATTTTATGACTGGATAATCTATACATTGATGAAAGGAGAATATCAAAGTCCCCAAATATTTATATGGTCTTATGTTGGGTGCATAAATATTTGTAAATGTTATATCCTCCTGTTGGATTGACTTTTTAAAAAAATGTTTATTTATTTATTTTGGTGGGGGAGGTCAGAAAGGGGGGAAAGAGAATCTGTGCTGAAGGTGTGGAGCCCAGCATGGGGCTCAGTCCCACCAACTGTGAGATCATGACCTGAGCCGAAATCAAGAGTCAGGTGCTCAACTGACTGAGCCACCCAGGTGCCCCTGCATTGGCTTTTTTAAATCATTATGTAATGCTTTTCTTTGGTTCTTATACAGTCTTTATTTTAAAGTCTGTTTTGTCTGATATAAGTGTATCTATGCCCACTGTGCTTTGGTTGTCATTTGCACAGAATATCTTTTTTAATCTCTTCACTTTCTCTTTGTGTCCTTATGTCTGAAGGTGAATCTCTTGTAGGCAGCATAAAGATAGATCTTGTTCTTTTATCCATTCAGCCACTCCATATCTTTTGATTGGAGAACTTTCTGTACTTACATGTAAACTGATTATTGGTAAGTATGTGCTTACTGCCATTTTGTTAATTGTTTTCTGGCTGATTTGTAGTTCCTCTGTTCTTTTGTTTTCTTTGTGGTTTGATGGCTTTCTTTATTGTTATGCTCAGATTTCTTTCTCATTATCTTTTGTGTACCTGCTGTAGGTTTTTGTATTATGGTTAGCATGAGGTTTGCATATTTATAAGTCTATTTTAAGTTGGTAACAGCATAAGTTTGAAAACATTCTAAAGCTCAGACTTTTTACTCTCACCCCCATGCTTTATATTTTTATGTCACAATTTATATCTTTTTGTACTGTGTATCTCTTAATTATTGTAGTATATACTGTACTTTTACTAATTTTGTCTTTTAACCTTTATACCATGTTTATAAGTGATTGATCTTCTACCTTTACTATATATTTCTCTTTCCTGTGAGAGTTGTACTTTCATATATTTTCTTGTTACTAATTGGTTACCTTTCTTTTCAGTTTAAGGAAGTCCCTTTAACGTTTTTTGTAAGTGGTTAGTAGTGCTGAATTCCTTTAGCTTTTGCTTGTCTAGAAAATTATCTCTTTTTCAGTTCTGTATAACTTTGTTGGGTACAGTATTCTTGGTTGGAAGTTATTTTCTTTCAGCACTTTGAATATATCATGCCAGTCTTTTCTGGCCTGCAAAATTTCTGCTGGAATATCTTCTGAGGGTTCCTTGTATGCAACAAGTTGTTTTTTTCTTGCTGCTTTTAAGATTCCTTTTTTGTTTAATTTAGGCATTTTAATTTAGTTACAATGTGATTTTAGTGTGGGTTTCTTTGAGTTGTCTTATTTGGAACTCTCTGAGCTTCCTGGATCTTGATGTCTTTTCCTTTGTTAGATTAGGGAAATATTCGGATGTTATTTTTTCAAAGAAATTTTCTGTCCCTTTCTCTTTCTCTTTCTTCTGGGACTTCTATATTGTCAATGTTAGTTTACTGGATGTTGTCCCAGAGGCCAACAGAGAAATTTAGTAGGAATGTGGCTGTTGGCTCCCAGGATCTGAAGCTGCCAGGCTGATGAAGGTAGTGGCCTCATGGCTAGTAATCATTAGAGACAACATACACAGGATACTCGTGCTCTTGCCAACACTGGAAGCTTTACTGGTGTAGGGAATTTGCAGAAGGGAACTTAATTTACTGCTCAGCTTAAGGCAGTGTTATGTTTAGTTAGGAGATCAGAATCCTTTGAATTATTTTCATTCATGTAGTTGTCTTCTAGGTACTTAAAAAAAAGCTCCTTAATTGTGGAAAATTCAGACATACATTATATAATAGAGCAGTATAATGGAAATACCACTTACCTATCACACATTTTACTACAGTTAGTCTTTGAACAATGTGAGGATTGGAGCACTAATCCCCATCCAGTCAGAAATCTTCATATAGCTTTTGATTTCCCCAAAACTTCACTATTAATAGCCTATTGTGGACTGGAACTGGAAACATAAGCAGTCAATTAACATGTATTTTTTTAATATGTATCATACACTGTATTTTTATGGTAAAGTAAGGTAGGGAAAAGAGAATGTTATGAAGATCATAAGAAAAAGAAAAAAAACATTTAAAGGACTGCAGTGTATTGGTGCAGTAAGTTTACATGGTCTGTTTTCAAGATGAATTGTCAATAATATTTCGATATTGTCTTATATGATATGCACTAGATATACATATTATAAATGCTGGATAGTAAAAATGAAAAGATACTTGGAAAAAGAAATTCCTATTTATTTACAGTTATAATGATTCATGAATCCATAACAAAGAAGCAGCAATGTGGTTGCTTTATGGTAGCCTAGTGTAATTGATACAATTGCTTCATGGTGGCCTCACCTATACGCTAATGAATGGATTGTTATAAGATTTTTATAGCATACTGTATTACAGTCATATTCGTAATGCAATATTGGAAACATTGTTAAAAGTTTTTAGAAAACCACTTACCTGTGATGATAGGCTGATATACATTTTCTCCAATTATGAGAGTGAGAGACAGAGGGGTGCATACTGTACAGTAATGTAATTCTTTTCTTTTTTTTTCAATATATGAAATTTATTGTCAAATTGGTTTCCATACAACACCCAGTGCTCATCCCAAAAGGTGCCCTCCTCAATGCCCATCACCCACCCTCCCCTCCATCCCACCCCCTATCAACCCTCAGTTTGTTCTCAGTTTTTAAGAGTCTCTTATGCTTTGGCTCTCTCCCACTCTAACCTCTTTTTTTTTTTTTTTTTCTTCCCCTCCCCCATGGGTTTCTGTTAAGTTTCTCAGGATCCACATAAGAGTGAAAACATATGGTATCTGTCTTTCTCTGTATGGCTTATTTCACTTAGCATCACACTCTCCATTTCCATCCACGTTGCTACAAAGGGCCATATTTCGTTCTTTCTCATTGCCCTGTAGTACTCCATTGTGTATATAAACCACAATTTCTTTATCCATTCATCAGTTGATGGACATTTAGGCTCTTTCCATAATTTGGCTATTGTTGAGAGTGCTGCTATAAACATTGGGGTACAAGCGCCCCTATGCATCAGTACTCCTGTATCCCTTGGGTAAATTCCTAGCAGTGCTATTGCTGGGTCATAGGGTAGGTCTATTTTTAATTTTCTGAGGAACCTCCACACTGTTTTCCAGAGCGGCTGCACCAGTTTGCATTCCCACCAACAGTGCAAGAGGGTTCCCGTTTCTCCACATCCTCTCCAGCATCTATAGTCTCCTGATTTGTTCATTTTGGCCACTCTGACTGGCGTGAGGTGATATCTGAGTGTGGTTTTGATTTGTATTTCCCTGATGAGGAGTGACGTTGAACATCTTTTCATGTGCCTGTTGGCCATCCGGATGTCTTCTTTAGAGAAGTGTCTATTCATGTTTTCTGCCCATTTCTTCGCTGGGTTATTTGTTTTTCTGGTGTGGAGTTTGGTGAGCTCTTTATAGATTTTGGATACTAGCCCTTTGTCCGATATGTCATTTGCAAATATCTTTTCCCATTCCGTTGGATGCCTTTTAGTTTTGTTGGTTGTTTCCTTTGCTGTGCAGAAGCTTTTTATCTTCGTAAGGTCCCAGTAATTCATTTTTGCTTTTAATTCCCCTGCCTTTGGGGATGTGTCGAGTAAGAGATTGCTGTGGCTGAGGTCAGAGAGGTATTTTCCTGCTTTCTCCTCTAGGGTTTTGATGGTTTCCTGTCTCACATTCAGGTCCTTTATCCATTTTGAGTTTATTTTTGTGAATGGTGTGAGAAAGTGGTCTAGTTTCAACCTTCTGCATGTTGCTGTCCAGTTCTCCCAGCACCATTTGTTAAAGAGACTGTCTTTTTTCCATTGGATGTTCTTTCCTGCTTTGTCAAAGATGAGTTGGCCATACGTTTGTGGGTCTAGTTCTGGGGTTTCTATTCTATTCCATTGGTCTATGTGTCTGTTTTTGTGCCAATACCATGCTGTCTTGATGATGACAGCTTTGTAGTAGAGGCTAAAGTCTGGGATTGTGATGCCTCCTGCTTTGGTCTTCTTCAAAATTACTTTGGCTATTCAGGGCCTTTTGTGGTTCCATATGAATTTTAGGATTGCTTGTTCTAGTTTCGAGAAGAATGCTGGTGCAATTTTGATTGGGATTGCATTGAATGTGTAGATAGCTTTGGGTAGTATTGACATTTTGACAATATTTATTCTTCCAATCCATGAGCAGGGAATGTCTTTCCATTTCTTTATGTCTTCTTCAATTTCCTTCATAAGCTTTCTATAGTTTTCAGCATACAGATCTTTTACATCTTTGGTTAGATTTATTCCTAGGTATTTTATGCTTCTTGGTGCAGTTGTGAATGGGGTCAGTTTCTTTGGCTTTCTGTTGCTTCATTATTAGTGTATAAGAATGCAGCTGATTTCTGTACATTAATTTTGCATCCTGTGACTTTGCTGAATTCATGTATCAGTTCTAGCAGACTTTTGGTGGAGTCTATCGGATTTTCCATGCATAGTATCATGTCATCTGCAAAAAGCGAAAGCTTGACTTCATCTTTGCCGATTTTGATGCCTTTGATTTCCTTTTGTTTTCTGATTGCTGATGCTAGAACTTCCAACACTATGTTAAACAACAGTGGTGAGAGTGGGCATCCCTGTCGTGTTCCTGATCTCAGGGAAAAAGCTCTCAGTTTTTCCCCATTGAGGATGATGTTAGCTGTGGGCTTTTCATAAATGTCTTTTATGATGTTTAAGTATGTTCCTTCTATCCCGACTTTCTCGAGGGTTTTTATTAAGAAAGGGTGCTGAATTTTGTCAAAGGCCTTTTTGCATCGATTGACAGGATCATATGGTTCTTATCTTTTCTTTTATTAATGTGATGTATCGCGTTGATTGATTTGTGAGTGTTGAACCAGCCCTGCAGCCCAGGAATGAATCCCACTTGATCATGGTGAATAATTCTTTTTATATGCTGTTGAATTCGATTTGCTAGTATCTTATTGAGAATTTTTGCGTCCATATTCGTCAGGGATATTGGCCTGTAGTTCTTTTTTCTACTGGGTCTCTGTCTGGTTTAGGAATCAAAGTAATACTGGCTTCATAGAATAAGTCTGGAAGTTTTCCTTCCCTTTCTATTTCTTGGAATAGCTTGAGAAGGATAGGTATTATCTCTGCTTTAAACGTCTGGTAGAACTCCCCTGGGAAGCCATCTGTTTCTGGACTCTTATTTGTTGGGAGATTTTTGATAACCGATTCAATTTCTTCCCTGGTTATGGGTCTGTTCAAGCTTTCTATTTCCTCCTGATTGAGTTTTGGAAGAGTGTGGGTGTTTAGGAATATGTCCATTTCTTCCAGGTTGTCCAATTTGTTGGCATATAATTTTTCATAGTATTCCCTGATAATTGTTTGTATCTCTGATGGATTGGTTGTAATTATTCCATTTTCATTCATGATTTTATCTATTTGGGTCATCTCCCTTTTCTTTTGGAGAAGCCTGGTTAGAGGTTTATCAATTTTGTTTATTTTTTCAAAAAACCAACTCTTGGTTTCGTTGATCTGCTCTACAGTTTTGTTTAGATTCTATATTGTTTATTTCTGCTCTGATCTTTATTATTTCTCTTCTGCTGGGTTTAGGCTGCCTTAGTAATGTAATTCTTTGAAAGGAAAGTTATAAAACAGCAAGGAAACTAACACATTATTAATTTTATATTAAATATCACTTTATGCCTCTATAAGGGTAGGCTATCTACTTCCATATAAGTCTTGCACACGACCTTCTAAATGTTGAATACTTATGATGATGATGTTGATGATGATGATGACAACATAAAAATGTCTTCTACAGTTCTTGGTGTACAGTTATTAGATTTTCACACAATGGCACTCACACATATACATCAGATAACTTTATTAACTTTATGGCATGATTATTCATTAATTGGAGGTGAATTATCATAAAGGTATTCATTATTGTCCTAATGTTGTGTAGGTTGAGGAGGAGGAAGAAGAGGAGGGGTTGGTCTGTTTGCCTCAGGGGTGGTGGAGGCAGAAGAATTGGAGGAGGTAGAAGGGGAGGCAGGAGAGGCAGGAACATTCAATGTAACTTTATGGGAATACATTGTAATTTCAGACTTTTTTGCCTTTTCATATCTCTGAAAATGTTTCTATATATACCAACCCTTCTTCTACTGTTTGCTTTGGTTTCGTTGCCCATATCATAAAAGGGTCCACATTGTAAAAGAAGTCAAAACTGTTTTTGAATAATTGGAACCCTTCTGCGAAGTTGTGTAATGTCACTTTTTTTTCTGGCATTGCTTCTACATCTTCTTGTTACAGACTTCACAATGTAACTGTTTACACTGCAAATATAAAAATTTGTAACAAGGGTTAATCCGTAGAGCAATCAAGAATACTTATGTATGGTAAGAAATAACAAAAGAATATGTGTGTGTGTGTGTGTATGTCTGTGTATATACACATACACACATATATATGTATACATATATACACTGTCTTGCTTGCACTGATTGGGAATCACTTATCTTCATTACATTATCTTCTGTTAATTCCTCTGGTGTGGTGTCTGTTACCTCTTGAATTTCTCCAGGATCCATATCTTGAAACCCTTTACTCCTCACCCTTTTGCCTTATCCACAGCCTCTTTCGTGATTTCTTTGATTGCCTCTGTCATAAATCCCATGAAGTCATGCACAACATCTGGACACAGTTTTCTCCAACAGGAGATTTGTTTCAGGCTTGATGGTGTTTATAGCTTTTTCTATAACAGCAATGGCATCTTCAGTGGTGTAATCCTTCCAGACTTTCATGATGTCCTATCAGGATTCTCTTCCACAATGTTAGTGATCCCTTCCACAGAGTACTGTGTGTAATGAGCCTTAAAGGTCCTTATGACTCCCTGATCTAGAGGCTGAATTAGAGACATTGTGTTTGCAGGCAAGAACACCACTTTGATGACACCTTCAGTGTTAAACTCAAGGGGTTCTACATGGCCAGGGGCATTGTTCAATATCAAAAGAACTTTAGAGGGGAACAGGAAGTTGGTGGCGTAGGAGGATGTTGGGCTCACCTCGTCCTGCTGATCACTTAGAATCCACCCACATCTGCCTAAATAACCAAGAAAACCACCGGAAGACTAGCAGAACGGACTCTACAGAGCCAAGCGTAGACAAGAGGCCCACGGAAGAGGGTAGGAAGGACAGAGAGGTGGTGCATGCTACACGTACTGGCAGGAGGGAGCTGGGCAGTGAAGGGGCAGCCCGCCAGGCAAGGCAGAGCCCCCGAAGTCTGGCTTGTAAAAGCGGAGGGGCCAGACTCTGTGAGTTCTGACAACCAGCGGGACTTAACATCTGGAATGTTAAAAGTCAACAGCTCTGCTCTGTGAGAGCTGGGAGGGTGAGAGGACGCCAGGCGGGGGGGGGGAGGGGGGGAGGGTTGTTGAGCCCCGGAAGGACAGAGCTTGGTGGGGGAAAAAAGGCGCTGGCACACGCCATTTCTCTCTCCCATCCCCCAGCCAAAATTCCAATGGGAACCCATTCCTGTCGCTGAACTTGCTGGCACCGTGCAAATGCCCAAAGCTGTGCTTCTGTGGATCCATCCCTCCAGTGGGCCTGCCTCCCTCCCAGTGCTGCAGGGCTCTTCCCTCAGGGGACCACCAAGGACAAAGCTAGCTAAGCCTGCCCCTTCCGCCTCTGTGCACCTTGCGGATCCACCCTGGCTAGTATGCCCTTGGCCAGATCCCATCGAAGCAGTACCACAAGCCTGGCAGTGTGCAAGCAGCCCAGACAGGGGCCACACCACTCCACAGTGAGTCCTGCCCCTGAGAGAAGGGAAGATGAGGTACACACCAGTCTGTGGCCCCAGTGGTGGGCTGGGGGCAGACATCACGTCTGACTGTGACCCTGCCCACCAACACAAGTTTCTCCAGACAGCACAGGGGAAGTGCCCTGCAGTTTGGAGCTACCACAGGGACTACCCAAAATGATGAAATGGAATTCTCCTCAAAGGAAACTCCAGGAAGTAGCGACAGCTAACGAATTGATCAAACTGATTTAAGCAATATAACTGAACAAGAATTTAGAATAATGGTCATAAAATTACTCGCTGGGCTTGGAAAAAGCATAGAGGACAACAGAGAATCTATTGCTACAGAGATAAAGGGACTAAGAAATAGTCATGAGGAACTAAAAAATGTTATAAATGAGGTGCAAAATAAAATGGAGGTGACCACAGCTCAGATTGAAGAGGCAGAGGAGAGAATAGGTGAATTAGAAGATAAAATTATGGAAAAAGAGGAAGCTGAGAAAGAGATAAAAATATCCAGGAGTATGAGGGCAGAATTAGAGAACCAAGTGATGCAGTCAAATGGAACAATATCTGTCCGTATCATAGGAATTCTAGAAGAAGAAGAGAGAGAGAAGGGGGCTGAAGGTGTACTTGAACAAATCGTAGCTGAGAACTTCCCTGATCTGGGGAAGGAAAAAGGCATTGAAGTCCAAGAGGCACAGCGAACTCCCTTCAGACGTGACTTGAATCAATCTTCTACACGACATATCATAGTGAAACTGGCAAAATACAAGGATAAAGAGAGAATTCTGAAAGCAGATAGGGATAAACATGCCCTAAGACAAAGGTAGACAGATAAGGGTAGTAGCAGACCTATCTACTGAAACTTGGCAGGCCAGAAAGGAATGGCAGGAAGTCTTCAATGTGATGAACAGAAAAAATATGCAGCCAGGAATCCTTTATCCAGCAAGTCTGTCATTCAGAATAGAAGGAGAGATAAAGGTTTTCCCAAACAAACAAAAACTGAAGGAATTCATCACCACTAAACCAGCCCTACAAGAGATCCTAAGGGGGATTCTGTGAGTGAAATGTGCAAGGACCGCAAAGTACCAGAGACATCACTGCAAGCATGAAACCTACACACATCACAATGACTCTAAACCCCTATCTTTCAATAACAACACTGAATGTAAATGGACTAAATGCTCCAACCAAAAGACATAGGGTATCAGAATGGATAATGAAACAAGACCCATCTATTTGCTGTCTACAAGAGAGACTCATTTGAGACCTGAGGACACCTTCAGATTGAAAGTGAGGGGATGGAGAACTATCTATCATGCTACTGGAAGTCAAAAGAAAGCTGGAGTAGCCATACTTATATCAGACAAACTAGACTTTAAATAAAGGCTGTAACAAGAGATGAAGAAGGGCATTATATAATAATTACACGGTCTATCCATCAGGAAGAGCTAACGATTATAAATGTCTATGCGCCGAATACGGGAGCCCCCAAATATATAAAACAGTTAATCACAAACATAAGCAACCTTATTGATAAGAATGTGGTCATTGCAGGGGACTTTAATACCCCACTTACAGGAATGGAGAGATCATGTAGACACAGGGTCAATAAAGAAACAAGGGCCCTGAATGATACATTGGATCAGATGGACTTGACAGATATATTTAGAACTCTGCATCCCAAAGCAACAGAATATACTTTCTTCTCGAGTGCGCATGGAACATTCTCCAAGATAGATCACATACTGACTGGGTCACAAAACAGCCCTTCATAAGTATAAAAGAAGTGAGATCATACCATGCACACTTTCAGACCACAGTGCTATGAAAGTTGAAATCAACCACAGGAAAAAGTCTGGAAAACCTCCAAAAGCATGGAGGTTAAAGAACAGCCTACTAAAGAATGAATGGGTCAACCAGGCACTTAGAGAAGAAGTTTAAAAATATATGGAAACAAACGAAAATGAAAATACAACAATCCAAATGCTTTGGGATGCAGCATAGGCAGTCCTGAGAGGAAGATACATTGCAATCCAGGCCTATCTCAAGAAACAAGAAAAATCCCAAATACAAATCTAACAGCACACCTAAAGGAAATAGAAGCAGAACAGCAAAGACACCCCAAACCCAGCAGAAGAAGAGAAATAATAAAGATCAGAGCAGAAATAAACAATATAGAATCTAAACAAAACTGTAGAGCAGATCAATGAAACCACGAGTTGTTTTTTTGAAAAAATAAACAAAATTGATAAACCTCTAGCCAGGCTTCTCACAAAGAAAACGGAGAGGACCCAAATAGATAAAGTCATGAATGCAAATGGAATTAGTACAACCAATCCCTCAGAAATACAAGCAATTATCAGGGAATACTATGAAAAATTATATGCCAACAAACTGGACAACCTGGAGGAAATGGACACATTCCTAAGCACCCACACACTTCCAAAACTCAAACAGGAAGAAATAGAAAACTTGAACAGACCCAGAACCAGCGAAAAAATTGAATCAGTTATCAAAAACCTCCCAACAAATAAGAGTCCAGGACCAGATGGCTTCCCTGGGGAATTCTACCATACATTGAAAGCAGAGTTAATACCTATCCTTCTCAAGCTGTTCCAAAAAAATAGAAAGGGAAGAAAAACTTCCAGACTCATTCTATGAAGCCAGCATTACTCTGATTCCCAAACCAGACAGAGACCCAGCAAAAAAAAGAGAACTACAGGCCAATATCCCTGATGAATATGGACGCAAAACTTCTCAATCAGATACTAGCAAATCGAATTCAACAGCATATAAAAAGAATTATACACCATGATCAAGTGGGATTCATTCCTGGGCTGCAGGGCTGGTTCAACACTCACAAATCAATCAACGTGATACATCACGTTAATAAAAGAAAAGAAAAGAACCATATGATCCTGTCAATCGATGCAGAAAAAGCATTTGACCGAATTCATCCTTTCTTAATAAAAACCCTCGAGAAAGTCGGGATAGAAGGAACATACTTAAACATCATAAAAGCCATTTATGAAAAGCCCACAGCTAATATCATCCTCAATGGGGAAAAACTGACAGCTTTCCCCCTGAGACCAGGAACACGACAGGGATGTCCATTCTCACCGCTGCTGTTTCACATAGTGTTGGAAGTTCTGGCATCACCAATCAGACAACAAAAGGAAATCAAAGGCATCAAAATTGGCAAAGATGAAGTCAAGCTTTCAATTTGCAGATGACATGATATTATACATGGAAAACCCGACAGACCCCACCAAAAGTCTGCTAGAACTGATACATGAATTCAGCAAAGTCACAGGATGCAAAATTAATGTACAGAAATCAGCTGTATTCTTATACACTAATAATGAAGCAACAGAAAGCCAAAGAAACTGACCCCATTCACAACTGCGCCAAGAATCATAAAATACCTAGGAATAAACCTAACCCAAGACGTAAAAGATCTGTGTGCTGAAAACTATAGAAAGCCTTATGAAGGAAATCGAAGAAGATACAAGGAAATGGAAAAACATTCCGTGCTCATGGATTGGTAGAATAAATATTGCTAAAATGTCAATCCTACCCAAAGCTATCTACACATTCAATGCAATCCCAATCAAAATTGCACCAGCATTCTTCTTGAAGCTAGAACAAGCAATCCTAAAATTTGTATGGAACCACAAAAGACCCTGAATAGCCAAAGTAATTTTGAAGAAGAAGACGACCAAAGCGGGAGGCATCACAATCCCAGACTTTAGCCTCTACTACAAAGCTGCAGTCATCAAGACAGCATGGTATTGGCACAAAAACAGACACACAGACCAATGGAATAGAATAGAGACTCCAGAATTGGATCCACAAACGTATGGCCAACTAATCTTTGACAAAGCAGGGAAGAACATCCAATCAAAAAAAGACAGTCTGTTTAACAAATGGTGCTGGGAGAACTGGACAGCAACATGCAGAAGAATGAAACTAGACCACTTTCTTATGCCATTCTCAAAAATAAACTCAAAATGTATAAAGGACCTGAATGTGAGACAGGAAACCATCAAAACCCTAGAGGAGAAAGCAGGAAAATACCTCTCTGACCTCAGCCATAGCAATTTCTTACTTGACACATCTCCAAAGGCAAGGGAATTAAAAGCAAATATGAACTATTGGGACCTCATGAAGATAAAAAGCTTCTGCACTGCAAAGGAAACAATCAACAAAACTAAAAGGCAACTGACGGAATGGGAAAAGATATTTGCAAAGGACATGTTGGACAAAGGGCTAGTATCCAAAATCTATAAAGAACTCACTAAACTCCACACCCGAAAAACAAATACTCCAGTGAAGAAATGGGCTGGAAACATGAAGAGACACTTTTCTGAAGAAGACATCCAGATGGCCAACAGGCACACGAAAAGATGCTCAATGTCACTCCTCATCAAGGAAATGCAAATCAAAACCACACTCAGATACCCCCTCACG
This sequence comes from Panthera pardus, assembly GCF_024362965.1. Classification (NCBI taxonomy): domain Eukaryota; kingdom Metazoa; phylum Chordata; class Mammalia; order Carnivora; family Felidae; genus Panthera; species Panthera pardus. The sequence continues at coordinate 20,687,603 of NW_026526810.1, read as the reverse complement.
CCAGTCAGAGTAGCTAAAAGGAACAAATCAGGAGACTATAGATGCTGGCGAGGATGTGGAGAAACGGGAACCCTCTTGCACTGTTGGTGGGAATGCAAACTGGTGCAGCCGCTCTGGAAAACAGTGTGGAGGTTCCTCAAAAAATTAAAATAGATCTACCCTATGACCCGGAAACAGCACTGCTAGGTATTTACCCACGGGATACAAGAGTCTGATGCATAGGGGCACTTGTATCCCAATGTTTATAGCAGCACTTTGAATAATAGCCAAATTATGGAAAGAGCCTAAATGTCCATCAACTGATGAATGGATAAAGAAATTGTGGTTTATATACACAATGGAATACCACTTGGCAATGAGAAAGACTGAAATCTGGCCTTTTGTAGCAACATGGATGGAACTGGAGAGTGTTATGCTAAGTGAAATAAGTCATACAGAAAGACAGATACCGTATGTTTTCACTCTTATGTGGATCCTGAGAAACTTAACAGAAGACCGTGGGGGAGGGAAAGGAAAAAAATAAAGGGAGGGAAGCAAACCATAAGAGACTCTTAAAAACTGAGAATAAACTGAGGGTTGATGGGGGGTGGGAGGGAGGGGAAAGTGGTATGGGCATTGAGGAGGGACCTGTTGGGATGAGCACTGGGTGTTGTATGGAAAGCAGGTTGACAATAAATTTCATGTATAAAAAAAAGAATTTTAAAGGGCAGTCCCTGTTTGATAAGGTACTTCCTTGCATCAGGGACAAAGCATTGATGGAAGCCATCCAGAAAAAGGGTTCTTGTCCAGCCCTTCTTGTTGGACAACCAGAAGACTGGCAGCTGGTGTTTATATTTGCGTTTCAAGACTTGGGGATTAGCAGCTTTATAGATAAGGGCAGTCCTGATCATAAACCTGACTGTATTTGTCTATCCCTGCCTGCCTTAAATTCTGGTGCTCAGTTGTCTTCCTTAGTAATAAATGCTGTTTGTGGTATTTTCTTTTTTTCCAGAATAGAACACTTGCATCTGCATTAAAAACGTGTTCAGGCAGATTTTCTTTCTCTTCAGTGACACTCCGAATGGCATCTGGGAACTTGTATGCTTCCTCTTGGTTAGCAGAAGCTGCTTCTCCTGTTATCTTGACATTTTTTAAGCTAAGCTTCTTTCTAAAATTACCAAACTGTCATTTACTGGCATTAAATTCTCCAGATGTTGATCTTTGCCTTCTTTTTGCTTTAAGTTGTCATATAATGACTTCGCTTTTTCTCAAATCACATTAATGCCTCTATAGGTATGCCTTTCTATAGCAATCCTGCACCCATATAAAAGCTGCCTTTTTAGTACTAGATAAAAGGTATTTCGCATAAAGTGCAGTGTTTTTGTGTTTGCTAGTAGTGTAGCTGGTGTGTCAGCTTCATGAATTTTCTTTTTTTCACATTGGTTTTTATACTTGATTCATTTATCTTGAAATGGCAGGCAACCACAGCAGCAGACCTCAACCTATGGTCCATATCAAACAGTTCAACATTTTCTAGTAATGTCATGACTTTTCTCTGCTTCTTGGGAGCACTTCCAGCCTCATAAGTGGCACTATTTATGGGTCCCATGTTGTTATTCAAGGTTTACGGTATTGCACTAAACACAATGAAAGTAGCAAGAGAACTACCAGAGATCACTTTTTACTGCAGTATGCAATTTAGTAGAGAGATGAACTGCTCATGTGGAGATGATTAGCATCTTTTTGGCATTTGAAGTGGATATTCGGAACACTTGAGCTCACTGCAGTACCAACAGGAGGTGGTTATGAAATTATTACAGTAGACATTACAGTAAGTCTGTACTGTTGTTAATTTTATGCTGTTATGATTTAATACTGAATCTTTAGATTTGTTTATGTTTCTTTCGACTGTGAATGGCACCATGTAGGGACTGTATTTTTGTGTGTAAGTGTTGATAAATTTTAACTTTATAATAGATTTGTGTATATTTTATAGTAATAAATGATAAAATAAACTAGTAGCTACATACATTTTATGCATTCATGACAAACCTAACATTAATTTTTTCATAGTTGAAATTTGAATATTGAGATTTTTCCTATTTGTGATTTGTCTGTAAGTTTTAAAAAAAAAGTGTTGCAAATCTCCATAAAATTTTCCAATATATTTATTGAAAAAAATGTGGGTATAAGTGGACCCGTTTAGTTTCAAACTGTGTTCTGTAAGGGTCAACTGTAATTACTTTATTTTTCCCTGAAATATTCCAATAAATATATTACTTTTCATGAGTCATATATGCTATGCAATTTTCTTCCTTCCTTTCCTTTCCTTTCCTTTCCTTTCCTTTCCTTTCCTTTCCTTTCCTTTCTTTTCCTTTCTTTTTTCTTTTCCTTTCTTTTTTTCTTTTCTTTGTGAGAGTGAGAGCATGAGTGGAGGAGGGAAGAAGAAGAGGGAGAGAGAGAATCTTAAGCAGGCTTCATGCCCAGTGCAGAGCCTCGTGCAGGGCTCAAGCTCACGATGGTGATATCATGACCGGAGCTGAAATGATGAGTTAGACACTGGGGCACCTGGGTGGGTCAGTCGGTTAAGCATCCGACTTCAGCTCAGGTCATGATTTCACAGTTCGTGGGTTCAAGCCCCATGTGGGGCTCTGTGCTGACAGCTCAGAGCCTGGTGCCTGCTTTGGATTCTGTGTCTCCCTCTCTCTCTGCTCCTCCCCCATTCATGCTCTCTCTCTGTCTCTCAAAAATAAATAAAAGTTAAAAAAAAAAATAAGAGTCAGATGGTTAACTGGCTGAGCCACCCATGTGCCCCTATGCTGGGCAATTTTATTGAAACATGTATATTTTGAATTTGGTTATATAGCATGAATATAATGGATAGCTTTTTTTCTCTGTAGGAAATATGCTGCTAAGTACTGACTTTATAATTTTATGTTAAAAACTTTTATATAGTGTTTCAGAGAGGCAGCATACCGTGGTGGCTAAGAATGGTCTGTCTCATGTGCTGTAATCCTTTGGGTCACCTTGCACAAATTCTCTGTGCCTCAGTTTCCTCCTCCTTAAAATACATGTACAATACTACCTCTTGATGGTGACTGAGAGTTACTTAATAGGTGTAAGGTGCTTAAAACCATTTTGGCACATACTAAGTGTCCAAGTGTTACATATTATTGTTACCATTCACTTTATCATCTTTATAACAAACTATGAGCAAGATATTGAGAGGCTGGGTATTTTCTTCTTGTTTTCTAGATGTGAATGAATTGAAGGAATGTCTTTCTGTGTTGGTTAAAGAGCAGCAAGCTCTGGCCATCCAGTCAGCCACTACCACCCTTTCAGCCCTGAGACTCAAGCAGAGGCTGGTCATCTTGGAACGATATTTCATTGCCTTGAATAGAACTGTTTTCCAAGAGAATGTCAAAGTTAAGTGGAAAAGCAGCAGTATTTCTTTGCCTCCTGTGGACAAAAAAAGGTAATAATATAATGAAGAAGGAATCCTGATACCAACTAAATATAAAATGCAGGCTGTTTGGTTGAGGAAAGTTTAAGTACAACTTTCATTATAGTCCCTTCCATTCTTGCTTTCCCTTTTTGTATGTTTCATATAATCTGGAGAATGGCTTTGCTAATTTGCTGAGAGTAACAGACTATGCTTCTTAATCTGTGCCATTATTTATTTATTTAAAAAAATTTTTTTAATGTTTGTTTGTTTTGAGAGAGAGAGAGACAGAGCATGAGCGGGGGAGGAGCAGAGAGAGAGGGAGACGCAGAATTTGAAGCAGGCTCCAGGCTCTGGGCTGTCAGCACAGAGGCCAATGAGTGGCTTGAACTTGTGAACTGTGAGATCATGACCTGAACCAAAGTTGGGCATTTAACCAGCTGAGCCACCCAGGAGCCCCTGTGCCATTATTTTAAAATGCTTTTCTGTCAGTAACTGTGGAAGCCAGTGAAGGTGTAGATAAGCATATCTAGATTTTTGAAAATGGGTCCTGAACATTATATTGTTTTTGTTTTGTTTTATTTTGCTTTTGGATAGGGAATACTCAGATCATCATATTTAGTGGCTAGCTAGTTTAGATGCTTCAGTTTTTTCTTCCTAATGTGATTTTCTTACTCTTTTATTCTTCAAAATTTTTTTTAATGTTTATTTATTTTTGAGAGAGGGAGAGAGAGAGAGTGAGCACAAGCAGGGAGGGGCAGAGAGAGGGGGAGACCCAGAATCCGAAGCAGGCTCCAGGCTCTGAGCTGTCACCACAGAGCCCGACGCAGGGCTCCATCTTGTGAAACACGAGATGATGACCTGAGCCAAAGTCGGTTGCTTAACTGACTGAACAACCCAGGTGCCCCATCTTATTCTTTTATTGTAAGAGATGCTTTCAGATATATGATTTTTAATATACTGGTGTACATCAGCAGATTGTTCTCAGACGTAACTAGAATGCTTAAGGCTTGTGTAAAGTTTTCTTTTCCCAAAATGTAGCTTTCTACCACAGTTTTGTTCTCAGAAGCCTCGACTAAAAGATTTCCAGATTTAACTCATATTTTATGTAGTAAAAAGAATTTGTTTTATTTGATTGTAATACTGATTTTTATTCCCTAGAGAGCACATGGAATGTACAGGGGCAGAAAGAAGCAGGGGGGAAACCTTATTTTGCTACCGGGAGACAAGAATTGCTAAATGTATCATGTTTCATGTATTTTTCCTTTTAAATCTAGTTGAAACCACATTACATGTCCTATATTTGATAGTAGTTTTAAGATAAATTAAACCAAGTGACAGAGGAGGATTCCTGCCCATGTGGTGATAACCAGCAGCACAGTTCTTTCTTTCTTGGCTGGAGAGTGAGTGGTCTTTGTAGTGATCATTGATCAGGGAGGGGTTCTGCAATGGGGATGATAGATTCTAAGCCTTTTAAGTGTTCCTGTGTGTTTGTTGAATGAAAATGAATTCTCTAAGATGCAGAAGTGTCTTAGACCCCAACTGATTTTTCTTTGTGCTTTTTTCTTTGTGGTGACATAAGAGTTGGTGAGTTAATTGAAATCTGTCTTTCACTGAATCAAGCAAATTCCTAAAATTAAAAAAAATTCATATTTTGAGATAATTATGGGTTCACATGGAGTTGTAAGAAATAGTACAGATTCCTTATACCCTTCATCTACTTCCCCCCAGTGGTAGCCACTTGCAAAACTGTGGTATACTATCACAATGAGGATATTGACTTTGATACAGTTTACTTATCTTACTCATATTTCCTCAATTTTACATGTTTTCAACTCAGTTTTTTACATGTTCTCAGTGCATGCATGTGTCCATTGTGTTTCCATACAATTTTATCACAGGTTTGGATTTCTCTCACTATTGCCACAGTTAGAGTACAGGACAAGGAGCCTTTTTATAGCCACACTCACCTCCTTTTCCCTCCTCTTTGCCTTATCCTCTTTCAGCCACTAATGTGTTCTTCATGTCTATTATGTAACCTTGGCTTTTTTCAATCAGGGTTACCTCCTTGAGATTCTTTCAAGTAATTGTATGTATCATCATTGCATAGTAAAATTCTGTGACATGGATGTGCCTCATTTGGTTTAACCATCCAGTGAAGGACATCAGTTATTTACAGTTTTTGAGTTTTATGAATTAAAGCTGCTGTGAATATTTGTGGACAGGTTTTTGTGTGAACCTCAGTTTCATTTTTCTGGAATAAATGCCCTGGAGTTCAATTGTTGGGTCTTATGTTTAGGTTTGTAGGTCATTGCTGCACTCTTTCCAAAATAGCTGTGTAATTGTATAGTCTCATCAACTATGTATGAATGATGTAGTTTCTCCATAGCCTTGTCAGCGTTTGAATTTGTTGCTGCTTTGTTTTAGCCAGTCTGTTAGATGTGTCATGATATCTTCTAAATTTTTGTAGATTTCTTCATTTCTCAATTTACTGAATAGTGGTAGATTTCACCTTTTTTTGTGGAATTAGCAATGGGTTGGATTGTTGACTGGTGTGGATGAGAGTGGGTCTAAGCTATTTGCTTTTTTTTTCCTTGAGTATCTGTAAAATAGAGAGTGACTTATTGAAGATTTAGCAGTTCTTAAACTGTGCAGATTGAGGACTGTTGGGCACTTTCTCAGGGGCCATTATGATTACCTGAGGGGAGCCCCTGTTTCATGCTTTTCCTGGAGCAATTTTCTCCCAGAGGGAGAATAGACTTAGCATGTGTACTTCCCGTTTTAAAGACCACATGTATTATTATACATATGTATCTTGTAATATTTATATTTCTCATTCAGAAATAAAGTTTAAATCTCCTTAATCCTGTCTCCTAGGCACCCAGTCCCCTCATTAGAGGCAGCCACTAATTACAGTTTCTTGTGTCTCCTCATGAGCTTCCCTCATAGAGCTCAGGATTCACAGAATGTGCATACTAGCTGCCTCTCTGGGATCCTCACGTTCTTCACTGCTAATTTTACTTGACATTGTATCTTGGGAAGGTCATTCCATATCATTACCTATTTTTCATAGCATTTCCCCCGATTGTGAAAGAAAATTATAGTAAGTTTGAAAAGTATAATACATAGTAGAAATATTCAGCCGTATAAAGTTGCATGATTGAGTTTATACTGTACACTTTTTTTGTATTCTAGTTTTTTTTTTTTTTAGAATGTCATGGTATACTATTTGTATAACTTTAAAAAATATGCATATCTTGTTAAATTTACATACAGAAGTAGTAAAAAGCTTAAAAAGACATGTGAGAGTGATAAGCACTAAATTCAGGAGAGGATAAACTCAGCAAGATGAGGGTGAAAGAGAATAGGACAGGTACATGGAGTCTCTACTGGTCAGCACATAGACCTAAAAGGGGCCAAAGCAAATACAGATTCCATAGCCCTGGGTGCAGTCCCGGGAATTTGTCGTATTGTTCTCTCAACGCCCTCACCTGCCTTTTCTTTGCTACATGAGCTTTAATCTCTCCATTTATGTATTTATATGTTTATTTTCTGTTTACCATGTGTATCTCCCTGACTAATAATATCAGCTCTCTGAGATTATTTTGCAAGTCATTTAAAATTCTCTGTAAATGCCTTTTTTTTTTCTTCCTTAAAGAGGGAACTTCCTTTACAAAGGACATTTGGTAAAAGTTTTTAAATATGAAACTAAAAGTCACTTGTGATCCTGCTGTCTAAAGAAATTCAGTGATCACATTTTGGTACAAATCCTTCCATATTATTTATTTTATTTTAGTATTTGCACAGTCCTCTGACCAGTTATCACAACTCCCATGTGTGTTGTCCGCAGTTCCCGACCCACAGGCAAAGGAGTTGAAGGACTTGCGAGAGTCGGATCCCGAGCAGCTCTCTCCTTTGCCTTTGCCTTTTTACGCAGGGCGTGGCGATCAGGTATGTGGGCCCAGAGTGTCGTTCGGTTTCCTCACCACATCAGGGGACTTGGGTTCTCTTCTCAGTTCTGCCACCACATGCCCTTGGGCTGATCCCATATAGTCTGTGTGCCTCATTTTTCTTGTTTGTAGAATGAGAGGCTTCAGTCTATTTGACTTTTCAGGTCTGTTCTTTAAAAAAAAAAAAAAAATAAGAAAAAGTGTGTATGTGTTTATATCGCAGGTAAACCACTGTTAGTACATCAGTGCTGATTTATTTTCTAGGAGAACAAGAAGTTAGAATTGCTCATGAGAGAGTCATAACATAAAGAACTGACTTTGGGGCACCTGTATTAAGTTTTAATCTCTTGAGTTCTTGGAGTATCTCATTGAGAGGAAAGTGAGGGATTGAAAATGTGACAGTGGTATCTTCTCACACAGAGGGGTTGGAGGACCATCTGGGAGAGTGGGGAGGGCTTTACTTGTCAGTGCTGCCTGAGGAGTGGATGGCCTCCTCTGATGCATGTGTGCTCAGGTGAAGATGCGGATCTATGCAGCGAGCTATTGCAGGAGTCCCTGGATGCCCTGAGAGCCCTGCCTGAGGCCTCGCTCTTTGATGAGAGCACAGTGTCCTCTGTGTGGCTGGAGGTGGTAGAGAGAGCAGCCAAGTTCCTTAGATCCGTCGTGACAGGGTGAGTTCTTTCTTTTCACATCTTAACTCTGAATGGTTCTAACATGTTTCAGTCTTGTCTCACCTTCTCTTTAGAGCAGGTTTGTGTGTATGTCTCCAACCTGCCCTCAGCTCTGTTATTCTGGATCTTGGTTTTCAGCTTTTCAAATGTTTGCTTTTGATATTCTGATTAGACCCTGGAAGCTATCATATTGAATCAGATGGAAAAATGAAAAATATTTTTGTAATGTATTTTTTTTCAGATATTTATGATTTGGGTATCAGTCATTAAGTGAGCATCTATTGTGTGCCTTTCAGTGAGAATATGGATGCTACCATTCTGAGTGATGGGTGTTGTCTTAATAGACAACATGGTACTAAACAGCTACTCAAGATCAAAATGTTTAAACCTCAATCTATTCTTTTTAGTGTAAAAAATTTTTGAATGTGAATCATTTTTCTATAAGGAAAACCCTGAACTCTGGTCTTGGGTGTTACATATTTTTGTTAACTTTAAATTTTTAGGTTTTTAAAAAGAAAAAGTATATATACTTAATACATAATTCAACGCCAAAGACATAATTAGAGGAGAAGTGAGTCTTTTCTCATTTGCTTTGTCAAAAGAGGTCACTGCTCTGCCCCTTCCAATGTGCAAGGACACCTGTGGTCTCTGTGCTAACAGATTGTGAGTTTGGCTCCCTAGAGAGCTGATGTAGGCATTGTGACAAGGTTTTGGGCTGGGGGCCCTGAAAATAGGCTTTGAATTACAGTTGATCCTTGAACAATGTAGGGGGTAGAGGTGCCAGCCCTTCACGCAGTTAAAAATCCACATATAACATTTTACTTCCCCAAACTAAACTAATAGCATATGTTGACTAGAAGCCTGACCGATAACATGAACAGTGGATCAATGCATATTTTATGTTGTATGTATTATTTACTGTATTTTTATAATAATACCCTTTTCTTAATTTTTTTGGTATTTCTAAGCTACATGGTTCATCTGTGAGTTTTTTCAAATTGTTGCAAATCTCCAAAAGATTTTCCAATATCTGTATTGAAAAAAAATCTGCATATAAGTGAATTTGTGCAGTTCAAACTCGTGTTGTTCAGGGTTCAACTGTAATTTCAAATATTCAGCTATAATGTTGATGTCAGAAGGCCCTCCATTCTCCATCTTGGGTTCAGAAGAATTGTCATTTATTGGGAAAAGTTAAAATATTTATTTGATAAAAGATAAAAATAAGCATAGACATTTTGTCTAGAGTCTCAGGTGCTTTTAGAAGTTGATTTTTCTCCATTTTCATAGAGGGATGTTGATACTCCAATAGCCTTAGATTTCACTGAAAGTGGAAACATATCTAAACATGTTTCTACTCATGATTTGAATAATGATATAAATAATTTTATGCTGTGGAAACTGGAATATGTGTTTTCTAATGTAGTCATCTTTTGTATCTGAAGTCTTTTAATAAAAACACATCTTTTTAAGTTAATTGTATACTTTATTTTTTATTAAAATTTTTTTAATGTCTATTTATATTTAAGAGAGAGAGAGAGAGACTGCACGAGTGGGGGAGGGCAGAGGGAGACAGAGACAGAATCTGAAGCAGGCTCCAGGCTCTGAGCTGTCAGCACAGAGCCTGATGCGGGGCTTGAACTCACAAGCCAGGAGATCATGACCTGAGCTGAAGTCAGATGCTTAACTCAGGCACCTCGTTAATTGTATACTTTAAAATCTGATTAAATTTGAGTAGTAAGTCTCGGAAACTTGATTCTAAATATTAAAAATATACATGCTGTCTTTAAGTTCTCATGTTACTTTGTTCTTGCATCTACTGCTGTCATTTCAGAGATGTTCATGGAACGCCTGGTACCAAAGGGCCAGGAAGCATCCCCCTGCAGGACCAGCACCTGGCCCTGGCCATTCTGTTAGAGCTGGCTGTGCAGAGAGGCACACTGAGGTAAGGGGTGCTGCAGGCTGGGAGCATTTCATGGAACACCTCTGTATCTGAACATCTGTTTCACTTTATGGCATTTCATTGAATCATTTGTGTTTATAAAAATGTGTGGTGTTCTATAATCAAAGAACCGTATCCCAGGACTTTCTCTTCTTTCAAGCCTGGGTACACTTAGGTTTTCTTCACTTCCCTTTTTTTTTTTTTAAAGTTTGTTTATTTTTTTTTTAGAGAGCAAGCAGGGGAAGGAGAGAGAGAGAGGGGGAGAGAGAATTTCAAGCAAGCTCTGCACCGTTAGTCCAGAGCCCGATGTAGTGCTCAAACCCACAAATTGTGAGATCGTGACCTGAGCCAAAAATCAAGAGTTGGCACCTTAACTGACTGAGCCACCCAGGCGCTCCTCTTCACTTCATGTTTTATGTTCAACTTTTGTAGTCTAAGACCTGTTCCTTTTTTTTTCTTTTTAATTTTCTTCAAATGATTTTTATTCCATTAATTTAAGGTCCTAGAAATTCTCTTTAGAAAGTGCTGTTTGAACTTCTTAACTGGTTTTATATTTCTTATCCTCAGAAGGTGGATATGTTGTGCTAAAATCTTGGCATTGTTTAAGTGATTTTACTGCCAAGAATTGTTTTCATGGCGTTATTTTAGTTTCCTTTTCAATCTAAAGTATTTTTTCTATTTTATTTAGCTGTCTGCTTTTATTTTTGACAGTCCATGGCAATAAAAGCTAATATGTTTTTACTAGATAATGAAGATATTTTCTCTTTCAGCCAGATGTTATCTGCCATCCTGTTGTTGCTTCAATTGTGGGACAGTGGGACGCAGGAAACTGACAATGAGCGGTCTGCCCAGGGTACCAGTGCTCCTCTTCTCCCTTTGCTGCAAAGATTCCAGAGTATCATCTGCAGTAAAGATGCCCCTCATATAGAAGGTGACGCTCACGTAAGTACCGTAAAAAAACTCTGCCTTTAAGTAGCTTTCTTAATTCAGTTATCCTAAAAGAGTTAGACTTTTGTAAACAAAACCAGAGTGCATGTCTGTGGCAGTAGTTGTCTCTAGGGGAAAGTGTGTATTTGGTGATGACAATAGTGAGTCAGATGTAGGACAGGTGTGGGATATCATGGGGTGAGTTTCATTCAATGCGGTGGAATATCACTTGAGCATATGGCATCTGTGTGTGTGTGTGTGTTCTGGATTGTGTATACTTAGTAGGGAGAATGTATTTCTTGACATATATCAACTTGTACTTTTAGAGAGATTCCTCTACTGCTTTTTGACCATGTAGTTTTCTTTCTGCTGGATTAGAGCCATTTAGCCCTTTGTGTTTGTGGGTTTATTATTACCTGTGTGTTCCCAGTAACCAGTCATGTTGTGCTTTGGCTGTGATGGAGGGTGAGTTTAAGATGCTGTGGAAGATAGAAAGAAGGCATGCTCACTTCCATGAAAGAATTAGTTAGTAGAGGCATGAAAATGGGTAAAAATTCTGACAATATTTCAAGAACAAAGTGAGAGAGTCAAGCAGGTCCTTATGGGCACTTGCAGTAATAACATGGGGAGGCGGCACAAGTTGTTGAAGCTGAGCTGGTGTGGGATGGAGTGTGTGTTCGGTTCTGAGGATGTGCTCCACCGTGAGGTCGTGTAGTTGCCTAGTGGTTAATGTTTATTTGTTTTGACCTGCCTTGAGAAGTCTGGTAGTCCTTCTCTTCCATGTTCCTCCATATACTGTTTATGGAGAAAACAGTTCAACGAGCACCAGCTGTACTGCAGCACAGAGCTAAGTCTGACATACCCACTTTTAAATACATATTATAAAAAGAGCATTGAAGATAGTGGCTTACTTTTTGGCCCTTTCTTTGTGCAGAGCACTGCATGGCGTGTGTCACCTAAGTCATCACTGTGTTTGTCCTAGGAAAACAAGGCTGGTAGCAGAGGAGGGCCTGTCTGGTTCCTGGGTCTGAACCCCTGGGACTGCTTCTTTTTAGAAGTACAAGTTTGATCTTGTAGGTCTTTTTTTGGGGGGGAAGACAGCCATTCCATTATAAAGTTAATTTTCTATCACTTGGCAGTCTTTAATTGTAATAAGGCTTTCTGCCTTTAGAAGAATTAGATTTGGGGTGCTTGAGTGACTCAGTTGGTTAAGTGTCCTGACTCTTGATTTTGGCTCAGGTCATGATCTCACAGTTCATGGGATTGAGCCCTGTTTCGGGCTCTGCGCTGACAGCTGAGGCCTGCTTGGGATTCTCTCTCTCTCTCTCTCTCTCTCTCTCTCTCTCTCCCCCTCCCTCCCTCCCACTTTCTCCCCCTCACCCTCTCCCTCTGCCCTTCTTCCCCTCTCATGCTCTCTTTTTCTCAAAATAAATAAATAAGCAATTTTTAAAAAAGAAGAATTAGATTTACTTAATGTTACTTAATGTCCGAGTAACATTAGGTTTCCTTCAGAGTAGGTGGCATTAGGTTTTGGTTTTCAGTTTGTAAAGCCAGGTTGAGGTGTAGTGCTGTGTTCCTAGGAAGCTTCCTCTGCATTCTGAGGGCTGTTGGCTGGGCCAGGGGGTGGGGGGGGGGGAGTGGGGTGGGGAGCCTGCAGGATGTCTGGACCATGTCATTGACCTGTGTAGAGTATGCACATGCGTGATGGGTGTGCAAATGTGCAGGCACTGCTGTGTGCAGTTTTACAGCAGATGTGTATATATGTAGATGTGTAGGGTCAGTGCATCAGCAGTACTTCTCATCTGATGGCTAAAAGGAGTAGATGATGCACAACTGTGAATACCAAAATATAAAGAGTTGTTAATGGCTAATTGTGTTACTTGAATTTTTTCCAGCGTTTTGAAGATGCTTGTTTACTTTTCTTCTCTAGCTTTTGTCTGGTCCTCTGAGCCCTAACGAGAGTTTTCTGAGATACCTTACTCTTCCACAAGATAATGAGCTCGCCATTGACTTACAACAAACTGCAGTTGTTGTCATGGCCCATTTAGACCGCCTGGCTACTCCCTGTATGCCACCTCTGTGTAGCTCGCCAACATCTCATAAGGTACCTGCGCTAACAGTGTTTATTCTTTGTATCTTTGCGTGTACTATAGTCATTAGCACCTGTAGGTTCTCATCCTGTGCCACTTTCTCTGGTATTGGGGGTGGAGCTGGCTTACAGCCTTTTTTTTTTTTTTTTTTTTGGAAGTAGGGTCCATGTCCAATGTGGATCTTTAACTCACAACCCTGGGATCCAGAGTTGGATGCTCCACTAACTGAGCCAGCCAGACACTCTGCTGGTGTACAAGTGTAAACATGTATACAATTTAAGGTATTGTCAGTGGTCAGAGTGAGTGGTGAGCAAGCTGAGGTGTACATGGGTTGAGGACCCAATTCAGTGTTGCAGGTTCCAGATTCAGGAGGTATAGCTCCAGAGAGCTCTCCTTTATCCAAACAACCACATGCTGTCCTGCCTTCCTTAGGGAGATTCCAGTGTACTTTTTTGTACACTAGGAGCTTAGAACATGGGCTGTCTGTAATGCTGCTCAGAGCACTGATGACACTAATCTACATGTGTGTAGAGCCTGCCAGTGCGGGCCACCTGAGGACTTCACATTCACAGTTGCATCTGACCATCACAACACTACCCCACTGTATTGATGAGAAAACTGCCATTTGGAGTGGCAGTGAATTTTGGCAGGGTCACACAGAATAATCCTGGATTTGAATCCAGTTTTTGCTAACTTTTATTTTTAGCAGGATGTGTATTTATTTCATTTTATAGTCATTTGTTTTTTTCCAAATAAGTATATTCACATGGTTCAAAAATCAAAATTAAATGCAGAGATGATGTTATTTCCCTGTCCCCCCACCCACCTGGTTTTGCACCTGCTACTTTTCATTTTTCTAGTCTCTTATATATCCTTCAGTATTCTCTGAAATGAATATATTAGTGGTAGCATGTTGTAGCTTATTTTTGTCATTACACAGTTTGTACCAAGGAGTTTATCAATAAACAAAGCCTCTCTCTTTATTTTAATGCAACTCAGTATTCCATGTATGGTTGTATCATGATTTTTTTGTTGGAATCTGTGTTGTCAGAAGTCTACTATTCCAGTAGTGCTGCAATGACCAACCACGTACATTTGTTCTTGTTCGTGCAAATGCATGCACCAGTGGTGATGTACCTGATGTGGGTGGACACTAGCTGATTACCACAAAATTGTTCACACACAGCTTGATCCTTCTCATCCCCACCAACAGTTGGATACTTGTCTGCCAGCCTTGTGCTTAGGCTTTTAGGTTTCTGCCTGTTATGGTAAAAATGGTAACCTGATATGGTTTGAGCATTTGTTTAAGGTTTACTTGTATTACTTTTTTTTTTTTTTTGTATTACTTTTTAATGGGCTCTGTTAAGATGAAGTGCTGTGGAGAAATATGCTTTATCTTACCTGTTAACTGAGGTAATATGGGATGTTTTGAGTTATTTTGATGTTTTGGATCATCTCCTTTCTTTACTTGCTTTGTTTTTATCCCACAGTATCTCAGTGTTACTCTTAGCATAAATTATTCTTTTTTTGACTAAGAAAGAAATTTTCTTGCCACTCTAAACAAAATGTTTACTTTATTATCTTACAGGGATCATTGCAAGAGGTCATAGGATGGGGGTTAATAGGATGGAAATACTATGCCAATGTGATTGGTCCAATTCAGTGTGAAGGACTTGCCAATCTGGGAGTCACGCAAATTGCCTGTGCTGAGAAGCGCTTCCTGATCTTGTCAAGGAATGGCCGTGTGTACACGCAGGCCTACAACAGTGACACACTGGTGGGTGTTCTGGGCCCAGATTGCTTTCCTTGGTGGGTGGTTTTCTACTACAGGAGCTACAGAGGTGTCTAGTCTTTAAGTCATTTGATTTCTGAAGATTTGGAAACCTCTGTTCAGTGTATTTTATTAGTTTTATTTAATAATCTCAATCATAATTGTTGCCAAAATCTTGGGGCAGAATTTCTTAATTGTTAAGATCAGGAGCTCCTTATAGTAACACTTATTGCCCATTATGAATCCCATTTTTAAACTAACTTTCCATGTGTAAACTCAATTGACTTTGGGGGTGAGGCAGTATCAGATAATCTGAGGAAATTGGGCCTTGTCAGATAGTACATGTTCCTATTAAAGAAAGGTGCTCTTTACCTGGGGTTGTTGAGTTTTCATTGTGTGGAGGTGGCCTAGTAATGTCACAGAGCTCTTGGAGGCTGCCCACTCTTCTGTTGGTAGTGGGCAGGGCATCTAGACAGTTGGCTGGCAGTCTCCATAGGCTCATGTTCTTTCAGTTCCAGGAGCGTTTGTTAAAATAAGATGCGTGAGAAGAGTCATGCTGTTTTCATTGTCCTTGGACTGCTTACTAATTTTCTTCCTATTTTTATCCTTTTAGGCCCCACAGCTGGTCCAGGGTCTTGCCTCCAGAAACATTGTAAAGATTGCTGCCCATTCTGATGGTCACCACTACCTGGCTCTGGCAGCCACCGGAGAGGTGTACTCCTGGGGCTGTGGGGATGGAGGACGGTTGGGCCATGGGGACACTGTGTATGTATGGCCCATTCTTGTAATTGACTTGCTCTTCTTTTGAGTTACTGTATCCAAAATAGGGTGGAAAAGGAGTGTGAATGGGTGTTTTCCAGCTGCTCTGACATTTAGGGCGAGGGTGGAGAAAGCAATCAAGATGTGTCAGCCCCTGGGTGATGCTATGGGAGTTCTGCCCACAGCACAGAAGATGACATCAATTGGCCTTCGTGTTCTTCTCTCTCAGATGGAATGCTTCCAGCTTTTGTCACTCCTGTTTTAACTATACATGGCACACCTCACACTGTGGAGTTTTCTAAAGCAAATCCCACGCTACTTGTTTCTTCATTCACAAACACTTCAACATATCTCTATCAGATATGATCCTCCTTTCCTTGAGCCATTTCATTTTCATAGGTACAAAAATATTTCTTAATGTCCTATTTTGTAGAAGCTTTTGATTTTTGTGAGAGACCAGGAATAAAACAAAATGATTGTTCTAAATGCAATGTTGTGAAAATGGAGAGTACCCATAGCTGCCACAGAATGGTGGGAACACTTTTATATATTGCTGGTTTGAGTGGAGCCTAGTGGAGCAAAACTTGGGCATTTGATTAGAATTGAAGATGCACTTGAAGAGGGTCAGAGGCATGAACAGCACTGTTGAGAGGAGTCTGGCCTGTTCTCACTGCAATGGGATGCAGTTGGACATCCCTGGGTAGAATCCCAAGCCATGAAAAAAGCTGAGCAATGTGTATTGAGTGTTAGCATTCAGCAGAAATATTCCAAACTTGGCAGTATTGTCAGGGATTCAGACAAGTGTGGTAAAACGATGGTGAGAAACAAAGGAATGATAACTACAGAATTTAGAATTGTTATTCTCGGACTGAAAGGGATGAGATGGGCAGGGCTCATAGGATTTGAAAGGATGGAGATACAGGGTGGAGGCATTAGTTTTTATTTCCAGTATGCTAGTTGTAATTTGTACTAAATTACAAAAAAAAAAAACTACCTTGTAATAAAATAATACTCAGTTGAGGTTAAGTGCTAGATGATAGGAGTTGGAGAGAAACTTTGGGAGATTGAAACTTGAGCTGAACAGGAGGGAGAAATGGTATCAGAATAGGGTTGTTCAGCGCTCCCTGTGCCTGTACGTGCCCCTGCCTCTGTGTGTATTTATTTATTTTGCAGAATAGTGGGTCACAAAGTTAGTATGCCATGTTTTTGGAGAGGCTAGAGTAGGTGTTAACAATCACAGTGAACATGTTATGGATTGAAAGCATAAGGTATTTTTCTAGTTTTGAAAGTGAAGAGCCAACTAGTAAGGCCTCTACCTGCTGAATTCTTACTGCCTCCTACTTTTCAGTTGTAAAATATAATTTGGAGTGTGATTAGTAAACCTTGCTCCTTCATTCCCTCCTCATTTATTTAACAAATGTGTAAATTTTAACCATCTGTATGAGGTTTACAAATCCATCAATTTTAAGAGAACAGTTTAAAGTATTTCAGCAAATGCACCATAACTGAGACACAAATTATTTCCATTGCCCCTGCTATTTTCTATGGATCCTTTGCAGTCAACTCCTGCTCTCTACCTCCAGTTCCTGTCAACCACTGATCTGCCCTCTGTCACTATATGGTATTTTGTTTCTGGCCCTGTCACTTAGCAGAGTTCCTGAGCTTCAGCCAAGTTGTTGGGCGTGTCAGTACTTGCTTTGTCCCTGTTGCTGAGTGATCTGTTTATGGACGGGCCACTGTTTTGGACCATTGTGAACAAAGCTGCTCTTAACACTGTTTTGATATTACTGCTGGATGTCATGCTTGGCATTGGGTGCCCAGTTAACACACAATCATGGAAATGTTACGTGTTTGAATTCTGTGTTCCTTAATTATTTCATAAGACAGCTGAAAGGCCAAACTGTCTGATAGTTTATTCTGATAGTTATTTTCTTTGCTAACACTAATAGGACATGCTTAGAAGGACATTCATATTTGTTCCCATTCTCTCCACAGGCCTTTGGAAGAGCCTAAGGTGATCTCTGCTTTCTCTGGAAAGCAGGCTGGGAAGCATGTGGTGCACATCGCATGTGGAAGCACATATAGTGCAGCCATCACTGCCGAGGGGGAGCTGTACACCTGGGGCCGAGGGAACTACGGCCGACTAGGCCATGGTACATTTGCTGTGAGCTGGCTCGAGCATGTGGTGGGAGGTTTTCTCTTTGAGGGACTTACATTAATGATAGTCCTATCTGTTTGAAGGCTCCAGTGAAGACGAGGCCATCCCAGTGCTGGTAGCTGGGCTTAAAGGATTGAAGGTCATTGATGTGGCATGCGGGAGCGGGGACGCTCAAACCCTGGCTGTGACGGAGAATGGTATGCAGTACTCATGCTGCCCTGGGCAGGTTCTCAGGATGAGGAGTGCCGCTTTCCTAGAGGGAGTAAGCTTTGGAGTAGAGTGCACCTCATATGGTTGCCCCTTTGTCCATTTTTAAGTGGTGTGCACCTCTGGGTCCTTGGAAGAGGTCCAGAAGTTATAAGACTTTTAATTTCTGTTGCCCAGACTGCTAATTAGCAGCTACATCCTAACTATTTGGGCATTTTATTTTATTTATTTATTTTTTTATTTAAAAAATTTTTTTAAAATATGAAATTTATTGTCAAATTGGTTTCCATACAACACCTAGTGCTCATCCCAACAGGTCCCTCCTCAATGCCCATACCACTTTCCCCTCCCTCCCACCCCCCATCAACCCTCAGTTTATTCTCAGTTTTTAAGAGTCTCTTATGGTTTGCTTCCCTCCCTTTATTTTTTTCCTTTCCCTCCCCCATGGTCTTCTGTTAAGTTTCTCAGGATCCACATAAGAGTGAAAACATATGGTATCTGTCTTTCTGTATGACTTATTTCACTTAGCATAACACTCTCCAGTTCCATCCATGTTGCTACAAAAGGCCAGATTTCAGTCTTTCTCATTGCCAAGTGGTATTCCATTGTGTATATAAACCACAATTTCTTTATCCATTCATCAGTTGATGGACATTTAGGCTCTTTCCATAATTTGGCTATTATTCAAAGTGCTGCTATAAACATTGGGATACAAGTGCCCCTATGCATCAGACTCTTGTATCCCGTGGGTAAATACCTAGCAGTGCTGTTTCCGGGTCATAGGGTAGATCTATTTTAATTTTTTGAGGAACCTCCACACTGTTTTCCAGAGCGGCTGCACCAGTTTGCATTCCCACCAACAGTGCAAGAGGGTTCCCGTTTCTCCACATCCTCGCCAGCATCTATAGTCTCCTGATTTGTTCCTTTTAGCTACTCTGACTGGCGTGAGGGGGTATCTGAGTGTGGTTTTGATTTGCATTTCCTTGATGAGGAGTGACATTGAGCATCTTTTCGTGTGCCTGTTGGCCATCTGGATGTCTTCTTCAGAAAAGTGTCTCTTCATGTTTCCAGCCCATTTCTTCACTGGAGTATTTGTTTTTCGGGTGTGGAGTTTAGTGAGTTCTTTATAGATTTTGGATACTAGCCCTTTGTCCAACATGTCCTTTGCAAATATCTTTTCCCATTCCGTCAGTTGCCTTTTAGTTTTGTTGATTGTTTCCTTTGCAGTGCAGAAGCTTTTTATCTTCATGAGGTCCCAATAGTTCATATTTGCTTTTAATTCCCTTGCCTTTGGAGATGTGTCAAGTAAGAAATTGCTGTGGCTGAGGTCAGAGAGGTATTTTCCTGCTTTCTCCTCTAGGGTTTTGATGGTTTCCTGTCTCACATTCAGGTCCTTTATACATTTTGAGTTTATTTTTGAGAATGGCATAAGAAAGTGGTCTAGTTTCATTCTTCTGCATGTTGCTGTCCAGTTCTCCCAGCACCATTTGTTAAACAGACTGTCTTTTTTTGATTGGATGTTCTTCCCTGCTTTGTCAAAGATTAGTTGGCCATACGTTTGTGGATCCAATTCTGGAGTCTCTATTCTATTCCATTGGTCTGTGTGTCTGTTTTTGTGCCAATACCATGCTGTCTTGATGACTGCAGCTTTGTAGTAGAGGCTAAAGTCTGGGATTGTGATGCCTCCCGCTTTGGTCGTCTTCTTCTTCAAAATTACTTTGGCTATTCAGGGTCTTTTGTGGTTCCATACAAATTTTAGGATTGCTTGTTCTAGCTTCAAGAAGAATGCTGGTGCAATTTTGATTGGGATTGCATTGAATGTGTAGATAGCTTTGGGTAGGATTGACATTTTAGCAATATTTATTCTACCAATCCATGAGCACGGAATGTTTTTCCATTTCCTTGTATCTTCTTCGATTTCCTTCATAAGGCTTTCTATAGTTTTCAGCACACAGATCTTTTACGTCTTGGGTTAGGTTTATTCCTAGGTATTTTATGATTCTTGGCGCAGTTGTGAATGGGGTCAGTTTCTTTGGCTTTCTGTTGCTTCATTATTAGTGTATAAGAATACAGCTGATTTCTGTACATTAATTTTGCATCCTGTGACTTTGCTGAATTCATGTATCAGTTCTAGCAGACTTTTGGTGGGGTCTGTCGGGTTTTCCATGTATAATATCATGTCATCTGCAAATTGAAAGCTTGACTTCATCTTTGCCAATTTTGATGCCTTTGATTTCCTTTTGTTGTCTGATTGGTGATGCCAGAACTTCCAACACTATGTGAAACAGCAGCGGTGAGAATGGACATCCCTGTCGTGTTCCTGGTCTCAGGGGGAAAGCTGTCAGTTTTTCCCCATTGAGGATGATATTAGCTGTGGGCTTTTCATAAATGGCTTTTATGATGTTTAAGTATGTTCCTTCTATCCCGACTTTCTCGAGGGTTTTTATTAAGAAAGGATGAATTCGGTCAAATGCTTTTTCTGCATCGATTGACAGGATCATATGGTTCTTTTCTTTTCTTTTATTAACGTGATGTATCACGTTGATTGATTTGTGAGTGTTGAACCAGCCCTGCAGCCCAGGAATGAATCCCACTTGATCATGGTGTATAATTCTTTTTATATGCTGTTGAATTCGATTTGCTAGTATCTGATTGAGAAGTTTTGCGTCCATATTCATCAGGGATATTGGCCTGTAGTTCTCTTTTTTTTGCTGGGTCTCTGTCTGGTTTGGGAATCAGAGTAATGCTGGCTTCATAGAATGAGTCTGGAAGTTTTTCTTCCCTTTCTATTTTTTTGGAACAGCTTGAGAAGGATAGGTATTAACTCTGCTTTCAATGTATGGTAGAATTCCCCAGGGAAGCCATCTGGTCCTGGACTCTTATTTGTTGGGAGGTTTTTGATAACTGATTCAATTTTTTCGCTGGTTCTGGGTCTGTTCAAGTTTTCTATTTCTTCCTGTTTGAGTTTTGGAAGTGTGTGGGTGCTTAGGAATGTGTCCATTTCCTCCAGGTTGTCCAGTTTGTTGGCATATAATTTTTCATAGTATTCCCTGATAATTGCTTGTATTTCTGAGGGATTGGTTGTACTAATTCCATTTGCATTCATGACTTTATCTATTTGGGTCCTCTCCGTTTTCTTTGTGAGAAGCCTGGCTAGAGGTTTATCAATTTTGTTTATTTTTTCAAAAAAACAACTCGTGGTTTCATTGATCTGCTCTACAGTTTTGTTTAGATTCTATATTGTTTATTTCTGCTCTGATCTTTATTATTTCTCTTCTTCTGCTGGGTTTGGGGTGTCTTTGCTGTTCTGCTTCTATTTCCTTTAGGTGTGCTGTTAGATTTGTATTTGGGATTTTTCTTGTTTCTTGAGATAGGCCTGGATTGCAATGTATCTTCCTCTCAGGACTGCCTATGCTGCATCCCAAAGCATTTGGGTTGTTGTATTTTCATTTTCGTTTGTTTCCATATATTTTTAAACTTCTTCTCTAAGTGCCTGGTTGACCCATTCATTCTTTAGTAGGCTGTTCTTTAACCTCCATGCTTTTGGAGGTTTTCCAGACTTTTTCCTGTGGTTGATTTCAACTTTCATAGCACTGTGGTCTGAAAGTGTGCATGGTATGATCTCACTTCTTTTATACTTATGAAGGGCTGTTTTGTGACCCAGTCAGTATGTGATCTATCTTGGAGAATGTTCCATGCGCACTCGAGAAGAAAGTATATTCTGTTGCTTTGGGATGCAGAGTTCTAAATATATCTGTCAAGTCCATCTGATCCAATGTATCATTCAGGGCCCTTGTTTCTTTATTGACCCTGTGTCTACATGATCTCTCCATTCCTGTAAGTGGGGTATTAAAGTCCCCTGCAATGACCACATTCTTATCAATAAGGTTGCTTATGTTTGTGATTAACTGTTTTATATATTTGGGGGCTCCCGTATTCGGCGCATAGACATTTATAATCGTTAGCTCTTCCTGATGGATAGACCGTGTAATTATTATATAATGCCCTTCTTCATCTCTTGTTACAGCCTTTAATTTAAAGTCTAGTTTGTCTGATATAAGTATGGCTACTCCAGCTTTCTTTTGACTTCCAGTAGCATGATAGATAGTTCTCCATCCCCTCACTTTCAGTCTGAAGGTGTCCTCAGGTCTCAAAATGAGTCTCCTGTAGACAGCAAATAGATGGGTCTTGTTTCATTATCCATTCTGATACCCTATGTCTTTTGGTTGGAGCATTTAGTCCATTTACATTCAGTGTTGTTATTGAAAGATAGGGGTTTAGAGTCATTGTGATGTGTGTAGGTTTCATGCTTGCAGTGATGTCTCTGGTGCTTTGTGGTCCTTGCAACATTTCACTCACAGAATCCCCCTTAGGATCTCTTGTAGGGCTGGTTTAGTGGTGATGAATTCCTTCAGTTTTTGTTTGTTTGGAAAACCTTATTTATTTCTGAGAGACAGAGAAAGGCAGACCATGAGTAGAGGCGGGGGAGAGAGAGAGAAAGAGAGAGAGATACAGAATCCCAAGCAGGCTCCAGGCTCTGAGCTGTTTGTTAGCCCAGAGCCTGATGTGGGGCTCGAACTCACGAACTGGGGGACCGTGACCTAAGGTGAAGTCGTATGCTCAACTGGCTAAGGTACCCAGGCACCCCTGTGGATTTTATTTTCTTAATATAAAATGAGAGTTACAGTAGAATAACTGACATTATGAATTGTTTCTGGTTATTATGTTTCTTAACGTCTAGCTATCTTTGATTCCCTGTGGTGAATCCTGCTTTTGTCTGTGTGGATTCAGAGTATGAAGCTACATTGTTGGCTTGTTTTTGATTATACTTTTGTATTTGTCTTCATTAGTGAGACTGTACTCATTTTGCTTTTTTTTGAGCGTATATTTATTAGGTTTAACGGTTAGAATTAGATTGATATTTTAAACTGTTATTTGTTAATGTTGTGAGGGTCTGTCCTCAGAATCGTGGTGATCTGTCAAAATCAGCTGGGGAGCCTGTCTGCCCTCTTCCTGCAGAAGTTGAATGGCAGATTGGGAATTGACTGACTTCTGGGAATTTCTTTAGTAAGAGGACAAAAATAATTTCAGTTATCTTCATGTCCACATAGGGCCCCTTCCCGCCCCACACCTATTCCCACTAAAGGATAGGCATAGAGTCATCTTTCTTCTGCTTCTATGAGTCTTAGAGAAAAATGGTCTCATTAGTCATCTGAAAGTTCTCTTCTAGCATGAAGCTTTCAGTTTGACGTCTTGTTTTTAAGTGTCCATTGTTGAGTGATTGATAATATTTTATAAAACTCTTAACAAGGAAGTTTTTTCTTAAGTAAGCCTTATTAGGGCTTGTTCTTGAATTCTTAGTGTGAAACTGCTACATAAGTAAAACTGTGTAAAGTGTTGACTAAATTGCCTTGATTGGAAACTGTGCATGCTGTTTACCTCACACTGGTGTTTCTTTGGTGTGGGTGTTATAAAGGGAAATGTCCCTGGTATGTTACTATTCTTTGAGAAGACTGGTATAGTAGAAGCCTGCTTGCCTGTTAGGTCTGGTCCTGGATGACAGGCTCACTGAAAAAAATTGGAGAAAGTGGGAATTGTGGGCTGGGCTATGTGAACAACAGGCATTTTGCAAGGCATGTAGTATATGCATATTCTTTGATAATTGTGTATGGGTCTGCTGAGTTGAACATTGCTATTTTTCTTTCACTGACCACCTGCTAGTGTATCATATACAGTTTTAGATCAGGGATTGACTGTTTTTGCAAATAGACTGATATTGGAATGCCACCTTGCTTATGTATTATCTGTGGCTGCTTTCCTATGACAGGGGAACAATTAGATAATTGTAACAGAGACCACATTGCCCACAAAGCCTAAAAATACTTACCTTCTGGGCTCTAACAAAAAGTTTGCTGGGGCGCCTAGGTTGTTCAGCTAGCTAAGCATTCGACTCTTGATTTTGGCTTAGGTCATGATTTCACGGTTTGTGGGATTGAGCCCTGCATCGAGCTCTGTGCTGGCAGTGTGGAGTCTGCTTGGGATTCTCTCTCTCCCTCTCTCTGCCCCTCCCCTGCTCTCTCTCTCAAAATAAATAAATAAACATTAAAAAATATTTTTAAAAATTTGCTGATCTTTAGATTATTTAAAATAGAATGGAGGAGTGTCTGGGTGGCTCAGTCGGTTGATTGTCCGACTCTTGATTTTGGTTCAGGTCACAATCTCATGGTTGTGAAATCGAGCTCTGCACTGAGTGTGGAGCCTGCTTAAGATTCTGTCTCTCTCTCTCTCTCTCTCTCTGTGTCTCTCTTCCCCTCATCCTCTACTACCTCTCTTCCCTGCTCGTGTGCTCTCTCTCTTTAAAAAAAAAAAAAAAAAAAAAAACTTAGTCACTTATGGAGTGATGTAATTTCTTCTTTTATATTTCTTCTCGTTTCTTTTCTACAGTTTTCACCTGCACCTAATTTAGCAGGTTTCTTTTTTAATAATTCATATTTATTGACTTTTGCAAATTATCAGAGTAAATATAAAACAAACATATTTTTGTAATTTATTGCTTTAGATAATATTTAATTAGATTATACTCACAAACATTATTAGAAAGAAATGCCGTCCTGCAGTTGACTTGTGGTCAGCATGACAGGAACAGTGTGCAGGCAGACTTGAGAGAGAGTGGCCAGGGAACTACAGCGGTGTTTAATGGGTCCAGTTATAGTATTTTATGGAGGCAGTGGGTCTTTTGTTCTGTTTTCACTACTTGGTTGAACTGAACCCAATCATTGAGCACAAACTAGTAAGGGTCAGGACTTTATTATTCTTTTAGCTAAAAACAAAAACAAAAAACCACACCCAGCTTTCCTTTTCCTATTGCTTCTGTATCAACCTGAAGTATAAACTAGATTTCATTTGGTAAGCGGTCACCTGGTTATTGTTATTATAGTTATTATACTATATATATAAGTCTAGATTTATGTTATTGGTTATATTGAGTATTTTCAGCCACTTAGAAGTTGCATTAAGATGTACAGTTATTTTTACTTAAATATATTTGTATTTTTTAGGTCAGGTGTGGTCTTGGGGAGATGGTGACTATGGAAAATTGGGCAGAGGTGGTAGTGATGGCTGCAAAACACCAAAGCTTATTGAAAAGCTTCAAGACTTGGATGTTGTGAAAGTCCGATGTGGAAGTCAGTTTTCTATCGCTTTGACGAAAGATGGCCAGGTTTATTCATGGGGAAAAGGTGACAATCAGAGACTAGGGCATGGAACAGAGGAACATGTTCGTTATCCCAAACTCTTGGAAGGCTTGCAAGGTAAGTGCAAAATGAAAACTTTTAAAACCTTTTGAAGCTTTTTCTTTAGCAATCTTTTAAAGTTTGTAGGTCTTTCCTTTATTTACCTAATATTTCACAAATTAACTCATCATTAGAAGGCTTTTACCCACATTTTTATAGGTATAGATTATAAATGGAAAATGGTTTTGTTTCTATTCAAAAATGGTGTAGAATTATTCTCACCAGATTTATTTTGAAATTCGTTCAGTTTTACAAATATTGGTGCCAGGCATCTATTCATCACTATGTAAGCTGGCCTTAGTGAGATTAACTTCTGTTGGTGAGGTCACCTGTAGTTATACTGTAGACACTGCTAAGATGACGGGTGTATATAGTGCTGTGGGAGCACAGTGGGAGATAGGATTGGTGTGCCTAGAGTGGTCTCATTTGAAATTATCCTTGATAGGTGAATCCTGCTTATTTGGTTTCAAGGGCATCTAGCATGCATTCTAGATAGAATGGGAGCCCAGGCATGTAGGTGTGCTTTGCAGATGCCTTCTGAAGTGTGGGAGAGGTTGGTGATAGGTTTATCAGGTGGGGCTTGTAGTGCTTTATCTAAGAGGTGAGCAGACTGTTTTCCTAAAGGACCTAGACCATAAGTATTTTAGCTTTGAGTACCATACACTGTATGTCTCAACTACTCTTTTTCTGCTTTTGTACCCCAAAAGTAGCCATGGACAATATGTAAACAAATGGTCCTGGCTATGTTATGGCTTTATTCATAGAAACAACCCTTGGCCTGTGTTTGGCATGAGGGATGAAGTTTGTTGGATCTCTGTGCTGGATCCTACTTTATGTTTTTGCTTTTTTGTCAAGGGAGTTTAAAGGGAGACTTTTACATAGGACTTGATAGTTTCTTTCCTGATGACAAAGTTTTATGGTGTCTATTGTTTTCTAAGTTTCTGAGATAAGTTGTAGGGTAATACAGTTGGTTTATATTATGGAGCTATGTTTAAATTTTGTTAGCCTTTCTTGTTTATATTTTTTTCACTTAGCTAAGGAAATATGCTTCCTCAGCAACATTTATTAGATACAGAGAAAACTTATCATGAAAATATTTAAATAATTTTTGGTACATTTTGGTTGTTGTCAACTTATCATAGGCTCTTAGAATTGTTCTCCTTACTCTAGTAGAATTTTGCAGCTGAATTATTTTTTATGTTGACATTTCTGAAGACATTCCTTGTGCTGGTCATGTTAGACTTACTATTAAGCAAAAATATAATACTTGGATAGCACTATTTAAATAGGAAAAATGTATTATTTGACTTTAGAAAAAAGATTTTTGTCTTAGAAAACTTCCTTAATGAAGAGGGTACTTTGATATTCATCAGGATAGCCCACAATGTGGGCTATAAAACACCCCTTAACATATTTAAAAGAAGGGAGATCAAACAATGTCTGCTGTCAGACTACAATATAATTAAACTAAAAATCAATAAAAGATAGCTGAAATATCCCCAAGTACATGGAGATAAACTTCCAGGATGCCGGGGTTGCTAAGTCAGTTAAGCATCTGACTGGCTCAGGTCATGATCTCATGGTTTGTGGGCTCCAGCCCCACATTGGGCTGTCTGCTGTCAGCTCAGAGCCCACTTGGGATTCTCTGTCTTCCTCTCTCTCTCTCCTGCTTGTGCATACTCACACACTGTTTCTCTCAAAAATAGATAAACATTAAAAAAATATTAAAAAATAAACACTAAACTTCCAAATAACACATGGTCAAACAAAAAACTCTCAAGAGAAATTTTAAAATATTTTGAACTAAATGAAAATGAAAACAACTTACCAAAATTTGTGGGATGCTGTGAAAGCAGTGCTTAGAAAGATATTTATAGCACTGAATTCATGTATTATAAAAGAAGAAAGATCTAAAGTTAGTAATCTTTGTGTTCAGGAAAGGAAACCATCACCAAAATGAAAAGGCAACGTACAGAATGGGGGAAATATTTGTAAATCATATATGGGATAAAGGATTAATATCCAAAATATATAAAGGACTCATACAATTCAATAGCAACAAAACAAAACAAAACCTCCAAAACCAATTTGTTGAAAAATTGGGCAGAGGATCTGAGTAGACATTTTTCCAAAGGTGGCTTATAGATAGCCATCAGGTGTATGAAAAGGTACTCAGTGTCAGTAATCTTCAGGGTAAATGCAGATCAAAACCACAGTGAGATATCACCTCATACCTGTTTGAATGGCTATTATCAAAAAGATAAGAAATAACTAGTGTTGGTGAGGATGTGGAGGAAAAGAAACTCTTGTGCACTGTTGATGGGAATGTAAATTGGTACAGCCACCATGGAAAACAGTAAGGAGGCTTTGCAAAAATTAAACAAACAAACAAAAAAACCAACTACCATGTGATCCACCTGTTCCACTTCTGAGTATTTATCTGAAGGAAATAAATATGCTAACTCAAAAAGGTACCTGCATCCTCCTGTTCATTGCAGCATTATTCACAGTAACCAAGATATGGAAACAACCTAAGTGTCCATTGATAGATGAGTGGATAAAGAAAATGCAGTATAATGGAATATTATTCAGCCACAGAAAAGAAGGTAATTCTTCCATTTGTGTTAACATGGATGGACCTTGAGGGCATTATGCTAAGTAAATAGGTCAGACAGAGAAAGACAAACACTGTATGATGAGAAATGAGAGAGAAGACATACTACAGATCCTTTGAACTTTATAAAGATGATAAAGGAATACTAAGAACAACTCTATGTCCCCATATTTTGTAATGTAGATGAAGTGAACCAATTCTTTAAACGACACAATTTGCCAAAACTCATATAAGAAGAAATAGACAAACTGAATCGGCCTATATCTATTAAATTGAGTCAATAATTGATAACTTTCAGAAAGCGTGAGGCCCAGATGGGTTTACTGGTGAATTCTCCCAAACATATAAGGAAGAGGGAGAAGTTATACCAATTCTCTATAATCTCTGTTTCAGAGGAGAGAAGCAAAGGGAATACTTATTAACTCATTCTATGAGGCCAGCACTACCCTAATATCAAAGCCAGACAAAGACATTATAAAAAAATTACAGACCAACATCTCTCATGAATATAGATGCAGAAATCTTCAATGAAATATTAACAAATCAAATTCAATAATGTATAGAAAGAATTATATATCACCACTAAGTTGAGTTTATTCTGCATATGCAAGATTGGCTAATTCAGCATCCAAAAATCAATGTAATCCATCAAATCAAGAGAGGGATAAGAAAAATCACATGATCATATCAATAGATGCAGAAAAAACATTTGATAAAATTCAATACCTATTCCTACTAAAAACTCTCAATAAACCAGGAATTCTTTAACTTGATAAAGAATATCTATAAAAATCCTACAGCTAACATTATACTTAATGGTAAGAAACTTGAATCCTTCCCACTAAGATCAGGTACAAGGAAAAGATGTCTCATCTCACCATCATCTCTTTTCAGAATCATGCTGGAAGTTCTAGCTAATGCAGTAAGACAATGAAAGAATAGTAAAGGAATGCAGATTGAGAAGGAAGAAATTTTGTTCACAGATGACATAAAAGTCTATGTAGAATATCTGAAAGAATTAACAAAAAAGCTGGAAGTAATAAATGATTATAGCAGAGTTGTAGTATACAAAGTTAATATACCAAAGTCTTGTTTTTTTATATGTCAACAATTGAGAAGTGGAATTTGAAATAAATACATAATATCATTCACATTAGTAGTAAGGGAATGAAATAAATAGGTATAACTCTGACAAAATAAGTACAAGAGCCATATGAGGAAAACTATGTAACTGATGAATGAAATCAAAGGAGAACTAATAAATTGAGAGATAGTCTTTGTTCATGGATAGGAAGACTGAATATTGTCAGTTCTTTCCAGCTTGATCTATAGATTTAATGTAATCTCCATCAAAATCTGAGCAAGTTATTATATTGGTATTGACAGACTGATTCTAAGTTTTATGTGGAGAGGCAACAGATCTAGAATAGCTAACACAGTATTGAAGGACAAGAACAGGTTGGAGGACTGACACTATGCAGCTTCAAAACTTAATATAAAGCTACAGTAATCAGGACAGTATGACATTGATTACAGTATAGATAAATTGATCATTGAAACAAAGTAGAGAGCTCAGAAATAGACCCACATAAATATAGTTAATTGATCTTTGAGAAGGGAGCCAGGGCAATACAATGAAGCAAAGGTGAGTTTTTCAACAAATGGTGTTGGAACAATTAAACATTCACATGCAAATAAAAGTGAATACTTGATAATAGGGGAGGCTATACATGGGGTGGAGAGTATATGGGAAATCTCTGCATATTTCCTCAATTTTGCTGTGATCCTAAAATGTTCTAAAAATAGAAAGGAAAAAAGATATACTTTGCATGATTATATCTTGGGACAGGAGAATACGATTTAATGATTAATTAAAAATACACTTATCTCTTTCTGAATGAAAAACTGAATATGGAGAAAAAAAATAACAGCTCTGGGGTGCCTGGGTGGCTCAGTCAGTCGAGTGTCCGACTGTGGCTCAGGTCAGGATCTCGCAGTTTGTGTGTTTGAGCCCTGTGTTGGGCTCTATGCTGATAGCTCAGAGCCTAGAGCCTGCTTTGGATTCTGTGTCTCCCTCTCTCTGCCCCTCTCCCACTCAGGCCCTTTCTCAAAAATAAATAAACATTAAAAAAAAAAAAAGGTAACAGATCCTTTTCATACCTTAACATTGTTTAATTTTCAGGCTGCAGGTCTTAATAAATTGTAGCTAGTAAACCATAACAAGGGTTTTAATAACATACATGAAGCAGATGAATTATGCATAGTATTAAAGCAATGAATTATCCTTTAGAAGTTGACATTAAATACCTTCTGACCTGAATGATCTACAACAGAAGTCAGGTGTGAAGCTGTATTGTATCTTTCCTCTCAGGGAAGAAGGTAATTGATGTGGCTGCAGGCTCCACCCACTGCCTGGCTCTGACTGAGGACAGTGAGGTCCATAGCTGGGGCAGCAACGACCAGTGTCAGCACTTTGACACCTTGCGTGTGACCAAACCAGAACCTGCTGCGCTGCCAGGACTGGATACCAAACACATAGTTGGAATTGCCTGTGGACCTGCTCAGGTACTGAGTAGATAGTTTGGTTAGATATTTTGTAGAATTTTGGTTGCCCATCCCTCATTGCTAGGATGTTGAAATACCATTGACTTGTGTGTGTTGTTCTTATATCCTGTAGTTGTACTAAACTGTCTTATTAGTTCTAGGAGTTTTGTGTCAATTCCCTGAGTTTTCTTCAGAAACATAGACACAGTTTTATTTCGTCTTTTTTCTATATTTCTTTCCCTTGCCTTATTGCACTGGCCAAGACTTCCAATATGATGTTGAAGAGTGGTAAGAGGGCAAATCCTTGTTCCTGTTTGTAGCGGGAAAGCATTTAGTCTTTCACTATTAGCTAGGATGTTAACTGTAGGATTTTTTTTTTTTAGTAGATGCCTTGTGTCAGATTAAGGAAGTTTCCTTTAACTCCTACTTTTTTGAGAGTTTTTTTTTTTTTAATACTGAATAGATGCTGAATTTTGTCAGATACTTTTTTCTTCTCAAATGATATGATCATGTAGTTTTCTTTCTTTAGTCTGTTTATATGGTAGACTATGTTAATTGATTTTCAAATATTAAGCAAACCTTGCATTTCTGAGATAAACCCCACTTGGTTATGGTGTATTATTCTTTCTTATATATTGCTTTATTTGATTTGCTAATGTATTGTTGAGGATTTTTCTGCTGATGGTCATCAGAGATAATTGGTTTGTGGTTTTATACTGTGTGTCTTTTTATCAGGTTAAAACTGGTCTCATAAAAGGTGTTGGAAAGTGTTCCTTTCTCTTCTGTTTTCTAGAAGGGATTGTGTAGAGTTAGTGTTATTTCTTCTTTAAATTTTTTTTTCTTTGGTGAATCCATCTGAGCCAGGAAATTTCTTTCTCAAAAGATTTTTATGTAAAAATTGTTTCTTTAATAGATACAGAACTATTCAGAGTGTTTCTTCTTGAGTAGGTTTAACGGATTTGTGGCACTCAAGGAGTTGTTCCATTTCATCTAAGATGTCTGAGTTTTGTGTATAAAGATATCCTTAGTATTCTTTTACTAACCTTTTGAAGTCTTTGGGGTCTGTAGTAATATATTCTCTTTCATTACAGATATTAGTAATTTGTGTGTGTGTGTTTGTGTTTCTTTGTCAGTTTTGCCTAGATATTTATCCATTTTATTGATCTTTTTAAAGGACTTTTAGTTTCAAAAAACTTCCCTTTGTTTTTTGCTTTCAATTTCATTGGCTTCTTCTCTTTGTTATTTTTTTTCCCTTTCAGCTTGCTTTGGGTTCACACTTTTCTATTTTTAGTTTCTTCAAGAAAAAGCCTAGGTTAATTTTAGACCTTTCTTCTTTTGTAATATTTAAGCAGTTGATGCTGTAATTTCCCTCTAAGTAGTGCGAATTTGCACTCACACATTTTGATGTATTTTGTTTTTGTTCAGTTCAATATACTCTCTAATTTCTTTTGAGAATTGCTCTGTGACCTATGTATTATTGTGTCATTTAATTTTAAAGTGTTTGGAGATTGTACTAGTATCATTCTCTTACTGTTCCTCATTTAATTTTATTGTGGTTAGGGAACAAACTATATGATTTCAATTCTTCTAGGTTTGTTAAGATTTGTGTCTCAGGATATGTTCTCTTAAGTGAATGTTCTGTGTGTGTGCTTAAAAAGGGTTATGTATTTTGTTGTCCATGTATTTTGCTGTTGTTGGGTGAAGTGTTCTATAAATGTCCATTAAATCCAGTTCATTGATGGTATTCAATTGTTGTATATCCTTGCTGATTTTCTGTCTGCTTCTATCTCTTTCTAGGAGGATAGTGTTGGTATTTCCAAGTACAATTATGGATTTCTCCATTTCTTTTGGCTCTATCAGTTTTATTTTTTTTTAATATCAGTGCTTTTGGTCATTAAAAAAATTATGGTTGACTATAGAGTGGCATTAAGTATATTCGTGAGACTGTGTAACCATCATTGTTATCCATCTCCAGAACTTTGTCATCATCCTAAACAAAAATTCTGTACCCATTAAACATTACTCTCCTTTTCTCTTCCCTTTGGCCCCTAGTAACCTCAAATTTACTTTCTGTTTCTGTGAATTTGCCTATTCAAGATACCTTATATAAGTATAATCATATAATATTTGACCTTTTGTGTCTGGCTTATTCCACTTAGCATAAGTTTTTTAATTTTTAATTAAAATTTTTTTTAAGCATAAGGTTTTTAAGCTTGTTCTATGTTGGAGCATGTTTCAAGATTTTATTCCTTTTAAAGGCTTAATAATATTCCATTATATGTATATCCCACATTTTGTTCATTTATTTCTCCTTTTTTGTACCTTTGGCTATTGTGATTGTGTTGCTCTGAGTGTCTGGGTCCACGCTTTCATTTTTTTGTTTTTGTTTTTGTTTGTTTGACTATATATCTAGGAGTGGAATTGCTGGATCATATGGTAATTATGAGGAATTTGAGGAACTGTCAAACTGTTTTCTACAGCAGCTGCATGATTTTTACATTCCCACCAGATAGGCACAAGGGTTTCAGTTTCTCCACTTTTTTTTTTGGCCAACCCTGGTTATTTTCTGGTTTTCTTTCTTTGATTGTTTGAAGCCATCCTTGTGTGTATGAAGTGGTATCACACTGTGGTTTTGATTTGCACTTCCCTAATAGAAAAGATGTTGAGCATTTTTTTATGTGTGTATTGACCATTTGTATATCTTCTTTGAGGAAATGTTGATTAAGTCCTTTGCCCCTTTTTGAATTTTTTCTTGAATTGTAGGAGTTCTTGATGTATTGTGGATATTAATCCCTTATCAGGTATATGATTTACAGCTATTTTTTTCCCCATTCTGTGCTTGTCTTTTCATTTTGTTGATAGTGTCCTTTGATGCACGCAAGTTTTTAATTTTGAGTAAGTCTACTTTATTTTTTCTTATGTTGTCTATGCTTTTGGTGTTATATATATTCAAGAAATCTGTTGTTATGTAGATTTCACCCAGTGTTTTCTTCTAAAAGTTTTATAGTTTTAGCTTTTATGTTTTGGTCTTTGATCCACTCTAAGTTAATTTTTGTATATGGTATAAGGTAATGATCCAATTTGGTTGCTTTGCAGTTTTCCCAGCACCTTTTGTAGAAAAGATTGTTCTTTCCCCATTGAATGGTGTTGGCACTTATCAAAAATCACTTTACTGTATAGGTAATGGCTTATTTCTGGGCTCTCCATTCTGTTTCATTGGTCTGTATGCCAGTATTTCATTGGTACTTTATGCCAGGACCATGCTGTTGTGATTACTGTAGCTTCGTAGTGTAGTAGGCTTTGAATTAGGAATTGTGAGTTTTCCAGTTTTGTTCTCTGTTTCAAGATTATTTTGTTTATTTGGGGTCACTTGAGATTCCATGTACATTTTAGGATGGGTTTGTCAGTTCTTGTTTCATAGATTTTGAAGCTCTTTTTTTTTTTCCTTTTTTTAAGATATGTGCACATTTAGGGTTGCTTTGTCATCTTGATGAATTGGCCAAGGGCATTATACAGTATGCCCCCTTTATCCTTCTTTTTCTTTGCTCTGAAGTCTGTTTTGTCTGATTTTAGTGTAGGTGCTTCATTTTTCATTTATTTTGTAAAAATTTTATTAGGTTTATTTTGGGAGAGCATGCATGTGAATGGGGGGAGGGGCAGAGAGAGAGGGAGAGAGAGTATCTTATGCAGACTCCGCGCCTAGCACAGAGCCCAATGCGGGGCTTGATTCCATGAACTTTGAGTTCAGACTCAAGAGCCAAAATCAAGAGTCAGACTAAGTGTTAAGTACTGACTGAGCCACCCAGAGGCTCCTTGCTTTTTATTTAATAGTGTTTGCATACTGTAACTTTTCCATTCTTTTAATTGAAAAAAAATTAAAAATTGAAATAATTATTGTAGGAATTTGCCAATGTCATGGGTTTTGTTTATTGAGGTTATATAAGAAGTCAATATTCTAGTTCCTTTCCCTTTCCATATAAAATTTAGAATAGTCTTGTCTATGTCAGCAAAAACATCTTGCTTGGACTTTAATAGGAATTGTATTTAACCTGTCATCAATTTTTGGAGAATTGGCAGTTTTGCTATATTTAGTCTTCCAATCAATGAAAATGGTATGTCTAGATATTTATTTACATTTTCTTTGATTTCATTTATTAGCATTTTCAGTATATAAGTCTTTGACATGTTTTGTTAGATTTATATCTTTTACTTTTAACCCACATGTCTCATTATGTGTATAGTGAGTTTCTTGGGTGCCGTGTATAGATGCATTTAAAAAAAAATGCTTGAGTCAATCTGTCTTTTAATTGATATATTTAGATCATTTATTTTTACTCCAATTTTTGACGTACGTAGATTTGAGTCTTTCATTTTCTTGTTGGCTTTTGTTTGTTCTGTTATTCCTCTATTGTGCTTTTCCTGCCTTTTTTGGGAGTATATGAACATTTTTTAATATTCCACTTTATTTATTTTGAATTTGACTTTATTTCTTTATATAGTTTCTTTTTAGTGGCTGCTGTAGGTTTTACCATAAACATACTTAATTCTTTGCAGGCTACTTTAGAATCAAAATGTAACCATTTTTAATTGGAATGTAGAAACCTGTTGTTTAGTTTTCAAATGCTTAAGAGATTTTTCTAGTTATTTACATCTAGGTTATTCTTATTGGCTTCTAGTTTCTGTTGGTTTCTAAGAAGCTTAATTTGATTATGTTCAGAGAACATATTCTATGATTTCAATTTTTTTATATAGGTAAGAAATATTTTATGATTAAATATTTTAAATATGACTGTATTCTGTTGTGGTTTTCTAGTAAGTGTCAGTTTGATCTAGTTCATTGATGGTTTTATTAGTTTCTTTTAAAGTTTTACTTTTTTTTATCTCTCTTTGTTCTATGTTATTAGGATAATTTTGCTGTCTTCAACTATATTTTTGGATTTATCTGTTTCTTTCATTTCTGCCAGTTTTTACTGCCGTGTGTTTTGTGGTTCTGTTGTTAGGTACATATCATTCAACATTGTTCTGTCTTCTTGTGAATTGACCCTTTTATCATTGTATAATGTCTCTGTTTAGCCCTGGTAATTTCCTGTCTCTGAAGTTTGCTTTGTTTGATATTAATATAGCCATTTTCTATTCCTTTACTTAAACTTTTTTAATCTTTATATTTAAGGTAGATTTCTTGTTGATACCATATAGTTAGATTTTGGTTTTCATACCTCCTGACAATTTCTACTTTTTGTTAGTATGTTTAGACCATTTACATTTAATTTAATTATTTATAAGTTAGATTTATTTCTACCATTGTGAGGTTTTGTTTGCTCTCTTTTTTTATTCCTTTATCTTTTCCTGACTTCTTTTGGGTTGTTTGAATAATTTTTAGTACTCCATCTTAACTTACTGAGTTGTCTCTTTGTGTAGTTTTTTAGTGGTTGCTTTAGAGATTAAATACACCTAACCTTTTATTATTTACTTACAGTTATTTGTAACTGTTCAAGTAGATTATGATCCTCACTGTTATCTATTAGTGTGCATTAATAATTTTGAGAGTGAAAAGATTATAAACGTTGTATCTTTTTATTTGTGGCACAATGAGATTGGGACCTAAAATGAGAGAGAAGATTGGAAGCTGATAGTGTATAAACTAGACAACCATGAAAGTACATTTGTATTGGGGACAATTAGAGGTATGAATAAGTAATAATTTAAGGCATCTTCATAATTCATAATGGTGAATCTTTTCTGTGAAACAGTCCAAGAACTGAATGTGTGAATTCATTTTAGGTTGTTTTGTTTCTTCAATAGAGTTTTGCTTGGTCATCTTGTTCTGAGTGGTCCATTGGCCTCCGTGTCCCTTTTGTGGTAGATATCTGCTCAATGACTTTTGAGCAGCTGGACCTCCTACTACGGCAAGTGAGTGAGGGGATGGATGGCACTGCTGACTGGCCTCCACCTCAAGAGAAAGAATGTATGGCTGTGGCAACACTGAATCTTCTACGACTTCAGGTATTAATGATTTCCTTTCCTCTCCCTCCCTTTGTAAGTGTCTTAGGTATTTGTAATAATGTTTGTGTATATTGAAGGGTATGCATTTTAGCCTGTTAATTGAACTGCTAATGAAAAATGTAAAGTATTTAAAGTGTTTAGATTATTTAGATTAGATTATTTAGATTATGATGGAATGTAATATGTAGGAGGCTTAAAAAAATCAGTCTAGGGGCGCCTGGGTGGCTCAGTCGGTTAAGCATCCGACTTCAGCTCAGGTCACGATCTCGTGGTCTGCGAGTTCGAGCCCCGCATCGGGCTCTGGGGCTGATGGCTCAGAGCCTGGAGCCTGCTTCCGATTCTGTGTCTCCCTCTCGCTCTGCCCCTCTCCCATTCATGCTGTGTCTCTCTCTGTCTCAAAAATAAATAAATGTTAGAAAAAAATTAAAAAAAAAATCAGTCTAGTTATATTTGTTCTGGAAGTCAGTCTTGGCATGCAGGGTGAGAGTATATATGGATTGTTTTATTTCTGCAATAATCAGCTTGTTTGCATTCATCATGGAATCACTCTTGAATTTACTGTTGTATGTGGAGAAACAACTGAGTGAGATAGTGGATAACTGAGAGACCAGTTGGTGTGCTAGCCAGTCTCTCCTCTGGAGTATGAAAGCTCAACTCTGTAAGCTTGTCTCCCTTCACTTTGTCACAGGGAAGGTTAAGGTGAAAGGTCAAAATAAGAAAACCTACAAACATATTTTTCTTCCCTTTTTTTTTTCTTTTTTTGTTTGCTTCTTTGTTTCTTTTTTAAAGAAAAACTATAGCTGAAATCTTTGGTCATCATATTTCTCTTGGCAATAAAATCCTATGACTGAATGTCAAGAAACTAGTTTTTCTCAACAAAATAATTTTTCCCTTTATTTTTTTTATTATTTTTTTTACACTTTTATTTTTTATTTTTATTTTTTTAATTTTTCCCTTTATAATACAAGGATTTCTATGTAACCCATCATGTCCCCCTCTTCTTCTGTCCCCTTCTTGCCTTGGTTCTTTAAAAGGCACACAGCTTATGGTAAGTGATGAATCACAGGAATCTAGTCCCGAAGCCAAGAGTACACTGTATACACTGTATGTTAGCTAACTTGACAATAAATTATTAAAAAAAATAAAAAATAAAAAGCACACAGCTGAATTTAGTGTTTAGTTGCATTAATCAAATTAGCAGAAGTTTGGAGAGTACTTCTCTTTCCCAAAAATCGTCTAAAGGAGCTCATTTATTAGGGCCTCTGTGGTTCCCTTCCGTGATTCCACCCAGTTGTTGATTCCCATGGTTTGTAGCAATGTTGCTATTCTGGTCAGTGCTATGGAGAAAGACCTCATACATGTTGTTTTAGGTTCAATTCCTTTTGGCCTACATTTACCTGGTGACATATGTTTTTCTGTTGCTTTATTCTGTTTTTTTTAGGTCCTTATGTTTTAATTGCATCATTTTAAAAATTCACTTACAGAGCTTGATTATTTTTTTTTATTTTTAAAAATTTTTATTTTATTTTATTTTTTTTTAACGTTTATTTATTTTTGAGACGGAGAGAGACAGAGCATGAACGGGGGAGGGTCAGAGAGAGGGAGACACAGAATCTGAAGCAGGCTCCAGGTTCTGAGCTGTCAGCACAGAGCCCGATGCGGGGCTCGAACTCACAGACCGCAAGATCATGACCTGAGCTGAAGTCGGCCACTTAACCGACTGAGCCACCCAGGCGCCCCAAAGCTTGATTCTTAAAAAGAATCCAATTTGAGGATCTTTATTCATTAGGTGAATTTAATTTTTTTATAGTTTTTGTGATTGCTAATGTATTTGAATTTAGGTCTTCTGATAAGTTTTATGTAAGTTTATTCTTCATTTTATTATTTCTCTCTTCTTTTAAATGTTTGTGTATTTTTGAGAGAGACAGAATGTGAGCAGGGGAGGGGGCAGAGAGAGAGGGAGACACAGAATCCAAAGTAGGCTCTAGGCTCTGAGCTGCCAGCACAGAGCCCGATGTGGGGTTTGAACTCACAAGCCGCATGGTCATGACCTGAGCCAAAGTCAGACACTTAACTGAGCCACCCGGGCGCCCCTATTATTTATCTCTTGATCAAGTTTCGAAAACAATTTTTTTAAGTTTATTTATTTGTTTTGAGAGCAAGAGCAAGAGGGGAAGAGGCAGAGAGAGAGGGAGAGAGAGAATCCCAAGCAGGCTCTTTGCTGTCAGTGTGGAGCCCCATACAGGGATTGAACCCACGAACTATGAGATCATGACCTGAGCCGAAACCAAGAGTTGGATGTTCAACTGACTGAGCCATCCAGGCACCCCTCCAAAACAGTTTTTTCTTTCATGATA
Source organism: Panthera pardus (assembly GCF_024362965.1). Classification (NCBI taxonomy): domain Eukaryota; kingdom Metazoa; phylum Chordata; class Mammalia; order Carnivora; family Felidae; genus Panthera; species Panthera pardus. The sequence goes on along the minus strand of NW_026526810.1, from coordinate 20,648,900 downwards.
CCTTTAATTGTTCCTAAATTTTTAAATCTGATTTCTGGATATTAATCATGTCACAAAAAAATTAAATATTTGTTAATTCCACAAAATGTTAAGTAACTAGTCCTTCTCTTCCTGAAAAATATAGGGGCTATAGGATGCATTACCCTAAGCTCCCCTTTCCACCTTTTGTGTTTTAATTGTCAGGTAGTCTGTTATTACATTGGATCCAATGCACACTTTTTTGTGTATGTGCCCCTAAAAGAAAAATCCTCCCATTTGTGATGTGTAAGATAAATTTCTGATTTAAGACATGAAAAGAAATGCCTGTTAGGATTGGTGAAATAATTATTTTTATATTGTTACAAAAATAATAATCATTTTTCACTTTTCTTTGAATTATTATAATCATAACTGTCATTTTAATTTTTTAATTAAAATTCTTTTTAAGTTTATTTATTTTGAGAGAGACAGCACAAAATTGGGGAGACTGCCAGCAGAGAGAGAGGGAGAGAGAGAATCCCAAGTAGCCTCCATGCTGTCAACACAGAGCATGATGTGGGGCTTGAACCCATGAAACTGTGAGATCATGACCTGAACTGAAAGCAAGAATCAGGCACTTAACGGACTGTGCCACCCAGGCGCCCCATTATAATCGTCATTTTTAAAGAGACCATGCTTACTTTGATGTAGCCTTTTTTTCTTTTTTTTTTAACCAATTTGTTTTGTCATTGTTGCTTATATCTTCTCCCTCCTGGGTACCTCCTTCAGTAAGTTTCTTCATCAAGGTCTGTGAGTTGTAAAGTCTGAAAACTGTTTGCTTGAATGTTTCTTAGGGTAGTTTAACAGGGCTTAGCTTTCTAGGTTACATGTTATTTTATCAACAGTTTGAAGATGTTTTGTCTTCCAGTCTTTATTTTTGCTGATGAAAATTGTTTTATTGATGTAATTGTTTATTTGTAGTTAAGGTGTCTTTCTTTTTGGTAGCCTTTCAGATGTTCTTTTGTTTTGTAATTTTAATATATTATGTCTAGGTGAGGATTTATATTTGTATATGTAACTTGAGGTTATGATTCTCATTACATGTTTTGTTAAGTTTTGAAAAAATAGTCACCATTTAACCATTGAAATTAACTCTTTTTTTAATCTACTTTATCTACTTCTCAGTGTATGTTGAACTTCTCTTGTCTTCCTAAGTATCACAACTTGTTTGATATTTTAAAAATCTTTTTATCTTTTATGATGTTCATTTTCTGTCTTTTCCATTCTGCCTTCTGGTTTTTCATTCAATGCTCTCTTTCAGTTCCCAAATCCTTTCTTTAGATGAATGTTCCATATTTTTGAATTGTCCATTATAAAATAATTACTTGTATGATCATTGCATTCCATGCATTAACTCATTAAATCAGTGTGCCACTCATCTGAGAGTTAGGACCTGTGATGTATATTGCATAAATGAGGACACAGAGAGAGGTTCAGGAATGTGGCCCAGATCAGGTACCCATGGCCTCAAGGTTTAGGGCTGGAACCTGGGCCCAGGCTTTTCACACTTCTGCCTTGAGGTTTTTATTCTTGTAGCTGTTTTTTTTCATTTTTAGAATTTATATTTGGGTCTTTTTCAAAGCTTTCATTTTGTTCATTATATTCTTCTGGGTTCTGTTCCTTCCTTGATCTCTAAGAACATTTTCTTTTTTTATGGATTCATTCCATTGTTTTTATTGCTGCCTAGGGGTATGAATTTTGCCTCTTGTAAGAGCTCTGTTTTTTGATTCTACCTTGTGGTGACCTAGTATGGCTTGTCCTTTCTGACTGCAACTTTCACTTTCAGGGGAGGGTTTGCTAGGGGTATCCCCTTGCCTTTGGCTATGATGATGTCCCCAGAGGGCAGTTTTGTATTTGTGTCTCTTAAGTGTCATGAGTTTCTCAGGCTCCAGATGAGTTTTGGTTTTCAGTTCTTGACTTGTGATATGTGTACCTCGATGGTTGGTGTAAACTTGATTTTACATCTGTTCACAGGACAGATTTTACATCTGTCAGGTCTCTGATTTATTGTGGGGTCTCTTTCTACCAAAAGCTTTTATGGACAGTGTTGTTTTCAGGCCCTGGCTGGCAATAGATGGTGATCTTCAGTGGCTCCCAAACTTCTGCAGGAAGCTCAGGTTCAGTGGGCTGTCATGGGCAGCTGGGATCTCATGCCCCAAGGCCTTGATCTATTCTTAGAGTCCAGAACCTCTTGGCTCCTGCTGGTGTATCTCTGTGAGTTCTGGTTTGGCCCTTGAGGAACTTCCTTGTATACTCTCAGCTTGGCTATATAATCTTTTTTTAAAAAACATTTTTTAAATGTTTATTTATTTTTGAGAGAGAGCATGAGAGGGGCAGAGAGAGAAGGGAACAGAGGATATGAAGCAGGCTCTGCATTGACAGCAGTGAGCCCAATGTGGGGCTTGAGCTCACAAGCTGCAATACCATGACCTGAGCTGAAGTCAGGTGCTCAACTGACTGAGCCACCCAGGCACCCCTATATTTTTTTAACAGCTTTCGGGTTGTATTATATTCGCTATTTCTCTGTGTTTGGTGCAGATGACTGGTGGTGGGGTGGAGGTTGCTGTTTCCACTTGATTTTATTTCTTTTAATGTTTACTTATTTTTGAAAGAGAGAGAGAGATAGAACATAAGTGGGAGAGGGGCAGAGAGAGAGGGATACACAGAATCCGAAGCAGGCTCCAGACTCTGAGCTGTCAGCACAGAGTCCGATGTGGAGCTCAAACTCACAAATCGTGAGATCATGACCTGAGCCAAAGTCGAGTGTATAACCGACTGAGCCACCCAGGTGCCCCTGTTTCCACATGATTTAACCTCTCCATTGGTCTTGAGCTCTTCCATATATGTATTTATAGTGGGTTTAAAAAATTCCTCTTAAAAATACCTTACTGTGGACTCTCACCTAGTATGAGTAAAAGTTTTTAGTCTAGTTAAAAAAATTCATATAGCAGAGCTTTTTTCTTTATTATTTGAATAAAACTCAATAACAATAAAACTCTTGTTATTTAATCTTTAACAAGATTTGAAATACACTTGTTTTTAGGACTTCTAAATTAAAATTCTTTTTCTCCTTTCAGTTGCATGCTGCCATTAGTCACCAGGTTGACCCAGAATTCCTTGGTTTAGGTCTGGGCAGCGTCCTCCTCAACAGCCTGAAACAGACTGTGGTGTCTCTGGCCAGCAGTGCAGGTGTGCTGAGCACCGTGCAGGCAGCTGCCCAGGCTGTGCTGCAGAGTGGGTGGTCCGTGCTTCTGCCCACTGCTGAGGAAAGGGCCCGGGCGCTCTCTGCTCTCCTGCCCTGTGCAGGTGGGTTTGGGGATGGGGTGGAGTGGTGGGTGCACAAGAGGGTGCCAAGGGGCATTGGCACTTACCTCACATTGTCAAAAACACTTTCCTTTCCAGTTTCAGGCAATGAAGTAAACATAAGTCCAGGTCGTCGATTCATGATTGATCTTCTGGTGGGCAGCTTGATGGCCGATGGAGGCTTAGAGTCGGCCTTAAATGCAGCCATTACTGCAGAAATCCAGGTATGGTTCTAGGAGTATGTATGTGAGCTGACAGAGGCAAGTTTTACCTATCAGTGAGCTGAGATTGAAACACTGTACTCAGGTGAAGAAATAACATTTTGTAAGAATTATTGAAAAACTGAAACATTAAATGGTTAGTAACATCCAAATATTTTCTGTAATTAAAGCTTTTTTATCTAACTAGTTAAAAAACTTGAGATATTAAGTATGATAAAATATACTCACTTTTATCTACTTAAATGAATGTGACAGATACCCTGATCATATTATGAATCATTTCCATCACCCTAGAAAGTGTCATTGTGCCTCTTTGCACTCCAGGACTCCCATCCTCCCTCAGATTAAATTAGTCTTGCCAGTTCTGATTGCCACATAAATGGAATCATATAGTATGTACTATTTTATGTCTGCTTTATTTTACATTGATAATTTTCAGACTCATCTGTTGTTTTTACCATTGAGTATTTCATTGTATGATTATGGCACTGTTTGTTTATTCATTGTCCTGTTGATAGACATTTGATTAAAATTTTTGATTCTGTAAAGCTGCTTTGATCATGCTGTATACAAGTCCTTTAGTGAACATGTGTTTTTCTCTTGCGTAAATACTTGGAAGTAGAATTTGCTAGGTCTTTTGGTGACTTGTGTTTTTACAGTTTCCTAAAGTGGCTGTGGCATTTAATTTGAACCAGCCAATATGAGAGTTCTAGTTCTAGCTCTTCTTGACCTCAGTGACATGAGGCATGTCATTCTTCATAAATTTAGCTATTCTGGGGGAGGGAAGTGTGGTTTTAATTTGCATTTGTATGTACTTATTGGTCATTCATAGCTTCTTTTGTTGCTTTTATTGTTGCAATAGTTTTTTATCTAAAAACTAACACTGATAAAATTAGATGAAGTAAATACATTGAAAATATCTTGAAAGCATACTTAAGAAGTACTTTGATTAAATTGAAAAAAAAATAGGGGCGCCTGGGTGGCTCAGTCGGTTATGTGTCCAACTTCAGCTCAGGTCACAATCTCATGGTTCGTGAGTTCAAGCCCTGTGCCAGGTTCTGTGCTGACAGCTCAGAGCCTGGAGCCTGCTTCTAATTCTACTTCTCCCTCTCTCGCTGTCCCTCCACTGTTCATGCTTTGTCTCTCAAAAATAAATAAAAACATTAAAAAAAAATTTAAATTGAAAAAAATAGAAGAAATCGTATAAATAACATTAGGAACAACTACAGTTCTTTGTATAGCTATTATTTTCCAGGTACTATGCTGTGTACTTTATTTTGATTTTCTCTTTTAACTTTGTCAATGGTGTTGGGTGGAAAAAGTGGCTTAAAATTCCATTTTATAGATGTGGACATAAGTACCACAAAAGTGTAGTGATTTGCTAAGGTGTTAGGACTAGTGAGTGGTAGGTTTGCTGATTCCAAGCCTCTTCCTTTTCTTCCTCTTCCCCACACAGCTCTGTGTGACAGCTTACCTGATGGGAGCCATGACAGAGAACAGACAGAGGAAGTCCACGAGTGGGCCAGATATGACCCAAGCAGTATTTTTAGAACCTATTAATTTAGTTAGCAAATGTTTATTCCTCACTTCCTGCTGGACAGAGGGAGGGACCTTTAAGGAGGTATTGGAGGCAGGGTATTGCAGAGGTAGAGAGGCTACAGAGATACATAGATTGTGATTTATATAATCATTAAGCCTAAAAGATAACTAACAGGCCATTCATTTTAAAACAAAATTGTTATAAAGCTACAGAAAGACGTAAACAAAAACCTCATATTTAAGAATTATTAGTATGCCAATATTGTTAATATTTTTGTTTTATTGTCTGACTTTTGAGGATGCAAATGTTTACTAATGATGTGATTATGGGGCTAGAATTAATTTCAGTGGTGTGTTAATTTGCATCTTTTTTACTCATCAGGTTGCCATGTTTTCTGTTGTATATTTTACCGTCCATTTGTTCTGTTGTTTTGGAGAAGTCTGTCATATGAAAAGGGAATTCCTTCATATTCCTTTTTATTTTTTATAAATAATCTATTTACCTTTTAGGTTTTAGATATTTTTACTACAATTATTAATTATATTCTTTTTAAAAATGTAATTTATTTTGATAGAGAGTGTGCATGAGTGGGGGAAAGGGCAGAGAGAGAGGAGAGAGAAAATCCCGAGCAGGCTCCAAGCTGTTAGTGCAGAACCCAGTGCAGGGCTTGATTCCATGAACTGTGAGATCATGACCTGAGCCAAAATCAGAAGTTGGATGATTAACTGACTAAGCCACCTGGGAGCCTCTAAGTATATTTTATGGATTATAAGTAATTGAATAGAGTATAAGAATGATTATTAGGAAAGAGTTTTAGAAATGAAATTGTGCTGGGTTAAAAGGATGCACATTATTCGTTTTTCTGATTTATGTTGCTTTCTTATCCTTAACAGTGGGTAGTCACTGAGGCTGAGTCTTCATCCCTATACCCCTCAAAGATTGGGATGGATTGTTGGTGTTTAGACTGTTCTTGTTTTTGCCATTAGAAAATGCCCAGAAGGAAAGAACTTTCTTGCTTTTTCACCATAAATTTGGTTACTAGAACAATGCTTGGTATATAGTAAGTCCTCAGGAATATTGGTTGTGTTTGGCAAAGATACCTTCTATTTTTGTTTTTTGCCTTTTTGTTTCTTTTTTTTTTTAAATAATAGCTTTATTGAGATCTAATTCACATACTATAAAATTCACTCTTTTACAGTGTATAATTCAGTGGTATACTCACAGAGTTGTGCAACCATCATCACCAGTGATTTCAGAACCTTTTCATTACTTCAAAAAGAAACTCTGTGCCCCTTAACAGTCACACCCCCTATTCCCTACTTGTCTCAACCATTGACAACTGCTAATCTACTTTCTGTCTCCTGAAGAATTTCTAGCTCTGGACATTTCATATAAATGGATTTATACAATACGTGACCTTTTGTGTCTGGCTTTTCACTTAGCCTAGTGTTTTCAAAGTTTATTCATGTCATACTTAATTTTTTAAAATTGCTAAATAATATTCCATTGTATGGCATAGCACATTTTGTTGATACATTCATCAGCCAATGGACATTTAGTTGTTGCTATTTTTAAGTTATGAATAATGCTGTTACGAACATTTGTGTATAGGTTTTTGTTTGGACAGGCTTTTTTTTTCTTATGGGTGTATGCCTAGGAGTGGATTTGTTTTGTTTTATAGTATCTCTGTGTTTAATGTTTTGAAGAATGGCCAGATTTTTTTCTTAAGTGGCTGTGCCACTTTATATTCCCAGTAGCAATGTATGAGGGTTCTGATTTCTCTACATCCTTGTCAATGCTTGCTACTGTCCAACTTTTCTTTTATAGCTATCCTAACAGATGTGAATTTCCCTGATGACTAATGATGCCTAACATCTTTTCATGTGCTTATGAGCCACTTATATATCATCTTTGAAGATACTTCTATTCAAATCCTTTGCTTATTTTTAAGTTGGTTATTTTTTAATTGTTGAGTTGTAAGAATTCTTTCTGTATTCTGAACACATGTTTCTTATCAGATACATGACTTGGGAATATATCCTCTTATTCTTGAGTTCTTGCTTCATGTTTGCAAAATAGACTGTGTGTGTATGGGGCAGATCACATTAAGTATTTCTTAGATCCAGTAGCAGGAGAAAAGATTTTAGGGACTTTACAGAAGGAACCTGGAGAACGTTAGCAATGGCAGCCTGGGTAATGGATTTATAGGACAAATAGTCTGTTTAGAAACTGAGCACCTGAGCAGTGGGGTTTTCGACAGTGGATGTGGGCCAGTGTCACCAGGTGGTTTTGTGAGTTAGTGCACAGAAGCTGGGACATCTGCTGTGAGATCAGGGCTCAGCTCAGGGTGTATTCACACTTGGTACTAAGATAACTGGTAACCAGTTTCTGTTTTATGAATTACAGGATATGGAAGCCAAAAAAGAAGCACAGAAGGAAAAAGAAATTGATGAACAGGAAGCCAGTGCCTCGACATTTCATAGAAGTAGGACTCCATTGGATAAAGATCTTATTAATACTGGGATCTATGAATCTTCTGGAAAACAGTGTTTGCCTCTGGTTCAGCTCATACAACAGCTTCTTAGGTAAATAGTATTAGATATATTTTAACAGGAGGATTATTGGTTTTCATAGTAAGATAGTGAGATCTAGCTAGTACTAGGGTCTGAAAATGTTTTGGCTGTTGAGGTATACTCTGAAAATTATGTAGAATAGGTTTTGGGGTAAAGAGCAGACTCTTTTAAGTTTTTATTTTAATTCTAGTTAATAAACACACAGTGTTATATTAGCCTTAGGTATACAATATAGTAATTGAACAGTTTCATGTATCACCCTGTGCTCATTTTAAGTGCACTCCTTAATTTCTGTCACCTAGTTAAGCCATCCTCCCACCCCCCTCCCATCTGGTAACCATCAGTTTATTCTCTGTAATTAAGAGTCTGTTTCTTGGTTTGTCTGTCTTTTTCCCCCCTTTCCTCATTTGTTTTATTTCTTAAATTCCACATATGAGTGACATCATATGGTATTTGTCTTTCTCTGCTGACTTAAGTACTTAGTATTATACTTTCTAGCTCTATCCATGTCATTGCAAATGACAAGGTTTCATTTTTTATGGATGAATCATATTTCATTGTGTATACACACCACATCTTCTTTATCCATTCATCTGTTGAGGGACACTCGGGCAGCTTCCCTTTGAATGAGTGTTTTTGTATTTGGGTAATACCCAGTAGGATGATTCCCAGATCATAAGGTAGTTCTGTTTTTAACTTTGAGGAACCTCCACACTGTTTTAAGAGCAGACATTAAATATAGATGAGGGGAGAGTTTGGAGTGTGTGAGGTAGAACTGGAGATTCTAAAGATTTTCAAACAAGAGAAAATTGGAGTGTATGATAAACAGGAAAAGATTCTTAGCCTCATTAGTAAGGAGTAGATGCAAATGAAAATCATTTTGGTAGAACTATTTTTTTTTTAAATTGGTTGTATCATTGCCTCATTGTATATGTCATAGAATTATATGTATTACTAAGACAACTTTTATTTTTTTATCTTTTTAATTAATTATTTAATATAATTTATTGTCAAGTTAGCTAACATACAGTATGTACACTGTGCTCTTGGCTTCAGGAGTAGATTCCCATGATTCATAGCTTACATACAACACCCAGTGCTCATCCCAACAAGTGCCTTCCTTAGTGCCCATCACCCATTTTCCCCTCTCCCCCCACCCCCCATCAACCCTCAGTTCTCCGTATTTAAGAGTCTCTTATGGTTTGCCTTCCTTTCTGTTTGAAACAATTTTTTTCCCCTTCCTTCTCCCATGGTCTTCTGTTAAGTTTCTCAAATTCCATGTGAGTGAAAACATTTGATATCTGTCTTTCTCTGACTGATTTATTTCACTTAGCATAATACCCTTGCAGTTCCATCCACATTGTTGCAAATGGCAAGATTTCATTGTTTCTCATTGCCAAGTAGTATTCCATTATATATATAAACCACATCTTCTTTATCTATTCATCTGTTGATGGACATTTGGGCTCTATCCATAATTTGGCTATTGTTGATAGTGCTGCTATAAACGTTGGGGTACCTGTGCCCCTATGAATCAGCCCTCCTGTATCCTTTGGATAAATTCCTAGTAGTGCTATTGCTGGGTAGTAGGGTAATTCTGTTTTTAATTTTTTGAGGAACCTCCACACTGTTTTCCAGAGTGGCTGCACTAGTTTGCATTCTTACCAACAATTGCAAGAGGGTTCCCTTTTCTCTGCATCTGTTGTTTCCTGAGTTAATTTTAATCATTCTGACTGGTGTGAAGTGGTATCTTGATGTGGTTTTGATTTGTATTTCCCTGATGATGAGCCATGTTGAGCATCTTTTCATATGTCTGTTGGTCATCTGGATGCCTAAGACAACTTTTAATTAAAAAAATTTTTTTTAAATCTTTTTATTTATTTTTGAGACAGAGAGAGACCGAGCATGAGTGGGGGAGGGGCAGAGAGAGAGGGAGACACAGAATCCAAAGCAGGCTCCAGGCTCTGAGCTGTCAGTACAGAGCCTGACATGGGGCTCGAACTTGTCAACCACGAGATCATGACCTGAGCCGAAGTTGGATTCTCAACCGACTAAGCTGCCTAGGTGCCCCGACAACTATTAATTTAAATGCTGAAGTAAATAAAAGAATGGTGAGCATTATTTCTGAAGGCCCTATCTGGAGGAGGTAAGAATCAGTCAGAGTCAGAATATAAACAGGAACCTTGGGCTGAAGTGATCAGACACTGTTCCTGAAAAATGTCAGCCAACATTTCATTGTCATTCAAAAAGACCAAAAAAGCAAGGTGATTTCTGAAAGGTATTTGTTAGACAATGGAAAACTCTTGGCTCTTCTATTTAACAAAATTCTTTCGTGTGTAAACTTGGCTCCTGTTTTGTTTCATTTTCTATACATAAAGAAAGTATTCTAGAGTGTTGGCTCAGGTAGTAGCCAAGTTCAGAGAGCAGGGGGCTCTGCATGTATGTCCAGAAGAGTGGTGGGTGGTATGCTGCTGGTGTGGGGGCAGCCTGCTGTCCATACCTGAAGCACCAGAATTTACTGGACACATTGGGAACTTTTAAGAGGAAGTTTTAGAGCTAGTTCTTTAAATAGATTATAGTAAATGCTAATTAAAAAAACTTTCCTATTTTTTTTTTAATCTGATGATTGTTTCTTTTGACCAGTATCTCATACATTCTGATCTTTAGTACAACAGATTGAAAGTGAATTAACTCAGTGTAGTTGTTGGTAGTGGAAAGACCCTGGGATTTATTCCTAGAAGATTTCACTTGTGACTGCTTGTATAAAATTGGCAAGTGAAACTCTCCCCAGTGTGGTAGCTGGCAGAGTAATAACAGGAGCAGTGTTTATAGAGTTAAGGATCAAATGAGAAAATGGATGCTGAGTGCTTTGTAATTAAAAAATGAAGTTCTATGCAGAAGTTTTAAAGCATAAAGCATGTATTTTCTGAAACAATATTGAGTTCTTGAATGCCCTACCCTTTGCTGAGGAGGCTGTGTCAGGACTCCTGGTGTTTCTGTCAGAAAGTGAGTGTGTGTTCCCTGGCCTATGGTAGGTTGCCCAGCTTGTTTATTCTCTTGGTGTGGAGAGACTTGTCTGTTTTACCCATCAATGCCTGCTACTGTACAGTCTGGAAGTCTCTTGCCATGTTTGACTGATTAGCACTTGGAATGTGTCCAGTGTAGGTGAGACACTGAAGTTTTATTTTTTATTAATTAAAATTCAGTTATTTTAATTGAATGATTAATTATTTATTAAAATTCATATTTAAAACCTTGGACTTGATTCAGTTGTTAGAAAACTTTTAAGTGTGTTTTTGAGTTTAAGTTTTATGTTGAAATAGTATTTTCAGTATATTGGGATACTTTATTAATACTGGTTTTACATTTCTTTTTTTCTTTATTAATGTGACTGGCAGAACATTAAACATTTTTTAAAGATTATTTGTTTATTTTGACAGAGCGAAAAAGAGCACAATCAGGCAAGGGGCAGAGAGAGAGGGAGAGAGAGGATACCAAGCAGGCTCCTCACTGTCAGCATAGAGCCCAATGCGGGGCTCAGTCTCACAAACTGTGAAATCATGACCTGAGTCAAAATCAAGGGTTCAGTGCTTAACTGACTGAGCTAGCCAGGTGCCCCAGTGACTGGCAGTACATTTTAAATGACATTTGTGGCTTCCTGGCATTATGTTACTATTGGACAGCACTTTCTAGACCATTTCATAGGTTGTCTTCTGAACCTTTGGTAACACAGGGAGGAGCTGTTTCCACAGCAGTCTTATAATAATTATATACCTGGTTAAAAAACACAAAAACTGAACCCTGGAAGTAAACAACACTTTCCAAAAGTTTTAGAATATAGAGAAAGGAAAATGTATCAACACCTTTCTCACTAACAGAGTGCCTACGATCCAGACTCTTTTCATAAATGTAGAAAGTGTACTTCTCTCATGTACAGAGAGACTTTGATATTTAATTTTCTTACCTTAAGTGTGATTGAAGGTAGCTCAATGTGTTGACTTAGCTGATACAGTTGTTGAAAAATAGTCTAAAGATGGAAGAGATTGTAGGGATGTTTTGTATACTTTATTCCTTGGAAAACAGGTTAAAGAAATTGCAGTTTGCCAAGAATAAGTTGTGAAACAGATTTCAGAGTAATGCTTTAGTCTTACACTGGCAAGAAGCCACAGAAAAACATTTATATAAAATCAAGAGCTATGAAGATTTTTTAATTAGTGAACTCAACCAGAATTATACATTTTGATTATGGTTCAGGATTTTTTATTAAGGAAATAAGTTAACATTTATATTAGTGTCCTTTGCTCCTTCTTGTATAGCATGAAACCCAGATTTTTTCTACTGTCAAGGCAGGGTGTCAGGCAGTAGAATAGAAAGGTGAGGTTGACTAGAGGCAAGACCCTGTGAGCACCTACCTTCATTTTGTGTGGACGGAGTATCCCTGTGCAGTAGCCAAGGGCTTCTTGCTGTTCTTTCTTAGCAACTTTTGGATGTGTGTTGGAGTTGTGCTGGAACTCCTCAAATGTTTCCTGCTCCTCTTCTTCCTCACAGTGCTGTTAGTTCCAGGAATGAATCATGGGGGCAAGTGCAACTGACAGGTTTCCCACAAACCTACTGTCAACGTTAGAAATCAAAGGAGTGGAATAGAATTCCTGTCTGTGGCCTGGTGTTATGCAGAGTTCCCAGACTTACCTGCTCAGTGGCAATGCCAGGTGTTGGCTGGCTGGCCCTCACCCGCCCTGAGATGGAGCTACTTTGACAGCAGCCCAGAGCAAGGCTCTGTTTTAGCTCTTTTCTTCCCCTGATTTATTCCTCTGTTCTTAGTACGGGGATCAGGCCTTGTTTGACTGGTGGTGGGACTGTCCCTGGGTGGCAGGGTCTTATCTGGTAGTCTGTGTCTCCTCTATGTTCACACTCATACCGAACTTAATTTCCTCAAACATAAACAGAACATACTCTCCTTTTGAAGCTTCAGGGGCTGGCTCAGCATTGCAGAATCTAGTACCAGCAGCCGGGCACTCTATCACCTACAGTGTCCATTCCTCTTCATTCTCTTGTCTTGACTTGACTCTCTGCCCTTGTTCCTTTGCAAGTTTCTTGTGGAGCCAGAACATTTTACTACTGTTCTAATTTTACTTTTGGGACCCATGTTTTGTTTTGTTTTTTTCCTTTTTCACCCTGTTAACTGATGGTTTGTGGCTCAAGTTAGATCCCACAGTTGGAATTGGAGCCTCTGCTCCTTTCTTTGCTGCTGTATTGTTTGAATACCTGTTACTCTGACCTGGTCTGTTTGCACCCACTTTGGTCTTCCTTCCTGTGCTTTCTGAACCCTGTGTGCCCCCTGCATTGCCCACCTAGGTACTTAACTTGAGTAGGTCTCAAGGCAGATTTGTGAGGCAGATGCAGAAAGGCGAGTAAATCTTGTATTTAAGAATAGTGTCACATCTATATTTGAAATACAGCTTTGGACAAAAGTAAAGACACAGTTGTTTTTTCCCCCAAAGGTCTGTTTTCTATCATTTTGGACCATTCCACACAGCTCTTTAGAGCACATTTGTAAAGCAAAGGGCATCATTATATCTTTTACAACTTCTGTGCTTCTTTTCTCAGTTTTGACTGAGGTTGTGTTTACTGCAGACACACCTGACTCATATTTGGGGAAGGAAGCCCGCTACAGGTCACCTGGATGCATGATTATATTTCTGAGTTTAGTTTTTGTCGTGCTTTCTTAATACTTTTTTTTTTTTTAATAGACATAGCTTGTTAAATTTTGCAATCTTCTTTCCTCTGCATAGAAACATTGCTTCTCAGACAGTAGCCAGATTGAAAGATGTTGCCCGTCGGATTTCATCATGTCTAGACTTTGAGCAACATAGTCGTGAAAGAACTGCTTCATTGGATTTGTTGCTGCGCTTTCAGCGCCTACTTATCAGTAAACTTTATCCAGGAGAAAGTATTGGTCAGACCTCAGATATATCTAGTAAGTTGCTTAAAATTAAAATGTCTTATGTGTATTTTGGGCTTTTTAATTTAGGCCTATTCTATATTCCCAGATGAGTAGTTCTTATATTATTAAATGTGCCAATTTGGGGAGACTTCATTTTGTATCCACTTTTTTTGGGGACAAATATTAGACTCATCAATATTTTTTGTTTCTTTGTCTTAATATTTAAGTTCTTTGGACATCAAAAATAGTTTCCTTTATGTTCAAGTTAGTCTTAACAGACAATTTATCAGACTTACTCTACGTGTCTGTTATGGAGTGTTGGATACTAACATAATGTGGGAACAAAGTAGTGACATAGCATTTGTTGATCGCACTGAAAACCAGGTGGGGAGTAATGCAAGGAATGAATCATCGTTGGAGGAAGGCTGGGTCTCAGTTATAGCACTGGTTTATTAGCCGCTAGACATGGGACTAAGTCTGAGACTTACCAGGGGGCTGTAGGTTGCTCACCTGCGGAACTGGGATAACATCTGAGGGTGCCTATGAGGATTAAAATAGGATGATATTTAAGCACTTAGTTCTGTGCATGACATAGATTAGAGTACTTTCCACAAGCTCAAAAGATGGCTCTGTGTAAATTGGCTTTCTCTGTCAAGGATGGAAACATCCGCTGCTGTTAATATTTTTATAGATGTTATATTCTAAAATATCTTAGTTGCTGAAAACTGAAAAGGTTTATATATATTCTAAAATATCTTAGTTGCTGAAAAAATTAGGCATTTGTAGATAGAAAATTTCAGGTTGAAATAGGTGAACTTATAGTCCGAAAGAGACATCTCAAAGACAAAGTCATGAGGACTGAAAAGCTATTAAGGGCCTTGTAGGAAGAAAAGTTAAAGATTTTAGGAGATTGAAAAATGCCTAACTTTGTTTATTGAAGTAATTTGCAAGTGTTAAGACTTGAAATTTGATAACATTTGTGTGTATTAGGTGTAAGGTTTTAAAACTCTATAAATTATGACTTTAGTATTTACATTAAATAAATTTTCTAGGTATTATATAGTGCAGTGTATGAAAATTTACATAACCAAATTCACTGTTTCTCAAATTCTGTGACATAAAAACAGCCAAGGAATATGGGTTAATTTTCTCCTTTGAGAAAATTGTTATACATAAAAGATGTATAGATGAGGGTGGAATCAATGCGATTTATTTACAAAGTAAATTTTAATGGTAAAAATGAAATTTTCTAAATCTTTCTTCAAGGTCCTGAGCTTATGGGTGTTGGTTCCTTGCTGAAGAAGTACACAGCCCTTTTGTGCACACACATTGGAGATATACTGCCTGTGGCAGCCAGCATTGCTTCCACCAGCTGGCGGCACTTTGCAGAGGTGGCCTGCATTGTGGAAGGGGACTTCACTGGTACCTTTTTTATATCCTACCTTCAGACATTTATTTATTTTCAGAGATAGATAAGACTTAAAATTTATCACTTCCTGATAAACCTGCATGCCTTTGCCCCATACATTTTCTAGTCATGTTGGCTTTTCTCCTTTTCTTTTTTTACTTGCTTGACAATTCTGTTGGTGTAGGAGTTGTGTCACTGTAAATGTAATTAGTGATTTAGAGTCATACAGCCATTATTAACATTTCAATAATGAGGTCATTGGGAATTGTCTAATTTTATTTCAGCCCCATAAAAATTAGTTGCGCCTTTCAGGACCTTAATAATTTCCAGTATTTCTTAATATGTTTTCAAGTTAATTCTGTGACACTACAGCATTCTTATTAAGTGCTTTTTTACTGATAGTAAACTTAGTTGTAAACACTTAAGTTTTCTGAATAAAAGACAAGTTCACAGAAGTGTTGAAACACAGCGGTTTTGAAAAGTATTCTTGTAACTCAGAGGGTTCTGTTTGATACCTTTGTTTGTCTTTTTCAAAATGAAAGATAAAATAATCCTGTAGAAATATGCTTTCCTTATTTTGTGATTTATCAGAATTTGAACATAGAACAAGCTTAGAAAGTAGTTTTATAGGATATATGGTTTTATTTAAATCTTAATGCTGTTTTTTTTTCTTTTAAAATTTAGGTGTTCTCCTTCCAGAACTAGTAGTTTCTATAGTGCTTCTGCTCAGTAAAAATGCTGGTCTCATGCAGGAGGCTGGAGCTGTCCCTCTGCTGGGTGGCCTGTTAGAACACCTGGATCGGTTCAATCACCTTGCACCGGGAAAGGAAAGGGATGATAATGAAGAGTTAGCCTGGCCTGGCATCATGGGTATGACATCTTAACTTCTAGAACTTCTGCTGAGGAAAGTTTATCCTGATCTAACCTATTCTTGCCTTTTTATCCGAAAGGATACTTCACAAAGAGAAACCAATATTTGCCATTTTCACTGATGGGAGTATAAGTGGAAAATCAAGATAATCCAAATCAGAACAGATTTAGATTATATATAAGAAATGATTTTTCTGTTAATTGTTGTTACTTTCTGAATTGGACTATTTTAGAAAGTTCTGGAGAACCCTTTCTTGGGTGTTGCCTCCAGAAGTACTGTTGCGGCGATTAGATATAGTCCAGCTTTGGAGGCTGACATCAATATGGGATGACTTTTTAAACTCATTTCTAACTGATGTTACTAAGTTGTGGAATTCCGATATTTAGCTGAGCACTTCCCTTATATGTACTGTCTATAGTGCTTACCAAATTGGGATGGAACTTGTCTTCTCAAAGTTTTCAGCTTTGACATTTTTTAAGTGTATGTTACCATACTGTGTATGGTTCTGACTTCCTGGACTCATAGAATTAAATTGAAGTTGTGGTTCATTTGTATTTTGTAGGAAAGCTCAGGCAAGCTGGGCTTTTTTCCCCTTCCATTGTAGACTGTCATCTTATAGGAGTTTCAAATAAGAAGTAACAACTATCCTGAAGAAAATAACAATAGGATATGGAGCATAGTTTTTAATTTTTTTATATCACTAGTATTTTTAGCACCATTCATTTGTGTTTATGAAGTTAAATGTTATTTTTGTCTCTATAGTTAGTATGGTTGAAGGCATTTAATCTGATTAAGCAGTTCAAATTTACTCATTTAAAAATCTTTTTTTATTATGAAATATACTCAAAAGTACAGAAAACAGCTCTGTGACTGATCATAGAGAAAATCATTTGGGGCGCCTGGCTGGCTCCATTGGTTAAGCGTCCGACTTCACCTCAGGTCACGATTTCACGGTCCGTGAGTTTGAGCCCTGCGTCAGGCTCTGTGCTGACAGCTCAGAGCCTGGAGTCTGCTTCAGATACTGTGTCTCCCTCTCTCTCTGCCCCTCCACCACTCTCTCTCAAAAATAAATAAACATTAAAAAAATTAAAAAAGAAAAGAATATCCATCCAGATTAAGAAATGGAATGGTGGCAGGAACATCCTAAACACTGCTTCTTGTCTCCTGAAAGATACCTCTCTCTGGTCTTGTGTGGTTGCTGCTCCTCTACTTCTCTTTATCATTTTATCAGACAGGCTTGTGCTCCTTAATAGTTTGTTTAAATATTCTTATGTCTGTTTGTTTTTTTAAATTTTTTTTAAAATTTATTTTGAGAGAGAGCAAGAGTGAGGGAGGAGTAGAGAGAGAGGGAGACCCAAGAATCCCAAGGAGGGGCTCAGTCTCATGAGTTGTGAGATCATGACCTGAATCAAAACCAGGAGTTGTGTGCTTAACTGATTGTGCCACCCAGGTGCTCCTCTTATGTCTGTTTCTTGCTGGAATTAATTATGTCTATTTCTTGTTGGTTTGTAGGGTATGCTTTAGTACAGAATGCCAGGTTTCCATAGTGATTGTGCTGATTTTCATCTCCATAGAGTGTGAGAGTTCTCACCATTCCACCCCTGTGCCAAGAGGTCACGTGTCATTTTTTCCCTAGGCATTTTGTCCACAGGTTCATTGTACCAGCACTCTTGGGTGAAAGGCGTGTCCTTGGTCACTCTTCGGGAGTACCACTTTTGTCAAAATCAGTTGACTGTCTCTGCCTGTGTCTATTTCTCATCTTGCAGCTTCCCTTTGTGACTTCTGCACTTGTTAGTACCCTCTGGTGCATTGTTGAATACAAATGGTGATACTGGTCAGCCTTGTCTTGTTTAGGAGCAAAAGAAAAGCTTTCCAAATTTCACACATGAAATATGAGGTTTGTTAAGGGATTTCTTTGTAGAAACCTTTTTTTAAAAAATTTTTTTAAGTTTATTTATTTTTTGAGAGACAGAGAGAGACAGAGCATGAGTGGGGGAGGGGCAGAGAGAGGGGGAGTCACAGAATCTGAAGCAGGCTCCAGGCTCTGACCTGGCAGCACAGAGCCCGACGTGGGGCTCGAACTCGTGAACCGTGAGATCATGACCTGAGCCGAAGTTGGACGCTTAACTGACTGAGCCACCCAGGCGCCCTCTTTGTAGAAGCCTTTACATATTAAGGAAGTTTCCTTCTATTCTGCTTTGCAATGAAGTTTTAATCTCAGTGATCATATAATTTTTCTTTTTTCTATTAACGTGTTAATTATTGATTTTTCAAAGGTTAAATCAGCCTTCTGCATCTGGAATAAAACTATCTTGATTGTATTATATTGGTCATATTAATATGTGTTGCTGGTCTTGATGTGTTTTGCTTTTTTCCAACAATTTTGCATCTGTGCTTGTGAATTGTAGTTTTCTTTTAATGCCCTATAAGTTGCTGATAATCACCCTTCCACTAGCAAACAGGCTGTAATTTAGGAACATGACAGCTTCCCATGCAATCTCTGTTAAATTTCTTTTTGCAGTCTGTCAGCTGAGAATATTAGCTTGTTGGTAGAAACTATCTGAGGGATCCAGTAGTACAAAAACATAACAAGACATTTAAAGTTTTAGTAAGACAGGCTGTGCTAGTCTCTTAGAGTTACTTAGAGAATGTTCTTTCCTCTTCTTTTTTTTTTTCCTCCCCAGAAGGGTATGTATAAGATTGGTAGAATTTGCCAGATAATCATCTTGATCTGTAGTGTTGTGAACAGTTTTTTTTTTTTTTTTGGTTTTGTGGGTGGTAAGATAGAGTGGAAACCCAACTTTTTTTTTTTTTAACTATGGTGAAGTATACATAACATAAAATTTGTCATTTTAACCATATTTAAGTTTTCCATTCTGTGGCATTAAGTACATTCACGTTATTGTCCAACCAACACCACCATCCAGTTTCAAAACCTTTCATCTCTCCTGAATTGAAACTCTGTACCCATTAAACATTAACTCCCCATTCTCCACTCCCTCTCACCCTTGACAACCACCATTCAACTTTCTGTTTCTGTGAATTTGACTACTCGAGGTAGGTCATGTAAGTGGAATCATACAGTATTTGTTCTTTGGTAATTGTCTTACTCTATTTAGCATATCTTCAGGGTTCATCCATGTTATAGCATGTGTCAGAATTTCCTTCCTTTTTAAGGCTGAATAATGTTTTATTTTTTTTTATTTTTTTATTTTTTTAAATTATTATTATTTTTTTTAACGTTTATTTATTTTTGAGACAGAGAGAGACAGAGAATGAATGGGGGAGGGTCAGAGAGAGGGAGACACAGAATCTGAAACAGGCTCCGGGCTCTGAGCTGTCAGCACAGGGGCCCGATGCGGGGCTCGAACTCACAGACCGCGAGATCGTGACCTGAGCCGAAGTCGGCGCTCAACCGACTGAGCCACCCAGGCGCCCCTGAATAATGTTTTATAATATTGCAAACAAAATGGTTTATCCAGTCATCTCTTGATATACACTTTGGTGGTTTCCACCTTTTGGCTGATGTAACTAATGCTGTCATGAACATGGGTGTGCAAATGTATGTTTGAAGCCCTGCTTTCACTTCCTTTGGGTTAGAGGCTAAAAGTGGGATTGCTGAGTCATATGGTAATTCTGTGCTTAACTTCCCACCATAATGTTTTCCATAGTGGCTGTTCCATTTTACACTCCCATAGGCAGAGTACAAGGAAGGGCTCTAATTTTTTCACATCCTTGCCAACACTTGTTTTTTTCTGTTTTATTGATAACAGCCATCCTAATGGGACAAAGTGGTATTATAACGTAGTTTTCATTTGGTTTTCCTTAATGGTTAGTGATAATGTATGTCTGTTCTTGTGCTTATTGGCCATTTGCATATCTTTGGAGAAGTGTCCATTCAAGTGTTTTTCCTATTTTTGAATCAGGTTTTGTTATTGTTGCTATTGTTGAATTGTAGGAATTTGTTTTGTATTCTGGATGTATATGATTTAGTTATATTTTCTCCTTATGTGTGGATTGCCTTTTCATTTTGTTGGTAGTGTCCAGTGATGTTTAATTTTGATTGAGTCCAACTTAACCTAGTTTTTCTTTTGTTGCCTATGCTTTTGGTGTCCTGTTCAAGAAATCATTGCCAAATTATATGTCATGAAGGATTCCTCCTGTTCTTTTCTAAGAGTTTGATATTTTATAGTTTTAGCTCTTCAAATCTTTGATCTGTTTTAAGTTTTGTATATGGTGTATAAGGTAAGGGTCCAACTTGATTTGTTTGCGATTGGATATTCAGTTTTCCTAGCACCACTTGTGGAAAAGATTGTCTTTCCCCCATTGACAGACAGTGACACTCTGTCCAAAACATTTAACCATATATATGAGGATTTATTTCTGAGTTCTGTATTCTGTTCCATTGATCCAATTGTCTTTATGATGGTGCTACTCTGGTCTTTATTATTTCTTTTCTTCTTTCTTAGGGTTTAATCTTTTTCTAGCTTTTAGAGAAATGATGTTTTGTTCATTGTGAAAACACAGATAAAAGTAGGGAGAATAGGATAATGAACCTGGATTTATAAGTATTCACATTTCAGCTTCTCCTCCACTTAACTTAGTGATTGAATGATTGAATCATTTTAAAGCAGATCTCTTTAAGACATTTTGACACACATTACCTGTTAATGATTAGAACTTCTTTTTGGTAATAAAACCTTAATATCATTATTCTGTCTAAGATTAACAGTGATTCCTTAATGTTACATGCAGTCTATGTTCCATTTTCCTGGATTATCTAAAAAGGTCTTTTTATTAGTGGTTATTTTGAATCAGCATCTAAATATGTTTTGCATGTTATAGTTGGTTGATATGCTTCCAGTCTTTTTTTCCTTTAATAGTGTATCTCTAGGCCCTCCTCTTTGTCTCTGTGGTCATGCTCTTTATTTGTCAAAGAAGCAGGGAATTTGTTCTGGAGAATTTCATATTTTCTGAATTTGGTTGATTGCCCTCTCTTTTAGTCTAACATCTCTCAGTTACACTTTCTCTAAACAGTTGGTTATATGTATAGGGTTGATGAGGTTTGAATGCAGATTTGAATTCAGTTTTTGATAGAGTGTGTCTGAGGTCATGCTGTGTGTTTCTTGTTTCATTGGCTCTGAGGCCTGTGATTCTGTGTGACACCCACCTTCAGTTCTGTTCAGATGGACCAGGGAGTTCATATACAGTCTGTCTTCTATAAAATCCCCTAGCAACCTTGCCTTCATTTGTTTGGTTAGTACAAAGTACAATTTGTACAGGTAAGGACATGATCCTAGCTTGACTCCCCTCTTCAATCACCTCCCTGTATCATTTTTCAGTGATACTGAGTTAATGTCCTAGCACTTTGAAAGGTGACCAATGAGGCATTCTTCCTTCATCTTTCCCTTCATTCCTCCCCCCCGCCTGCTTTTATTTTATTTATTTATTTTTTATTTACTTATTGTTTTTGAGAGAGAGAGTGAGCCTGGGAGGGGCAGAAGGAGATGGAGAGTGAGAATTTAAGCAGGCTTCATGCCCAACACAGACCCTGACTCAGGGCTCGATCTCCTGATTGTGAGATCATGAGCTGAGCCGAAATCAAGAGTTGGACACTTAACTGACTGAGCCACCTAGGTGCCCCTTTTTAAAATTTTTGACTATCATGAGCTCTTAGAATTTTATTGATTTAATGTTTATTAACTTATTTACTTCTTTGCTTTTTTTCCCCCTACTATATATATTTAAAGGTATAAATGCCCTTAAACACATATTTAGCTCTAGAAGTGTGGATCTATAGTATTTTCATTATCATTCATTGTATTTTTTCTATAGACATTTTTTTGTGGGAAGTCAAATATGAATTTTTATTTTATTTTTGTTACCTATTTGTAATTTAACTGCATTGTAGTCAGTGCATATGCTCTGTAACTTTATTCCTTTGAAATTTTTGGGATTTGCTTTATTGCCTTATACATAGTCAGATTTGCTATTCATGCTGCTCATGTGATATTGTTTTTGTTTTGTTTTATAATCATTGCATGTCCTTTGTGCATTTATTTATTTTTTAATGTTTTTATTTATTTTTGAGACAGAGAGACAGAGCATGAGCAGGGGAGGGGCAGAGAGAGAGGGAGACACAATCTGAAGCGGGCTCCAGGCTCTGTGCTGTCAGCTCAGAGCCCAATGCGGGGGTCGAACTCACAGACTGTGAGATCATGACCTGAGCTGAAGTCGGACGCTCAACCAACTGTGCCACCTAGGCGCCCCAAATCATTGCATATTCTTAGTGAAATTTTGTTTGTGGTATTAGTTACAGCGAGAGATATGTTAATCTCCTATTGTGATTATGGATTTGTCTATTTCCCTTTATAGTTCTTTTGCATGATTTGTTCTATTGCTTTATCTCTTGATCTATTGATTGATTGATTTTGGTTTCTGTATATGCAGAATCATTTTTTACAGGTCAGAACTGTAGAAATAATGAGGAGGTGACACAGATACGCAAAGCTGATTTGGAGAACCACAATAAAGATGGAGGCTTCTGGACTGTGATTGATGGGAAAGTATATGATATAAAGGACTTCCAGACACAGTCATTGACAGGAAATAGTATTCTTGGTAAGGCCTCACTTTCTACTTCATGGTTAAAAGTTACAGCATGTGCCATTTTGAGCAGAGTATTTGTCTTTTAAGCGATCAGTTGAGTAAATTGTTCCACCCCCCACGTTTTAATCTACTGGTGACTTTGGTGTGTGGCCTATCAGCGAATTCAAGCAGGTTTGAAGAATTCCTTATCATTTTGCATTTGTTTCAACACCTGTTGAAACTTGTTTCAAATCCTGAGTTGGCGCAGGCAGCTCTGGGAGGGGGTGAAAGATCATTATTATACTTTGGTAACCCTCACACTGGAGTCACCTGCCTGATCTATTTCCTACTTGACATTTCTACTATGGGTGTCTAAGCAAATTGTATTGAAATAATGTTGCTTTTGTTTTTTTTGTTTTAGCTCAGTTTGCAGGGGAAGACCCAGTGGTAGCTTTGGAAGCTGCTTTGCAGTTTGAAGACACCCGGGAATCAATGCATGCCTTCTGTGTTGGCCAGTATCTGGAGGTGAGGCTGTGTGCGTGGGCATCATGGTGAACGTCAGGGGAGACCTCCTCTGTATATTTGTGATAGGTGGTTTTTACCTTGAAGTATTATTGATAATAGGGCCTTTCGGTGGGGGTGCGTGTCATTAAGTGATACATATGAAGATCCTTTAGAAGTTTTTTCATAAATGAATTTATTTACACTTATTCGTGTTAAGATTTATGAAGTATTGGTCTTGAAAAATTGTAAAAGTTATTAATTTGTAACACATGTAGATACTTTTCCACACACAAAAAGGGGTTAACCTTTGGCCTTTATAGTTTTATTGTAAGCTTATGTAGAAATTTGAAGTGGCTTACTATCTTGAGATATATATTTTTGGGGGAAGAATTATCTAGTAGCATAATTCTTTAGAATAGAAGTATGTCCTACCTATGCATGAGCTTTGGAGTTTATATGTTGGGATTGGTTTTCCAGGTATAGATCCATAAGTAATAAAATTTATTAAATGCCACATAGGTAAGACTTAAAGCATTGCATAGGGAGAGATTGACTTTGCTTGTAAATGATCTAATAAGACTGGCAAAGTTTTTTTTCATCTGATCTCTTTTCTAACTGGTTTCTTTTTGTTAACATAAATTTATACCTCCACATATGTGGTCCTAGTTCACTACTCACAGCAGTCCTTTCATATTTTTGGGTTTTTGGGGGTGTTATTTATGCATGTAACAATTCAGTATATTTTCTGAAGTATACAGTCAATCTGTAAACTTCTATTTGATTCTTTAAGGAATTATCTAGTTTACCTGTTGTTTTTTAAATTTTTTTAAAAGTTTATTTGTGTGTGTGTGTGTGTGTGTGTGTGTGTGTGTATGTGTGTGAGAGAGAGGAAGAGGGAGAGAGAGAGAGAGAGAGAGAGAGAAACAGGGGAGGAACAGAGAGAAAGGGAGAGAGAGGATCCCAAACAGGCTCTGCACTGTCTGTGCAGAGACCCAGGTAGGGCTCGAACTCATAAACCGCGAGATCATGACCCAAGCCGAATCAAGAGTTGGACACTCAACTGATTGAGCTACCCAAGAGCCCCTCTAGTTTACCTGTTTATCTGAGCTTTGGTTTTACCACCAGTAGATCTGTGTGTTTACCGTTTGCTTTGTAGGGTGTGCCTACAGCACACAGCATGTATAGCAGCATAATAGGATGTAGGAAAAGGGTGTCCAGAGCATCTGCTTCTCTTCCTCATGGAACTTTGTCTCGTTTAGGGATATAAGCTGTTGCTCTTTTGGTTTTTATGTTTTCAATTAACCCTGTTTTCTCAGACTGATGATGAAATTTATCTTTCCAAGCCTGACCAAGAAGTTGTTACCATACCAGATCTGGGAAGTCTCTCTTCACCTCTGATAGACACAGAAAGGAATCTGGGCCTACTTCTCGGATTACATGCTTCCTATTTAGCTATGAGCACACCACTGTCTCCGGTTGAGATCGAATGTGCCAGTAAGAAAAATTTGCTTTCTGCTAACAGATTAGAAGGTTATTTTAGCTGAGTCTTACGTGCTATTTAGAATAGGAGAAGAAGAATCAACACAGTTGTTGGTGAGTAAAAATAAGGATCATGGGACTATGACACTAAACCAATGAAATAGAAATAGTTGTGAATGGCTTTCATTTGCTCTCATGACCTGTGGCAGTAGAGGAAGCTAACAGGTGCATGGAAATATCAGTCCATGTGTGCTCTCACTTTTGCTTCCTGTAACAGATGGGTTCAACTTGGCTGTCGTCTCCACGTGACATGGATTGGCTGTTCCTATTGGGGATAATATTCTTTTTGAGGATTGTGTTTTTACTAGACCCAAATACCTTTTGGGATTGCGACCTTTTTAATGACCTCAAGTAATAAAATTTCACTATATTCCATAAGATGGATTTAAAGTTTTGTTCACATATTCCTACATTTGTCTGCCAACCATCCAGCAAGCATTTACTGAGTAAATACTCAGTATGAGTTACCATGCTAGGTGCTCAATGCATTAAGTGTGGAATTAGACACATTTCTGCTTTTAGGTGCTTTTTGTGTGATGATGAGCCAGACATTATAATAGAGCAGTACGCAGGGTAGAAGAGCATGAAATGGAGACATTTGTAATTTGTTCTGATGGGGAAGAAACCCCATCAGAGGTGAAGGAGTAAGGACATTGGAGTCCCAGGAAAGTGAGTGTGTGAATCTTCTAGGCAGAAATACAGGTGTGTGAGGAGCATTTGTTAAGAAAAGTAGGGCTTCCTGTTGCTTGTGTATGTGTACTGTCAGGAGAGAATGCTAGTGGGCAAGGATGGTCAATGTACTTGGTCAGCCCAGCCTTCTGGAACAAGCCTTTGGTGTGCATGCTGGGCATTTTGCTGCCTGCAGAGCCTCTCAGGGGGATGGACTCATCCTTTCCCTCAAATATTTGTAGTATGAGGAAGATACATTTCTTCTAAATCAGCAAAGAGGGTGGGAAATGAGAAGAGTCAGAGTAAAATTGATCAGAAGGTACTATGGGCCCTGGTGGGTGAGGGGCCTAAGCCATCAGAAACCACCTTTAGAGCAGTATCTTTGAGAGATTAGAGGGAGTTCTAAATGTAGAGACGTAGGTAAGGTCATGATCATATTTGTGTTTTAGAATTAATGTAGCACTTAGGAGAATGCTCCTGAATCTTCTAAAATCTAAATTTTCAGTAAAAGAACATGGAGTACATCCCAGATTTGATTGCTTGGGTTCTGGAGGACTATTTTGATAACAGAAGTCATTGAAAAAAATTTGTAGCAATGAACAAACTGATTCTTCATTTTTTTTGGTGAATCTCACTCCAGTTATGTTAACAATTAGAATGAGCATCCACATTGGCACTGATGCATATTCTTGTGTGTCTAGCCATGCCTCACACAGGTCTCCTTTGTGAGACACACATAGTCTACTGGGTCTCCAGTCTCCAAGGATCTGTCTCTTACTAAGGTCCCATGTTATATGATTAGTAGTCTCTCATTTTTATTACTAGATTAATGCTCTAGGGAAATATGTCCTGCCCTGAGCATGTTTTTTCTTTGTAGACCCCTTCTCATGTGCTGCTTTCCTGCCTGGATGCTCAGTGTTTTTGTCTTTATCCAGATCTCCGCTCAGTTGTCACTTCCACAGAAAATCCTTTACCGACTCTTGAACAGTAGTGGAGGTCTATACTCTTGTACCAACTGTAGTACTTTGTAGCATACAGTTATCCTAATTGAAATTGAGTGATTGCTTGTGTAAGTGTTGCCTCCATGCTGCTCTCCCTAGTAAAATGCAATGCCCCAGTGTTCCCACAGTATCAGTAGAATCGGTCAGCTCTGTGTTTTACTGGGTATCTAGAAAAGTTGTACTGGAACTATTATACTGAGTTCTGATACCATGCTTAAGATGTAGTGAATAGCCAGAAGTGTTAACCTATTTTCATGCAGACATAGGAATTATAAGCCAGTGTATATAAATGTTAGATGTGACTCTTTAATATGAATGATGCTGAATTTTTCCTCTTAAATCAAATATTCACTTCTTTTATATCAATATTTATTTCTGAATAGTACACTCAAGTTTCTCTTTAATGTTTGCATATGTACTTTCTAGAGTGGCTTCAGTCATCCATCTTCTCTGGAGGCCTACAGACCAGCCAGATCCACTATAGCTACAATGAGGAGAAAGACGAGGACCATTGTAGCTCTCCTGGAGGCACTCCTGCTAGCAAGTCCCGACTCTGCTCCCACAGACGGGCCTTGGGCGACCATTCCCAGGCATTCCTGCAAGCCATTGCTGACAATAACATACAGGATCACAATGTGAAGGTGAGCGAGGCCTTCCCACACTTAGTATCCTTGGTTTACCGTAGAACTTTGATATGTGAACACTTTCATGTTCTCTGATTTGCTTAGCACAGACTTTAGTTACATATTATTTGTAGGGCTGGTTTTGAGGTAAGAGGCTGGTTCAGTTCTGGGTGACTGACTCTTGACTTGAGGTCAGGTCACGATCTCAAGGTCGTGAGATAGAGCCCTGTGTTAGGCTGTGCACTGGGCATGAAGCCCGCTTAAGGTTCTCTCCCTCCCTTTGCTTCCTCCCCTGTGTGCATGCGCGCTGTCTTTAAAAAAAAAAAAGAAAAAGAAAAAGAAAAAAAGGCTGATTCAATTCAATATGTCGGTGATGTTTTAGAAGCATTGCTGATTGCAAGTACATTAGAAATTGTGGCATGTAGTTTGGAATTTATGAGGGCGTGTTAGGTGGCTCTGAAGTTACCCTCCAGCTGTTTCTGTTACAGGACTTTCTGTGTCAAATAGAAAGGTACTGTAGGCAGTGCCATTTGACCACACCAATCACTTTTCCTCCTGAGCACCCTGTGGAAGAGGTTGGCCGCTTACTATTATGTTGCCTTTTAAAGCATGAAGATTTAGGTATGAGTCTTGACATTTTAGCTATACCATACATTTTTCAACTGACATGCAATGTGCATTCATTCTTATGCTGCCCCTTTTTAAAAATGTCTTTTACAGGTCACGTGGCATTATCTTTAGTTCATGCAGGAACACTTGGTATTGAGCAAGTAAAGCACAGAACATTGCCTAAATCAGTAGTGGATGTTTGTAGAGTTGTTTACCAAGCAAAATGCTCACTCATTAAGGTAAATACATTTTTATTCTTTTTTTTGTGCTTTGCAGATAGTTGGTAAAATATTTAAGTTGTCTTTTCATATTTAACTTTGTAGACGCATCAAGAACAGGGTCGTTCTTACAAGGAAGTCTGCGCTCCAGTCATTGAACGTTTGAGGTTCCTCTTTAATGAACTAAGACCTGCAGTTTGTAATGATCTCTCTATAATGTCCAAGTTTAAACTGTTAAGTTCTTTGCCCCGTTGGAGGAGGATAGTTCAGAAGATAATTCGAGAACGAAGGAAAAAGAGAGGTAAAAGATGGGAAAATGCTGTCAAAGTGTGTGCTTTTCCCCAGTACATTTGAGTCTGTGATTTGAGTGAAGCTGTTTGCTACTGCTTAGTACATGTGGATTTCCACAACTGCCATAATATTTGTTATGTGTATTTATGATTAAATAGACAAATCCTGCTTATTTTTCTTAGACATCAGATAATGATACAACTTTGCTATTGAGTATGTTATGATTTGGTAATTACTAAATTGATGCTGTACAAGGTAAATACTATAAACTTTATTAAATTGATGGGGAAGAGGAAGTGTTTTTTTTTTTTTTTTTTAATCACTTGTTCTGGTAAATGAGATATATGAGAATGTTTATTCTTTTAGTTAATCTTGCCATTATTGTAAGGAAATGTTTTCCTTTGGAAATATTGAGTATTCTGATACATGGAGAATTGTTATAAAAGGAACTAAAAGAATTACTAATATTTCCAGGAAGCAACTATTTAGGGATGTGGAGAATTTTTATATTAAATGAGCAAAATTTGAGTACAAGTACATGAAATACTTTGGAATTTGGTTAATTATGATTATAAACACGTTTTGCAGAAATTTCTGATTATATTCTTATGAATTATACCAATTTATTCACAGATAAGCTTATTAAACTATTATTTACTGAGTTTTTGATGGACATTATGAACAATGATGTCATAAAAGACTAACTTTGTGTTAGAAGCCGTCCTGAATTGATTGTTCTTGAGAAAATTCTTAACCACAACAATTTGCCTGAATCCTAGAGATGCTCTGAATCAGGAAATCATGGTAGGAATGCTTCTGAGATCCCTTTAACCTAGGTAGTGAGGAAATTCATAGTAGAGGCACAGGCCTGGGAGACCACCATCTCAGCTTGAGGAACAGTGATTCCCTCACCACCTGGCCATCACCTCCATGGATTCTGAGGCCATGTTGTCACCTCTTAAAGTTTCTTGTTGTGGGTTTAAATATTTAGTTGTGTGAGTTTGAAGCTGTTTTTGTTTTTATTTTAAGAAAATCAAATAACTTATAAATGATTATTACTGGTGCTGTGTTAGGCTCACCAAAAGCACCCTTAAATTTGATGATTCACTGGACTCAGAAGAGCTGTTATACTCACAGTTACAGTTTATTACTGTGAAAGGATACAGATTAAAATCAGCAAAAGGAAAGGCACATTGAGGGAAATCCAAAGAAAACTAGGCCTAAGCTTCCAGTTCCCTCCCAGTGGAGCTGCACAGGGCCGTGCTTAGTTCTCTCAGCAGTGATGTGTGACAGCATGTGTGAAGGGCTGTCAGCAAGGATGCTCACCTGAGCCTTGGCGTCCAGGATTATTATTGCGGGTCAGTCACATAGACATATGGGGCCTGCATGGTTACTCTCAGTTATTTAGACTCTAGCTTCCACAGTAGAAACAGGTGATAACTGTAAGTCACATTCTTAGCATAAACTGTTCAAACTGGAAAACATGGCCTTAGACCTCAGGCATACAGAAACAGTTTTCTCAGGCAGAACATGTCAAGGACTTCGATCTCAGTTCACAGGAGATGGCCAAGTGCTGAAAGGACAGTGTTTCTTGGGAATTTGCAGAGTTTGGGCAACCCAGACCTGCTGTGTTGGTGTTTACTGCTCGTGTGTATTATTAATTATATTCCTTATTGTATTACTTGCTGAGAAGAAATAAACTAAAAATCTTGAAAGGGAGCAAAAATATGAAAGCAACACCACATATCACATTGAAAATTCAATAGAAATTTCCCAAATTAAAGATACTAACATAGTAAAAGGTATCCAGTTAATTCAGTTCAGTTGCATAGTGGTGACAGATTCATTGCATTGGTTCAGAATGGGCAAGCTGGGGACAAATGCAGCCTGCTGCTTGCTGTATGTTGCCCATGAGCTAAGATTGGGTTTTGAATTTTAAAGTTACTTTTTAAAAGACCAAAAGAAGAATAATATGTTTGACACATGGAAATTATATGAAGTTTAAATTGAAGCATCTGTAAATAAAGTTAGCTGCTTTTCAGCTTGCAACAGCAGAATCCAGTATTTGCAATAGACTGACTGGCCTGCAAAGACTAAAATATTCACCATCTATCTGGCCCTTTAAGAAAAAGTTTGCCGACTACTGGGCTTCTCTTTCTGTATGACCATCATAGCACCTTCCCCATCTTTCTGTACATGATGTGGAGTAGCAGAGTGTTATTATTGAATGTCATGTGAGAATAATCATGATAGTTTTTACTTTTGTAGTTTGAGCATTTCAGTTGACAGTGGTATTTACATGTTTGAGTAAAATAGGTCCTTTACCTTCATGCATATTTAATACTTCTTAATTTAAAATTGTATATAAGTAAATGAATTTTATAATGAAAGATGTTTTTAATCATAGTTCCTAAGAAGCCAGAATCTACAGATGATGAAGAAAAAATTGGAAATGAAGAGAGCGATTTAGAAGAAGCTTGCATTTTGCCACATAGTCCTATAAATGTGGATAAAAGACCCATTACAATTAAATCACCTAAGGTGAAGTATTTTCTGTGATTCTGAGGCTGGCTGAATAGAAACACAGCACATAGCAAGGGAACCCATAAGTATTGTCACTTTGTCCTTGAGCATCTATAAGATAGAGAGTGTAGTGGGTTACTATACATATGGGTGACCGCCCCAGTCATGCCTAACACACTTGATTTATGGTGTCCTGGTTAGATCGATAGCTGGAAAAGTGTTCCCTTTTACTTTTAGTAGTACATTATATCATTATTCATTTGCCATTCGTTCACTGAATGTATACTTTGCTCTAGAAACTGTCCTGGTCACATAGGCTGTTGAAACCTATGATAATTTAACTTTGTATAGTATGTTAGTCTGTTCCAAAGTATGTAAGTATAGAGATTATAAATTCATTTATAAGCCTATTTATGGCATAGTTATTTTTGCCATAAATTAGTTACTTAATTTAAAGTATTTTACCAATTTAAACGTACTTGCATTTATTTATAATTTATTTGAGTAACTGTTTCAGAGCCCATGTTAATAAGGTAAACTAATGGTGAAAATGGCTTTCCTTTGTCAGGATAAATGGCAACCACTGTTGAGTACCGTTACAGGTGTTCACAAATACAAGTGGTTGAAGCAGAATGTTCAGGGTCTCTATCCCCAGTCTGCGCTCCTCAGTACAATTGCTGAATTTGCCCTTAAGGAAGAGCCAGTGGATGTGGAAAAAATGAGAAAGTGCCTACTAAAACAGGTAAAATTTGCTAAAAACATTCTCCTCTGCATGGGATAATATACACAACATTTAACTGTATGCATTCATATTTTGCAGTTGGAGAGAGCAGAAGTTCGTCTGGAAGGGATAGATACAATTTTAAAACTGGCAACCAAAAATTTCTTACTTCCATCTGTGCAGTATGCTATGTTCTGTGGATGGCAAAGACTTATTCCTGAGGGGATTGATATAGGGTAAAACTTTATTATAACATTTTTTCTTAATAAGGGAAATTCTGGCAACAAGACATTATTTTATTGAAATTAAAAGTCTGGCAATATTCTGATTTTTTTTTAAATGTTTGTTTATTTTTGAGAGAGAGAGAGCACGCAAGTGGGGCAGTGGGGGGGGGGGGGAGTGGGCAGAGAGAGAGAGAGAGAGAGACAGAATCTGAAGCAGGCTCCAGGCTCTGAGCTGTCAGCACAGAGCTCGACATGGGGCTTGAACTCATGGACTGTGAAATCATGACCTGAGCCAAAGTCGGACGCTCAACTGACTGAGCCACTCAGGCGCCTCCTTTCTGGCAATGTGCCAAGTAAAATTCTTTATCTTTGAAAGGGAACCTCTTACGGATTGCCTAAAGGATGTTGATTTGATCCCACCTTTTAATCGGATGCTGCTGGAAGTAACTTTTGGCAAGCTATATGCTTGGGCTGTTCAGAATATTCGAAATGTTTTGATAGATGCAAATGCAAAATTTAAAGAGCTTGGTGAGTTAAAAAAAAAAAATCTGATGTTTAAAAGGCTGTATTAAGATTGCTGTTGAAGTATTGCCTGTAATCATGTTAGCATTATCTTATAGTTTGGCTCTTAATTATATGTTGTGGAAACTTACAAATGCTAATTTTTTGCTCTTTGAGAAGACTTTAATAACTTTGTACATTAGAATGATAATCTTTAAAAAATTTTTTATTTTTATATTTATAGATATATAAATATATTTATATTTTATTTTTATTTTTTGAAAATGTGCACACACGTTCCTATGCGTGGGGTCAGGGGCAGAGGGAGAGGGGGAGAGAGAATCTTAAGCAGGCTCCAATGCCTAGTGTGGAGCCCCAACTCAGGGCTTGATCTCATGACTGTGAGATCATGATCTGAGCTGAAATCAAGAGTTGGACACTTAACTGACTGTGCCACCCATGTGCCCCTAGACTGATACTCTAAGCTGCTTTAAGGTTTCTCAAATTTTAAACGGAACTTTCAAAATTCAGCAGAAGACACAATTTTGTAGTGTCCTAATACTAAGCTTTTACATTTTAACGTTTTCATGTGTATCACTAACACCATATACCCTAAAGTGTATATCCTTTATTAATACTTAATTTCTTGAATAGTTTGAGCACCTGCAGAGAAATGCTAGGATTGGTTTTGTGGAAGAGAAGTGAAATATGACTCTTGTATATGAAATAAAATGAGTAAGCCACCAGGGATATTTAGAGGAGCTGCATGATAAGTTTTGCAGACAAATGGAAATAGCTATATGTGGATTGATGGTGGTAGGATTATTGCAAAGCAATGAACAGCTGCCTGATGTCCACACTCTTTGGAAACCCATTGAAAAACATAGTTTTTAAAAAATTGCTATTGCTTTCCTCATCTGTATGTTCTTATATCCACATGTAAGAAATTTATGTGGGTGCTAATGCCATTTAGGTATCCAGCCTGTCCCTCTACAAACCATTACCAATGAGAACCCGTCAGGACCAAGCCTGGGGACGACCCCACAAGCTCGCTTTCTCCTGGTGATGCTCAGCATGCTCACCCTGCAACATGGTGCAAACAACCTGAACCTCCTGCTGAACTCTGGCATGCTTGCCCTGACACAGACAGCACTTCGGCTGATTGGTAGGTTGACACTAGTCATTTATGAAAATGCTAAGGTTTTTCCTTCATCTTTTCTTTCTCTTTATAAATTTTTTTTATTGTGGTAAAATGAAAATAACATAAAATGTATCATTTTTTTACAATTATTTTATTTTATTTTTATTTTATTTATTTTATTTTTTTTCAATATATGAAATTTATTGTCAAATTGGTTTCCATACAACACCCAGTGCTCATCCCAAAAGGTGCCCTCCTCTATACCTATCACCCACCCTCCCCTCCCTCCCACCCCCCATCAACCCTCAGTTTGTTCTCAGTTTTTAAGAGTCTCTAATGCTTTGGCTCTCTCCCACTCTAACCTCTTTTTTTTTTTTTTTTTTTTCTTCCCCTCCCCCATGGGTTTCTGTTAAGTTTATCAGG
This sequence comes from Panthera pardus, assembly GCF_024362965.1. Lineage (NCBI taxonomy): Eukaryota > Metazoa > Chordata > Mammalia > Carnivora > Felidae > Panthera > Panthera pardus. The sequence goes on along the minus strand of NW_026526810.1, from coordinate 20,615,447 downwards.
ATCCACCTAAGAGTGAAACCATATGGTATCTGTCTTTCTCTGTATGGCTTATTTCACTTAGCATAACATTCTCCAGTTCCATCCACGTTGCTACAAAGGGCCATATTTCATTCTTTCTCATGAGGGTACAAAAAAGTTATGTAACTAGATACTGGTAATGCTTGTACAACACTGTGGATATGCTTAATGCTAATCAATTATAAAGTTGTTTAAAATGATAGTAAAATGTATCATTTTGATAGTAAAATGCTAATCAATTATAAAGTTGTTTAAAATGATAGTAAAATGTATCATTTTGATAGTAAAATGCTAATCAATTATAAAGTTGTTTAAAATGATAGTAAAATGTATCATTTTGATAGTAAAATGCTAATCAATTATAAAGTTGTTTTAAACAACTTTATAATTGATTAGCATTAAGCATATCCACAGTGTTGTACAAGCATTACCAGTATCTAGTTACATAACTTTTTTGTACCCTCATGCAAAGCCATACCCATTTAGTGGCAGCTCCTGATTTCCCACTCCTCCAGCTTTTGGCAAACAAATCTGTTTTAAGCTCTGTAGATTTTCCTATTCTGAATATTTCATATAAATGTAATTTTTATATTTCATATAATTTTTAGCCTTCTGTATATGGCTTATTTCACTTAGCATGTTTCAGTACTTCATCTCTTTTTATGGCTAAAATATATGGATATACTACATTTTATTTATCCTTTTATCCATGGTTGGACATTTGGCTTGTTTCTACTTTTTGGCCATTGTGAGTAATGCTGCTAGGAACATTTGTGTACAAGTTTTTGTTTGAACACCTGTTTCCATTTCTTCTGTTATATACCAAGGAGTGGAAGTGCAGGGTCATAAGGTTATCCTATGTTTAACATGCTAAGGAACCTCCAGTCTTTTCCCTAGCACTGCACCATTTTCCATTCCCCCTCAGCAATGGACTGGCTTCTAGTTTCTCCACATCTTCACCAATAGTAGTTTTTCTCTGGATGGATCAAGGCCATCCCAGTTGCTATGAAGTGGTATCTCATTGTGGTTTGATTTATATTTTGCTAATGTAAGGACATTGAGCATCATTACACATATTTGTTGGTCATTTGTATATCTTCTTGGAGAAATTTCTTTTTTTTTTTTTTCTGGTGTGTCAGTTCTGCTTTACTTTTTTTTTTTAATTAAAAAAATTTTTTTTATGTTTATTTATTTTTTAGAGAGAGACACAGAGTGAGAGACACAGCAGGGGAGGGTCTGAGCAGGCTCCAGGCTCCTAAACAGACTCCAGGCTCTGAACTGTTTTCACAGAGCCTGATGTGGAACTTGAACTCACAAACTGCGAGATCATGACCTGAGCTGAAGTTAGACGCTTAACCAACTGAGCCACCCAGGCGCCCCTTTTTTTTAATTAAAAAAAATTTTTTTTTGTATTTTAATTTACATCCAAGTTAGTTGGCATATATTGCAATTATGGTTTCAGGAGTAGAATCCAGTGATTGATTCATCCCCTATGTATATAACACCCAGTGCTCATCCCAAGTGTCTTCCTTAATGCCCCTTATTTAGCCCATTCCCCCCACCCACAACCTCTCCAGCAACCCTCAGTTTGTTCTCTGTATTTAAGGGTCTCTTATGTTTTGTCCCTCTCCTTGTTTTTATATTATTTTTGCTTCCTTTCCCTTATGTTCATCTGTTTTGTATCTTAAATTCCACATATGAGTGAAGTCATATGATATTTGATATTTGTCTTTCTCTGACTAATTTCACTTAGCATAATACATTCTAGGTCCATCCATGTAGTTGGAAATAGCAATATTTCATTCTTTTTGATTGGTGAGTAATACTCCATTTTGTGTGTGTGTGTGTGTGTGTGTGTGTGTGTGTGTGTGTGTGTACATTTCCATACATTGGCTATTGTCAGTAGTGCTGCTATAAACATTGGGGTGCATGTGCCCCTTCAAAACAGCACGCCTGTATCCCTTGGATAAATACCTAGTAGTGCAATTGCTGGGTTGTAGGGTAGTCCTTTTGTGATTTTTTGAGGAACCTCCATACTGTTTTCCAGAGTGGCTGCACCAGTTTGCATTCCCACCAGCAACGCAAAAGAGATCCTCTTTCTCTGCATCCTGACAAACATCTGTTCTGGCCTGAGTTGTTAATGTTAACCATTCTGACAGTTGTGAGGTGGTATCTCAGTGGTTTTGATATGTATTTCCCTGATGATGAGTGATGTTGAGCATTTTTTCATGTGTCTATTAGCCATCTGGATGTCTTCTTTGGAGAAGTGTCTATTCATGTCTTTTGCCCATTTCTTCACTGGATTCTTTGTTTTTTTTGTGTGTTGAGTTTGATAAGTTCCTTTATAGATTTTGGATACTAACCCTTTATTTGATATGTCATTTGCAGATATCTACTCCCATTCCATTGATTGCCTTTTAGTTTTGTTGATTGTTTTCTTTGCCCTGCAGAAGATTTTTATCTTGATGAGGTCCCAATAGTTCATTTTTGCTTCTGTTTCCCTTGCCTCCGGAGACGTGTTGAGTAAGAAGTTGCTGTGTCCAAGATCAAAGAGGTTTTTGCCTGCTTTCTCCTCGAGGATTTTGATGGCTTTCTGTCTTACATTTAGGTCTTTCATCCATTTTGAGTTTATTTTTGTGTATGGTGTAAGAAAGCGGTCCAGGTTCATTTTTCTGCATGTCACTGTCCAGTTTTCCCAGCACCAGTTGCTGAAGAGACTGTCTTTATTCCATTGGATAGTCTTTCCTGCTTTGTCAAAGATTAGTTGGCCATACGTTTGTGGATCCATTTCTGGGTTCCTTATTCTGTTCCATTGATCTGAGTGTCTTTTTTTCTGTCACTACCATACTGTCTTGATGATTACAGCTTTATAGTACATCTTGAAGTCTGGGATTGTGACACCTCCAGCTTTGGTTTTCTTTTTCAGGACCATTTTGGCTATTTGGGGCCTTTTTTGGTTCCATCCAAATTTTAGGATTGTTTGTTCTAGCTCTGTGAAGAATGCTGGTGTTATTTTGATAGGGACTGCCTTGAATATGTTGATTGCTTTGCGTAGTATTGACATTTTAATATTTTTTCTTCCAATCCAAGAGCATGAAATATTTTTCCTTTTTTTGTGTGTCGTCTTCTATTTCTTTCATAAGCTTTCTATAGTTTTCAGTGTATAGATTTTTCACCTTTTTGTTTAGGTTTATTCCTAGGTATTTAATGTTGTTTGGTGCAATTATAAATGGGATTGATTCCTTGGTTTCTTTTTCTGTTGCTTCATTATTGGTGTATAGAAATGCAACCAATTTCTGTGCATTGACTTTATATCCTATGACTTTGCTGAACTCATGGGTCAGTTCTAGTAGTTTTTTGGTGGAATCTTTTGGGTTTTCCATATAGAGTATCATGTTGTCTGTGAAGGATGAAAGTTTGACTTCCTCCTTGCTGATTTGGATGCCTTTTATTCCTTTGTGTTGTCTGATTACTGAGGCTAGGACATCCAATACTATGTTGAATAACTGTGTCGAGAGTAGACATCCTTGTCATATTCCTGACCTTAGGGGAAAGGCTCTAAGTTTTTCCCCATTGAGGATATTAGTGGTGGGTCTTTCATATATGGCTTTTATGATCTTGAGGTGTGATCCTTCTATCCCTACTTTCTTGAGGATTGTTACCAAGAAAACATGCTATATTTTGTCAAATGCTTTCTCTGCATCTATTGAGAGGATCATGTGGTTCTCGTCCTGTCTTTTATTGATGTAATGTATTACATTGATTGTTTTGCAGATATTGAAGTAGTCCTGCATCCCAGGTATAAATCCCACTTTGTTGTGGTGAATAATTCTTTTAATGTATTGTTGGATCCAGTTGACTACTATCTTGTTGAGAATTTTTGCATCCATGGTCATCAGGGAAATTGGTCTGTAGTTGTTCTTTTTAGTCAGGCTTTGGGTTTGGAATGGAAGCTTTCCTTCCATTTCTATATTTGGAATAGCTTCAAAAGAATAAGTGTTAACTCTTCTTTAAACGTTTAGTAGAATTCCCCTGGAAAGCCGTCCAGCTCTGGGCTCTTGTTTCTTGGGGATATTTTTGATTACTAATTTGATTTCTTTACTGGTTATGGGTCTGTTCAAATTTTCTATTTATTCTTGTTTCAGTTTGGTAGTGTATATCTTTCTAGGAATTTGTCCAATTCTTCAGATTGCCCCGTTTATTGGCATATAATTGTTCATAATATTCTTTTGTTATTGTTTGTATTTCTGCAGTGTTGGTTGTGATATCTCCTCCTTCATTCTTGATTTTATTTATTTGGGTCCTTTCCTGTTTCTTTTTGATCAAACTGGCTAGGGGTGTATCAACTTTGTTAATTCTTTCAAAGAATCAGTTCCTTGTTTCATTGATTTGTTCTGTGTTTTTTTGTTTTTTGTTTTTTGTTTTTTTTTTTATTTCAATAGCATTGATTTCTGCCCTCATCTTTATTATTTCCTGTCTTCTGCTGGTTTTGGGTTTTATCTGCTGTTCTTTTTCCAGATCTTTAAGGTATAAGGTACGTTGTGTATCAGATCTTTCTTCCTTCTTTAGAAGGTCTGGATTGCTATTTACTTCCCTCTTATGACTGTCTTTGCTGTGTTCCAGAGGTTTTGGGCTGTGGTGTTATCATTTTCATTGACTTCCATGTACTTTTTAATTTCCTCTTTAACTTGTTGGTTAACCCGTTCATTCTTTAGCAGGATATTCTTTAGTCCAAGTATTTGTTGTCTTTCCAAATTTCTTCTTGTGGGTGATTTCAAGTTTCATGGTGTTGTGGTCTGAAAGTATGCATGGTATGATCTCAATTTTTTGTACTTGTTGAGGGCTGATTTGTGTCCTAGCATGTTATCTGTTCTGGAGAATGTTCCATGTGCACTTGAGGAGAATGTGTATTCTACTGCTTTAGGATGAAATGTTCTGAATATATCTGTTAAGTCCATCTGGTCCAGTGTTTCATTCAAGGCCATTGTTTGCTGGTTGATTTTCTGTTTAGATGATCTGTCCATTGTTGTAAATGGGATATTGAAGTTCCCTACTATTATGGTATTATTGTCAATGAGTTTCTGTATGTTTGTGATTAATTGATTTATATATTTGGGTGCTCTCACATTTGGCGCATAAATGTTTACAGTTGTTAGGTCCTCTTTGTAGATAGACCACTTAATTATTATATGATGCCCTTCTTCATCTCTTGATACAGTCTTTATTTTAAAATCTAGTTTGTGTGATATAAGTATGGCTACTCTGGCTTTCTTTTGTTGACCATTAGCATGATAGATGGTTCTCTATCCCCTTATTTTCAATCTGAAGGTGTCTTTAGGTCTAAAATGGGTCTCTTATAAACAGCATGTAGATGGATCTTGTTTTCTGATCCATTCTGTTACCCAGTGTCTTTTGATTGGAGCATTTAGTCCATTGACTATTTTCAGGAAGCAACTGTTTAGGGATATGGAGAAATTTTTATATTAAATGAGCAAAATTTGAGTACAAGTACATGAAATACTTTGGAATTTGGTTAATTGTGATATAAACACATTTTGCAGAAATTTATGATTATATTCTTATGAATTATACCAATTTATTCACAGATAAGCTTATTAAACTATTATTTACTGAGTTTTTGATGGACATTATGAACAATGATGTCATAAAAGACTAACTTTGTGTTAGAAGCCGTCCTGAATTGATTGTTCTTGAGAAAATTCTTAACCACAACAATTTGCCTGAATCCTAGAGATGCTCTGAATCAGGAAATCATGGTAGGAATGCTTCTGAGATCCCCTAACCTAACCTAGGTAGTGAGGAAATTCATAGTAGAGGCACAGGCTTAGGAGACCACCATCTCAGCTTGAGGAACAATGATTCCCTCACCACCTGGCCATCGCCTCCATGGATTCTGAGGCCATGTTGTCACCTCTTAAAGTTTCTTGTTGTGGGTTTAAATATTTAGTTGTGTGATGTTTGAAGCTGTTTTTGTTTTTATTTTAAGAAAATTGAATAACTTATAAATGATTATTATTACTGGTGCTGTGTTAGGCTCGCTTATTTGCTGCTCTGCTTCATCCCTGCTTGCCGTCGTGGCATCCATTTGAGATTGCATCTCAACTATAGCATCTTTAACTTTGCCCTGACTAGATTTTATATTGTTTACCTCTGCAGAAATGGGTTCTATGCTTTTTTTCAACCCCAGCTGGTATTCTTATTATTGTGATTCTAAATTCTGGTTTAGACATCCTGCTTGTGTCTGTGTTGATTAAGTCCCTGGCTGTCATTTCTTCCTGTCCATTCTTTTGGGGTGAATTCCTTAGTTTCATCATTTTGGAGGAAGAAAAAGATTTAATAAAATAAAAAGTAAAAATTGAAAAAATTAAAAACAACAGAAAAAATCAAATAAAGGATGTTAGATCCTAGGTGCGTTTTGGTCTGGTTGTTGAAAGAAGCATGATAGAATAGAGAACAAAGGGAAAGAAAAAGGGAAAAAAAATAGGAAAACATTTGGAAATTTAAAAAAATACAATAAAATAGAATAAAATGAAAGGATGAAAGTAAATGGAATAAAAAATTACAAAAAAATACAGTAGAAAAAAATTAAAAATCTTTTTAATAAAAACATAATTTCTGTTTTCACAAATAAGAAAAGAAAAAGAAAAAAAATTGAATAGATGGACCAGCTAACAGAATGAAATATGAATGAAATTACATCCTGTTTCTTCTAGCAGTCAAACTATGAAGCACTTTATAGTCCTTCAACTAAGCAGGCAGAGAGCCTTGTGGTGGTCATCTAGAGCTTGGCTGGCACAGTTGGACGTGATGGTGCTTTTTAGCTTACTGGGGTGGATCGTTGTGGTGCATGAACACGTGTATGCACATGCGTGTGATAGGTGAAAATGGTGTCACCCAGCTACCCAGTCTCTAGTATCAGAACTCCGTGCTCTCATGTACTGGCAATCAAGCACCCTTTCTTTGTCTCCGGCTTCCATCTACTCCCTGCTTTTATACTGTGTGGGACCACGCCGTCACTGTGCAAGGTTGCACCTCCCTCTTGAATTTCATCTCAGATGAGGCTGTTTCCAAATCCCTTCTGAGGGCCCTGTGGCTTTGACCTGCTCAGACCCTCTTGGGGAGGGTCTCACTGAGCAATGGCCAGTTGCCAGCCTGCCCTCAGGAATGTTCACATGATGGTACTGTTGCAGATGCCTAGATACTGTGGCCTAGATATCTGTGGGTGCCAGCCAGCCCCAGAAAAAGTTGGCGTGATTGTGTAGCAGCAGTGTTTCAGGGATTATGGTAAATCACAATACATGTCTGGTGCCAGGCTTCACAGCCCCTTAACGTCATGTTCCAACACCAGCAAATATGGCTGTTCTATGGGTTCCACTGGGACCTTTGCCTGTGGGGAGGCTGCATAGCCTCTACCAAATGTCCTCTCAGCAGGGGAGCTGCCTCTCCTTATGTGGCCAGAGGACCCCCTCAGACCTTGCTGTTGCTCCTGGGGATTCGCCCATCTCATCAGAGCTCTGCCACATATCGAGAGTTTCAACTCTGTACTCCCCTTTTATAGATCCTAATGGTATTTACAACCTTCTCCTTTCTCCTTCCTCCCTTTCTTGTTCAGTCCCTTATGGGTGTTCCCACTCTCTATCTCTCAGCTACTTTCAGTTGGAGTGCTTTTCCCCTACTCTTCCCTCTGTCTCTGTCCTCTCTCTGCAAGCAAAAATAGCTCCCTACCCTCCGTGGCTTTTCTCTTTCCCAGTTCTCCTCTCCATGCTGCATCCCTGCTAAGTTCTGTGGCTTACGTTATGCAGATTGTTGTGTTGATCCTCATATCAGTTTTCTGGGTGTACAAAATGGTTTGGTGCTTATCTAGCTACATTTCAGGAAGGAGAGAAGCAGAAAACTTTCAGCTACTCTGCCATCTTGGCCTTTCTTCTCTTTCTTGGAGAACTTGCTATTCAAAACTTTTGCCCAGTTTTAAATTGAGGTATTTGTCTTTGTATTGTTGAGTTGTAGGAGTCCTTTACATAGTCTGGATACTAGACCATTTTCAGTTATATGATATGAAGATATTTCCTCCCACTCTGTGGGTTGTGTTTTACGCTGATGCACAGAAATTTTAAATTTTGGTGAAGTCCAATTTGTCTGTTTTTCTTTTGTTTCTTGTGCTTTTGATGTCATGTTCAATAAACCATTGTCAAATCCCAGTTAATGGGGATGGCTCACTGTGTTTTCTTTTTTTAAGTTTTATAGTTTTAGTTTTTATAGTTAAGTCTTTAGTCCATTTGTAGGCAATTCTTACTACGGTGTGAGGTAAGAACTCCTTTTACTTCTTTTGGTTATCCAGTTGTCCTAGTACTGTTTGTTGAAAAGACTTCTTTTCCCAAGGTCTTGGCCCCCTTGTGAAATCATTTGACTATAGTTATTATGGTTTATTTCTAGACTCTCTATTTTGTTGGTCTATATGTCTGTCATTATGTCAGTACCACATTGTTGTGAACACCAGCTTTGTGGTAAGTTTTGGAATAAAAAAGTAGTTTTCCAACTTTATTTTTCTTTCTCAAGATTATTTTGGCTATTTTGGGTCCTTAGCATTTCAGGAATTCAGGTCCATAGGAATTTCAGGGCTGGCTTTTCCATGTCTGGAAAAAAATAGCTATTAAGATTTTCTAGAGGTTGTATTCAATCTGTAGATTGTGTTAGGGAGTATTGGTATCTTAACAAATATTAAGTCTTTCTTTCCATGGTCATGGGATGGCTTTATATTTATTTAGGTCTTCTTTCATTTCTTTGAACTGTATTTTATAGTTGTGTTGTTATAGGGTAATGCTGGCCTCAGAGTGAGTTAGGATTTGTTACATTCTATTCTATTTTTGGAGAGTTAGAGAATTGGTATTAAGTCTTCTTTAAAAGTTTGGTAGAATTCACCAGTTATGCCATCTGGCTCTGGGTTTTTCTTTGTTGAGAGGTTTTGATTACTGATTCAGTCTCTTTACTTATTCTAGGTCTACTCACGTTTTCTATTTCTTCTTAACTCAGTTCAGATCATTTGTGTGTTTCTAGGAATTTATCCATTTCATCTAGGTTAGCTAATTTGTTGTATAGTTGTTCATATACTCTCTTACCGTTCTTTTTATTTCTGTAGAATCAGTAGTAATGTCCTCACTTTCGTTTCTGGTTTTAGTTATTTGCATCTTGTCTCTTTTTTCTTAATCTACCTAAACGTTTGTCATTTTTTTGATATTTTCTAAAAAACTGACTTTTATTGATTCTATTGTTTTTTAATTATCTCTGCTCTAGTTTTTATTCTTTTTTTCTTTCTACTATGGGTTTATTGTGTTTTTATTTTTCTAGTTCCTCCAGGTGTAGAGTTAAGTTACTGATTTGAGATTCTTCTTCATTTTTGTTAAGTTTATTTATTTTGAGAGAGAGAGTGTGTGTATGCAAGTAGGGGAGAGGCGGAGAGGGGGAGAGAGAGAGAGAGAATTCTAAGCAGGCTGTGCACTGTCAGTGCAGAGCCCAGCGTGGGGCTCAAACTCACGAACCATGAAATTATGACTGGAACTGAAATCAAGAGTTGGACTTTTAACCCACTGAGCCACCCAGGCACCCTCTTCTTTTTTCAATGTATGCTTTTGTAGATAAAAAATTGCCCAATAGCACTGCTTTTTCTGCATCCTATAAGTTTTGGTATGTTGTGTTTTTGTTTTCTTTCGTCTCAAAGTATTTTTTTTCAATTTAAATTTTAGTTAATTAACATACAGTGCAATATTGGTTTCAAGAGTAGAATTCAGTGATCATTACTTATGTACAACACCTAGTGCTCATCAAAGTGCCCTCCTTAATACCCATCACCCGTCTAACCCATCTCTGACCCACCTCCCTCCATTAACTCTTAGTTTGTTCTCTATCATTAAGAGTCTCTTGTGGTTTGTTTCTCTCTTTCTTCTTCCCCTCCCTTCCCATATGTTCATCTGTTTTGTGTCTTAAATTCCACATATGAGTGAAATCATATGGTATTTGTTTCTCTCTCATAGACTTATTTCGCTTAGTATAATGTATTTTAGCTCCATCACATTGCTGCAAATGGCAAGATTTCATTCTTTTTGATGGCTGAGTAATATTTCAGTGTGTGTGTGTCTGTGTGTGTGTGTGAGAGAGAGAGAGACAGAGAGAGATTGTTTTTGTGTGTGTGTATACCACAGCTTCTTTATCCATTCATCAGTTGATGGACATTTGGGTTCTCTCCATAGTTTGGCTATTGTTGATAATGCTGTAAACATTGGGGTGCATGTACCCCTTCAAATCTGTATTTTTGTATTCTTTGGGTAAATAACAGTGCAGTTGCTGGATTAGTAGGGTACTTCTATTTTTAGCTTTTTGAGGAACCTCCATACTGTTCTCCAGAGTGGCTGCACCAGTTTACATTCCCACCAGTAGTGTAGGAGGGTTCCCTTTTCTCCGCATCCTTACCCATGCCTGTTGTTTAGCCATTCTGATAGGTGTGAAGTAGTATCTCATTGTTTTGATTTGTATTTCCCTGATGATGAGTAATGGTGAGCATTTTTTTCATGTGTCTGTTAGCCATCTGGATGTTTTTGGAAAAGTGTCTATTCACGTCTTCTGCCCATTTCTTAACTGGATTATTTGTGTTTTGTGTGTTGAGTTTGATAAATTCTTTATAGATTTTGGGTACTAACAAAATTTCTCTCATGATTTTTTTTTACTTTGGGTGGTTAAGTGTTTGTAATTTAATTTCCATATACTTGTAAAATTTGTAGTATTCTTTTGTTATTTTCAGTTTCATTCTGTAGTTGTTGGAGAAGGTAATTGGTATGATTATAGTATATTTCAGTTTATTGAGACTTGTGGTCTAGTATACGGGCTATCCCAGAGAATGTTCCATGTACCCTTGAGAAGATTGTGTATCCTGCTTTTTTTCAGTTCTGTATATATGTGTGTCTGTTAGATCTGATTGGTTTCTAATGTTTTTTGTGTGAACTTTGAAATACTGCAGCGTCAGTCTTCTAAGTCCAAGTGAAAAAGCAAGGCTTTCTTAAGCTCTTTGGTCTTCTCAATCTTTGTGTCCACATGACCCATTCAAAAATATGCATCAGTCTAGAAAACAGTCAGCCTCTATGAGTCATGCATCTGATTTCGTAAGACCTCATGAGTAATTAAAAAATGCTTTTAAAAAGTCTCAAACTTGTATTTCCATCTAGAAATTGCCTCTCTTTTTATATCATCTCCCTTTTTTCCAGAGGATCCAAATAGGTAAAAGTCATAGCACAAATTATTAATTATGGGGGCCTTTGTTAGGAGTTTAAATTTCAACCTTCCTCCTGGCTACAGAAAGCAAGGGAATTGTGTCCCATGAATATATATCTATATTTACCACTTTCCTTGATCAGGATTATTTTTCTTTAATATAAGATATTATAAGCTGGGTGCTTGGGTGGCTCAGTCAGTTGAGTGTCCTACTTCAGCTCAGGTCATGATCTCATGGTTCATGGGTTCAAGCCCTGCAACAGGCTCTGTGCTGACAGCTCAGAGCCTGGAACCTGCTTCAGATTCTTTGTCTTCCTCTCTCTCTGCCCTTCTCCTGCTCATGCTCTATCTCTCCCTCTCCCTCAAAAATAAATAAAAACATTAAGAAAAATTATAAGCATGTAATACTTTATATTAACTTTATGTATGCATCAGATATCACAGCCACAAAATACAAAAGCACTTAAGAAAAGGTCCCCCTTTTTTTCTTATTGCAAATGTATTCATATCCTTTGCAGTAAATTTGGCATTTATAGGGTTAGCATTATATCTGCCAGGGGAGCTCCTAGCTGGAATGTAACAGATGCCCTTTTTGAAGTCTCATTGAGGCACCATTGAGCTGGGCTGAAGAAAAGAATATTTTTTTTCCTAGTAAAACTGGGGAAAAGCTTTACTTTATCTAAAGCTTTAGTCCAGCCCTAAGAATTGACTAACCGTTTTTTTTTAATCCCTTTTGGAGTAGAGAGGATCACAGACTATGTACATTTTTGACCCACCCAAGCCCACCTTTGGGAATGTTTGGGCACCTTTTCCTCCCACTTGGAGGAGAGAACAAAGACTGAAGGAGTTACCAGGACTGTACTTTCCCCCCACCTCAAGTTAGCCAACAAGACCAAAAGCAGCCAGGGGATCCAGCACGCTGATTCCTGGGGTTAAATTCACTATTTTAAAATCCATTTGTAAATTTTACTTCTTGTAGCTGATGGTTCAGCTTCTGTTTTATATTATGGATGATTTCATAGCCATCAAGGACCAAATATTCATCATACTCCACCCCTTCATTCTTCCTTTTACCAAACAATACTTACGCAATATTTCAGCTAGTCAGGGTTGTTCTAGAGATTCCTACTGCTGCCATCCCTGTGCCAGAGTCCCTAAGACCACGCCCAGATTCAGTGCTTTGTGAGAAGACCTTATCAGACTCGCAGTATAGTCACACTGAGCGCTAAGATTTACTACGGTGAAAGACTAGGAAGGAAAATCAGTGAAGGGAAGGGGCACATGGGAAAAGTCCGGGAGAAACTGACACGAGTCCTGTCCTAGTGGAGTCACACAGGATGAAGTTCATTATCAGCAAAGAGTTGTTGATAGTACATGTGAAATGGTGTCTACACCTGGGAAGCTCACGAGAGACTCAGCACCTAGGATTTGCACAGGGGCAGGTCAAGTAGGCACCTCCTGGCATATACCCAAATTCTAGACCCCTAGAAGGAAGCAGGTTTAAGCAGAGACCACATTGTACAAATAGTTTAGGCACTGTGAGGCCTCTTATCAGGGAGGGGTGGGAGCCCTCCTGAGATCCAGGTTCCCAGAGGCCAGTTGAGGGCTACCTTGCAAGCCAGCCCTTCCTAAGGACAGTGGTATCAGGCCTGCTGTTCTTAGCTCTTTTCTGCATAGTATCATAATTAAAGTTTGTTAATTTCTCATTGTTAGACATTTAGGTGATTATCCTTTGCCTTACTGTTCTAATAAAACATGTGATGAGTGTTTTTCTAACTTAATCATTTGCTTTTTTTGGAAGAGGGGCATAATTCCTAGAAGTAGAGTAAATGTCTCTGTTGATCATTTTATATCTGTTATATCTTCTGATGCTTTTCTTTAATTAAACTTTTTTTTTAAAGTTTATTTATTTTGAGAGAGAGAGAGAGGGAGGGGCAGGGAAGGGCAGAGAGGGAGAAAGAGAATCCAAGCAGGCTCCACACTGTCAGTGCAGAGCCCCGATGTGGGGCTCGAACTCACGAACTATGAGACCATGACCTCAGCCGAAAACAGGAGTTGACTTCTTTTTTTTTTTTTTTTTTAATTTTTTTTTTTTTAATTTTTTTTTAAAAAAATTTTTTTTTTTTTAATTTTTTTTTTTTTCCAACGTTCTTTATTTATTTTTGGGACAGAGAGAGACAGAGCATGAACGGGGGAGGGGCAGAGAGAGAGGGAGACACAGAATCGGAAACAGGCTCCAGGCTCCGAGCCATCAGCCCAGAGCCTGACGCGGGGCTCGAACTCACGGACCGCGAGATCGTGACCTGGCTGAAGTCGGACGCTTAACCGACTGCGCCACCCAGGCGCCCCTAGGAGTTGACTTCTTAACCAGCTGAACCACCCAGGTGTCCCTCTTCTGATATATATTTATATATTTGGTTCTCCTTTTATCTTTTTAAATTCTCATCAGTAAATCTTTCATGGTGCTTATTATATTGATAATACACTATACACTATAGATTCTTTAAAATTATTTTCATCAGTCCTTACTAATTTTTGAAAAAAGTGTATTAAGGGGTGCCTGGGTGGTTCAGTGGGTTAAGCACCTGACTTCAGCTCAAGTCATGGTCTCATGGTTCATGGGTTTGAGCCCTGCATCGGGCTCTATGTTGACAGCTCAGAGCCTGGAGCCTGCTTCAGTTTGTGTCTCCCTCTCTCTCTGCCCCTCCCCCATACTCTGTTTCTCTCTCTCAAAAATAAATAAACATTAAAAAAAATTAAAAAGAAAAAAGTGTATTAAGATTAGGATATTGTAACTACTTATTGGCTCACCTGCTGTTTTTGATGCTCTGATAGGTCCTAGTTGTGATAATGTTGAAGAGGATATGAATGCTTCTGCCCGAGGAGCTTCTGCTACAGTTTTGGAAGAGACAAGAAAGGAAACGGCTCCTGTACAGCTGCCAGTTTCAGGGCCAGAACTGGCTGCCATGATGAAGATTGGAACCAGGGTCATGAGAGGCGTTGATTGGAAATGGGGTGATCAGGTACTCAGATTTGATTTTAAACACATTAGCCACACATTAGTCACCATCCTTACTTGCATGCTCTTAGTGGGTGGAATTGGAATATATAACTATGTTAACTCAGGGCCTATGCAATTGACAGATGACGTAGTTGTGGATTCCTGGGCAGGTGAATAGAGTCAAAACAAGTAGAGAGTATCAGTGGCTGTAGGGGCACCTCAAGCAGGATCATGTATTTAAGGAGTCATGGCTGTTTTTAGAAAACTTCCTGGCATGGGCTCAATTTGAGGGGGAGCCTAGAGTAGGAGCAGGAGTAAGCAGGAAAGAGTAGACTTCATCTTATTAATAGTGTTCTAAAAGCTGTGAGGCAGAAAAACCCAGGTGCTGAGAGATGGTGGCCATGTGCCCAATTAAGTGCCCCAACCTAGCAGTTTCAGGTGTGCCAGCTGGGTGGTGGCCACCTCTCTGTTTCTCCTTGTGGCAAATCACTCCCAAGCTTCTGTGAGGTCTCACAAGGAGAGATTGTGGGGACTGGTGTCTGTGTTATTACCGTAGTCACTAGCTAAGGATAGTGCTCACCTTCCTACAGTATGGTAGCATTCTTGTCACCTCTAGGTTTTCTCAACCTCACTGTTAAGCATGGGTCTTACCAGAATCATTTCAGAAGTGTCCTAGAACAGGTAGCAGCATCCTAAAAACAGCTTTCACTCATAGACATGAGAGACAGAGTCTCCACTCTAGTTCCAGAGAGAACACTGAAGAACAAGAGGAAAACAGGAGATGCTGGTGCTTGTTTCAGGTTTCTGGTATTTTGAAGCCCAATGGAGGGATCGAGCCAAGGAATAGGGCATCAGGACTAGGCTGGAAAGCCTCATCTCTGTATTGGTTTAGGGAGGATGCTGATTGAGGCAATTCTTTTCCCAGTTACCTCTTTGGTAAAGGAGCATAAGCCAGTTATTTCCTGATGTTTGATTTAAGGTGATGATGTGAGCTGTGCATGGTGCAGGTGGGTTTGGAGCAGTCTGTGGGCACAGTGACACAGCAGTCCTTACAGGCTTTGTGCGACAGAACAGGCGTGGGCCCTCTTAACTGATCTTTGTTTTGGCTTCCTCAGGATGGACCTCCTCCTGGTCTTGGGCGTGTGATTGGTGAACTTGGAGAGGACGGATGGATCAGGGTCCAGTGGGACACAGGCAGCACCAACTCCTACAGGATGGGGAAAGAAGGGAAGTATGACCTCAAGTTGGCGGAGCTGCCAGCCTCAACACAGCCCTCAGCAGAGGACTCGGACACAGAGGATGACTCTGGTGGGTGCCTTCGGGTTGTTTAGTCTGGGGCAGCTTGGCAAGCTGTGTGCTAATGCTAGCTGGCTGTCCTTTTCATCTGGAAGTGAGAACAGTGTATCAGGACTCACCTGCAGACAGTGCTCTGTAGTTTTGGACTTGTCCCTAAAGGTTCAGTTTAAATAAGCCCCAGGTAATTCTGATATAGGAGTTAAAAGCATGGCTCTGGTGACTGGCAGCCTAGCTGGATTTGACTCCCTTGCTCCCTTTGGGGACAGTCCAGTAAAGTTTGGCACTGTAGGGCTGGCTTGCTTGCTATGTCTTTACCTCTAGTGGACCTTCTCATTTGGCTCTGAGTCTCCTGTGTGAGGTAGTGAGTCAGTGCCTGGTGAACTAGGAATAATGTGGAATTAGTCAGTACAGTATTACCTTAAGGAAACCAGAAATGAAAATTTGGAGTGAACCCAGAAAGTTAAATCCTATCTAAGTAAATCCAAGGTTGTGGGAGGAGGACTTCATGACATTTTCCGATGTGTCCAAAAGGCTTTGGGATGTGTGAATGAAACTTCCCATGGCTGGTCTTGGTGAGACTGTCCAGGAGGCCTGGGCTGATTCCTGGGGCTCAGGTGCTAGCTGTATGCACTGCATGGTCAGGCTTTGGAAGTCACTTGTATGGTCAGGAGAGGAAACCTAAGAGGCTGAGCTCAGTAGAAGATGGGTGGTATGGAGAGTGGAAAAGGCTCTGCTCCATCAATGTCACTTGTGGGGGCCCACGCCACCTCAGATGTAAACAGATGATGCCTTGTGGAGCTGTTGGGAGTAACATATGTGAAACTTGGAGTCGTGCTTAGTTGGTCAGGGCTGGTTTTGTTATCACTGCGTCTGAGCACACGATGTCTAGGCCACTTGTCCCTCCTCCCAGTTCTCTGTCTGGGGTCTTCACTCAGACAAGTCAGAACCTGAGCAGAGCTGGCTAAGTGACAGAACTATAGCTTGGCTGTCATGTGCCTCCTTGTCAGAAAGTCAGTGGCTTTGACACATGAGCCTCTGCTTCCCCTCCATGGAGCAGGCACTTCTGTCTTCATCCAGGGCATAGCTAGCTCATCAGCAAGCAGTTCTTGACATTTGATAAGTTGTCTTTCTAAAAGAATAAATCCTTGTAATTGTTTTAGTGCTTCTGAGCCATATGTGGAGATAGCTTTAAAAAATTAAACTATAATTTGGAAGGCTTATTTTCTTTGAGGAAGGTGGGGACAGAGATGATTACGGTGTTTAGTGTATTTTGAATTCTTTTCTTGTAAAGAGCTACTTCCCTTTCCACAGTAAAAATTGTGATATTAAATTCCTTAAAAGACTGTGTTATGAAATCCCTTAAGTTACATGCAGGGATATTTTCCAGTTCTATTTGGGAATATAGCTTCTTATTTTGATACTTTTTTCCAGAAGCTGAACAAATTGAAAGGAACATTCATCCCACTGCAATGATGCTTACCAGTACTGTTAATTTACTACAAACTCTTTGTCTCTCTGCTGGAGTCCATGCTGAAATCATGCAGAGTGAAGCCACCAAGACCCTGTGTGGACTGCTGCGAATGTTAGTGGAAAGTGGAACGACGGACAAGACATGTATGCAATGAATAGTTGTGGCCTACAGAGTACTGGGGCTATGAATTTGGTGTGTGTGTCAGTGAGTGTGAGCATGTGGGTGAGTGTGCGTGTGTATTAGTGTCCTAGGGCCGCTGTAACAATTTACTTCAAACTTGGTTAGTTTGTTTGGGCTGGCACATCAAAGTACCGTACACTTGGGTGGCCTAAATAATAGAAATTTTTTTCTCTGTGTTCTAGAGACTAGAAGTTCAAGGTGTCAGCAGAGCTGGTTCTTTCTGAGGGCTGTGAGGGAAGGATCTGTTCTAGGCTTCTCCCTTACCTCCTGTAGTTTGCTGGCAATCTTTGACATTCTTTAGTTTGTAGATTACTGACCTCATATTTACCTGTGTGTGTTTGTCTCCAAATCTCACCTTTTTATAAGGACACCAGTCATAATTGGATTAGGGACCCACCTTAACCTAGTTTAAGTTCTCCCAAACAAATTATATCTCCCCTGGACCCATTTCCAAATAAGGTCACATTCTAAGGTACCAAGGGTTAGGACTTCAACATACTGATTTTGGGAGGCAGGTAGGACACAGTTCACCCCATAATGGAGTTATGGAGACCACATTTTCCAACATCAAGGATTTTTGGAGACCAGAAGTCTAACATCAAGGTGTCAGCAGGGCTGTGTTCCCTGCAAAGACTTTAGAAGAGGATCCTTTCTGTCTCTTCCAGCTTCTGGTACCTCCAGGGTATCTTAGCCTGAGGCCACAGCACTCCAGGCTCTGCCTCATTTTCACACAAAGGACTGCCCTGTGTCTCTTTATGTCCTTTTCTGCTTCCTTATAAGGACTTTCATTGGATTTAAGGTCCACTCTGATCCAATACAGTATTATATCAATCCTTACTTTAAGTAAGTACATCTGCAAAGAGTTTATTTTCAAATAAGGTCACATTCTGAGGTTTTGGATGAACATGAATTTTGGGGGATACAGTTCAACCCACTGAAATGTTTGCATGAAAATGTGAATATGTGTAAGTGTGGAGAGAAGGAGTTGATGGAGTGGGAGGGGCGAGTGTGTGTGTATGTGTGAGAGTGCTTGTGAGTATGGGAGAGTTTGTCTGTGAGTGAGACTGAGTATGTGAGTGGCTACAGGTGTGAGTGTGAAGTGGGGAAGGGAATGTGTGTGAGTAGCTGGGTGTGTTTGTGAGTGTGTGTGGTAATTATGAGGGATTGTGTGTGAGTATATCAGTGACTGAAAATGAGTATGTGGGATTGTGGTAGGGTGTGACTGTGAAAGTTGATGTGTGTGTGTGTCTGTGAGTGTAACTGAGTGCAGGCATGAACTTGTGTCTGATGGCGATGCCTCTGGAAGCGTAGAGAGCAGGAGGGCTGGGCCCTGGCAGGCGGGCCTCTGCCAGGAAAGAGTGGAAGCCCCTGGGTACCCATGA
This sequence comes from Panthera pardus, assembly GCF_024362965.1. NCBI lineage: Eukaryota > Metazoa > Chordata > Mammalia > Carnivora > Felidae > Panthera > Panthera pardus. The sequence continues at coordinate 20,596,819 of NW_026526810.1, read as the reverse complement.
GTGGAGACCTGGAAGCCAGGAGGAACAGACAGGGTCAGTTGCATCCGTCAAATTGGATAAACCTCATGAAAGCCTCCTAGTCTTGTTCTATTACTGCAGACTTATTAAACTTGGATTGGAAATTTATGGTGCAGATTAAGTATAAACAAGATCATGGGAGATATTTATTATTATTATTTTTAAAGTGTATTTATTTTTGAGAGAGAGAGAGCACATGTGTGCGTGTGAGCCAGGGAGGGGCAGAGAGAGAATCCCAAGCAGGCTCCGTGCTGTCAGCAAAGAGCCCTTTGTGGGCTCAAACTCATGAATTATGAAATCATGACCTGAGCTGAAATCAGGAGTCAAACACTTCATCCACTGAGCCACCCAAGTGCCTTGATGATATATAACACGTGAGGTTTTAAAATATACAAGATGCACTCTAATAACTGCTGTTTGAATTGTGAATCATTTTCTTACTGCCTATAAATAATAAGTACATGAAACTCCTTAATTGGTTTGAGCTACTCATGTACTTTGAAGGTTTTAAAAGTGTTGTAAAATGTTCCTTTAGTAGGGTTTTCTCTCACTCCTCTCATTTTGAATTAGTGAAATTGTAGTATATTTGTAAAGTAGGCTATTATCGAACATAACACGGTAAGTACATTAAAAGTATAGATTGTGCTGAGTATTTATTTCTAGAAATTTGGTGCCAAGCTGGTTTGTTTCACTGTGGCAGCTTCCCCAAACAGGCTGGTCTGCCGGGAGCAGCACCGGAGCTGGTGCACGTTGGGCTTTGTGCGGAGCATTGCACTCACGCCACACATGTGTGCTGCCCTGAGCTCCCCACAGTGGATTGCCCTGCTCATGAAGGTTGTGGAGGGACATGCACCTTTCACTGCTGCCTCGCTGCAGCGACAGGTAATTGTGCTGCTGGGCTGATGCTGTTCAGTGTGAATTTTGAAACTGTGCAATCCCCTTAAGAGGTGGCATCAAGATACCAATTCTCCCAGTCATCATAATTAGGTGCCTGTACTCAATGAGTGCAGAAAAGAACTGGAACTAACCCAAAGTAGATTTTCTAGTGCAAGGGGCTGAAGTCCTTGATTATTTTAAATTGATTTTAAGTTGCTAAACTAGTTGACTTGCTTTTCTTTGAAGTGATAAATCCTACCAGCTTCTCTTATCTGCTTCATAGGAGTTGTAGTATAATTGTCTTCAGAAGAATTAAGCTGAAAAGAATTATTTTTTAATTAAGTGAATATCTGCATCTGTAGTGTAGCTTTTTCCAACTCCTGATAATCTATATCATTAATCAACTTGGGTGTAATTATCTGGTTGTAAAATAATGGATATCTGAATTTTCACATGATTAATTGCATTGCAGGGACAAAAAAAAAAAAGAAAATAAAAATCTGTTATCTCTTAATGTAAAACCACAGATTATGGTTTTCTTTAATGTTTGCCGTTTTAAATTGCCTTTTGTCAGATCTTAGCTGTGCATTTACTGCAAGCAGTGCTTCCATCATGGGACAAGATCGAAAGGGCAAGGGACATGAAATGCCTTGTGGAAAAGCTGTTTGGTTTCTTGGGCAGCTTGCTCACCACCTGTTCTTCAGATATCCCGTTCCTCAGAGGTGGGCCTCTCTCCTTACTTGTGTCCTGGGTCAGTGAGCAGGGCACCATGTAGCTCCTCTCTCACATGTCTCTTTCAGAATCTACTCTGAGGCGGCGGAGGGCACGCCCACAGGCCTCTCTGACTGCCACTCATAGCAGCACCTTGGCAGAAGAGGTGGTGGCACTGCTCCGCACACTCCACTCCCTGGGTCAGTGGAACGGCCTCATAAACAAGTACATCAACTCTCAGCTCCACTCTGTCACCCGCAGCTGCACAGGAAAGCCACCAGAGGGGGTGGGTGCTGCGTTTTCATATCTGTTAGTTTTTCTTTGTAGAATGTTGATTTCACTTTTAAATTATCTTTTGAAATGACATGTATTTTGTTTAAAGATATTTTAAACCATACTGTAGTGGAAATAACTATTGAAGAAACTAGTATAAAAATGAACTTGGCTTAGTTATAAATGTGTAAGAAACAGGCAGCACCCTTGGCTGTCTTCTTCAAACTAGCTGTCTGTCTGCATTAGGCCCTGTTAGAGGATTACTTTCCTGACTCCGAAAACCCAGAGGTGGGGGGCCTCATGGCAGTCCTAGCTGTGATCGGAGGCATCGATGGTCGCCTGCGCCTGGGGGGACAAGTCATGCATGATGAGTTTGGAGAAGGCACGGTGACTCGCATCACCCCAAAGGGCAGAATCACTGTACAGTTCTCAGACATGCGGATGTGTCGCGTTTGCCCATTGAATCAGCTCAAACCAGTAGGTGAACTTGTATTCAGTTACTTGGTAATAAGGCAGAGGAGTTTTATGCTGGAACTGAGTGCTAACATTAGTGCTAGAATGAACTTGATTCTTGTAGTTCATGCACGCTGTCTAGGAAACTATGCAACCTGAGGAAAGCCATATGTCTATCTTCCCTTGTTTGCTTTGTGTCTGTGATAAATAGGGCCTGGTCTCATGGTGTTACACAAATTACTAGTTCATGTCTTATTTTAGCCCCCAAAGACATAAAAGGGCGTTAGCAACATAGAAGGTACTGGTAATTATGTTTGTTAGTTTTAATTATCTTAAAATGTAAATTTATGAAGTCTGACTTTTATTGAACAACTCAACTTTTAAAGAAACCTAAAAATGATTCCTTAAAAAAATGACCTTTCTTCATAAATGCTTATTTATTGTGTTGAGTGACATGACTTATGTAGCAGATGCTGTCATCTTAAATCTGTGAATTAAGGATGTATAGGGAAAGAGAGTCATTTATATTATTTTGATGTAATCTAAGTATAACCTGACTATATTTCTATAAAATACTGTTTTTGATTTATAAATGAATACATGCATGTTGTAGAAAATTTTTAATGCATAGAAAATGCCTAAAGAGATAATCATCACCAGCCTGACATAATTATTATTGATAAGTTGTTAAAGAAAAAATTAATTTAGGTTATGTTTACTATACATATAAATCTCTATTTTATCTTTAATGGCATATTTTAAAATGATTTTCAGATATAAAAAGACTTACAATATGTATATTTTAGAATTAAGATTCATGGTTTGATAATTTTTAGAACGTTTCATTTGCTCATTTCATTGGACAGACTTTGAAGGTTTCTATCTTCTTGCTTTAGCTCCCTGCTGTGGCATTCAGTGTCACCAACCTCCCCTTCACAGAGCCTATGCTATCTGTCTGGGCTCAATTGGTAAACCTTGCTGGAAGCAAACTGGAAAAGCACAAAGTAAAGAAGTCACCTAAACCGGGTTTTGCAGGTCAGTACATGGTACTTCTTGGTGGAACAACTACAATCTTAACTGGTATTGCTTGGACAATGTCATTTTGTGAGAGCAAGTTCCTGTGACTGTCAAAGTCTTTGGGTTTCAATGGATTGACTATTTGTTGAGTTATAGTGGACATGAAAGCTTGAATGTGGTGATAAGAGTGTATAGTACCAAGAATGACACCATGGGGAGAGTGGCGTCTGAAGAATCCCTAGGTTTCTCCCCACCCCTGCCCCATGCTCCCTGACTTTCCAGTGCCAGCATTTATCCTGAACAAACCTTTTGAAGAGGAATCTGTGTTTTCTCTCCCCACCGTTAACCCTCCAGCCATGGCTCTTTAGTTCAGTTGCCTTTTAGGAGCTTTGCTTCTGGCCTCATCAATGCCAGACCCAGTAAGGCCTGCATGTTTAGACCTGCCTTGCTTCATATCTATAGACGTTGGGCTAAAACAAAGGTCACCTGTGCTTAAAGCCTTCCTTCCTTTGGTCTGGAATACTGCTCCCTTAATTTTCCTTACGTTGCCACTTGCATGTTCTTTGAGGAGTTCTTCTCCTTGACTATTCTTTGCACATTGGAAATCCTTGTGGGTTTCTCCATAACTTTTGGCTCATTGTGTCCACTCTTACTGAGCTTTTTCACCCATTTCTCCCCATTCTTGTGATTGCTGCTGCAACATTTATGATAGTGATCACCTTTAACTCTGAATATCCAGTTCACATTTCTGGCTGGAGGGCCATGTGCATGTATACCACAGCATGTTCAGAATTCCGCTAACCTTATCCCTTAGTCACTCTTTCTCTTCACAGTGAATAAACCTGGCTGCCAGGGAGTCAGGCTTGATGCCTGAGAGGCACCTGTGATCCTCCATCCCCTTCCATCCTATGTTGCTGTTGGCTATGTTGCCTTCTGTGGCCTCTGACATGCCCTGCTGGAACACTGTTGCCACAACTATAATCCGGCTGTACTTGTGGTCTGCCTGCATTTTGTGGTAGCTTAGTTTCCTCCTCAGTTGGCTGTCAGGCACCACTGCAGTCATTTGTTTAGATAAGACTCCAGGGAGTGCCATGATCTTGTTGAGTTAGAGAACTGTATGTTGTGACTATCTGACAAAATCATCCTGGAGGAGTGTTGGCAAGAAAAGGTGAAGATATTTTGTTTGTGACATAGATATCTGGTTGAAATTTTAGCAATATGGGAAACATTTGATTATACTAATAATAACTGACATGGATCTAACTTTGTTAAACCATTTAATTCTCACCCTAATCCATCAAGGTAGTTGTGTGGGCAGCAGGAAAAGGGGAAGACCCAGGGGAGGTAGAGGATACTTATCCAGAAAGGCAAGTCCTTCATTATTGACAGTATTTGGCATGTCCAGCTAATTCCTACAGGGCAGGGCATTGTTTGTGCCACTTTACAGGCATGGCACTGTGGTGCAGGAGGCAGAGCACTTTCCCTAAGGCCACACAGCTGGTGAGGAGAAGAGCCCAAGCAAGGTGTGCCGTTCCTGAGTCCTTTTCTCCCACAGGACAAGTAGACCTGGAGCTGCTGAGGTGCCAGCAGTTAAAACTGTACATCCTGAAGGCGGGCCGTGCGCTGCTTTCACACCAGGACCAGCTTAGGCAGATCTTGTCTCAGCCGGCTGTTCAGGAGGTCACAGCTGCTCATACAGGTATCTTTTTAAGGAAGCTGTTATAGATATGTAAGGAATGCAGGTACTCCCATAGAAAACAGGCAAAAGACATGAGCAAGTAGTCCATAAAAAGGGAAATAGAGATGGTTTTTAAATGCATGAGAAAGATGTGTAACCTGGCCAGAAATTGATGAAGTGCAAATGACAGTGTCATAATCTTATAAGACAAAAGATCCATCTTTCCATCTTTTATGCCTACCCCCAGAAGACACCTTATCACTTGACACAAAAGCAATTCTCTCACCTCTATGGCCTTCCTTTTTCAAATACACTTATACCTCTCTAGTAGACTTATCATCCTGAATATCAGACCTTACCATACAGGTCCCTGCCACAGCTCTAAGTCAGTCTTATGTTTCACCCTGGTATTCAAGGCATTCTATCACATTCAAGGATCTGATGGGAAGGGGGGGGGGAAAACAGTAAAACAGTGGTGTCCTGCTTTGTTACTTAAAGTGTGGCTCATGGACCAGTAGCACTGATGGCACGTAGGAGCATGTTAGACACGTAGATTCTCAGGCTACACCCCAGACCTAAGAAATCAGAGTTTGCATTTTAATAAGGCCCTAAGGTGGTTCATACATATCTAAAGTAGCACTGCTTTAACACATTGCTTGTGGGAATTTAAGTTGGTACAACCAACATTGAAGAAATGTTACACTTTAAAATACATGTGTATTAGGGGCGCTTGGGTGGCTCAGTCGGTTGAATGTCTGATGTCGGCTCAGGTCATGATCTTGTGGTTCGTGAGTTCGAGCCCCGCGTTGGGCTCTGTGCTGACAGCTCAGAGCCTGGAGCCTGCTTCAGATTCTGTGTCTCCCTCTCTCTCTGCCCCTTCCCTGCTCATACTGTGTCTCTCAAAAATGAATAAACTTAAAAAAAAAATTTTAAATACGTGTGTACACATGCACACACATCTGTATCTGCATCTCTGTATCTAGCTCTGTATCTCTCCATTGACCTGGGAGTCATCTTGTGGGAATTTATCACATGAAAAGGCATGAAGATATGTGTTTATGGATGCCCATTATGGCTTCTTTGTTGGTATTGTTTTTAGGTTGAAAACTGGAGACAATTTTATGCCCATTATTAGGTGGTGTATCCATATACTGGAATACCAGCTGACTTTATTTTCTTTAGACTTTTCTTTATTTCTTCAATTTTCTGGAATAAGCTTATATTACTTTGAATAGAAAAAAAAAGCTATAAAATATTTTTTGATTATCTACTCTTAAAAAAGATGTGCTAAAGTATTATAGGGAACAAGATAGTCCTTGTTTATGACCCCAAACTCTCTGGGGTCAGAGGGAAAAGAGAAAATGCAGATGGCTCTGTACAGGTTATGATGCCAGTGCACTGTGAAATGTGTAATTGTAGTTCCACAAGTGTCTTGGGGATACAGGTGGCTGAGGGCTGGTGAGGGCAGCTTCTGAGGGGTGTGGCAGACTTGAGGTGCAGCATGATGAAGAAGCTCTATTTTGGTGGAAGAGACAATAGGAGCACAGATGTATCAGTGAGTATATAGGAGAATGTTGAAGTGCTTCACTTTGCAAGGAGCTCAGGATTTATTGATGAATGTGGGGCAAAAGCTGGAGAGGTCAGCTGAATTCATGTGATAGAATGCCTTGAATACCAGGGTGAAACATAAGACTGACTTAGAGCTGTGGCAGGGACCTGTATGGTAAGGACTGATATTCAGGATGATAAGTCTACTAGTGAGGTATAAGTGTATTTGAAAAAGGAAGGCCATGGAGGTGAGAGAATTGCTTTTGTGTCAAGTGATAAGGTGTTTTCTGGGGGAAGACATAAAAGATGGAAAGGTGGTTCCAGTAGATCATAACCTGGTGGTTTTGATAATAACCTCATGGGAAACCAGTGAAAAGTCAAAGATGGCTGATGTTTCAAGCTTGAGCTACCGGGAGGACAGGAGGGAGTGCCTCCGATGAAGATTAGAAAGCCTAGTATAGTGTGCAGTTTTTTGTTTCTTAATCTTAAGAGGGTATTGTGAATTTAATTTTAATGTGCTGAGTATAAGGTAAATCTAATGAAAGTGCAGATTTATTCTGTATTAGTCAGTAGGGACCTTGAAAACTATCCATAATTATAGAAGATCAGGAAACCAGAGACCAGGGAATTGGACTGACTGCTCTCTGGTCACCCTGATGAGTAGCTCTGTAGGAACTGAATCAGGGTTACTATGTCACGGTTGGGACAGAGTAGGGGCTCCAGATAGCTCTGTAGAGTAGGGCTTGACAAATTATCATGGTTACCTGTTTTTATAAAGTTTATGGGAACACAGCCGCACCTACTTATTTACACGTCATCTTAGGTGGCTTTTACTCTTCAGTGGCAGAATTGAGTAGCTGTGACAGACCATGCAGCTGATAAGCTTGAACTGTTTACTCTCTGTCACTTCAAGAGAATGATTTTCCAACCCCTGGTCTAGAGAATTAGTTGAAGTTGTCACCAAACCAACCAGCGAACTCAAATGGTGAGTGGGCTCCAGGCAGTGGGACTCAGTGGGCCTGTGGCAAACAGGAAGTGCTAAATGCCTCACTCAAAGCTGCTCAGAGATTAAAACAGACAAAAAGATGTTACCCTGACCACACAACATATCTGGAATTGGTCTCAGTTTATGGTCTGAACAAGGGTTAACAGGAAAAGCCAAGGCTAAAAATAAAAAGGGAGTGTTCATAGAAGAGGTTTCTGAAGCAATGAGTGTGCACCAAGCAAGAGAAGGTATATGAACTGGACAAAAGGCAGAAATCTGGGAGGTAGCTTTTTTTTTTTTTTTTTTTTTTTTTGGCTCTGAGGAGACAGATGAACCAACAAAGGACAGATGCCAAAAAGCAGGGAGTGAAACAATTTTTAGACTAATTTTTGATATCCAAGCCTTGAAGATTTTGATCATCTAGTGCTTGAAGAGGTAGAGATCATACTCACTTTAACATGTTCAGTGCATCATCTTTAATAGTAAAGAGATGTTAGGAGTTGAAAATGTGATGTCGTGCATATTTTTTTTTTTATATTCAGATGATGGAGCAGCTGCATCCCCTGACCTTGGGGACATGTCTCCTGAAGGGCCACAGCCTCCAATGATCCTCTTGCAGCAGTTACTGGCCTCGGCCACCCAGCCATCTCCAGTGAAGGCCATATTTGACAAACAGGAGCTAGAGGTACGGTAGCAGCCTCTGCAATTTTAATCTGGTACACTAAATTTGGAACATTTTTTTTCCTAGATGTGTATTTTCTTAAGGATATATTCTGAATTTTAAATAATATGCTAAAATAATTCTTATGACTAGTTAGGCTTTAACCATGTTTGTCATAGAGCATTATAATACTAGTTAGAGGGTGAATGAGTTGAAGTTTAACCTTATTTTGAATATATGTGAATTCTTTGAAAAAGTTAATGAGATTCAACATGGGTCAGATGCTCAAATATTCATGGCATGATCTTTTTCTAGGAAATAATTGTTATTGAAGGAGCCCATTAGACCTTGGAATATTGCACTGGCATGTTTGTTCCACTCACTGCAAAGGCTTTTTTGGGCATGCACTGTTGCTGCCAGGCTCTTGGTCCTTGCCCTGTCGCAGAGCACCTGTGCTGCACAGTGTAGCTTAGGGATCAGGCTGTGGGCATGTTCCCATAGAAAAGACAACATGTGATCAGGTCTAAAAGTGATGACTTTCATGGCCTGCAACATGAGGGACTAGATGTTTCTAAAAATCCTTCTTTCTATGTAATATGTAAAAAACTCTGGATAAAATATTAAAGACAAAAACCAAACCTAGAGTACTCAAGTTGCCAGGCAGAATATACCCTAATAGAAATTCTTTGAGACCAGGACTGCAGGGAGTTGGATCCGAAGTGAGGAAGCAGCTGTATCAGGTTGATGGGAGGGCTGACAGTAGTCCAAGAGTGAGGTAGGAAGAAGTAGGTAGCAAGAAAGTAAGAACTGAGGTAGGAAAAAGGTGGGGTGCAAAGGGAGAAGGCAAGAAGTATTGAGCATGAGAATAGGGAGCAGTACAGTGCCTTCTTTGAACTGGCCTGAATGCCAACTACTTGCTAGGTCTAAAAACCGCTAAGATGAGGGTCAGGTTGAAGTGGCAACAGAACAGCAGGGTTTCTAGTCACTTCTAAAGATAAAAAGAGGGCATTGAAAGCAGTTGAAGAGCAAATTGGGCAGAATGCAACCTGGAATCACACTGGGAGGTACCCAGTGTTAAGAGGAAAGATGTGTAAGGAAACAGGGAAACGTAGAGTTATCCTTTAAGAATTGGGAAGGACTACCAAAGAGAGATCTTTCATTGTTTTATCTCCATTGATTTAGATGAAAATTCAACCATCATTCTTATTCTGTTTGAAGTGCCTTTTTGTCATAGACTCTGGGTCTAAAGTTCTTTCTTGTCTAGCAAGAAAGCGGGACTCAGGATTAAATGAGAGAGATGGTTAATGTCCAGGAAAAGACAAGAGCCCTGAATAAGGGTCCTTGCCCTGTTTTTATTAGGATCAGAAGGCTTACAAACATGGTGATGGACGTGCACAAAGAGACAATGAAATTATGAACATTAACTCATGGATGTGAGGGAAAGGGGGTCTTGAAGATATTAGGGGTTTGGGTTAATACAAAACAAAATCCTGGCTCTGGAGGCAGCTGAAGGTTGTTTACAGCAGACATGAGGCACCAACTCTGTTTATCTTAGCTAGCCTAGGGGATTAGACTGATAGAGCAAGTAACCTCAAGGTTAACAAGGCACCTTTTCTTTTGCTAATCAGTTCTCCTCTGGGCAGCTTTACCTGCAGCCCAGTGGTCTGTAGCCCTATTTACTTGTTTACCTAATTTGGTCCTTCCTTCCTGTGAAAGCAGCTTTCTGCTATAATACTAAATAGGGGGGAACTTTTGCCCTGAATCTCTAGTCTTGTTTACCTCATATACCTTTGTATTGCAGGCCTTTGCACCCCCTCTCTATTCTGGGGGCCTTAGCCCCCCTTCTCTATCCTTATTCACCTAATCTTGTTTACCCAAACTTGGGTGTGAGCATCCTATGGCTTTGTAATTCTTTATGCTTGTTAACTCATTGGTGCAAGCCCAGGGAATTTCTAAGCTTTTTCCTCACACATTTTTTCTCCCATTCTGGCTGCATTTAATATTTTGTGATTTGTTTGTTTTTTGTTTTGTTTTCTACAGTTTGACTAAGGCATGCCAATGTATGTATGTATTTTTTCTCCCCCATCCTCTTGGGATATGCTTAAGTTACTTGCATCTCTGGCTTGATATTCCACCCCCCCCCCCCCGCCGACCCCCACCCCTCCGCACCAAATTTGGAAACTTGTTAACTATATTTTCCTGTCCTGTTCTTTGCTAAGACTACGGTTACACATCTGTGAGATTAATTTGTTTCTGTGTGTTTTATAGGTCTTTTTCTCTTCGTTAATAAACTTGGCTAATTTTCTGGATCTGTTTTTAAGGTCAGGCTGTTCTGCTTTGTTGGGTCTAAATCTGCTGTAAGCCATCTAAGAGAGTCTTTATATTTTCAGATCTCACATTTCCATTTGGCTCTTATTTTATAGCTCTATAGTTCTGACAGTACTTATCTCTTCACTCTCTATTTCTTTACTGTATATGTATGTAAAACATATTCCTGATAGTTGTGTTAAATTTCTTTTTAACACGTGGGCCAGCTGTCAGTCTGCTACTATTGGCAGTTTTTTTCTCTTGATTATAATCAGTTATTGGTTCTGCTTCTTCACCTATATGTAGTTGTTAGTATATTCTGGATGTTTTAGTTCTTTTTTAAATGTTTACTTATTTTAGAGAGAGAGTGCATGCATGTGAGTGGGGGAGGGGCAGAGAAAGAGGGGGGGACAGAAGATTGAAGTTGGCTCCACATTGACAACAGAGAGCCCGATGTGGGGCTCAGACTCATGAACTGTGAGATCATGACATTAGCCGAAGTTGGCATCTTAACCGACTGAGCCACCCAGGCAGCCTGTATGTTTTAGATATTACACTGTGTCGGCTCAGTGTTCTGTCAACATCTTCTGGAGAATGTGAATTTTATTCTCATAGATGGTTTAGTACCTGGCAGTTCTCCCCAATCCTGTGGAGGCTTCGTTCTAGACTTTTTATTTATTTATGTATTTTATTTATTTTTAATACGAAATTTATTGTCACATTGGTTTCCATAAAGCACCCAGTGCTCATCCCAACAGGTGCCCTCCTCAATGCCCATTACCCACGTTCCCCTCCCTCACAACCTCCATCAACTCTCAGTTTGTTCTTAGTTTTTAAGAGTCTCTTATGGTTTGGCTCCCTCCCTCTCTAACTTTTTTTTCCCCTTCCCCTCCCCCATGGGTTTCTGTTAAGTTTCTCAGGATCCACATAAGAGTGAAAACATATGGTATCTGTCTTTCTCTGTATGGCTTATTTCACTTAGCATCACACTCTCCAGTTCCATCCACATTGCTACAAAGGGCCATATTTCGTTCTTTCTCATTGCCGAGTAGTACATTGTATATGTAAACCACAACTTCTGTATCCATTCATCAGTTGATGGACATTTAGGTTCTTTCCATAATTTGGCTATTATTGAAAGTGCTGCTATTAGATACTGCTGCTATTGGGATATTAGATAGTGCTGCTATTGGGGTACAGGTGCCCTGGTGTTTCAGCACTCCTGTATCCCTTGGGTAAATTCCTAGCAGTGCTATTGCTGGGTCATAGGGTAGATCTATTTTTAATTTTATTAAAAATTTATTTTATTTTATAAAATAAACCTCCACACTGTTTTCCAGAGTGGCTGCACCAGTTTGCATTCCCACCAACAGTACAAGAGGGTTCCCGTTTCTCAACATCCTCGCCAGCATCTATAGTCTCCTGATTTGTTCCTTTTAGCCACTCTGACTGGCGTGAGGCGGTATCTGAGTGTGGTTTTGATTTGCATTTCCCTGATGAGGAGTGATGTTGAGCATCTTTTCATGTATCAGTTGGCCATCTGGATGTCTTCTTCAGAAAAGTGTCTCTTCATGTCTTCTGCCCATTTCTTCACTGGATTATTTGTTTTTTGGGTGTGGAGTTTGGTGAATTCTTTACAGATTTTGGATACTAGCCCTTTGTCCGATATGTCATTTGCAAATATCTTTTCCCATTCCATCGGTTGCCTTTTAGTTTTGTTGATTGTTTCCTTTACAGTGCAGAAGCTTTTTATCTTCATGAGGTCCCAATAGTTCATATTTGCTTTTAATTCCCTTGCCTTTGGAGATGTGTCAAGTAAGAAATTGCTGTGGCTGAGGTCAGAGAGGTTTTTTTCCTGCTTTCTCCTCTAGGGTTTTGATGGTTTCCTGTCTCACATTCAGGTCCTTCATCTATTTTGAGTTTATTTTTGTGAATGGTGTAAGAAAGTGGTCTACTTTCATCCTTCTGCATGTTGCTGTCCAGTTCTCCCAGCACCATTTGTTAAAGAGACTGTCTTTTTTTGATTGGATGTTCTTCCCTGCTTTGTCAAAGATTAGTTGGCCATACTTTTGTGGATCCAATTCTGGAGTCTCTATTCTATTCCATTGGTCTGTGTGTCTGTTTTTGTGCCAATACCATGCTGTCTTGATGACTGCAGCTTTGTAGTAGAGGCTAAAGTCTGGGATTGTGATGTCTCCTGCTTTGGTCTTCTTCTTCAAAATTACTTTGGCTATTCGGGGCCTTTTGTGGTTCCATACAAATTTTAGGATTGCTTGTTCCAGCTTCGAGAAGAATGCTGGTGCAATTTTGATTGGGATTGCATTGAATGTGTAGATAGCTTTGGGTAGTATTGACATTTTAGCAATATTTATTCTTCCAATCCATGAGCGCGGAATGTTTTTCCATTTCTTTGTATCTTCTTCAATTTCCTTCATAACCTTTCTATAGTTGTCAGCATACAGATCTTTTACATCTTTGGTTAGGCTTATTTCTAGGTATTTTATGACTCTTGGTGCAATTGTGAATGGGGTCAGTTTCTTTATTTGTCTTTCTGTTGCTTCATTATTAGTGTATAAGAATGCAACTGATTTCTGTACATTGATTTTGCATCCTGTGACTGCTGAATTCATGTATCAGTTCTAGTAGACTTTTGGTGGGGTCATGTCACCTGCAAAAAGTGAAAGCTTGACTTCATCTTTGCCAATTTTGATGCCTTTGATTTCCTTTTGCTGTCTGATTGCTGATGCCAGAACTTCCAACACTATGTGAAACAGCAGCGGTGAGAGTGGACATCCCTGTCGTGTTCCTGATCTCAGCGGGAAAGCTGTCAGTTTTTCCCCATTGAGGATGATATTAGCTGTGGGCTTTTCATAAATGGCTTTTATGATGTTTAAGTATGTTCCTTCTATCCCGACTTTCTCGAGGGTTTTTATTAAGAAAGGATGCTGAATTCGGTCAAATGCTTTTTCTGCATCGATTGACAGGATCATATGGTTCTTATCTTTTCTTTTATTAACGTGATGTATCACGTTGATTGATTTGCGAGTGTTGAATCAGCCCTGAAGCCCAGGAATGAATCCCACTTGACCATGGTGTATAATTCTTTTTATATGCTGTTGAATTCGATTTGCTAGTATCTGATTGAGAAGTTTTGCGTCCATATTCATCAGGGATATTGGCCTGTAGTTCTCTTTTTTTGCTGGGTCTCTCTCTGGTTTGGGAATCAAAGTAATGCTGGCTTCATAGAATGAGTCTGGAAGTTTTCCTTCCCTTTCTATTTTTTTGGAACAGCTTGAGAAGGATAGGTATTAACTCTGCTTTCAATGTATGGTAGAATTCCCCAGGGAAGCCATCTGGTCCTGGACTCTTATTTGTTGGGAGGTTTTTGATAACTGATTCAATTTTTTCGCTGGTTCTGGGTCTGTTCAAGTTTTCTATTTCTTCCTGTTTGAGTTTTGGAAGTGTGTGGGTGCTTAGGAATGTGTCCATTTCCTCCAGGTTGTCCAGTTTGTTGGCATATAATTTTTCATAGTATTCCCTGATAATTGCTTGTATTTCTGAGGGATTGGTTGTACTAATTCCATTTGCATTCATGACTTTATCTATTTGGGTCCTCTCCGTTTTCTTTGTGAGAAGCCTGGCTAGAGGTTTATCAATTTTGTTTATTTTTTCAAAAAAACAACTCGTGGTTTCATTGATCTGCTCTACAGTTTTGTTTAGATTCTATATTGTTTATTTCTGCTCTGATCTTTATTATTTCTCTTCTTCTGCTGGGTTTGGGGTGTCTTTGCTGTTCTGCTTCTATTTCCTTTAGGAGTGCTGTTAGATTTTGTATTTGGAATTTTTCTTGTTTCTTGAGATAGGCCTGGATTGCAATGTATCTTCCTCTCAGGACTGCCTTTGCTGCATCCCAAAGCATTTGGATTGTTGTATTTTCATTTTCGTTTGTTTCCATATATTTTTAAATTTCTTCTCTAAGTGCCTGGCTGACCCATTCATTCTTTAGTAGGCTGTTCTTTAACCTCCATGCTTTTGGAGGTTTTCCAGACTTTTTCCTGTGGTTGATTTCAACTTTCATAGCACTGTGGTCTGAAAGTGTGCATGGTATGATCTCACTTCTTTTATACTTATGAAGGGCTGTTTTGTGACCCAGTCAGTATGTGATCTATCTTGGAGAATGTTCCATGCGCACTCCAGAAGAAAGTATAGTCTGTTGCTTTGGGATGCAGAGTTCTAAATATATCTATCAAGTCCATCTGATCCAATGTGTCATTCAGGGCCCTTGTTTCTTTATTGACCCTGTGTCTACCTGATCTCTCCATTCCTGTAAGTGGGGTATTAAAGTCCCTTGCAATTACCACATTCTTATCAATAAGGTTGCTTATGTTTGTGATTAACTGTTTTATATATTTGGGGGCTCCCGTATTCGGCGCATAGACATTTATAATCGTTAGCTCTTCCTGATGGATAGACCCTGTAATTATTATATAATGCCCTTCTTCATCTCTTGTTACAGCCTTTATTTAAAGTCTAGTTTGTCTGATATAAGTATGGCTACTCCAGCTTTCTTTTGACTTCCAGTAGCATGATAGATAGTTCTCCATCCCCTCACTTTCAGTCTGAAGGTGTCCTCAGGTCTCAAATGAGTCTCTTGTAGACAGAAAATAGATGGGTCTTGTTTCATTATCCATTCTGATACCCTATGTCTTTGGGTTGGAGCATTTAGTCCATTTACATTCAGTGTCGTTATTGAAAGATATGGGTTTAGAGTCATTGTGATGTGTGTAGGTTTCATGCTTGCAGTGATGTCTCTGGTACTTTGCGGTCCTTGCACATTTCACTCACAGAATCCCCCTTAGGATCTCTTGTAGGGCTGGTTTAGTGGTGATGAATTCCTTCAGTTTTTGTTTGTTTGGGAAAACCTTTATCTCTCCTTCTATTCTGAATGACAGACTTGCTGGATAAAGGATTCCTGGCTGCATATTGTTTCTGTTCATCACATTGAAGACTTCCTGCCATTCCTTTCTGGCCTGCCAAGTTTCAGTAGATAGGTCTGCTACTACCCTTATCTGTCTAACTTTGTCTTAGGGCATGTTTATCCCTATCTGCTTTCAGAATTCTCTCTTTATCCTTGTATTTTGCCAGTTTCACTATGATATGTCATGCAGAAGATCGATTCAAGTCATGTCTGAAGGGAGTTCTCTGTGCCTCTTGGATTTCAATGCCTTTTTCCTTCCCCAGATCAGGGAAGTTCTCAGCTACGATTTGTTGAAGTACACCTTCAGCCCCCTTCTCTCTCTCATCTTCTTCTTCTTCTAGAATTCATATGATACGGATATTGTTCCGTTTGATTGCATCACTTAGTTCTCTAATTCTGCCCTCATACTCCTGGATTTTTTTATCTCTCTTTTTCTCAGCTTCCTCTTTTTCCATAATTTTATCTTCTAATTCACCTATTCTCTCCTCTGCCTCTTCAATCTGTGCTCTGGCCGCCTCCGTTTTATTTTGCATCTCATTTATAGCATTTTTTAGTTCCTCATGACTATTTCTTAGTCCCTTGATCTCTGTAGCAATAGATTCTCTGCTGTCCTCTATGGTTTTATCAAGCCCAGCGAGTAATTTTATGACTATTATTCTAAATTTTTGTTCACTTATGTTGCTTAAATTCGTTTTGATCAGTTCATTATTTGTTGCTACTTCCTGGAATTTCTTTTGAGGAGAATTCTTCTGTTTTGTCATTTTTGGTAGTTTTCTGTTCCTTATGCATTTTAAAGCTTGTGTGTTCTGCACCTGCGAGCACTGCTGTATTAAAAGAGGGTCATACACTGTCCAGGGCCTGGCCCTTCAGGAGGTGTTTTTTCGGAGATTGTTACTTGCTCTGTGTTGTTGTGACTTTGGTTATATTATTACTGTACTTGTAGTAGTATTTTACTATGAGTAAATATTTACTACAAGTAAAAAAACTTTCCACCAGGTGTGCTTTGAATTTTTCTTTGGAGTAACCCTGTAAAGGAAAACAGACAAACTGGAGACAAAAACATGCAAACACACAAACAAATAAAAGCAAAAACCTAAAGTCTAAAAACAAAAAACCCCAAAACACCTACTACAAGTAAAGAAGAAGGTGAAAGCGGTGATGATGGAAGAGCACATACAAAGAGAGAAATGACTGGAGCTGGGGAGGGGGGCAGAGAAAAAATAAACATTGATTAGGCAGAGAGACTAAAAGGCCTAATCCAGAGAGAGAGAAAGGAAATAAAGAAGGCGGCAGAGAAAATTAATGAAGATAAAATTACCCAGACAGAGAAACTGTATGGCTTGATTATTCCAGGGAGAGAGAAAGGAGTGTGAAGAAGAAGCTGTAGAACATGTATCAAGACAATGGATTAAATATGTCTTTTTAGACAGACCAATAACCAGAGTAACCAGCCTAGGGGAAGGAAGAGATAAGGAGGAGAAATGGGGCAGAGGGGAGGATATATCTACATATCCAGAATTGACCTATAGTTAATCCTGGCAATGCTGCATCGCTTGTAGGTAGTAGTATCTTCAGGGTCTGTGCCACTCCGGTGGATATGCAGTTACCCAGTGCAAGGGGGCATGGTTTGGTGTTTTCTGGACCAACTTCCACTATGGGCCTGGGAGTGATCCCTGAGGCGCCGCCTTGGTGGTGGCAGTGGTGGTGGTGGTGGTGGTGGGATGGAGGGGCGGGGGTCAGAGGGTGGGGTGGGGGGGGAATGGTGATTCCCCAGTCTCTTCTCCATGGAGCTGGAGCTAGACCTGGTGGACTCAGTTTGAGTCATCCTCACTGTGCCGTGGGCACAGATGGGGTGGGCCTTCTCTCTCTACCAACTCCCCTGACCCTGCGCTTGGCTAGGATTCAAAGTCTCGCTCCATGGTTCTGACGCTGGGGAAGCGCCTTTCAGTGCAGGATATGTGGTCCCGGCTGGCTTTGTCTGTGCTGCAGCACTTCAGGGAGGACCGCCTTCTCCTACAGAGGAGCTCCTGGGGTGGCATACGAAGGCAGGCTTTGTTTTTTCCCACAGCACTCCAGGGGAACAGTGGCCTTACCCTCCTGTAGACTGAGCCCTCCACCCAGCCACCGTACCCGGAGGTGGCGGACACAGGCAGGTTCTGTGCTATTGCGCAGCCCTCCAAGGAGGGAACCTCTTTCTCCAGCTGCAGACTGAGTCTCTGACCTACCACCGCACCCAGGCCTGGCTCCTCTCCTCCCCAGGTGTGCGAACAGGGAGCTGGCCCAGTCCAAAGAAAGCCCCCCAGTTAGAGATCAGATGCCTCTCAGTCTCATTCCAAGGTCTTTCTCTTGTCCAGATACAGTCCTGCACTTCCCTTGCCGCTCTTTCTCTTCCCTTTGTCTCTCGCAGGAGGGAGTGTCTCCCCTCAATGCCCATGTGGCCTTTTTTTTATCTCCCCCAGTTCACAGTTACCCACCTTTTTTCCAGTTTTCCCATTTTCTTCCTAGTAGATTCAGTCTCTTTTCCTCCCAGGCTCTGGTGTTCAGAGTCTTTGCTTCTACAGTTCTTTGTTTGAGAGATGCAGGACGTATGGATTCCCCCTACTTCTCCACCATGTTGGCCGCCCTTCCGGTGGCCAATGGCCAACCACCAGTGGTGGTTGATTTTTGTTTTGCTCTTAGTCTTGATTTCTGTATTCTAATTCTGCAGGATGTAGAATCATTTCCGAGGCTTCAGTGGAAACCTTTACAGCTTGACCAACTCCATCTAACTTGGTTGGACTGGGACCTCAGACTGTCTCCCTAGTATTGCATAGGTATAGAATCCCTCTAGCCTTCCAGCAGTTCCTTTATGCTGGGTTCTTCAGAGTCTCACAAATGCTCAGTTTTGGAATCAGCCAAGAATTTGGGATGGTTTGTATGCACATTTTGTGATTTCTCCCTCACTTCCGATTGCTTTGGCAGGACTGAATTCCAGCTTCTGACTGCAGTCTAATAACACTGCCTGGTCAGCTTGCCTGCTGGCTTCCCTTGTGGTCAAGGGTTGTATCTGTTTCAGTTTTGATTGCTTTGGCTGTTCTCCAGAACCTTCAAACTGTTTTTAAAAATACTTTGTTCAGGGTTCATAGTTATTATCAGTAGAGGTTTAGCCCAGTTCACCCTAACTCCTCATTATCACAACCAGAACTCTAAACTCAGTCTGGTTCTGAATTGTAAGCTTTTAGGATGAAGACCATCACTTGTGAGTTATTCACACTTCACAGCAAAACCCTAGGTTTTTGACACTACCTAGGCACTGGAAGGCTTAATGGAGTCCTCCTTATTTCTTCCACCCTGTTTCTTCTTATTCCTTCCTCAGATGCTCAGTTCAAAAAATATAGCAAGTCTTAGGCCATATGAAAGTAATTGGAGATGAAGAGCAGAGTGTTGCAAGTAGTTCAGTGAAAGGGTTGTGTGTACTGGGAGTAGGGATTCCTAATGATAACCTCAATAATGCATATATTCATTGATTGTAATTTATTTCCCAATATTTTTTATTTCCTTTATTTTTTTTATACCATGTTTAACTTGCAGAGTGGTTCTTTTACCCTTGAATCATTGAGAGTTGATTTGATGGTACATGAGAGAATTCCATGTCGTCTCTGACTTGTTTTACAGAAGAAGAGAGCAGGAGACCGGACCCTGCCTCCTGGGGCATGGGGAGGGGGTGAGGGACTCCTTCTTTCTCATCTGTCCCCTCTCACTCTGCATTTAACTTGCTCAACTTGTTTCCTACTTAGAGCGGCTATGAAGTTTTCTTTAATGGGCACTGATAACTGGCTAATTTCCTGGGCTCTGTGTGTGTTGCAGCAGGAGTTGTTTGACCATCACATCTTTCCTCTCCATTAAACCATGAAAGTTGTCTTTGTTTGTTGTTAACATGTTTTTATCCATTCATTTAAAAATAACACATGTAAGTCTGAATTCTGTTCTTCTGTACTGTATTTCATAGTAGAAGTTTGTAATTTCCATTTTCACAGACTGCTTAAGTCTTTTGACTTTTCTAAACCTCCCAGCTTCACTCTCATTTGTCCAGGCTGCAGCACTGGCCGTATGTCAGTGTTTGGCTGTGGAGTCCACTCACCCGTCAAGCCCTGTGTTTGAAGACTGCAGCTCCAGTGAGGCCACAACACCTGTCCCTGTACAGCATGTTCGCCCTGTCAGAGCAAAGAAGCGCAAACAGTCACCTGCTCCTGCTCTGCCTATTGTGGTTCAACTCATGGAAATGGGATTTCCTAGAAGGAACATAGAGTTTGCACTGAAGTCACTCACTGGTGCCTCAGGGAATGCTGCTGGCTTGCCAGGTATTTTGTTTTCCTTGTGGGTGTTTCACTTAATTTGCCCACACATTTGTTTGTGGGTTTATCTTGAGATGCTAACATCACATGCCTATGGGCAGGTGGGTGCTGTGGATCCTCACTCAGGGTGCACTGTGTGTACTTGCTTGTAGGTGTGGAGGCCTTGGTTGGGTGGCTGCTGGACCATGCTGATGTGCAGGTCACAGATCTTTCGGATGCAGACACAGGGTCTGAGGAGTGTTCAGATGAGGAGGTGGTGGAGGATATGGACGACGCAGCCTACGCTGTGGTTAGTGCCTCCTGTGTGGTTGCCCATCTGCCTGTGTCTACTTGTCCTGTGCTTTGGGTTTCCTGTATGCTGTTCCATGAGGTCTCTCTGCAGTTTTGCCAGGCACACAGTAAAGCTAAGTGCTAATTGTTTTTTTTTGTGCCTTAATTACTTTAGCTGTAAAACAGACCCTTGTTCAACATCTAATGGTATTGGGTAGCCAACACCCATTTTTGTGTCATGTAAAAAGCATGTTTTATATGACACAGTTACTTCTAATTTCAGTAAATTGTTTCATGAGATTAATTTGGAAATGTCTCAGAAATTTTCTATACTTTTAGCTTTTGATATTCATTCTGTTTACCATATTGTGTCTTTTAGAATGAAGAATTTTATAGTGAAAATACGTATAATATTTCATATTTTATTTTTTGATATTAAAGATTTCACATACTTCAAGTAGGCTTATCTGGCTCACAATTTTTAAAAAATGTATTTATCTTTTGTAGTCTACTGGTGCTGTTGTAACAGAGAGCCAGACGTACAAAAAACGAGCTGATTTCTTGAGTAATGATGATTATGCTGTCTATGTGAGAGAGAATATTCAGGTGAGTAAATGTCTTAGGCTGGAACGTTGTTCAGGTTTTCAGTGAGCAGAGGCCTGGCGGAGGAGGGCACAGAACCCAGCAGGGAGGCTGTTGTGACTGGAGCAGAGGACAGAGGAAGAGAAGATGAGCAAGGGGTACCAAAGCTAGAGAGCCATGGCACAAAGACCTGTGCTTCTCAATTATTCCCATTTTGGACATTTTAAAAAACCTATTTCTGCTTGTTTTTCTTATATCATTCTTACTCCCATCTAATTTTTAAAATCTAGTTAGGCTTTTTATGTAGTCCTTTATGTATCTTAAATCTTTTCTTTAGTTGTTTTAATTCTTTTGTTCTAGTTAGTATACTTTAGAGAAAATCCCGGAAATCATCTCATTTAATCTGTAAATCTGTTAATATGCATTCCTAACACAAAAAGGATTTTGTTTTTGTTTTTGTTTTGTTTTGTTTTGTTTTGGTGAGCTCTACACCCAGCATGGGGCTTGAACTCACAACCCTGAGATAAAGAATTCCATGCTCTACTAACTGAGCCAGCCAGGTGTCCCGATAAAGGATTTGTTTATAACAGCATTACTGTTACCTAACATTAGCTAAGAAAATAAGCAATAATTCTATAATATCATCTCATATCCAGTGCTTACTCAGATTTTCCCACTTTTCTCAGAGATTGCTTTTTGAAACAGTAACATTTTTGAATTTGGATACAAACAGGGTCATACACCTGACATTTGGGTGAGGTCTCTCTGAAGTGTCTTTTAACCTGGAACAGTTTTCCCCTCCCATTTTTTTTTCTCCTTTCTATGTCATTTATTTGTGGCTTCTTCCTCCCTCTTCTGCATCTCCTGTTAAATCAGAATAAGGGCTGGTGGGGTCGGGGAGCTGTTGGACTCAGGCAGTGTCTTAGGCACGAATGCATCATCTGGACCAAAATGCAGTGTTGCTGGTTAGGTCTTGTTAGTCTATTCCATCTGCTAAGAAGTTCTCTATTGTTCACTTTTGCACTTTGATATCCATTTGTGTTACCACCTAGACTTTTTATGAGGGGTTGCATAATAGTGATTTTCTAACTTTGTCATGCCTTTCAAATTTATTAGCTGGAGTTTATTCTTTGACGAATGCTTTTTAAATCAACTCTAGTTACTCTTTATAATATAGTTATATAAGAAAGTAAGAATAAGTGCTTGCTTTTTTTTTTTGTTTTTAGGTTTTTGTTTTTGTTTTTGCTTTATCAGTTTTCAGAATGGTGAATTGGTGCCATGGAACTTACACAGGTGACCAAAAGAACCTTTGCTTATTATCATTGTGATAAATTTATTGACTGATATGGATTTGATGTGTTTCAACCATTATTCCTATTGATTAAATTGTTCTTTTGAGTGAACACATTAATCTTTGAGCATTCCCTTGCTTTATGGCACAAGTTGATCCATGCTCATCTTGTGTATTTCCTGCTCCAGACATTGAGCCAGCAAGTTTTCTAAAGAGCCCTGGTTCCACTTAGTGTAAAATGATTTTGAGAGTACATTCAGTGCTAGAAGAAATCCTTTCTTAGATAATGCTATGTATAATTGTTCATCTATACATTGGACTGAATTTTTAATTTAATTTTAATCTTAGGTGGGAATGATGGTTAGATGCTGTAGAACATATGAAGAAGTGTGTGAAGGAGACGTGGGCAAAGTTATCAAATTGGATAGAGATGGATTACATGACCTTAATGTGCAGTGTGATTGGCAGCAGAAAGGAGGCACTTACTGGGTTAGGTATATTCATGTGGAACTTATAGGTGAGCACATTTTCAAGTGAGTTGTTACACTTTTTTCTTAATTAGTGACAGAGTTCCCAGGAATGAATACTAATTATAGTTCGCTTATTGTAATTTCTAGGCTATCCTCCACCAAGTTCTCCTTCTCACATAAAGATTGGTGATAAAGTTCGTGTCAAAGCCTCAGTCACCACACCAAAATACAAGTGGGGATCTGTGACTCATCAAAGTGTGGGGGTTGTAAAAGGTAATATTATCCAGGCAACAAAATTCCAGATGTTAACTTTTCATCAGCTAATATGATAAACTCATTTTTTTTTTTTCGTTCAGGGGCAAGAAAAACAAGTATGAAGATAGCTTATGATATATAGTGTTTTTTTGCTTGTCAGTGTTCTCTAGACCAGGAACTCACATATAGTTGAAAGAGTCAGGTTTATTAGCTCATTGCCACTTGTGAGGATGCATACCCCAGAAAATGGGGTGTCTCCATAGGTGGGTATAGCAAAGGATTAATGGGGTTTGTGTTGGATACTTTGGGAAAAGTTTAAAGGAGTAGGGTTATTCTAAGAATGGGTGTCTTAATAATTATTATCTATATGTCAGAAAGAATGGAGCTAGGATGAAGTTAATGATTGGCAAGGAAACAGTTGTTCATATTAACCAGGATTGGAGGTTAGGGGAGGGTGTCTGGTTGTGTTTGTGGTTTGGGTTAGATTTGAACTTGATCAGACATGATTAAAGAGCAGTTTTGGTTTTGTCTTGATTCATTACAGTCACAGGGTAATCTTATTTGATGTTGGTGTTCTGTAAACTTGTTCTGTCATTCTGCCAAATGGCCTATATGTGAGTGTTTGGCCAACCCCCTCAATTGGGGACTGTTTCTGTCTCTCTCTCTCTGCTATATAAAAATTTAGGACTAAATTTAAGAAATGGAAAAGTGCAAATGATGGGATTTAGGAACTGGAAATACAAAATTCTTTTCAGTTTATGTTTAAATGTGATATTATAGAGATTTCAAACTAATCAGTGTACTTTAAAAGGTATACTATGTCCATTTGAACAATTACATGAGAAGTAATTAAAAATGCATGTGGTTTTATTTTATCTTTAAACTCTTTTAATGGCATAAAGAGATCCTGTTTTGTTTTGTTTGAACCTTCTATAATACTCACTGTCAAATACCTTAGATTAGAAATGGCCATAATGGTGGTGCTTGTCTAGTGCATGGGAGTGTTAGAATGTCTCAGGTTACATGAGAACAAATGGTTTATTTAACATTTTA
Organism: Panthera pardus; assembly: GCF_024362965.1. Lineage (NCBI taxonomy): Eukaryota > Metazoa > Chordata > Mammalia > Carnivora > Felidae > Panthera > Panthera pardus. The sequence continues at coordinate 20,573,059 of NW_026526810.1, read as the reverse complement.
CTTTAGTTTAACATTTTTCTTCAGTTAACAGGTTCTTAAAAGCTTTATGAATCAAAACAGATTTATTTTGTTAACATAAGTTTTTATTATTACAGCATATTTGACATATGATGTTATATTAGTTTCAGGTGCACAACATAGTGATTCAACAATTCATTATATTATACAGTGCTCATCACAATGAATGTAGTTACCATCTATCACCATACAATGTTATTACAGTATTACTGACTATATTCCCTATGTTTCATCTCTGTAACTTTTTTATTTTGTAAGTGGAGGTCTGTACTTCTTTTTTAATTTAATTTATTTTTTAAATTTACATCGAAGTTAGTTAGCATGTAGTGCAGCAATGATTTCAGGAGTAGATTCCTTAATGCCCCTTACCCATTTAGCCCATCACCCCTCCCACAATCCTTCCAATAACCCTCTGTTCTCCATATTTAAGAGTCTCTTATGTTTTTGTCCCCCTCCCTGTTTTTATATTATTTTTGCTTCCCTTCCCTTGTGTTCATCTGTTCTGTGTCTTAAAGTCCTCATATGAGTGAAGTCATATGATACTTGTCTTTCTCTGACTATTTTGCTTAGCATAATACCCTCTAGTTCCATCCACATAGTTGCAGATGGCAAGATTTCATTCTTTTTGATTGCCAAGTAATGCTCCATTGTATGTATATACCACATCTTATCCATTGTTGGTCATTTGGGGTCTTTCCATACTTTGGCTATTGTTGATAGTGCTGCTATAAATATTGGGGTGCATGCGCCCCTTTGAAACAGCATACCTTTATCCCTTGGATAAATACCTAGTAGTGCAATTGCTGGGTTGTAAGGTAGTTCTATTTTTAATTTTTTGAGGAACCTCCGTACTGTTTCCCAGAGTGGCTGCACCAGTTTGCATTCCCACCAGCAGTGCAAAAGAGATCCTCCTTCTCCGCATCCTTGCCAATATCTGTTGTTGCCTGAGTTGTTAATGTTAGCCATTCTGACAGGTGTGAGGTGGTATCTCATTGTGGTTTTGATTTGTATTTCCCTGATGATGAGTGATGTTGAGCATTTTTTCATGTGTCATGTGGCCATCTGATGTCTTCATTGGAGAAGTGTCTATTCATGCCTTTTGCCCATTTCTTCACTGGATTGTTTTCTGGGTGTTGAGTTTGGTAAGTTCTTTTATAGATTTTGGATACTAACCCTTTATCTGATACGTTGTTTGCAAATATCTTCTCCCATTGTCAGTTGCCTTTTAGTTTTGCTGATTGTTTCCTTTGCTGTGCAGAAGCTTTTTATTTTGACTCATCAAAATAGTTCCCAATAGTTCCCAGTAGACTCCCAATAGTTCATTTTTGCTTTTGTTTCCCTTGTCTCCGGAGACTTGTTGAGTAAGAAGTTGTTGCGGCCAAGGTCAGAGAGGTTTTTGCGTGCTTTCTCCTCGAGGATTTTGATGGCTTTCTGTCTTACGTTTAGGTCTTTCATCCATTTTGGGTTTATTTTTGTGTATGGTGTAGGAAAGTGGTCCAGGTTCATTCTTCTGCATGTTGCTGTCCAGTTTTCCCAGCACCAGTTGCTGAAGAGACTGTCTTTTTTCCTGCTTTGTCAAAGATCAGTTGGCCATATATTTGTGGGTCCATTTCTGGGTTCTCTATTCTGTTCCACTGATCTGAGTGTCTGTTCTTGTGCCATGTACTTCTTTTTTAAAATTTATTATTATTTTTTAAAATTTTATTGAAATTCAAATTCTAACATAATAATGTAATAATGATTTTAGTAGTAGAATTTAGTGATTCATCACTTACATATAACACTCATTGCTCATGGCAACAAGTACCTTAATGCCCATTACCCATTTACTGCATCCTCCCCACCCAGTACCTCTCCAGCAACCCTCAGTTTGTTCTCTGTATTTAAGAGTCTCTTATGACTTGCCTCCTTTCTGTTTTTATCTTATTTTTGCTTCCCTTCCCTTATGTTCATCTGTTTTGTTTCTTAAATTCCACATATGAATGAAATCATATAATTTTAATGTTTATTTTTGAGAGAGAGACAGAATGTGAGTGGGCAAGGAGCAGAGAGAGAGAGAGACAGACAGACAGACAGAGACAGACAGAATCAGAAGCAGGCTCCATGCTCTGAGCTGTCAGCACAGAGCCTGATGAGGGGCTCTAACTCACAAACTGTGAGATCATGACCTGAGCCAAAGTTGGGACGCTTAACTGGCTAAGTCACCCAGGTGCCCCTCATGATAAATTTTGAAAATAAGAACTTGGTTCAGAAGTTAATGTTTTGTAGCAGAGTGCTCTCACCCAAGGTCAAGAGATCTCTTAACATTATTATTAGTTTTATTTCCTAAGATACTAAATGGAGTTTTTGACTTGATGTAATTAAAAACAAAGTAACCATATTGTGGAAAATTTCAAACATATACGAGTAGAGAATATAGTGTAATGAGCCTCCATGTGTCCATCACTTGGCTTCAACAGTTGTCAGCCCCTGGTCAAAGTTGTTTCATCCATGATCCCCACCCTTGGTTATTTTAAAGCTAATCCCTTATTGACACCATGTGTTAGTTCATCCATAAGCATCTTAGTATGTCTCTCTAAAAGAGAAATACTCTTGGTAAAACATAAATAACTATAATGTAATTATCACATGAGTAGTTAGGTATAGTTTTAATTTTAATTTTAGGTTTTTATTGGTGACTGAGATGTTTCAGCAATTTCTATTGTGTCCTAGCATTCAGTGCAAATGGAAAAGATGTCATTGTCGACTTCCCTCAGCAGTCTCACTGGACCGGGCTGTTATCAGAAATGGAGTTGGTGCCTAGTGTTCATCCTGGGGTTACGTGAGTTAATTTTTATATCACTAGATTTGTTTTGGGGGAATGTTTTTCTTTGTAATTAAATTTAATAAACGGCCTTATCTTTTTCTTATCAACTCAATGGTTTTTTAAAAAATAGGTGTGATGGCTGTCAGATGTTTCCTATCAATGGATCTAGATTCAAATGCAGAAACTGTGATGACTTTGATTTTTGTGAAACATGTTTTAAGACCAGAAAACACAACACCAGACATACATTTGGCAGAATAAATGAACCAGGTATGATAGAATGGTTGTTTTTTTTTAATAAAATATTATTAATGAAATCATTGTGCACACATATGTATTTAGTTTACTCTTTAAAGGTCATGTTTATATGGTGAGCACTGCATAGTGTACACAGTAAAACAGGAAAGATGATCTTACACACTTGGTAACTTGGTATCTTTTTTTTTTCAAGTAGTGAGGCACTGTGAGAATTGAATAACAGGATTTCTTTGCTTGTATTTTCATAAAGAACATTAAAAAGATCTTAAGAAACTAAGAAGTGTTTTATTCGATGGGGTGTGGAATTGGATAGATGGAGAGTGAGACTTTTTATTTGTGTATATTTTATTATAATTTTTTGTTGTGGCAGAATGCAACATAAAATTTGCCATATTAATCACTTTGAAGTGTAACAGTTCAGAGAATGTTGTACAACCATCACCACTATTTATTTCCGAAACTTTTTCACTGTTCCAAAAAGAAACTCTGTACCATTAAGCAATAATTCTCCATTCTCCTCTCCCCCAGCCCCTGGCAACCTTTAATCTGCTTTCTGTCTCCATAAATTTGATTACAACATGTACCTCATATACGTGGAACCAAAATTTGCCTTTTTGTGTCTGGCTTATTTTACTTAGGATTATTTTTCCAAGGTTTATCTATGTTGTAGCATGTGGATACTTCTTTTTATAGCTGAATATGTCATTGTACGTACATACTACATGTTGTTTATACATTCATCCATTAATGAACATTTGGGTTGTTTCTGCCTTTCAGCTGTTGTGAATAATGTTACTGTGAATATTGATGTACAAATCTGTTTGAGTCCTTGTTTTTTAAATTGGTAGTGGAATTGCAGGGTCATATGGTAGTTCTTTAACTTTTTGAGAAAATGCCAAAATTGGCTGCACCATTTTATATTCCCACTAGTAATATATAAGGGTTCTAATTTCTCCATGTCCTTACCAACATTTGTTATTTATTATTATTATTTTTTTCAATTACAGCCATCTGATTTTGATTTAAGTTTCCCTAATGACAAATGACATTGAGCCTCTTTCCTTGTCATTTTGGCCATTTGTATATCTTTTTTGGAATATATCTATTTAAGTCCTTTGTGCATTAAAAAACATTTTTTTTTTTTTAATTTTTATTTTTGAGAGAGAAAGACAGAGTGCAAATGGGAGATGAACAGAGAGGGAGACAGATTCCAAAGCAGGCTCTGAGTTGTCAGCACAGAGCCTGAGGCGGGACTCAAACTCATGAACTGTGAGATCATGACCTGAGCCGAAGTCGGATGCTTAACTGGCTGAGCCACCCAGACGCCCCTTTTTAATTTTTTTAATGTTTATTTATTTTTTGTGTTTTACCCCTTTTTAAACCTTTGATGCTGAGTTATAGAAATTCTTAAAATATTCTACACATCAAACTCTAGGAGATAGGTGATTTGCAAATATTTCATCTCCTTCTTTGGGTTGTCTTTTCACTTTCTTGATAGTCTTCTGTGATACATAAGTTTTTAATGTTAATGAAATCCATTTTATCTATTATTTCTTTAGTTGTCTGTGTATTTGGTATCATATTTGTTTTCGGTGTCAATAAATCCAAAGTCATGAATGAAGATTAATACCTATTTTTCTTTCTAATAGGTTATATAGTTTCAGCTCTTAAACTTAGGTTTTGATCCATTTTGAGTTAATTTTTGTACATGGTATAGTGTAAGAGTTCAGTTTCATTCACTGCACATGTGTGCAGTCCAGTTTCCTGACACTGTTGAAAAGACTATCTTTTCACCATTGAATGGTCTTGGTACCCTTTTTGAAAATCAATTGAACATAGATGTGAGAGTTTATTTTTGGGCTCCCAGTTCTGTTTTATTGTTTATTTGTTTATCCTTATGCCAGTAGCAAACCATACATTGTGATGATGGTAACTTTGTAGTAAGTTTTTGAAATTGGGAAGTGTGAATCCTCCAAAGTTGTTCTTTTTCAAGATTGTTTTGACTATTTGGTATCCCTTAAAATTCAATATGAATTTGGGGATGAATATTTCTGTTTTTATAAGCATTATTTGTATAGGAATTGCATTGAATTTCCTTATTGCTTTGGGCAGAATTGTCATTTTAATCATATTAAGTCTTCCAATATATGAATGAGGGATATCTTTTCCATTTATTTACTAGACCTTCTTTCATCAGTTTTTCTTTCAGCAATATTTTGTGATATTTCAGTTTGCAAGTCTGTGCCTTCTTGATTAAATTTATTCCTAAGTATTTTTATGCCATATTAAATGGAATTCTTAATTTCCTTTTTGGAATATTTTTTGTTAGTATATAGAAATATACACTACACTTTCAACACATTTTGTGTGTTGAGTTAGTATCCAGCATCTTTGCTGAATTTATTTATTGTCTCCTACAGTTTTTTTTTTTTTTTTTGGTGTTTTTAAAAAATTTTTTTCTACATGTAGGCATAGTATCTATGCACCAAGATCATTTTACTTCTTCCTTTCTGATTTGAATGCCTTATATTTCTTTTTCCTGCTTTAGCTAGTTCTTCCAGTACTAAGTTGAATGGAAGTGGCAAAGTTGGGCATCCTTTTCCTACTCCTGATCTTAGGGGGAAAGCTTTCAGTGTGTTAACATTGAGCATAATGTTAGCTGTGGGTTTTTCATAAATAGCCTTTATCATGTTGAGGAAATTGTCTAATTCTAACTTTTATTATTTTCTTATCTTTTTGTAGTAGATTTGTAAAATGTAGAGTTATCTCCTTTTCAAGGCTAACTTAGAATACTTTTTTCTTATTCAGCCTGCCGTGGGTTTGTCAATTTAATTATTCTCTCTCTCTCTCTCTCTCTCTCTCTCTCTCTCTCTTCTTTTTTTAAAGTTTTTTCAGAGAGACAAATTTTGGCTTGGTTTGTTGTTTTTCATATCTTTTTCTTTCTTTTTCCTATGGAATTAGGATTTAGATTGATTCCCCCCCCCCCCCCCCCCCCCATCTTGAGGTTAATGCTTATCTCATTTTCTCACTCTGTCTTTTTTAATATATGAACTTAAAAATTTAAATTTATCTTTAAGCAAGGCTTAAGCTGTTTTCTGCAATACTGCTGTGTAGTAGTAGTATTTTTAAAATTCCATTAGGATTATTTTTTTGTATTCATTGGTTTTTAAATTTTCAAACACATCAACATTTTTACTTGTTTCTGCATTGCATTCAGAGTGTGTATTCTGATTGATCTTTGACATTTTCTGAAACTTGCATGTGATCATATGACTTAGTATATGATTGGATTTTATAAATGTTTAATGTGTGCCTAAAAGAATGTCTCCTGCAGTTCTGTGGTAAAGTTAGTGTTTGCTTAGTGTATCTTTTTTAGCCTTTTACCCTCAGTCTTTCTGTATTCTTATATTTTCAATATATTTTTTATAAGTTGTAAGTAGTTTTTTAAAATTCGAATATGATTATTTGGATCCTTTAGGTATTTACAAGGCAGTTTATGATGTATTTTTATTTAAAGTGATCAAATTCTCAGTGGTTTTTATTTGTCCCTCCTGTACTCTGTTCCCCTTTCTGCATTCCATCTGTGTTTGGTCTGATAATGTTTTTTATTATTTAACACCAAAGCCCCCCCCCCCCCCCCCGCCCTTAGTGGCTTAGAAGTTACATACATTTTAGTGTATATTTATATATTATATGAGTAGTGTGTATGTTATACACATTTTTAGTATAAGTCATTAAGATAGTAAAACATTCATCTTTGACTTATCAAAATCTAATTATTATTTAGTATTTTTACTCTCTTCTAAGCAATGCAGAGATCTTACTTCCCTTTAACTTTATTTACTCTTATTTTGATTTAAATTATCATGTTTTTATTTTTTTTTACAATTTTACACACATTTTCAACCATATAAGACATATTATTGGTATTGTATATAGCCATTATTTATTTAGATTTTTTCACATACTTAACATTAACAAATTTTTTTTAAGTATTTATTTTGAGAAAGAGAGAGCACGCATGTGTGCGTGAGTAGGGGAGAGGCAAAGGGAGAGAGAGAATCCCAAGCAGTCTCCGCACTGCCAGCACAGAGCCCAACATGGAGCTCGATCCCATGAACTGTGAGATCATGACCTGAGCAGAGATGAACAGCCAGACACCCAACTAACTGAGCCACCCAGGACCCCCTCTATTCTTCTCTATATCTTGCCTTTTTATCTGTCATTATTCTTCCACCTTAGGAATAGCCCTTAATTTTCCTTAATGGGTCTCCTTCTGTAATGCTAATGAATTACTTTTTTGTGTTTCTGAAAATATCTTATTTCTCCTTCATTTTAGAAACACATTTTTTAAAGAATTTCCTTTAAAAATACTATTCCTAAAAAAAAAAATACTATTCCTTTGGGGTGCCTGGGTGGCTCAGTCGGTTAAGCGTCTGACTTTGGCTCAGGTCATGATCTCATGGTTTGTGAGTTTGAGCCCTGCCTCAGGCTCTGTGCTGACAGCTCAGAGCCTGGAGCCTGCTTCGTATTCTGTGTCTCCCTCTCTCTCTCTGCCCCTCCCATGCTCATTATCTGTCTCCCTCTTTCTCTCTTTCTCAAAATAAATAAATATCAAAAAAATAAAAAATAATTAAAAAATGCTTTTCCTTTGTAATTTGGTTTATATTATTTCTTGAAGTCACTTCTATTAAAGCGGATCATCTTTGTATTTCCTCTTCGTCTGTTTTTGAGTTACTTTTTTGTTTTTATCTTGCACAGATTTTTAAAATTTTTTTAATTTTTTAAATTTTTTGAATTTACATCCAAGTTAATTAGCATGTAGTGCAGCAATGATTTCAGGAGTAGATTCTTTAATGCCCCTTACCCATTTAGCCCATCACCCCTCCCACAGCCTCTCCAGTAACCCTCTGTTTGTTCTCCATATTTAAGAGTTTCTTATGTTTTATCCCCCTATTTTTATATTATTTTTGCTTCCCTTCCCTTGTGTTCATCTGTTCTGTGTCTTAAAGTCCTCATATGAGTGAAGTCATATGATATTTGTCTTTCTCTAACTAATTTTGCTTAGCATAATACCCTCTAGTTCCATCCACGTAGTTGCAGATGGCAAGATTTCATTCTTTTTGATTGCCAAGTAATGCTCCATTGTATATATATATATATACCACATCTTCTTTATCCATTTATCCATCGTTGGTCATTTGGGCTCTTTCCATACTTTGGCTATTGTTGATAGTGCTGCTATAAATATTGGGGTGCATGCGCCCCTTTGAAACAGCATACCTCTCTCCCTTGGATAAATACCTAGTAGTGCAATTGCTGGGTTGTAGGGTAGTTCTATTTTTAATTTTTTGAGGAACCTCCGTACTGTTTCCCAGAGTGGCTGCGCCAGTTTGCATTCCCACCAGCAGTGCAAAAGAGATCCTCCTTCTCCACATCCTTACCAACATCTGTTGTTGCCTGAGTTGTTAATGTTAGCCATTCTGACAGGTGTGAGGTGGTATCTCATTGTGGTTTTGATTTGTATTTCCCTGATGATGAGTGATGTTGAGCATTTTTTCATGTGTCATTTGACCATCTGGATGTCTTCTTTGGAGAAGTGTCTATTCATGCCTTTTGCCCATTTCTTCACTGGATTGTTTTCTGGGTGTTGAGTTTGGTAAGTTCTTTTATAGATTTTGGATACTAACCCTTTATCTGATACGTTGTTTGCAAATATCTTCTCCCATTGTCAGTTGCCTTTTAGTTTTGCTGATTGTTTCCTTTGCTGTGCAGAAGCTTTTTATTTTGATAAGGTCCCAATAGTTCATTTTTGCTTTTGTTTCCCTTGTCTCTGGAGACTTGTTGAGTAAGAAGTTGTTGCGGTCAAGGTCAGAGAGGTTTTTGCGTGCTTTCTCCTTGAGGATTTTGATGGCTTTCTGTCTTACATTTAGGTCTTTCATCCATTTTGAGTTTATTTTTGTGTATGGTGTAAGAAAGTGGTTCAGGTTCATTCTTCTGCATGTTGCTGTCCAGTTTTCCCAGCACCAGTTGCTGAAGAGACTGTCTTTATTCCATTGGATATTCTTTCCTGCTTTGTCAAAGATCAGTTGGCCATATGTTTGTGGATCCATTTCTGGGTTCTCTATTCTGTTCCACTGATCTGAGTGTCTGTTTTTGTGCCATTGCACATATTTTATATGCCCATAGAAATGTATTTCTTTTTATTTATATTCTTTGAGGTTAGCAGGATTCTTTATTTTTATTTTCTTTTTTTCCCCCTTAGCTGTATTTAGGAAATAAATTGACATATAACATTGTGTAAGTTTAAGATGTACAGTGTGACGATTTGGTACATGTATATATTGCAAAATGATTACCACCGTGGGGTTAGTTGGTTAGTTGACAAATCCATCACTTCACATAATTACCTTCGTGTGTGTGTGTGGTGAGGGTAAGAACACTTAAGATCTTCCTCAGCAACTTTCAAAGCAGGGCTTTTTAAATCTCTAGCTTGATATCTTTTGTCAGTTCTAGAGATTTTTCAGTCAGTAATATCTTCAAATATTGTCTGTGTCCTATTGTCTCTTCTGTTTTTGGGATTCCTATTTCACCAGTGTCAGAGCTTCTTTCTATTCTCTTTCACCTGCTCTTTTATGTTTTCTAAGCTTTTGCTCCTCAGGACTTCTTTCTAGATATTGTTTAGTAATTCTCTTTTCACCTGAGTCTCTTGTGCTAGTAAACCTATTCATTGAGTTCTTAATTTCAATTACTACATTTAATAATTTTTTTTAATGTTTATTTTTGAGAGTGAGAGCGTGTGTACTAGTGGGGGAGGGGCAGAAAGAGGGAGACAGAGGATCCCAAGCAGGCTTCTTGCTGTCAGTACAGAGCCCAATGTGGGGCATGAACTCACAGACTCATGAAATCATGACCTGAGCCAAAATCAAGAGTTGGCCACTCAACTGACTGAGCCACCCAGGTGCCCCTAACAACTTTAATTTTTCTGTTTTTTAATATAATTTTCAATTCTCTGCTGAAATATTCACTGTTCTTATCTTTTCAGACATAAGTAAGTATGGTTATTTTAAAAACTGTCTTATAACTCCAATATCTAGAGACTCTGTGGGTCTGTTTTTATTGTCTGTTATTTCTGATAGTTTTTTTAGTCATGTCTTAGTCTAGTCTCCTCATATGCCATTATGTACTGGACATTATATTAAAAAAAATTGTTTCTTGAATCATTTTGAGGCCCAAGATATTATCATTCTCCAGAGACTGAGGGGAAAGAGGGTTGGTCTTCCAGGTAATTGGGGTAAGTAACTATCTGAGCTCACCTCAGGCCGGTTTCAGCGACTGAGATGATTTCATGCTGAACTTTAATAAAATAAACAGCACTGCACAGTTCACTCTTCCTCTTGGGATTTTTCCTGTTGAGATCCCAACCCAAAGTGTGGGTTTTTCTGTGGCTATCTTCTTCTCTCCTGGTGGGCTCTGGACTCCAGTTCTTGGTCCCCATCTCTCCCCTGCCCAAGGCTGTCCAAAGTAGTGTGGTTTTTTTGGAGGCTCTCCTTACTGACAATTATGATCGGGGACAAGTAGCTTCTGATCCATGGTGTTGCTCATCTGGACATCTCTTTTCATCTCAGCTTTTCTTAGATTCTGGTCCCATAATTCTTTGCCATCTTGTTATTTCGGATACTTTTAAGATTTTTTCATCTTTAAATGTTTTATCTGCCTTTTCTAGTTGTCCTCAATGGGGGGGGGGGGAATAGATGAATTTCCAGATTTGCCATTCATGGATGTAGAGACTCTTTACAGGTTTGGTTTTGCTTTGCATTTGTAACAGCATTTTTAATCAGAATGGCTTTTGTTAGAACTGTTGCTGAACTCCCTCTCTCCCCCAGCTTCTATGTATTCTTTCATCTGGAAATATGTCACTCTGTTGTTACTTGACAGTCAAGTAGAATAAGCCATAGCATTATATAAACTTCATTTCATAAATTGGTATAAAATACACTGACTAAGCTTTTGAAGCTATTTTAGGTATTCTGTCCTTTTAAGTTGAAAACTTACTATTTTCTTGAAGTAAGAACTTCTCACTGTGTAGTATTCTTTATTTCTTGGTTGTGAAGGTCCTTCCATACACATCTTAACACTGTTTGACCACCATTAAATAGGACAGTCTGCAATATTTTGTGGCCGTGCTGGAAAACAGCTGAAGCGTTGTCACAGCAGTCAGCCAGGAATGCTGCTGGACAGCTGGTCCCGGATGGTAAAGAGCCTAAATGTGTCATCCTCTGTGAACCAGGCTTCTCGTCTTATTGATGGCAGTGAGCCCTGCTGGCAGTCTTCTGGCTCACAAGGAAAGGTAGTGTGCCATGTGGCACTTCTGGAAATGCTTTCATTTAGATGGCTTTACCATTTTAAACTTCAAAATGAACTTTGAAAAATCTGCTAAGTTACATACACTGTGTTGATACCTGCCAGTACTGATTTTATATTTTAGTTCAAAATTATTTTTAAAGCTATGAGTAATACACCATCCAATATGTATTGTCAGATTTTTTTTCTTTTACCATTTTTTATTTGTTTTTGAGAGACAGAGACTAAGCATGAGCAGGGAGGGGCAGAAAGAGGGAGACACAGAATCTGAAACAGGCTCCAGGCTGTCAGCACAGAGCCCGATGTAGGGCCCAAATACATGAACTATGAGATCATGACCTGAGTCAAAGTGAGATGCTTAACCGACTGAGCCACTCAGGTGCCCCTATTGTCAGAGATTTTAAGCAATATATGTAACATATTATCTAACTGACCAATTGATAGAAGGGGGTAATTGCTGTTGTTTTTGTTAACTCTCCCACATAAAATGTATGAGTTCAGATTCTGCTTCTGGTGAGCACTTTTTCTAATATATCTGAACAAATATGTGTTGCTCTTTGGAATGTTATCATGATTGCGCTCACATGTGGGTGTACGTCTTTTGAACTCATGGTCAGTCTTGGAGAAAAGGGTTTTTTTTTTTTTTTTTCCTATCTTGACTCTAGTATTTTTATAGTCCATTCCTTGATGGGTATAAAGAGGCCACTGAAGATCAGGAGTCTCTAAACACATAGTTCCTGGGGTTCAGAGTGAGACTTTCTTGTAGTGAACAATTAAGTAGTAGAGTAGAATAGTCCTCTCTCTCAGGTCATATCATATATTTAGAAAATCTCATGTAGATTCAGTCTTCAGTGATACTATTTTAATAGCTAAAATATGGCTGAGTTTTACTAATTGAGAGTACATTTTTTTTTAAAGCATTGGATTCGTTTGGAGATTTTCCCAGATGTTCTTGTTCATAGATTAAAAATGATAGTTGATCCTGCTGACAGTAGCTACATGCCTTCCCTGGTTGTGGTGTCAGGTAATTGAATTAGTTTACTCAAAGAATATCTTCTCTCATATGATAAAAACTCCTTTGTCTGATTCCTTTACTCTGTTTTTCCCCACTAGGTGGAAATTCCCTAAATAACCTAATTGAACTAAAGACAATCAACATTAATCCCACTGACACCACAGTGTCCCTTCTGAATGACTGCACAGAGGTATGATATCGTTTTTGATGGTTTGCAAAGGACAGTGGAGGTGACTTTTTTGATTGTCTCTAAACTAACATTGAGCCTGCTTTCCCCCCTGAATTAGATTAAACAGGTATATAATTTGAATTTGCTGCTTATCAGGTCAGCTTGAAAAGGAAACAAAATAAATTTCATTCTCACTATCTTAAGTAAGAAGTGAGGGTAAAGCTCCTAGCAAAAGTTGTTACCGGGCACATCATACTGGTTTTTGCATCCAGCACAGGATTGTTTTTATTAAGTATCTATTAAGATGTGATGGTTTTTTTTCTACCTGCACATGTGACACCTAAATTGCTTTTTTGTTTTCATTCCTGTTGGCATCAAGTATGGAACATGTCCTGAAATACTGAGCTATTGATTTGATTGGTTATAAAGTAATTTTTAAAATGAATACAAGTTTATTATAAATCTTGAAAATGCTGTCAAGGTTCTTTTACATAGTCCCTCTATTACAGAGCAGTGAGACTGTCTCATATCTTTCAGTAAATCTTTTCACACAGATGTCAGTACAATTTTAATAAATATATTAAAAATAATACAAAATAATATAGTTTTTAATACCACCTATATATTATTGTTTCATGAGGACTTATTTAATTGGTACAATGATAGTATAGATATCAAATAATTGACATTTATTCATCTAAAATTTATAAGTGAGTTTAAAAAAATTTTAAAAAAAAGTTTTTTTAATGTTTATTTATTTTTGAGAGCAAGAAAGAGACAAAGTGAACAGGGGAGGGGCATAGAGGGAGGCACAGAATCTGAAGCAGACTCAAGGCTCTGATCTGCAGCACAGAATTTTTGAACTTACAAACCATGAGATCCTGACCTGAACCGAAGTTGGATACTTAACCCACTGAGCCATCCAGGTGCCCCATAAGTGAGTTTATTTTTAAATTATTAAATTCAGTTCAGCATTTATTATTACTATTATTGTCATTGGTCTACCCACATAAGAGCAGACAAGTTCAAGGTGGTCCTAGTGTGTTATTTAAAAGAAGCTGATACATAGCCATCAAGTTAATTTGTTCATGGGTGAAAAGTTGGTAACTTGTGTCTAGTCTATGGGAATGTACCAGCTTCTTTTCCCAGGTCTAAGAGGTGATGATCCGGCCTTTATTTTCAAACTTCAATAAATAGATTATGGGAAACCATTCATTTCTGAATGTCACTATTTTGGGATATACCAATTAATTAATTGATAATTAGTACCAGTGGTGGTAATAAATGAATAAAGTCATAAATTATTGAAAGGAAAGATAATATTGAATTTTTCTGAAAAAAGGTAATACCGAGTTTTAGTACATTTTACTGTTAACTCATTGCTAGATAACTGAAAGCAGCTTGTCTAATGTCTTAATTATACTCCTCAGTATTGTTGTACTTTAAATCAAGTAGAGTTAATTAAATCAGTAACTAACAGATGATTATTCATAAAAGGTGTATTAATTGTAATACAATAAATTTTCAACTTAGAACAATTTATTACATAATATTTGGTAAGTATAGAGTAGTGTACATGACATGTGAGAAATATGAAGCATTGTGAGTAGTTGGAAAACTCATGACCCACTCTCTATTCCTCCAACCAGCTTAAGAACAAGAATATTATCATTCCTGGGAAGCCATTGGACATTCTAGCATTGCCTTTCCTATAAAAATGGCTTGTTGTGGTAATTTTCTAACATAACCAAAAATAAAAAGGATACTGAATTCCCCACAAACCTTTGACACATCTTCAACAATTATCAACATTTTTGCCATTCATGTTTCACTGTCTCCTATATCTTCCCCTTTTTTTAAAATTCCTAGAGTGTGTAAAAGCAAGTCCTAGATATGACCTTATTCCATATTATGTACTTCAATATTAACCTCTAAAAAATAAACATAAAAAATTAAATTAAAAAAATGAATAAATAAAAAATATAAAAGTGATGCCTGGGTAGCTCAGTCAGTTATACGTCTAACTTTTGATTTTGGCTCAGGTGATGATCTCATGGTTGTGAGATCAAGCCCCAAGATCCACGCCCAGCGTGGAGCCTGCTTAGGATTCTCTCTCCCTTTCTCACTCTGCCCTCTCTCTGCTCGCTTGCTCTCTTTCTCTCTCTCTGTAAATAAATAAACAAACCTCCAACAAGGACTTTGAAAATGTAACCACAATGCCATGATCACACCTAATAGTTATTCTTTAATATCATACAATATCCAGTCAGTGTTTACATTTTTTGGAGTTATCCCATAAATATCTTTTTGCAGTTGGTTTGTGTGCCTTTACTTTGCACTTCATTTAAGTCTTGATTCTCTTGGTTTTGTTTTGCCAAAGAAAGAAATTGGTTTTCATTTCCTGTAGAATTTTTCATTTTTTCATTTGTTTTTTTGCATCCCAGTGGTTTTGTTCCATCTGTGTTTCCTGAGACATCTTAGGTAGTAGATCTTGTGGTTTGATCAGGTCCATTTGGGGCAATAAGAAGTCAGTGGAAGTGTGTGTGCTTCATGCTGCCTCATCACTCTTTGTTCACAGGAAATATAGGCATAGAGGAATACTGTAGATGCCAGATACAGGATGTGGGGCACTCTGCAGGACAAAGAACCAACTTTAACAAATGGATGTCAAAGGCATAACAGAGAGAGGTTGCATCCTGTTTGGATCCTGATTTGAACAAGCCAAGAATAGAAAAATGTTTATGAGATGATCAGAAATGTTGATTACTGGTAGCATATTAGATGATAGAAAGAATTATTGTTTTAGGTATGACCATAATAATGTGGATGTATTTTTTAAATGCTTGTACTTCAGTGACACACTGAAGTTTGAAACAACATGGTCCCTGGAATTTTCTTATGATAATCTGTGTATGAACAAAATTGCTCATAATGTTGATAACTTGGAACTAGGTGATAGGGTTGTGGGGCTTTTTGTGTGATTTTCTCTAATTTATATATATTCAAGTATTCTTTATTCTAAAAGTTAAGAATGCTCTGAACTACCTGACATTTAATCTCTTTCCAAATAATTCTTGGTTCTAGAATGCTTTAAGACAGAAAAGTTTGTAGTCATTCAGTAAGGCTATTATGCTGCTTCATTTTAGTAAAAAAATGAGTATGAGTCCCATACCTTGGATATACATACGTGGTGATTAATGACTTTTTAAAACTGTACTCAAATGTAGCTGTATTAATATTGCCTAACTTGCTTGAAATTTCCAGAACTAAAGTGAAAGAGCTGTAACTTTCCACACATTCCATGTCTCAAATGTGTTGCTGTCCAGTTTAAGTATCTCATGTATTTGAGTTTAAAAAGTCTGTAGCTTACCGTTTTTGTGTCTAGTATCACAGGTATATTGAAATTGCAATAAAGCAGTGCAGGAGCTCAGGAATTGATTGTAAAATTCATGGTCTCATCCTGCTGGGGCGGATCCGTGCAGAGGAGGAAGATTTAGCTGCAGTTCCTTTCTTAGCCTCTGATAATGAAGAGGAAGAAGATGAAAAAGGAAACAGTGGGAGGTGAGAGCCATTTGTTACTGGTGGTGCTCATTGCAAAATTCTCACCCTTAAAAGCAAATATTTAATTGGAGTGTATTTAATAATGAGAGTAATTTTATGCACTCAGGAATGTTTGGAAAATTTTAGTTGTTTTAAAAATTTTTTAACTTAATTTTTGAAAAATGTTTAATGTAGAAACACATTGGGGTGCCTGGGTGGCTCAGTTGGTTGAGCATCTGACTTCAGCTCAGGTCATGATCTCATGGTTCGAGACTTCGAGCCTCGCATTGGGCTCTGTGCTGACAGCTCAGAGCCTGGAGCCTGCTTCAGATTCTGTGTCTCCCTCTCTCTGCCCCTTCCCCCATGTACACACGTGTGTGTACTCTCTGTCTCTCAAAAATAATTAAATATTAAAAAATACCATTAAAAAGAAGAAATAAAAATGTTTAACTTTTCTACCTGAAATATCACAGTTAATATTTTGATATATATCCTTTTAGTTTTCTTTTTTATCTGTCCCTAATTGTGTTTTTCCAAGAGATGGTGTGATATGATATACATTTTATAAACTTTTTGCTAAATATTTTGTTAACTTTTAAATTGAAATATTGTGTAAAATATATATAATAAAATTTATCCTCAACTATTTTTTTTATTAAAAATTTTTTTTTAATGTTTATTTATTTTTGAGAGAGAGAGGGAGACAGACAGACAGACAGAGAGACAGAGCATGAGAGGCAGAGGGGCAGAGAGTGAGGGAGACACAGAATCTGAAGCAGGCTCCAGGCTCTGAGCTGTCAGCACAGAGCCTGATGTGGGGCTCAAACTCACAGAGTACAAGATCATGACCTGAGCTGAAGTCAGAGGCTTAACTGACTGAGCCACCCAGGCGCCCCAGCCTCTTAACTATTTTTATTTTTTGATCAAGTGGTATTCATTCCTGGGCTTCACGGCTGGTTCAACACTCGCAAATCAATCAATGTGATACATCACGTTAATAAAAGAAAAGATAAGAACCATATGATCCTGTCAATCGATGCAGAAAAAGCATTTGACAAAATTCAGCATCCTTTCTTAATAAAAACCCTTGAGAAAGTCGGGATAGAAGGAACATACTTAAACATCATAAAAGCCATTTATGAAAAGCCCACAGCTAATATCATCCTCAGTGGGGAAAAACTGAGAGCTTTTTCCCTGAGATCAGGAACATGACAGGGATGTCCACTCTCACCACTGTTTCACATAGAGTTGGAAGTCCTAGCATCAGCAATCAGACAGCAAAAGGAAATCAAAGGCATTAAAATTGGCAAAGATGAAGTCAAGCTTTCACTTTTTGCAGATGACATGACATTATACATGGAAAACCCGATAGACTCCACCAAAAGTCTACTAGAACTGATATATGAATTCAGCAAAGTCTTAGGATACAAAATCAATGTACAGAAATCAGTTGCATTCTTACACACTAATAATAAAGCAACAGAAAGACAAATAAAGAAACTGATCCCATTCACAATTGCACCGAGAGTCATAAAATACCTAGAAATAACCCTAACCAAAGATGTAAAAGGTCTGTATGCTGACAACTATAGAAAGCTTATCAAGGAAATTGAAGAAGATACAAAGAAATGGAAAAACATTCCGTGCTCATGGATTGGAAGAATAAATATTGTTAAAATGTCAATACTACCCAAAGCTATCTACACATTCAATGCAATCCCAACCAAAATTGCACCAGCATTCTTCTCGAAGCTGGAACAAGCAATCCTAAAATTTGTATGGAACCACAAAAGGCCCCGAATAGCCAAAGTAATTTTGAAGAAGACGACGACCAAAGTGGGAGGCATCACAGTCCCAGACTTTAGCCTCTACTACAAAGCTGCAGTCATCAAGACAGCATGGTATTGGCACAAAAACAGACACACAGACCAATGGAATAGAATAGAGACTCCAGAATTGGATCCACAAAAGTATGGCCAACTAATCTTTGACAAAGCAGGGAAGAACATCCAATCGAAAAAAGACCGTGTCTTTAACAAATGGTGCTGGGAGAACTGGACAGCAACATGCAGAAGGATGAAAGTAGACCACTTTCTTACACCATTCACAAAAATAAACTCAAAATGGATGAAGGACCTAAATGTGAGACAGGAAACCATCAAAACCTTAGAGGAGAAAGCAGGAAAAAACCTCTCTGACCTCAGCCATAGCAATTTCTTACTTGACACATCTCCAAAGGCAAGGGAATTAAAAGCAAATATGAACTATTGGGGCCTCATGTAGATAAAAAGCTTCTGCACTGCAAAAGAAACAACCAACAAAACTAAAAGGCAACCGATGGAATGGGAAAAGATATTTGCAAATGACATATCGGACAAAGGGCTAGTATCCAAAATCTGTAAAGAACTCACCAAACTCCACACCCGAAAAACAAATAATCCAGTGAAGAAATGGGCAGAAAACATGAATGACACTTCTCTAAAGAAGACATCTGGATAGCCAACAGGCACATGAAAAGATGCTCAATGTTGCTCCTCATCAGGGAAATACAAATCAAAACCACACTCATATACCACCTCACGCCAGTCAGAGTGGCTAAAAGGAACAAATCAGGAGACTATAGATGCTGGAGAGGATGTGGGGAAATAAGAACCCTCTTGCACTGTTGGTGGGAATGCAAACTGGTGCAGCCACTCTGGAAAACAGTGTGGAGGTTCCTCAAAAAGTTAAAAATAGATCTACCCTATGACCCAGCAATAGCACTGCTAGGAATTTCTGCAAGGGATACAGGAGTGCTGATGCCTCGGGGCACTTGTACCCCGATGTTTATAGCAGCACTTTCAACAATAGCCAAATTATGGAAAGAGCCTAAATATCCATCAACTGATGAATGGATAAAGAAATTGTGGTTTGTATACACAAGGAATACTATTGGGCAATGAGAAAGAATGAAATCTGGCCTTTTGTAGCAATGTGGATGGAACTGGAGAGTGTTATTCTAAGTGAAATAAGTCACACAGAGAAAGACAGATACCATATGTTTTCACTCTTATGTGGATCCTGAGAAACTTAACAGAAGACCATGGGGGAGGGGAAGGAAAAAAAAAGTTAGGGAGGGATCCAAACTGTAGGAGACTCTTAAAAACTGAGAATAAACTGAGGGTTGATGGGGGGTGGAAGGGAGGGGAGGGTGGGTGATGAGTATTGAGGAGGGTACCTGTTGGGATGAGCACAGGGTGTTGTATGGAAACCAGTTTGACAATAAATTTCATATTAAAAAAAACCTTTTTAAATGTATGTAGTTCCTTGGCATTAAGTACATTCATATTATTGTGTAATTACGGGCAGTATTTATCCCTCAAATATCCATACCATTAAATAGCCTTTTGTCAGGGCGCCTGGGTGGCTCAGTCGGTTAAGTGCCGCCTTCAGCTCAGATCATGATCTCAAAGTCTGTGGGTTTGAGCCCCACATCGGGCTCTTGGTGACAACTTGGAGCCTAGAGCCGGCTTCAGATTCTGTGTCTCCCTCTGTCTCTGCCTCTCCCCTGCTCACACTCTGTCTCTCTCAAAAATAAAATAAAAACCTAAAAAAATTAACAAAAAAATAGTCTTCTGTCATGTAATTTTATTGAGTGCAGTATTTCATCTTATGACGATGTTCTCATTTGCTTACTCAATTAGATATTTTGCATGAATATTATAGTGATGAATATTAGTGTATTTATTCATTCACCATCCATCTATTGAATACCTGTTATGAGCTAAATCCTATTTTCTGTCCTGTGAATGCTGTGGTGAATATGCAAATTAAGACAAAGACACACATCAGAATTCATCATCAGAGTGGCTGTGGAAAGTGCATGAAGGAGAAATGCATGGTGCTTTGAGAGTCAAACAAAAGACCGTTGATCTACAAAAGAGCATTGATCTGTCAGGAGAACAAGAAAAACTCTCTCCAAAGGCATACTTTCAGGAAAAGTCAGAGTTTTCAAAACAAAGTGGGCAGAAAAAGGTGTTTCGGGCAGGGGAATAACATATACCAAGGGTTAAGAAAGACATCTGCCAGGTTTCTGCACATTCATTTTTTTAATTCTTTTTTTCCCCTTACATACATACATACATACATACATACATACATACATACATACATACATACATTTATTTATGACCTAGAGAGACAGAGCACAAGTTAAGGAGGGGCAGAGAGAGAAGGAGACACAGAATCTGAAGCAGGTTCCAGGCTCTTAGCTGTCAGCACAGAGCCCAATGCGGGGCTCGAACTCACAAACTGTGAGATCATGACCTGAGCTGAACTTGAACGTTTAACTGAGCCACCCAGGCGCCCCAGAAAACAGTGCATTTTCAAGTGTTGTGTGTGGGTTATATTCAAATGGCTTTGTTTCTTAAGGCATAAGTAAGAAATTTTCATAAAATAGAAAAATTCATACAAATAGTAAAACCAATATCTATCTTGTACAGAAAAAAATTTAAATATATATAAAAATCCAAGATGGCTTTTAGACTGAAATCTAACTACTTCTGAAATATATCTAGATTATAGGTTCTTTCTTTCTGTCTTTCTTTCTTTTTTAATTTTATTTTTTATTTTTTAAAATTTACATCCAAATTAGCCTATAGTGAAACAATGATTTCAGGAGTAGATTCCTTAATGCCCCTTACCCATTTAGCCCATCCCCCTTCCCACAACCTCTCTTGTAACCTCAGTTTGTTCTCCATATTTATGAGTCTCTTCTGTTTTGTCCCCCTTCCTGTTTTTATATAATTTTTGTTTCCCTTCCCTTATGTTCATCTGTTTTGTCTCTTAGAGTCCTTATATGAGTGAAGTCATATGATTTTTGTCTTTCTCTGACTGACTAATTTCACTTAGTATAATACCCTCCAGTTCCATCCACGTAGTGGCAGATGGCAAGATTTCGTTGTTTTCGATTGCCAAGTAATACTCCATTGTATATATATATACCACATCTTCTTTATCCATTCATCCATCAATGAACATTTGGGCTCTTTCCATACTTTGGCTATTGTTGATAGTGCTGCTATAAACATGGGGGTGCATGTGTCCCTTCGAAACAGCACACCTGTATCCCATGGATAAATTCCTAGTAGTGCAATTGCTGGGTCGTAGGGTAGTTCTATTTTTAGTTTTTTGAGGAACCTCCATACTGTTTTCCAGAGTGGCTGCAACTGCTTGCATTCCTATCGCTTTTTTAATTCTAAGATGTTTATGGAGGACTGGAGTGTGTAGGCAGATGTTTGAGCTCTGTTCACGTCCCAGTAGAAAACAACGTAGATAAATCACTTTCCTCAGATAAGTTGTATTTCCCTAGAGAAATTGCTAAAAGTACATTGCTAAATCAAATGATATACAAAGTCAGTTGATACGTGTTACTGTTGTCCTGCTAGTGTAACCTGTTCCTTGTGGATACTAGAAGGAGGCAGGTACCCTAGTGCTAGCTGAGTTCTTCTGCACTGCCCTTTTCACTAAGTGTTTTTTAGTTTTTTAGACAATGTAAGCTGTCTTTCTTTTAGAAACAGAGGAGCTCTGCCTCTCACTGTTATTAAAACACATTCTCTTAGTCGTGAATGGGTGGCAACTGTGGTAATGAATCAGGTTATTCTGGGGTTCTGTGATCTTGGGTTTGGATTCTGTCGTGTTTTATTTTGGAACCTTTGCACTGAAACTGAAAAGAAAATAGTATATATGACACTACCTCATCTAGAATATATATCATATTGTATGTTATGGTTCAAACTGATGGTATCTATATACGTTAATTAAGGAAGGAAAATTCCAGTTTCCTTAAATGAATCATTGAGATTTTTAAGAGGAAGATCTATAGATTTGCATATTCTTATTCAGTAGCTATGAAAATGAATTGGGCAAATATGTAAATATATGTACTATATACATGAGATAACCAAAAATGTTTGAGCTGTACTCATTGATGAAATTTTTACATAATTGAATACATTAACAAAGTAATTCTAGGTATTTGAATGTAATGTTTTTTCCTGTCAGATTTTAATTAGCTAACGATTTCAGGGTGAATGAGTAGTCCAGACAGTCTTCCCTGCCCACACTAACTACCCACTGACCTCCATTCCTGCTGGTTGATAATTACATGGTACCAGTTGTTTCATTTCTTGCATATCACTCTTGGTGTCCCATACATATTTTTGACTAAAATGTGTTGTAAGTATGTCAAAGATACATGGTCCCTGATTTACAGTAGTTTGACTTGTAAGTTTTCAACTTTACGATAGTGCAAAAGTGATACACATTCAGTAGAAGCCATACTTGGAATTTTGAATTTTGATCTTTTCCCAAATTAGCAATTTGTGGTACAATCCTCTCTTTTAATACTGGATGGCAGCAGCAAGCCTTAGCTCCCAGCCATGTGATCACAAGGGTAAATAACCAATATACTTATTATAGCCATTCTGTTCCTATACCATTCTGTTTTTCATTTTCAGTACAGTATTCAAGAAATTACATGAGATACTCAACACTTTATTATAAAATAGGCTTTGTCTATTTTGTCCAACTGTAGACTAAGTGTTCTCTGCATGTTCAAGGTAGGGTAGGCTAAGCTATGATTTTCAATAGGTTAGGTGCAGTTTTAAAATGCATTTCAACTTATGGTATTTTCTATTTATGATGAATTTATTGGGGTATAATACCATTGTAAGTGGAGGAAGATCTGTACTTACAATATACATTACTTGTTCTCTTTTGCCTGGTATCAGATGAAAGAATTTTCGTACATTTTTATTCCCAACCCATAATATTTTGATCCCTGAAAGTAAATATTCATTAGTATATAATGTATTACAAAAATCTTACTTATCTGGAATCCAGTCTCGAGCCTTCACTTTTCCATCCTCACTTATAAAAATAGAACAAAAGCAAACAAAAAGGCAAACACCTTAAATACAGAAGAAGCAGTTCCTTAGTAGCTGGCATTACCTGACAACGAAGAAAATCTAACACTGTCCCATTTACTTGGTGGTCTCGAGTTCAAGAACTGGAGTACTTTATTGATTCAACTTCCAACCCATTGAGGGCAGGTCAGGAGATTTAATGAACAAGGTGGTGCGAGCCAGTAGCCAGAGCTTTGCTTCAGGAGCCTTGGGGTACAGAGCAGGCCCCTCAGGAGAGCAAGGAGGTGGGGGATCTCTAGCCCAGCTGCCCTATGTGGAGGGCAGAGGGTGTGAAGGATAAAAATTACATTTTGCTTTGGGACATGTATCTGTGTTAGAGTACCTCAAAAGTCATATGGCTAAATCTATTTTATTACTTCTTTGAGGGGAAAAACGTTTATTGTTTAATAAACCAGTTGTTTATTTAGATTTACGGACATTGCCACAATGCCAGGCCCAGTGGTGATTCCTGAGGCCATTTAATCATTAAGTGTTCTCTGAATTTAACATCTGTAGTAGTTGTGTATTGAGGCATTGGGCGGGTATATCTGTGAGACAGTAAAACAGTTGTTTTGTTCAACTTGATGTGTAAGAAGAAAGAGAGCTTCATAGTGTGTCATAGAAAGGTCTCCGCCAAAAACAAGGCTAGAGTTAAATTACAGTATTGAAAGGTATTATGATGGCATCTAGAAATTTTGACCCTCTGGAATGCTAACTTGTGTATTTACTTGAGGTTTTGTTGTATTAAAACAAAACTTTTAAGAGTTTCTGATAATAACCAGCAAACTTTGCTTGCTTGAGGTTGCTTTCCTTTTTGTTTAAAAAAATTTTTTATATTAAATGACTTCTATTTCTGTCTTTTTTGTTTGGTTAGCCTTATTAGAAAGAAGGCTGCAGGGCTGGAATCAGCGGCTACAATAAGAACCAAAGTGTTTGTGTGGGGACTGAATGACAAGGACCAGCTGGGCGGCCTGAAGGGCTCTAAGGTACCCCTCTCTGCCTGAAGTTCCTCACCTGACACTCACCTGTCATCACCTGTCATTACATGATCGAGGAGGATCTTTGCTGGTGCCTTTGTCCCAGAGAGGCTCAAAAATAATCAGACCTCTTTGGAGGTTTTTATGATGGTTTACCTTCTATAAGTTGTTGTGTAAATTGGCTTTTCTAAAGACATTCTTGATATGAACTTGCAGACATTATCAGATTTAGTTTCTATTAAAGCCTCTGTCCTTAGAAAATAGTGCACTTCAGATGTAGTGGTATTATTGCTGTTTTTTAAACTAGAAAATATACTTTTGGAAAGATTTGACAAACAGATGAAAATTATAGACTGTAATTATGTTTTGCCTTCAGTACAATAAACATTTTCGCTAACCATGAACAAAATAATGTGTAAAAAATGCCATAGTGGCATAAAGATGAGCAAGACGTCATTTAAACACTAGGTACAAATGATGCATTTGAACTAGGGTTGAATTCAGCATCTGTTATGTTACTTAGTGTCTCTTAACCAAGGAGCCACAAAACAAATTACTCGAAATTTAGTGCCTGGAAATAGTTTCCCTTCCGATAAGTGTCTCTGCCTTTCAGTATTCTGTGAGACTTCACCCATCATAAGATCCCTTATTAACTTGCATTGTTGAGAAGCTGATAAGGAAAGTTAGAACTCATTTTAAGTCTCCCCTTTCAAATACAATAAATTTTCATCTTTATTTGAACATCCTTGAATCAATTTGTGTTTTAAAGCCCCAAGGCTCCATTTGGAGGTGGGCAGGGGGCAGTAAGCTCTGGGAGTCTCAGTTGTAATGGTGTGGGGCTGTATAGAGGATTTGTTGGAGTTTGCACGTGAAGCATAGATTTGGCATTCCATGGTTATGATGAAGATTCTTTCTGGTGCTGGAGTAGTGATTATCTGATAATTTTGGGGAATTATAAAGATAAAGTCTTTAAGAATTTTAAATTAAGTCATACCCATACCAATGGGAAATTGAAGCACATAATTTCTGAGAGATGTCAGAATCAATAAGAATGAGCAGGAAGTGACATGAAATAAAATGTTTACCAGATGCTGGGTTACATCTTTACATTATATATATTTTATTTTTCACCTTTTATTGTGGAGCTTTTCAGACATAGCAGGTAGAAAGAATAGGGACCTGAGCCCTCATGTTCCTGTCCAGCTTCAACCATTAACAGTAGAGGGTTATGGTTTTTGTCTTTATTTATTTTACACCTCCACCCCTGTTTAAAGTAGATCTCAGCATATCATTTCATCTTTAGAATACTGTACTGCATCTCTTAGAGAAAAGAACATCTTTGGTTAATATAACCATCCAAATTACAAAGTTTACATGTAATTTTAAACGTGTAAATAAAATTATTTTTTTCCTTCTTTTGCTTAACAACAAATCCTGTTCTAGATAAAAGTTCCTTCGTTCTCGGAGACACTATCTGCTTTGAATGTAGTACAGGTGGCTGGTGGTTCTAAAAGTTTGTTTGCAGGTATGATTATTCTTACACTAAAAAATTTTTAAATTATGCTTAGCACTAAAAACATAGTTGTTATGTTGTGAAAAGTGAATCCTATCCTCCTTCTTGTTCTTTGCAGTGACTGTGGAAGGGAAGGTATATGCCTGTGGAGAAGCCACAAATGGCCGGCTGGGGCTGGGCATCTCTAGTGGGACTGTGCCCATCCCTCGGCAGATTACAGCTCTTAGCAGTTACGTGGTCAAGAAGGTGGCCGTTCATTCAGGTACCGGGCCAGAGTTGGCACTTGTATGCAGATAAGCCTTTTGCTCATGCTCTGTAAATAACTATGGCCCTTAAATATTTTTCCTGAGGGCGTCCTTGGATTCCTTTTCAAGTTTTACTTAATTGTTAAGAATAAAAGTTGGATAATGTAAATCTCCAGGTGGTCTAGAATTTATTGTTGGTACACAAGGCTTTTTAGAGACCAGTAGTTGTAGGCATTCCAGGCGTGTGGGGACTAACCCTCCAAGGTATGCATTTTCAGTCTAGAAACAGTGGTCACTGGTTCATGACATCTTTGAAATCATCATGTTCTGTGCTTAAATATAAGCTTGAATATCTTTCTGAGGAAAGAGCCTATAACTTTCCTCAGATTTTCAAAGTGTCTGTGAACCCTAGTGATAAGAAAGATCCTCTGAAAAAATCCCACTCCCTCAATTTAGAACCTTTACTGAAAATTATTCCAAAGCACTGTGTGAGGCCTCTGAGGAATGGAACTAAATTAGATACAAAACTCAGTTCATGCCTGCACTGAATAGGTTTGGGTTTAACCCCATATAAAAGCAAGTCCAAACAGTAGTGGCATGAGCAGGATAGAATTTTACTTTTCTCCTCTGTAAAAGTCTGGGGCTGGGGTCCAGGGCCAGTATGGTAGCTGAGTGCCCACGAGGAGCATAAGCACAGGCTCGCTCTTTCTGTCCATCCTTGATAGATGGCCATGCAGCTCTCCTAGGTGAGCACAGACAGGTGTTTCCTCCAGCCCACTCATTCCGTCTAAAACAGTTTTCAGGAAGCCTTGCTCACTTCTGTCATGTCTCTGTCACCATCCTCTCTGGACAAGGGAGTCTGGGAAGTATACTTTTTAGCTGAGTGTATTGTTACTCTCCTTGCTGTGGGTTCTGTTGGTAAAGAATAGGGCAGAATGAATGTTGTGGGGGACTGGGATCTCAGGAGTTGGCAGGTACACAGGTGACAGAAAATGCCAGTAAAGATAGTGTTGTTCAATCTTGGGGCAGAGTGGATGGACTGGGACAGTGGTCCACACTGGGGAAGAGCATGAGCATGAAGATTGAGTACAGTGCCTTAATTGTAAATGATGCTGTTTTTGCTTAAATAACTTCACTGTTGGTGTGCATTTTTCTAAAGCTTAATTGCCAGTACATTTGATAATTTGCCTAATCACAAATGTACTTACTTCTACTTTTTTTCCATCTGAATTTTGATCTTTTGTATATTTAACATAACAGGAACCCCATTATTAAATGGCACTGTTTTCTTCTTCATTGCAAGTAAAATTCTTTCTAGGATTTCAACTTTG
Organism: Panthera pardus; assembly: GCF_024362965.1. Classification (NCBI taxonomy): domain Eukaryota; kingdom Metazoa; phylum Chordata; class Mammalia; order Carnivora; family Felidae; genus Panthera; species Panthera pardus. Next base: position 20,545,879 of record NW_026526810.1, on the reverse strand, counting down.
TAGTTTAATAAAATTTCACTTACTTTATGTATTTGTCACCCTGAAATGTTGATCCTATCTACTCATTTATTCAGCACATATTCATTGAGCACATACTCTATGCCAGGCAGAGTAAGTAATTACACTGTGAACTTTTTGTAATGCAACTTTGGCAGCCCATATCTGTGTGGATGTTGCAGGTGGCCGGCATGCTACGGCTTTAACGGTTGATGGGAAGGTGTTTTCCTGGGGTGAAGGTGACGATGGCAAACTTGGACACTTCAGCAGAATGTAAGAATATTTTCTTCATTACTTGCTAGTAAGAAACTGTTACTGATAATAATAGTGAACATCTTTTGGTAGTTATTTTGCAGAAAATTAAATAGGATAGGTCATTTTTGAAAATGGAACTTAAAATATGTATTTGTTAAAAATATCTGTGCATGTGATTTGGCCTCTCATGATCTGTTTTAATGTTTGATAGTTGATCTACAGATGTTTGACTAAATGTGGATCAGTGTTGATGTCCTTTTTTTCTTCTTTAAAAAGACTTGATCAATTATGGGGAATATTATTTTATCTTGCTTTAGGAACTGTGACAAGCCACGGCTTATAGAGGCCCTGAAAACCAAGCGTATCCGAGATATTGCCTGTGGCAGCTCGCACAGCGCAGCCCTCACATCCAGTGGGGAGCTGTACACCTGGGGCCTTGGAGAGTACGGCCGGTTGGGACATGGGGATAATACAACACAACTGAAGCCCAAAATGGTGATTATACACATTTTTGTTGCTTACAGAAAACTTACCATCTGCTGATTTCAAGAGAAGATAAGCTTCGAGTCTAGGAAAGTTCATAAAGACATGTGCATTATTGGCTTTCAGTCTGTGGAAAAAATTTCCCTTGTTTTTTCAGTGCCTGTGCTTGATTCTGTTTTTAAATTTGTAATTGAGTAGGTCAAAGTCCTTCTTGGTCACAGAGTAATCCAGGTTGCATGTGGAAGTAGAGATGCACAGACCCTGGCTCTGACTGATGAAGGTGAGCTGCTGCCAGACTCTATGTTTCTGGGTGGGTAGGAACATCATGAATGCTGGCCTGAAGTACATATTTTTTGAACCTAGGTTTGGTATTTTCCTGGGGTGATGGTGACTTTGGAAAATTGGGCCGAGGAGGAAGTGAAGGCTGTAACATTCCCCAGAACATTGAGAGACTGAATGGACAGGGTGTGTGCCAGATTGAGTGTGGAGCTCAGTTCTCCTTGGCTCTCACCAAGTCAGGAGTGGTATGGACTTGGTACGTAAACTCCCGGTCACCCATCAATGTGTCCGTGTCCATGTAGACAGTGGTGGGCCTCCACCCTGTACCCCATGCCTACCCTGGAGGGATGGTTAACTCTTCATTTTCTTACTTATCCAGGCATCTTTGTTCTTTTATTTATTTTGACTTAGGATTAGTGACAATATTATAATAATAAATTTCTCATTGTAACTCGGTCATTTGGGAAAGAACAGTAGAGAATTTTTAGCCCAGCTTGTCTTTTCTGTTTAGATGAAGTTTATAAAGAGGGTTTCTTCTTCCTTACCATGCCAGAAGCCTAGTGATCAAATGGACAGAAAGCAGATTTTTTATTTCTTTGATCCTGAAAAAGTTCATGTCTGTCTTGTGAAAGCTTATTTTATTAAATTTAAAAGGAGTAGGGCACCCAGCTGACCTTGTGACAGTGTGATGGGCCTTTGCTTGAGTGTTATGACTCAGCGGCAGCTTGAGGAAGAATTAGACCTGAGAGGACTTTTAAGAAGCATTTGAAATTGTCATGTGTTCAAACTCTTTATATTAAAATCTACATCAGTAACTTAAGTGTTGTACAATATATGTTAAGGATCTTACTATAGAATTAGTGAATTAATTTGAATTAATGATATACTATTTTATAACATAATTTCAGAGACCCTAGGCACTTAGTCTGATGTTAACATGTTGGCTTTAATGGGTGTTTTCCTGTGGAACATTACCTGATGATAACCATATATTAAAATGCACACTGTTGACTTTCTTGCAGGGGGAAGGGGGATTACTTCAGGTTGGGCCATGGCTCTGATGTGCATGTGCGGAAGCCACAGGTGGTGGAAGGGCTGAGAGGGAAGAAGATTGTGCATGTGGCCGTCGGGGCCCTGCACTGCCTAGCAGTCACAGACGCAGGGCAGGTAAGCTGAGGTGACAAGTCCTTGTATCAAAAGTGTAACTTATGATGAAATGAAATGAAATGATGAAGAACTAGGAGGGTGGGCTGTGCCCATTTTGTTCCTGTGTGTATCTGTCCAGTTGTAAGCATGGGCAGGGCACCCAGTAAAGAGTTGTTGACTAACATGTATTACAAAGTAGTGGGTTTTCCTGCTCTAAAATCCACCTGTAAATGAGAAAAGATTATTGTCATGGAAGGTACTCCTACTGCTAAGGTGTTAGCAGTGTTTCACTTTAGAAATTGATAGCTGATGGAGAGATATACGTACATCATTTTAGAAATAAAGTCATTCATGACAAGTATTACTCATCCATGACAGGCTCATGAATGTTATATTTTAAAAATTCATTTATGACAACAAATTAGCACACTGTTTTTAAAACAAAATGACTTAAATTCTTCCTTCTAGTTCTGTAAAGCCAAGAAGTGAATTACTGGAAAAGTGAAAATATTGTTTTTGATCATTTTTCTTTGCAAAATAAAGGAAAAAATAAGTATTGAACCTTATTGAAGAGGAGAATCTCCCTGCTTCCTAAAACAAAGCCAAATAGATGAATTCATTGGATTGATATTAAGTAGATACTTATTGATAGTCATTGGAAAGAATTTTGAAGTAATTTTAGAGAAAATGTTTGAAATGTTGAAAAATTCTGTTTTTGTTCCCTGTAACAGGTTTATGCTTGGGGGGATAATGACCATGGCCAACAGGGCAATGGTACGACCACGGTTAATAGAAAGCCCACACTTGTGCAAGGCTTAGAAGGCCAGAAGATCACACGAGTGGCTTGTGGGTCTTCACACAGTGTGGCATGGACTACTGTTGATGTGGCAACACCCTCTGTCCACGAGCCTGTTCTCTTTCAGACTGCAAGAGACCCTTTAGGTGCTTCATATTTAGGTAACACAGCATTGTTTTTAGTATGAGATCCTTCTGTATGGTACAGCAACATTCTAGATAGAATATTTAATAAGACCACCAGATTAGAGTTTGTAGCACTGTATTAACTGCATTCTGAACCAAGATCATGGTACTCTGATTTTTGCATGCTGGAATGAAAATTTTAAAAGGAAGTACTGATGCTGATTCTTATATTATGATCAGGTCTACTCTGACAGTGCTGTATAATAACTGCTTGACATATGTAAGCACTGTGCTGGGCTACTTGGTATTTTCAACAGCTCTATTCAGGTATAATCAACAAACTGTACATATTTAAAGTGTAATTGCTGTGAGCTTTGACATGTTTGTGCCTGTGAAAGCATCACTGAGTCAAGATAAGTGAACACAGATATATCTTTTGTGCCCCTTCTCAAGTTCCCTTCCTCCCACAACTCCTGACTTGTCTTCTGACACTATATATAGATTTGCATTTTTTAGAGTTTTATATAAATGGAATCGTACAGTATATACTTTTCAAATCTTTTTTCATTCAGCATAATTATTTTGAGATTCTTCCATGTTGCATGTATCAGTAATTCTTTCCTTTTTATTGTTGAGTAATATTTCACTTATGGATATACTGTAATTAGTTATTTATCACCTGTGGTGATAATAATACCACCTCCATATTTTTGTCTACACTTGGTTTGGTCAGTCTTTATAATTTTAGCCTAGATTTGTGTAGATATGTAGTGGTATCTCATTGTGGTTTTACTTTGCATTTCACTGATGACTAATGATGTTAAGCATCATGTTTATTTACTATCCAAATATATGTTTTGTTGTAGTGTCTATTCCTATCTTTACTGTAGTTAAAACTAGGTTGTTTTCTTATGATTGAGTTTTGAATGTTCTTTATATATTCTGGATCCAAGTCTTTTGTCAGATATGTGACTCGCACATATTTTCTTGAAATACGGCTTATCTTCTCATTCTCTTCAGGTCAGTTTTAAAGAGCAGAAATTATTAATTTTGATAAAATCCATTTGATCCAATTTTTTTTAAATGGTTCATACTCTGGGTGTTATATCTAAAAAAAACCTTTGTGTACTCAAGGTCATAAGATTTATTTCCTGTGTTATGTAAGATCTTTAGTTGTAGATATTTAGGTCTATGCTTGATCTTGAGTTAAATTTTATATATTGTATGAGATGTGCATTGAAATTCTGTTTTGGAGGCATGTGTGTGAATACCCAGTTGTTTCAGTTGCATATATTGAAAAAACTATTCTTTCTCCGTTGAATTGTCTTTTGAACTTTTGTCAAAAATCATTTGTCTGTGTATGTGTGGATCTATTTCTGGATGCTCAGTTTTATTGACTTATTTTTGTGTTTTGATGCTAATACCACATTGTTTTGATTACTATAACTTTATAAAAGACCCACATTCAGGCTGTGGTAATTCTTTAGCTTTGTTCTTTCTCAGATGCTGTTTTGAGTATTAGAATCAGCTTGTCAGTTTTTATGAAATAGCCTTCTTGGAATTTTGATTGCATTGACTATGGATCAGTTCAGACATCTTCGTAATATTGAATCTTCCAATCCATGGATGTAGCATTTCTTTGCATTTTTTGAGGTCTTTAATTTTTCTCAGCAATATTTTATAGTTTTACTTTATAAGTCTTTATCGTATTTATCCCAGAGTATTTTATATTGTTCATACTGTTATAAGTGACATTTGAAAATTATTTTTGTTCCTTGTGTATTATCTAGAAATACTCAAGTTGGCACTTTCTAATATATAGAAATACAATTGATTTTTTTTAAGGCAACTTTATCTTTCTTTATTCTAATAGAAATGTATTTTTTTCTCCTCTGTCACTCATGAGGGGACATTCAGTCTCCAGCATCATCGGCTTTTATAATTACCTGAAATGTGGTCTTCTGGCTTCACCATTTATCAGCTGTATAAACTGGGGCAAGATCCTGAGCCTTCCTGTGTGCTGTTTCCTTTTCTGACATAGATGAAACTGGGGCTTGACTGTAGTCTTGTCTTTTCCAATTTATATTAATCAGGGGTTCCATGTGGGTCTGCTTAACTTACAGCTCTTTTCATGTCACATTATGTTGTTACATTTTGACATTGCCCTTTCCCATCAGCACAGTACTCTGGAGAGTCATCCATGTTGTTGCATGTTTCAGTAATCCATTCCTTTTTATCACTGAGTACTCTTCTATGTTTTAACTATTCACACACTGAAGGACATTTGGATTATTTCTAGTTTTAGGCTATTACAAATAAAACCTGCATGAATATTCATGTACAGGTGTTTGAGTCTGTCTTCCATATCTGGGATAAACCCCCTTGGTTTTGCAGCTTTTTGGTTTTTAAAATTTTTCTCTGTTGTTTATCTGCTTTTAGCTGTCTGTTCTCATCTTCATTAGTTCTTTCTTTATGCTTGCTTTATGTTTATTTTGTTATTTTTTGTTTAGTTTCTTGATCATCTCATTGATTTGAGACCTTTTATTTTTCCTAATGTAAACTTTTAATAGTATAAATTTTCCTTTCAGCACTGCTTTTTAGCTATAGCTCACAAATTTTGATATGTTGTGTTTTTTTTTATTCACTTCTATGTATTTTAAAAATTCCCTTTTAAACTTTGTTTTGACTTATGGGTTATTCTTTGTTAGATTCAGTTTGCTAAAAAAAATTTTTAAGAACCTTTTCCTCTTTGTTCGTGGTAGATAGTGGTCTGTGCTTCTCAAATGTCTCTGTATGGTTTTGGTATCATGGTCAGGGTAATGCTGACCTCATAGAATGAAGTGGTAAATGTTCCCTGCTTTTCATTTTCCTTTTAAATTTGTGTATAATTGGTACTCTTTCAATAGAATTCATTAATGAAGCCATATGGGCCTAGTGTTTTCTTTGTGGGGTTTCTTTCTGTCTTTTAACCACAAATTTAATTCCTTTAAGGGATACAAGTTTATCTCTTTCTTTTCTAGTAAGATTTATGTCTTTGATGGAAGTTGTCCTTTCATCTAAGTTGTTGAATTTATTGGCAGTATTGGCTTATTTTCCTTTTAATATTTGTGGAATCTATAGTAATGCCATTTCTTTCATTCCTTATATTGGTGACTGTATCTTCTCTTTCCAGTTTGTCTAGAGGTTTATCAATTTTACTAATTTTTTTCAAATAACAAATTTATAGTTTCCTTGATTTTTCTCTATTGTTTTTCTGTTTTCTGTTTTAGTGATGTGTGCTCTAATCTTGTTAATTTGTTTCTTTTTCTTTTGGTTTAATTTGTTCTAATTTCTTATATTAGAAGCTTAGGTCATTGATTTAGGATCTTCCTGCTTTTCATATGGAGCCATTTACTTTGCTCTCCTTGATTATTTGACTTTGTAATGATTCTGTCAGTTATCCTTTTTATCCCTTTGCTTTGAAGTTTTTTGTTTTTAAAATCTAATTTGTCCCATATTAATATAGCCACTCCAGCTTTCTTTGATCAGTGCTGTATAGTATATAACCATGCTATTCCATGCACTGTGACATACTATATCTTTTTCATCCTTTTCCTTTTAACGTATTGTGTCTTTATATTAAAAGAAGTTTCCTTGGGGTGCTTGGGTGGCTCAGTCAGTTAAGCATCCAACTTTGGCTAAGGTCATGATCTCATGGTTCATGGGTTTGAGCCCCATGTTGGGCCCTGTACTGACAGCTTAGAGTCTGGAGCCTGCTTCAGATTGTCTCCCTCTCTGCCCCTCCCCCACTCATGCTCTGTTTCTCTCTCTCTCAAAATAAATAAACATTACAAAATATTTAAAAAAATAAAAGAAACTTCCCTTTAGGCAACATATAGTTGAATTTTGCTTTTTAAAATTTGTGCTGACAACCTCTAACTGGGGGTGTTTAGTCCAATTACATTTAATATGATTAATGTATTTGTTTTAAATCTATCATCCTGTTTTTTTTTTATCAGTCCTCATTGTTCATTGTTTTCTTTTTGCCTTCCATTAAATTATTTTTTAATATTTTTTCTCCTTTGTTTTCTAGGAGTGCTAACATACTATGCTATTTTACTGATTATTTTAGAGTGTATATTATACACCTTTAACTTATTATAGTCTATCTTTAGATGTTACACTATTTCACATATAGTATATGAATTATATAACAGTATATTCTATTTCTTCCCTCCCAGACTTTGTGCTATTGTTGTCATATTTCTGTGTATGTTATAAACATCACAGCATTTAAAATTAATTTTCTTTATTAAAAAAAATCTTTTTATGTTTATTTTATTTTTGAGAGAGAGAGAGAGAGAGAGTGACAGACAGACAGACAGACAGACAAGAGCATGAGCAGGGGAGGGGCAGAGATAGAGGGAGACACAGAATCTGAAGCAGGCTCCAGGCTCCAAGCTGTCAGCACAGCTTGACAGTCAAGCAGGACTTGAACTCACTAACCACAAGATCATGACCTGAGCCAAAGTTGTGCGCTTAACTGACTGAGCCACCCAGGTGGCCCTAAAATTAATTTACTTTAAACATTTGGTTATCAATTCAAATGTTTTAAATAATAAGAGAAGAATGCCTCTATATTTACTCATGTAGTTGCCATTTTCAGGGTTCTTCATCCCTTTGTGGAAAACCATGTTTCCATCTGGCATTATTTTCCTTCTACTTGAAGGACTTCCTTTTTTATGTTTTATGGTGTAGATGTGCTGGGGATTTTTCCTGTCAGCTCTTAATGTCTGAACTAGTCATTATTTTGCTTCATTTTTGCAATTTATTTTAGCTGGGTATAGAATTATAGGTTGACAGCTTTTTCTTTTAGTTCTTTAAAGAAGACCCAGTGTCTTCTAGCTTGCATTGTTTTCATTGGGAATTTGCTGTTATTCTTATCTTTGTTGTTCTGTATGTAATGTGTCTTTCTTCTCACACAGTTTTGAGACTTTCTCTTTATCCCCCTGGTTTTGAGCAATTTGACTACAATGTGTCTTGGTACAGTTATCCTCATGGATCTTGTGCTTGTACTTCTTGGATCTTTGGGTTTATAATTTTCATCAAATCTGGAAATTTTTCAGATTTTTTTTCTTCAAAAAATTGTTTTTCTGTACCTTTCTCTTTCTCCTCTTTTGGGAACTCTGGTTCTCTATGTGTTAGGTCTCTTGAAATTGTCCCATAGGTAATTGGTGCTCTGTTCATTTTTTGCTTTCTTTTCTCCTCAGTTTCATTTTGCATAGCTTCCATTGCTATGTCTTCAAATTCACTAGTTTTCATTTTCTAATGTGCTGATTATGTCACCAAACTATTTTAATCTCAGACATTGTAGTTTCCTTTCTGGAAATTTGATTTGAGTGTTTTTATATCTTTCACATTTCCATTTCCCCTTTTGAACATACATAATATAGGTATAATAAGTGTTTTAATTTCCATGTCTGCTGGTTCTGACATTTGTGTCAGTTCTGGGTTATTTAGATCCATTGATTTTTCTTAATATTTATGAATTGGCTAGTATTTTCCTGTCTTCCTGCCTACCTGGTAACTTTTAGTTAGATACTGTACATTGTGAACTTTACTTTGGATGTTGCTAGAGCTTTTTGTATGTCTATAAGTCTTCCTGACTTCCTTACTCTGAAACATTTTGTTCCTTTTGGGTCTTGGTTTTGGATTTGTTTAGTGGCTTCAGACCTCTTATTAGTCTGGGGCTGGTTATTCTCCACTGCTGAGACAAGATCCTTCTGAATACTTAGTGCCCAATGAATCATGGGGTCTTCCTGTGTGGCTGACGGGAGCAAGTGATATGCTTGTCCCTCTGTATTCTTCAAGATGGTGCGCTGGGCCTCCAGTCCTTTCATGTAGTTCTTTCTTTGACTTTGGGAAGTTTCCTGTCATGTAGGCATGCATCACCTTTTGCTGCATCCTCAGCTGGGGTGAGTGAGGTTACCTGCACAACTTCAGAGCAATATCGGGGCAACTCTCTCCTCTCTGCTTCTGTTCTATGAACTCTGACTATATTGGCCTCCCTGACTCTGAGGTCTGCCCCCTTTATGCACATAGACTACTGTACTCCACCTGGTTCCCTTCCCTTGGCTGAGGCCTGTGAGCTCTTTGGGCAGTGAAGAGTCGGAACATGTGTTTAGTAAGACTATTGGTGAACATCTTGTCTTCTCTCCATTGTTTTGTATTATTTTTTGTTTTGCATTTCAGTGGTAAGTAAATACAGGCAGTTATTGTATTTTCATAGCACATATGTAATAAATGCATTTAGCAAAAATCTGCATATTTTTTTTTCAGTTATAGCAAATCTTTGATGAAAATAGCTTGTTTTTAGAAGTATAGATAAATAATTGTTGTTGTTTTTGTTTTTACTCTGGGAGACCATTAATGAACCTAATACCTGATCTATGAAATAGGAAAATGCAGATTACAGTGTGTTTTAGAACTAAACTGAAAGGTCAAATAGGAATAGAGCAAACTCTGATCTTTAAAGTTGAACCCGCACTTTATTTTCCTTTTCAGGTGTGCCTTCAGATGCTGATTCTTCTGCTGCCAGTAATAAAATCAGTGGTGCAAATAATTCTAAGCCAAATCGCCCTTCTCTTGCCAAGATTCTTCTGTCATTGGATGGAAATCTGGCCAAACAGCAGGCCTTGTCTCATATACTTACAGCATTGCAAATCATGTATGCCAGGTAGGCTTCTTGGCTAACTTTTGAAATCCTGTAGTTATGTAAACTTTGAGTTTCTGTATTTTTGTTTGATCATATGTCTAGGAGACTATTGTGGTGTTATCTTTAAATGCTGTGAGTTTTAGTTCATATACCCTTAGATAGTGAATGATGGTATCTTTGTGCTTTCTTTAATGGGGAATGAAATAGGAATCAGAAATCCAAACTTAAAAAACATTTTGTTATTCTTTATGGTGAGTAAACTCTAAGCATTACTGTTTGAGGAATGATATTGATGTGTATTGATACGAATATGCAGTAATGTTTAAGACCACTGGTCATCTTCTTCACTCAAACACTTGATGAGGCAGAGTTTTGATAATACTGACTTTCCAACATCTTGCTGCTATTTTCTCAGTCTGAATAAGTTGCCCATCTGTCATGGTTATGGACTTGATGAGTAGAAATAAATTACATAGGAAAGTTAATTTCAGACCAAAGTCCAACTCTGTCATTGAGAAGATGTTTAGTCTTTGCAACTTTATGTGAAGCACCCTTGGTACACAGCTCTCAGTAAATAAAAAATTATCCTCTAACAATAACCATAGAAGATTTCTCAGGGAAATCCAGGGGTTTATTCTTGTCTGATTTTTATGTTTGATATTTTTCCACCTGTCATCACTGTGGTCATTCAGATAAATAAGATCTTAAATAAACATTTTAGCTTTTAGTTGATGAATATTAGCTCATTAGTTTCCCAAAACTCCTTTATGTGTATCCTATAAAAATGAGGGCATCATTCAGTAAGGGCTTGTCCCTGCTCCTGACTCTTCTGTCCTGCAGTGGTAAAGGGCAGTTCACCACAGGTCTGGCTTTCTCTCCTGACAGAGATGCGGTGGTTGGGGCCCTCATGCCAGCTGGCATGATCGCCCCAGTGGAGTGTCCCTCATTCTCCTCCTCGGCACCTCCTTCTGATGTGTCTGCTATGGCCAGTCCTGTGAATGCAGAGGAATGTGTACTGGCTATTGATATTGAAGACAGACTGAGTCCAAATCCATGGCAAGAAAAGAGAGGAGAGGTAAAAATAAATAGAAAAGCAATAAAGCAACATTAGATCAAAAAGGAAATGGTAGCTACTTTGTATCTAGAGAAGTATAAGTCATTCTTCCACTAATTCAGAGTGCTTTTGTGCCTACTTCTGTGATTTTTGGCTTGGATTAGAAAATATTTTATTTAAAAGGATCTTTTTAGTGCTTAAGTAGAAATAGATTTATTCGTTTAAAAAGTTGCTAAATTCAAATCCATAGTCCTTTATTTGCAATTCTGACACCTTAAAGCTATTTTGGGGAAAAACCCAACTTGAAGAGTTGTGAGCTCATTTTAATCTTCATGTGACCATTGTGAATATTAATAGGTTTTCATGGGAATATGAATGTGCTTGACTTTGCAGGGTTGCCCTGTACCCCACTGGAGCTGGTGGTGTATGCTCCTTGCTAACCTCTATAACATCTGTGACATTCCAGATGACCCAAGGGGTTTGAGATCAGGCTTTTTGAAATTGTGTGGGAAGTGTGCCATGTTGCTGAGTTTTTCCTTTTCTTGTATACTTTTTAAACTAGATGATCTCTTCTGAAGATGCCATGACCCCCTCTGCAGTGACCCCATCTGCTTCCTCAGCTTCTTCTAGACCATTTATCCCAGTGACGGATGACCCAGGAGCTGCCAGCATCATTGCAGAAACTATGACAAAAACCAAAGAGGTCAAAGGGATTTCTTTTTTAACATTTTATTTGGAAATAATCTTAAATGTACACAAAAGTTGGAGAAATAGTACATAGAAATACAACACATTATACTACCATATACCGTTCACCTAGGTTCTCCAGTTGTTGGCATTTCTGAACCATTGTGGGGGAGCTGTAGGGCACAATCCCCTTTCATCCTCAAGGCTTTAGTGTGTATTTCCTGAGTGTCAGGGCATTACATTGATCCAGGATTACTTTCTAATCCATAGACTTAATCAGGTTTTTGCTCATTGTTCCAATAGTGTCCTTTATGGGTTTAGAACCCATCTCAGGGTTGTGTGTTGTTTCTTTAGTACTCAATATGGGACATTCTTTAGTCCTTCCTTTTGGCTGAAACACCATACGAAGGATGTAGAGTTCTTTTCATTGCACCCCTCTGGGGTATGTTCATTGTTGATTTGCTGCATTACTAGTGATACTAATTCTTATCACTTAAGAGTATCTGCCAGGTTTCTCTACCAGAAGTTAATAAGAGTGTATTAGTAATTATTCATGAGGAGATACTTTGAGACTGTAAATACCTATAAGTACCTTGTTCCTCATCATATTTTTACCCACTAGTTTCTAGTATCTGTTGATGATTCTAGCTGAATTCGTTATAACTGTGTTGTCACATGATGATTTTTCAGATTTCATCATTCCTTTTGGAATAGAATTGTTGCTGTTCTTCTGTGAGAAGCTCCCTTCTCATCTTTGTCTGTCTATCTATGATGATATAAAGTTGGATGGGATCCTACTTTACTCAATAATGACATACATTACTATCCTCATTTGACACCCCAATTATCCTAGACTTGGCCCTTGGGAGACCTTTTTGGCTGGTTCATTTGTCCTGACATGCCCCCATAATTCTTTGAGCACTTCCTTACTTTTTGGTACAACAGTGTGTTCTGGACTTATCTTTCATTTGCCCTGTCCCTGCTCTGGAATCACCCATTTCTCCAACGATCCCTGATTCCTTTTAGTAGATCATAGAGTTTAGAAACAAGATCTGGAAACTTGGTAAGTTGACTGCTATCGGATGTTCTTGGTTTACACCTTCTCAGCAAACATGCATGCAGCTGAGCATTTTTTTTTTTTTTTTTTTTTTTTTAGCATCTTCTTTATAATAAACACCATGAGGGGTACCTGGGTGGCTCAGTCAGTTAAGCGTTCCACTCTTGATTTCAGCTCAGGTCATGGTCTTGCAGTTCATGAGATCGATCCCCATGTCAGGCTCTGTGATTGTACCTTGGAGCCTGCTTAGGATTCTGTCTCTCCCTCTCTCTACCCCTCCCCCACTTGTGCATGTGCTTGTACACTCACTCTCTCAAAATAAGTAAACGAAAAAACCCCCAGCAAAACCATGAGTAGTTCAAACCACTATTTCAGCTTAGAATGAAAACCAAAAAACATTTTCAGTTTCAGTCCAACAACCACAGAATTTATCTTTGCTCTCTCCCTTTCTGTATTTAAAGTATATAATTCTTTTATTTGTTGCTGGATTGATTTGCTATTTTGTTGAGGGTTTTTATAGCTGGTATTCATAAAGGATACTACTAATCTATAGTTTTCTTATGATGTCTGCCTGGTATTTGAGGAATACTGGCCTTAGTGGAATGAGTTGGGACAGTGTTCTTTTTTACTGTTTCTTTTTTAGAATAGTTTGAAGGGTTAGTGTTACTTCTTCTTTAACTATTTTGTAGAATTTTATGTGTCCCTTTAACCTGTTCTCATCATTTTTTGCGTGTTTCCTTGCTTTCTGGCACAACACACAGTTCTAGTCTCAACAAAATGATTTATTCTCCAGCCCAGAAATCAAATGTTTCTCTAGGAAGTCTTGGTTCTTTTTAGTGGAGAATGGCATTTAGAAGGCAAGATCTGGGCCTTCATGTCCTCATTTAAGTTGGGGTATTGATGTTCTCAAGCATTCTTAGTGGACACAGCTAGGGAATAAATGTGTATGTGTATGTATATACACACAATAGATATGTATTCTTATATTTATTTCACTATATACCTACATATCTTGAAAACCACTGGTTCACAACAGTACAATCAATTCTAATACCTACACAGGATTCATTCTTCTTTTCTCCCCCTCTGTATTTATAACTCTCTTCTCTGAAAGTGAGAAACCTGATTCCTATTATTGGCAGTTTATTTACTTCCTCTTAGGTAGCCAGCCTCCCATGTTGGCTGCCACACCTTGCCCCACATGGATACCCCCTTTTCTCCACACAGCTTCTGACACTCAAAACCAGAAGTCATCCCCAATGGATACCCCCTTTTCTCTGCACGGCTTCTGATGCTCAAAACCAGTTTGACTTCTGCTCAACTGCTTGATTTGTGACCTCTCCCTCACCTCCCAAGCTGGCTTGCCAAAGCAGGGACCCATTCTGTCACACCAGCCACCACCACATGTGGACACCCTCCCCACCCCCACTTAGGTGCTCCCTGTGCTGGGCTATCTTACCCTGCTCATACTCTCTCCCTTCTTCTTTGGGGACAAACATGCGTTTTTTTTTATTTTTTTTTATTTTAAGTTTTTACTTAAATTCCAGTTAGTTAACAGTGTAATATTAGTTTCAGGTATAAATGATAGTGCTCATCAAACAAGTGTACTCCTTAATCCCCATCACCTACTTAACATGCATTATTTTCAATTACATTTGGAACTCTAGATTTATTATTTTATTACTACTGGCAAAAATATGTCCTATGGAAATTATTCTTAACCATCTGTGGTAATAAAAAGATTGCCATTTATAAATTAGGTGTCTAGACTCAGCTTCTCCTACTTCATGATCTCCTATGGTGAAGGTTTAATGCAGAAATTATCCTGAATTATGTAAAATTTTTGCTTTTAGGTAGAAGAGGGATTTCTTTCCTACCAGTTTATTTAAGAGACATAGGCACTAACCAGATTATACCCCTAAATTCCTATCATTTCAGTTTTGGTTTGAGTCATAAATAAATAAATAAATAACATAAAATGTAAATGTAAATAAATAATTTTCATATTAGTATTAGGTTAGTATTAATCACGTGTTAATATATTCCACTGAATGCTTTTGCTGCTCTTCAGTGAGTGAGATTCTGTAATGGCATCATTTCTGATGAACTACACTTAACGATCTCTGGGAATCCATGCAGAGGTAGGAGCAGGGTCCATTTCTTTAAAGGGAGGAACTGTGTTCCTAGCACAGAGAAGTATGGTGTCCAGGGCCTAAGTCTGTGGAATTTGCACATTGGGTATGTCACATTTCCCTTAAGTTTCCTATGTGGGGCTTGTGCTTCCTTTATCTCGTTTCTTTTTCTGGAAAGGTTGGCACTAGTTTTGCTGAGATCCAGAAAGCAAAAGAGAAAAGGAGAGGCACATCTGGGATCTTGTTCTTCCCCTAATGATCCAGACTCTGCCTGGGGAACTAGAAGGTCCTGTGTTATTCCCCATTCAGCACAGGGTCTCAGTGATTCCCATTCCCTCTACGTCAAAAGCTCTGGGATTTCTCATCTCTGATGGCTCCTTGTTCCTTTCTATAAGTCAAACCCCACTACAACCCCCAAGACGCTCTTAGGTGTTGGATAGCAGGCTGTGAGGCAGCAGTGCTGGATGGGACATCCTCACAAGGTCAGAGGCTGCCACAGGCAAATAAGGGGCTCCTTTCACCTGCTACAGAGGAGGGAGAGGTAAATGATGACAGGTGGGGTATGTTCTAACTGACATACTGTGAATGAGAAGTAAGAGGAGAATATCTATTTTCATTTTCAAAGTACCCAAGGAACAAGAGATAATGGATACTGTGTTACGTGCCAGCCAACAAGTCACTTTAAAGTGATTTAGAGATTCTAGGAAAGAGTTATATAGAGAATGTAGGCAAAACATGTTAAAAGTACAAATTTAGTTGATAGAAAATTCCCAAGCATATCTTATGAATCAGGGAGGGGTAAATTGTATATGTTGTGACTTCATTCCAGGCCGTCCACCTATGATTCGAATTTGGTCACAGTATAAATTGTCATTTATTTATAGTTTACGCATGCCTTTTCATAGATATTATCAGTATTTTGTAAAATAGTTAATTGGTCTTGAAAGCATAGTACATGGTGGTGGAAATTTTAGAGGTCTGTCCTTTCTTAACCTGGCATTTCATGCTCTTAAAAGCTAAAGGCCTCAGAAAGTCCCTTATTCATCAGTAGTAGTCATGTATTCTTTGAGTTTATGGGTAAACTGGTGACTATTTCATAATGTATCATTCCTCATTTTAATTGTTGGACTTTTTAGGATGTTGAAAGCCAAAATAAAGCAACAGGCCCAGAACCTCAGTCCTTGGATGAATTCACTAGTCTGCTCGTTGCGGATGACACTCGTGTCATGGTGGACTTGCTGAAGTTGTCCGTGTGCAGCCGGGCAGGGGACAAGGGCAGGGATGTGCTGTCAGCTGTGCTGTCTGGCATGGGTACCGCATACCCACAGGTGAGCCATGTGATGGGTGTCGTGGGCTTCTCTCTGAGAGATATGCTACTGTTGGCATCACACCTTCTCTCGTGCTTGATTTTATTCTAGGAGATAGCAGTTCAGAAGGACTCCTTGTAAACAAGCCCTTTCTCTGTCCTGTGTGCTGTGGTTGTCCTCACTGTGCCTTCTGACATCATTTTGGTATTTTTTGCCATTTAGAAATTTCTGATTTTTATGAAGTTGGATCTGCCAGTTTTTTTCATTGATGGCTTCTGGATTTTGTATTATGCTGAAAAACTGCTTGCCTATGTGACATTATTTAAAGAAAATTTTCCAAGTTTCTTCCAATTATTTTTATGATTTCATTTATTATATTTACATTTTTGAGCCATCTGGGATTTATCTTGATATAAGGGATAATGTAGGGATCCAACTTTATTTTTTCCTAGATGGCAAACTTGTTGTCTGACAACCATTTATTGAATAATAGTAATAATAATCCATCCTTTTCCCAATGATTTGAAAAACATTTTAATCATATTGTAAATTCTTGTATATATTTGCGTCCATTTATGGACTCTTCTGTACATTAACCTAACCATTATGCTTTAAAATAGTTTTAATATTTGGTAACACGAGGTCCATCAGGATTTTCTACTGTGGTGGCTAGCTGAGCCATCCGGTATAGTGGCTTCCAGTCACATGTACCTGTTGACCACTTGATGACTAGTGCACCTGAAGAACTGAAGTTTTCATTTTATTTAGCTTTAACTAATTTAAATGTGTATAGCTACATGTGGTTAGTTTAGGGTATAAAGTCAGCATCATATCAGTACATCTTAGAAATTGGATTGATCAGTCCTAAAACTTTTTGGCTTCCTAACGACTCTTTTATTTATCAGTGGCCTTCTGCCTTTTTAGAACTGGCCACATCAGGGAGTCTGATGCCATGAACTCTGTACAGAAATGTAACCTGTGTTTTTCTAGACCTTATATCACTGCCGCCCAAGTGAGAAAATACTTAAGTGTGGTTGAGTGGTCTTGAAAACATAGTAAATGATTTGGTAGTTAGTAAATTAAATGGTTTGGGGCTTGTTATTTCTTAATCATATTCAGGAAGAACAGGAGGTAGGTTTCCTACTTTCTAGTTTTTTAAGGCAAGGTACTTGGCACAATTCTGAGAGATTGAATCAAGATGAATTGCCACAAGCAAAAGCTTTTTGTTTTTTGTTTTTTTGTGTTTTTGTTTTTTCACAAGTTTATTGCATTTGTGAGAGGAAAGGATATGAATGAGGACATGGATTTAAAGTAATAATGCCCAATATTTAGTACACACATATCTGCCAGGCCCAGTTGTGAGTGCATTCTCAGTATAGATGGTAGATGTTCTCTGTTTACAGATGAGGAAACTGAGGCTCTGAGACATTGTCCACTGGCTGTGGACACTCAGGTTGCTGGTGGGTGGGAGAAATGGGACTGGACCCTGAGTGCTCTGAGGGAAAAGCCACATCTGTGATGCCTGTCACCCTCTTCTTGTTGACCTCTCCTGGGGGAGTGATGGGATTTTCAGAGGAGGATTGTGAAGCCCAGAAAACTCCTGGTGGACTGTGTGGTAGGTGTTTGATGCTCCCAACATGTGTGTCCCAGTGATGCACACTACGTTTAAGGGGAAACAGAAGCAAAGATAGGATTGTCTTCAGACTATCCTGGCCAGGGGCAAGATGCTGGTCTTGTGTCACCCCAACCTAATATTTGGGACTCTTAAAAGAGAGATGTCTGAATTTATAGTCCTGTTACCTAGATAGCAGTGATATTAGTTTGTCATTAACGAAACTATTTACTAAGCTCATCTATTTGTTATCTAAATGTGAGGAAAAATAGAGGAGAAAAATAATTTATTCCTGGAAAGTATAGAATACACAATAGTTTTTTTCTCTAAATTTCAAAAATTTTCAGGCTCTTACTGCTACAATAACATATTCTTATTTGTTTTTAAAAACAGAAATCAAAGAGTTTATAATCACCAGTATTTACCACTTCAATGGTGTGAATCAGTAAAATTTTAAAATGAAATAAGTATTGGGGAGCCTTGGTGGCTCAGTTGGTTAAGCATCTGACTCTTGATTTTGGCTCAGGTCACGATCTCATTATTCACAAGTTTGACAACTGCATCAGGCTCTGTGCTAACAGTGCAAGCCTGCTTGGGATTCTCTCTCCCACCCTCTCTCTCTGCCCCTCCCCTGTGTGTGTTCTCTCTCTCAAAATAAATAAACTTAAAAAAAAATGACATAAGGACATTATGGATTGTTCAGAGAAGATGGTATTGGGGCTGACCCTTAATGTCCTGGGTCAAGGGAAATCCCACTTATGTTTGTGCTTGTAGCTGTTTGTTTCAGGTATTATGCTGCTGTTTGATCTGGGTGGCTTGATTGTTCCTATCTATTCCTGCCCCCTCCTGTTTGACCCCCAATGACTTCTAGGATCTTGGTCATTTTTATCACCTTTCTGCTCCTGCCCTGGGTATTTTTGTTCCTGAGGCAGATTTTTCCTCACTAGGAAGTAATCTTGTCTTGGTATAAAAAACTGTTGTGATCACAGTTTCATTGGTTGGCACATATTGAGTGTCTTGTGTATGTGAGGCAGCTCCCAGCTACTTACAAGCTTAACAGCACCTCTGAGGTCTGTGCTATCTTGATGTTATAGGTGAGGGAACCAAGCCCTGATTTAAACTAGATTTGTCAAATTCTGAAGTCCTATCCTGGTGCCCTGATCATGTCCCTGCTTCCTCCCCCAGGTGGCAGATATGTTGCTGGAGCTCTGTGTCACTGAGTTGGAGGATGTGGCCACAGACTCGCAGAGTGGTCGCTTGTCCTCTCAGCCTGTGGTGGTGGAGAGTAGCCATCCCTACACAGACGACACTTCCTCCAGTGGAACAGTGAAGATACCAGGTACTCAGCGCTGGCCTAGGGGGACGAGGGGGGAAGAATCTCTGCCTATAGAATAGCTTCATTTCTATAATTGTATCAGAAGTACACCATTTTATAGAAAAGAAGCTACAGAATTGCTTTAGACTTATTTCCCAACTTTTTAAAAATACTTTTTTTCTCAAAATAAACATGATACAGAAAACCATGCAGAATGAATATTTAGCTTAACGATTATCAGGTGTGGTTGCCATAGTCCCCAAAACTCAGATCTAGAAGAAGTCCTGTGCCAGTTTCCAGAAACTCTTCTTGTGTCCCCACTAAAGTGATTGCTGCCCGCCCTTAGAGATAATGCTGACTTGTATTTCTGGGCAGTTTCTGTTACCCAGGTGTGTACCCTCTTCTAAGTCTCTTTCTAATTAATAGTTTCTATCTTTTAAGTTTCTTATTGTAACTTTAGTTCTTGATTTTCTTTTTCCTTTTTTTCAGCAATCTATGTGTTGAGGAACCTCAGCCTTTAACCCATTGGTCTTCCCTGCAGCCTGGATTTACATACTCCTATTGCACTTCAGCCTATTCTTGATCCTTGTCTTTCTGCAAATTTCTCCTGATTCAGAGTTCCAAGTAGTTCAGACCTTTGGCAAGACCATTGGTGGTTGTGTCCCTGTGCCTGCTTGTCTTTCCTTATGTGATGTCAGCAGCTACTGATACTCAGAGCCTGAGGCCATTAATCCATTGAGGGTTGCAAAATGGTGCTATTCTAATTGTTCCATTCTTTTCCTGTTTATTAGCTGGAATACTTTATAAAGAGTTATTTCCCCTCATCCTTTAGTTAGTTACCTAGGGGTGCTGTTTGCATAAGCAAGACAGGATTAAAAGCTTTCTTCTATTTATATTTTTAAGAGGATGAATTGATTCCCTATCATTCTTTGAAGGTAACCAGAATTTTTTTTTCTTTTATATTGTTATGCACTTACAGATTTAAAAATATATGATGGGCTTTAATCTCTTGTGACTCTTATTCTGTTGAAGCTCAAATTATCCCATCTCTAGATATCAGGAACCTCTTCAATTTGTTCCAGAAATGACATTGGTGATCCATTGATAACCTCCATGCAGTCTGGTATAACAAGATTCTTTGGGCTTGTCATGTAGTTTCTGCCCCCTACCTGGAATCTTCCTTGGTGTCTTTCAGTGGAGAAGGCATTTTAGATTACTGGGCTGTCATTGTTTCTAGACCTTTTCAATAGACAGAGGTAGGATGAATGGTTGGGCAGTCCCCTTTCTTTTGAGTTCATACTGATACATTGGATTCAAATTCAGAACTGCAAGGTTTCTATTAACCTCTTACATTACTTCTGTGTTTTCTTCTATACTGAAAATCTTGATTAGATAGGGGATGACAGAATTATAATATCTCAAAATTATTCATTTGCTTTATTTGACATTTCAGAAACAAGAGACTAAGGATTCAAATCTAATATAAGCAAACATGAATACAGTTCCTGAAATAGCAAAAAAAAAAAAAAAATTTTGGCTTATTCTCTCTTCCTTCTCCCAACTTTATTAAAATGTTATTATACTGTATCTACCAGAGCATAATAACCATTACATACCGTACTTCTGTTCAATCTTCATTTAGTTTTATTTTTACTCTGTTAATGCTCACTTCTAGTCCTTTGTCTCTATCTCTCTTTTTTAAAAATATTTATTCATTTTGAGAGGGAGAGAGAGAGTGTGTAATCAAGGGAGGGGCAGAGAGAGGGAGAGAGAGAATCCCAAGCAGGCTCTGTGCTTAGAGCACATCATGGGGCTAAATCTCATGAACCATACCATGACCGGAGCTTAAATCAAAAGTCGGTCGCTCAACTGACTGAGCCATCCAGGGGCCCTATCTCTTTTTTCATTATGATTGACTGAAGCTCACACTTTAGTCAATTCTTCAGTGGGCTCAGGATAGCAGCCCTGGGATCGGCTTGTCCATGACAGTTTGTGCTCAAACTTGAAAGTTAGGTTTTCTTGGTAGTAAATTTTTGGATCACCTGTTCTTCCTCTGTGAAAGTGTGATGGTGGCAATCTGTTTTTCCACTTATGTATTGTGCTTTGTTTCAGTAATTTTACTAGAATATGTTTTCAAATGGTTATTATAGGCGGTATTCACAGATAGGTGGTATGTTCCTTTAAAATGCAGTTTCAGACCTGCAGTGCAGACCTGTTTGTGTTACAGTTTGTACTGTTTGTAATCCCTTAGCCCTCTTTCATGGACCCGTGATCATCATGGTGTATTAGATACCTTTTAGACTCCATGTTAACTATTGCCTCTCAAATACTTCCTACCTTTCTCTTTTTCTTCTTTTCCTCCTTCTCTTTGTTTTAAAGCGCCATCTATTTGTGTTCATTTACTCTTATGCCCTTTCTAATTTAGTCTGTATTTAAAATTTTTTTTAATGTTTGTTTTTGAAAGAGACCAAGTGTGAGTGGGGGAGGGTCACAGAGAGAGGGAGACACAGAATATGAAGCAGGCTCCAGGCTCTGAGCTGTCAGCACAGAGTCCAATGAAGGACTTGAACTCATGAGCTGTGAAATCATGACCTGAGCTGAAGTTGGACGCTTAACTGACTGAGCCACCCAGGTGTCCCACTCCAGCTTGGTAATAAAACTTGAAGTCCAGAATTGTGATGCCTCCATTTTTGCCTTTCTTTTTCAAGGTTGCTTTGGCTATTCAAAGTCTTTTGTGGTTCCATATAAATTTTAGGATTGTTTGTTCTAGCTCTGTGAAAAATGCTATTGGTCTTTGGATAGGGATTGCATTAAATGTGTAGATTGCTTTGGGTAGTATAAATATTTTAACAATATTTGTTCTTCCAATTCATGAGCATGGAACATCTTTCCATTTCTTTGTGTCTTCAGTTCCTTTTGTCAGTGTTTTATAGTTTTCACAGTACAGGTCTTTCACCTTTTTGCTTAGGTTTATTCCTAGGTATCTTATTATTTTGGGTGCAATTGTAAATGGGATTTTTTTTTTAAATTTCTCTTTCTTTTGCTTCATTATTAGTGTATAGAAATGCAACAGATTTCTGCACATTAATTTTGTATCCTGTGATTTTACTGAACTTATTTATTAGTTCTAGTAGTTTTTTTGGTGGAGTCTTTAGAGTTTTCTGTGTGAAATATCATGTCATCTGCAAATCAGAAAGTTTTGCTTTTCTTTCTTGCCCATTTGAATACCTTTTATGTCTTTTTGTTTTCTCAATGCTGTGGCTAGGACTTCCAGTACTATGTTGAATAAAAGTGGTGAAAGTGGACATTCTTGTCTTATTCCTGACTTTAGGGGGAAAGCTCTCAGTATTGCCTCATTGAGTATGATGTTCGCTGTGGCTTTTTCGTATATGGTCTTAGTTATGCTGAGGTATGTTCCCTCTAAACCTACTTTTTTGAGGGCTTTTAGCATGGATGGATGTTGTACTTTTTCAGGTGTTTTTTCTGAGTCTGTTGAAATGATCATATGGTTTATATATCATGTTGATGAATTTGTGAACGTTGAACCATGCTTGCATCCTCAGAATAAATCCCATTTTTTGTGGTGAATGGTTTTTTTAATGTAATGTTGAATTTGGTTTGCTAATTTTTTGCTAATTTGGTTTTGCTATTTTTTTGAGGATTTTTGCATCTATGTTTATCAGAGATATTGACCTGTAGTTCTCTTTTTTTATGTGGTGTCTTTATCTGGTTTTGGTATCAGGGTGATACTGACACCATAGAATGAGCTTAGAAGTTTTCCTTCCTCTTCTGTTTTTTGGAATAGTTTGAGAAGAACAGGTATTAACTCTTCTTTAAATGTTTGTTAGAGTTCACCTGTGAAACTGTCTAGTCCTGGACTTATATTTGTTGGGAGTTTTTTGATTACTGATTCAGTCTCCTTGCTGGTAATTGGGCTATTCAAATTTTCTATTTCTTCCTGTTTCAGGTTTGGTGGGTAATATGTTTGTAGGAATTTATCCATTTTTTTCTAGGTTGTCTAATTTTTTGGCATATGGTTTTTAATAACATTCCCTTACAATTAAAAAAATTTCTTTTACTGTTTATATATTTTTGAGACAGAGGGAGACAGAGTGCGAGTGGGGGAGGGGCAGAAAGGGAGACCAGAATCTGAAACAGGCTCCAGGCTCTGAGTTGTCAGCACAGAGCCCGATGCGGGGCTCCAACCCATGAACCCTGAGATCATGACCTGAGCTGAAGTTGGACGCTTAACCAGGCGTCCCTCCCTTACAATTTTATATATTTTTGTGGTGTTGGTTGTTATTTCTCCTCTTTCATTTGTCACTTTTTTTTATTGGAGTTGCTTTTTTTTTTCTTTGATGAGTCTGGCTAGAGGTTTATCAATTTTGTTGATCTTTTCAAAGAACTAGCTCCTGGTTTTATTGATCTATTGTTTTTTTTTAGTTTCTATATCATTTATTTCTGTTCCAATCTTTATCATTTTCTTTCTTCTGCTGGTTTTACGTTTCATTTGTTGTTCTTTTTCTAGCTCTTTTAAATGTAAAGTTAGGTTGTTTATGTGAATTTTTCTGTTTTCTTCATGTAGGCCTGTATTGCTATAAACTTACCTCTTAGAACATTTTTGCTGCGTTCCAAAAGTTTTGGACCATTTTGTTTGATTCCATGTACTTTTTTTTCCCCAAAGTTTATTTACTCATTTTGAGAGAGAGAGTGAGCATGAGCAGGGGAGGTGCAGAGAGAGAGGGAGACGGAGAGAGAGAAGAGAGACAGAGAGAGAGAGAGAGAGAGAGTGTCAGTCCCAAGCAGGCTCCATGCTGTAAGCACAGAGTCAGATGTGGGGCTCGAACCCACAAACCGTGAGTTCATGACCTGAGCTGAAATCCAGAGTCGGATACTTAACCAGCTAAGCCACCCAGGCACCCCTGATTCCATGTACTTTTTGATTTCTTCTTTGATTTCTTGGTTAACCCATTTATTTTTCAGTAGCATGTTATTTACCCTCCGTGTATTTGTGGTTTTCCAGACTTTTCCTATAGTTTCATAATGATTTCTGATTTCTAGTTTCATAATGTTGTGATCAGAAAAGATGCATGGTATGGCTTTGATTTTCTTGAATTTGTCAAGGCTCGTTTTGTGGACTACTCCGTGATCTGTTTTGGAGGATGTTCTGTGCCTTCCTGAAAAGAACATGTATTCTGCTGTTTTTGAATGGAATGTTCTGAATATGTGTGTTAAATTCATCTAGTCCAGTGTGTCATTCAAAGCCACTGTTTCCTTGTTGATTTTCTGTTTGGATGATCTGTCCATCAGTGTAAGTGGAGTGTTAACATCTACTATTAGTATGTTACTTTCAATTAGTTTCTTTATGTTTGTTATTAACTATTTTATGTATTTCAGTATTCCTGTATTGAGTGCATAAATATTTACAGTTGTTATATCTTTTTGTTGGAGTGTCCTCTTTATTATTGTAATGTGTCTTTCTTGGTATGTTGTTACAGTCTTTGTTTTAAAATCTACTTTAAGTATTGCCACTTTGGCTTTCTTTTGACATCCATTTATATGATAAGTGTTTCTTCACCCCCTCACTTTCAGTGTGCAGGTGTCTTTAGGTCTGAAATGAGTCTCTTGTAGGCAGCATATAGATAGGTCCTGTTTTTTTGTTCGTTTGTTTTGTTTTTTATCCATTCTGACACCTTGTGTCTTTTGATTGGAGCATTTAGTCCATTTACATTCAAAGTGATTATTGATAGATACCTATTTATTGCCATAAATTGATTGTTGTTTTGCAGTTGTTTCTGAGGTTTTTCACTGATCCTTTTTTCTTTCTTTCGTGGTTTGCTGGTTTTCATTAATGATATATTTGAATTTCTTTCTCTTTATTCTTTGCATATCAGTAGGTTTTGATTTGTGGTTACCATTAGGTTTGTATATAACATCTTCTGCATATAAGCAATCTATATTAAGTTGATGGTTGTGTAAGTTTGAACCCATTTTTTTCTCCTCTCTCCCCCAATGTTTTAGTATATGGTGTCATATTTTACATCTGTTTATATTGTGAATACCTTGACTGATTTTAGTTGTGTCATTTTGTTCCCCCAGTCTTTGGGCCTCTTTCTGAGTTGTTTGCTCTGATGTGAGTTACCTAGTTGTATCTGTGGGGTAAAGTGAATTTAGGGTTTTCCTATCTGCCTTCTTCCCCAGAAGTGCTTATCATTTCTACTTTTAAAATATATACATTACAAACTTAGCCATTTCTCTCTAACTCCAGGCCATTCTGGGTCCAACCACCTAGTCACATCCAGTTTATTATATGAGCACCATATATTAGTGGGCTGCTCATGTTCCCACCTCTACACCTAACCTTCTGTGTCCTCCAGAATCATCTCCCTACAGGACATCCAGAGATGCTCTCTTAAAACCACCCTGTGAACCAACCCAGTCAGAACATGCTGGTCCTCTGCTTAAAACCCACCAGTATATCCCTATAACCTTAAAATAGGAGCTAAACTTCTATAACCATGGCCTATGCAACTTTGTATGAACCCTGATCACCTCTTCAATGTATTCCTTTCTCCCTCGTTGTCTCTCCTTCCTGGCACCTCCTCATCATCTTCTTTCCTAGTCCTGAAATATATTCCAGGTTCAGGATATTTGTCTCACTTCATATTTGCCATCTGCCTGAAATATTCTTCCCCTAGGCAATTAGTTATAGAGTTCTGACCATTCTCTTGTTCAGAGAATTCTTTCCTAACCATCATATGCAGAAACAGCCTTTCCCCAATCTCATTTCATACATGTCTTTCTTTATAGCAGTTTAAAGGGCATCATCTATTCCTTAATCTAGAGCAGAGACTGACTACAATCAGTGTTGTATACAAAGAGGGAGAGTGGAAATCCTTTTCCTTGTTCCAGTAGGGTGAATATATTCAGTCTCTCAGCATTAAATTCATTAACTATAGATTTTTCATAAATGCCCTTATCAACTTGGGGAAGTTTCTATTCCTACTTAGTGGGGGGTAGTAGGTACATTTTATGAATGAGTGTTGGATTTGGCAAATGCTTTTTGTGTGTTTTGTTACTCAGTAATGCATATTGCAGAAATCAGTTTTTGGATATTAAACTCACTCTGATCTTAAACAAATCACAGTTGTTCATAATGTATAATCTTTATTATATGTTACAGGATTTGGTTTGCTAATATTTTGTTAAGAATTTTTGCATCTATTTTCATGAATAGTATTGCCCTATAGCTTTTTTTTAGGTTTGTATTTTAAAATTTATTCATTTATTCATATAGCTTTTCTTTCTTGTGATAGCTTTGCCTGGTTTTGGTGTCAGGATAATACTGGCCTTAATACATGTTCCTTCCTCCTCTTTTCTCTGAAAGAGTTTGTGTAGGATTGACATTCTTCCTGTTGGGAACGCAAGATACCTCTCTTCCTGTTGGGGTCTGCAACTGATGAAGAATGGTAGGGCATGAGAGCTCCCCATTCTAGCCTCCTGACTTCATTTGAAATGAGGTGTCCTTTATTTAGCTTCACACATAGGTTTACCAGTTTATTGTAAAGGATATTATAAAGGGTGCAGGTGAATAGCGAGATGAACAGGTACATAGGATGAGGTCAGGAAAAGACCTGATACAGGGGCTTTTGTTGCTATGAAACTGGGGTATATCATCCTCCCAGCTTGGTGTCTTATCAAATCTTGCTATTCAGGAGTTTTATGTATCTTAATCTACAATACCCCCTCCACCTTACCTCCCCTTCCCAGAGATCTCTTGGTGGTATTAAAAGAGCCAGCCCTCTAATCATTTGGTCTTTCTGGTGACCAGCCCCATTCTGAGGTAATCTAGAGACCCCACCCTAAATTACCTCATTAGCATAAATTTAGGTGGGCTCAAAAAGGCTCCTTATGAATGACAAAAGACACTCCTAACAGAAAATTTCTAGGGTCTTAGGAGCTTTGTGCCAATGATGAGATACAAGATATGTATAATAAAATACATATTTTATTATAACACAATAGTGATATTCCTTCTTTTTTTCCTGGTTTTGATCATTTGTATCTTCTACATTTCTGCCCCCACCAATCATTCATCTTAAAAGTTTATTTTGTTGATCTTTTCAAAGGACTAATTTCTGGTTTCATTGATTTGTTTTGTTCTTCAGTTGTTTTTCTGTTTTCTCTTTTACTGATTTCTATTCTGATCTTTATAATTTTCTTCCTTCTGTTTCAGGTACAATATGTTTTTGCTTTTTGTTTTTAGTTTTTTTAAGGTAGAACCATAGATTATTGAGACCTCTTTTCTAATAGAGTTTGAAGTGACACATTTCCTTCTAAACACTGCTTTGGCTATGCCACATAAATTATGATAATGCTGTGTTTTCAAGTTTTGTTCAGCCTAAATATTTCCTAATTTCTTTTTTGAGATCTCTTGTTTGAACCATGGATTATTTAGAAGTGCCGTTTAAGTATTGGAGGTTTCCCAAATTTCCTTCTTTTGTTGATTTCTGATTCAATTCCACTGTAATACAATTATGGTTGTAGTTGTTCAGTCATACATTGAATGATTTCACATCTTTTAAATTTATTGAAACTTGTTTTATAGAATGTGGTCTATCATAGAGAATGCTTCATGTCTGCTTAATAGGAATGTACATTATTCCTTTGTTGGGGGAGTGTTCTGTAATTATTATCTGTAAGGTTAAGATGATTGGTAGTCCTGTTGAAATATGTAGTCTTATTGATTTTCTTTCATTCATTCTGTCAGTCCTGGAGACTTGGATATTGAAATCTTCAGCTATAATTGTGGACTTGTCTACTTCTTTCATTTCTATCAGCTTTCCATTCATATATTTTGGAGCTTTGTTGTTAGGTGTGCATACCTTTGTAATTGTTATTTATATCTGATGTTTGACTCTTTTTTCAGTGTGAAATGTCCCTTTTTGTTTCTATTAACATTTCTTGCCTTAAAGTCTGTTTTGTGTAATATTTGTATAGCGACTCCGTTTCTTTTATGGTGATTGTTTCCATACTAGATTTTTTTCCATCTTTTTACTTCGAACTTTTTTTTGTCTTTGAGCCTGGGTTTGTCTCTGGTTATGCACCTTTTAGTTGCATCTTGCTTTTTTCATCCAGCAATCTCTGCTTTTTGATTGAGATGCTTAGGCCATTCATATCTAATGTAATTATGGCTTTGGTTGGATTTACATCTGGCATTTTGCTATATTTTCTCTAATGCCTGTGTCTTCTTTTGTTCTTCCTTTAGTGCTTTCTTTTGTGTTAAAATTTTTTCGTGTGTAACATTTTAATTCCTCTGTTGATTTTCAGCCACTTTTTTTAGTGTTTGTTCTAGGGTCTAAAATAAGCATTTGAATATATCACCATCTACTTCATGGTTAATATCTTAATTCTGGTAAAATGTAGCAACTTTGCTCCAGTGTAGTTCTATTTCCTTTTCTCTCCTTTTTGCTGTTATTGTCATATATGTTACATTTATATATGTTAGAAATTTGTGCCACATACTTGTAACTATATCTGTTATACATACATGTATATGGTATGATAATCATTGCATTATGTCAAGGATTAGCAAACTTCCGTGTGTCACAAAATATTATTTTGATTTTTTTTCTAACCATTTGAAAATACACAAATCATTCTTTGCTCACAGGCTATGCAAAAATGGGGGGTGAGACAGATATGGCCCATGGACTATAGTTTCCTAAGCTCTGCTCCATGTAATATTTTGTATTTTAAAAGTATTAAGAAAAGGAAAGGGAAAAAAAATACTTATGCTGTCTCTTAACCCACATATTTCCCTTTTCCAGTGCTTTTTATTTCTTCCCATGGATTCAGGTTTCCATTTGATATCATTGTATTTCAGCCTGGAATACTGTAAATGGTTTTTGTAAAGCATATCTGCTAGCAGTTCTCTCACTATGTGTTTATTTGGGAATGTTTTAATTTTGCCTTCACTTTTTGAAGGATAGTTTTGCTAGATATAGATTTCTTAGTTGAGAAATCTTAGAGTTTTTCCCTTTTATTATTTTAAACATGTCATCCCACTGGTTTCTGATGTCCATTGAAGGCAGCCATTAATGGTATTTTGTACCCCTAGGTGTTTTGTGACTTTTTTTTTTAATCTTGCTGCTTTCATGATTTTCTCTTTTTGTCTTTGGTTTTCAGTAGTTTCAGTATAATATCTAGGTGTGGATCTCTTTGTTTTATCCTACTTGGGATTTATTAATTTTGGGAACTGTAGATTAATGTTTTTCATCAAATAAGGAGGTTTGGGCTGTATTTTTTAATTACTCTTTCTGTGCCCTTTTTTTCTCTTCTGTTTTTTGGGAGGAAATTCCCAGATGCATATGTTTGTATTCCTTAATGTTGTCTCCTAGGTGTTTGAGACTTTCTCATTTTTCCTGTCTTTTTTCTCTTATTTTCCAGGAGTAAGAGAGAAATGATACAGTCTTCAATTTGACTCCCTTTTTTCTGCCATTTTGCCCATCTAATGAATTTTTCATTTGGGTCATTCTATTTTCCAACTCCAAAATTTCCTTTTAGTACTTTTTTCATAGTTTCTCCCTCTTTATTGAGATTCTATATTTGTTAAGTCAGTCTTATCATTTGTTACCATGTTTTCTGTGTTATCTTATTTTCTCTGGTTTTCTTGGATTTTTCGAACATTTCAGTTGCTTTATTGTTTGCTAGATCTAGCATTTGGGCATCAGAGTTCATTTTTATTGACTGATTTTACTTTTGAGTATGGCTCACATTTTTCAGTGTTTTTGCTTGTCTCATAATTTTTTTGAAAAGCGAACATTTTAGGTAGTAGTATGTAGTATCATCTGGATTCTGATATTCTTTTTCAAGATTTGTATTGGTTGATAGGTTATTTTCATTGTGTTCTGTACTTGTTTTGTAACATGACTGTAATTCTCTCTGAAATCTGGTTCCCTCACAGCATGTGGCCTCTGATGTCCTGGTTTCATTCTTTTGTTCTCATTTTTGTTCTCTAGCCTGACTTCTAGGGTTTGTTCTGTATCCTCTTGGCTTATGCTCAAGCCTGTTGATCTCCCCTTCTGTTGGTGGATCTACATGCGGGTGGGAGCAGGGAGGGCATAGAACTCTGTTTTGGCAGTTTTCCTGTGCGTGCGCATCCCAGTTTGTCCAGGCCTCCGTGATGCCCTCACTGGCCCTTCTGTGCTCTCTGAATTTTATGATCTCCTTGTTAAATTTCTGGATAGTTCTCAGATTTGATACTTACCTCTCAGATTTGATACTCACTCGCCAAACCATGTTCTCAGGCCAGTGGAGATGGAGGCTTTCTTGTTGGTCTTTTTATTAGCAGTGCCCCTGGCATGCATTTTCTGCTCCCTGCTCTGCACCAGTCAGCTTCCCCTGGAGGCAGAGTCCCATCTTGGTAGAACTGTCCTCCAGCTTGGATGGAAACATACCCAGGCAAGAACATCATAGGTACTCCCATCTCTATCCAAGTTTGGCAGTTTTTTTCATGAATAAACACTTCTCAACTTGTTGTTTGCCTTTAATTTATTTGCAGAGCCCTGAGATCATCATCTTTTATAATTTTGAATGGTTTTATAGCTGCTTTGAAGGAGGGGATTTGTTAACCTCTTCCCTCCACCATAACCTAGGTCCTGCTCTTCATTAATTCTTTTGTAAGCTAACTTGTCCCACAGAAGACTCTAGATCTAATACTAAATGTTGATGAATATGGTTTCATGTGGCATTTTAAATGTGTGTGGGGTGGGGGGATAATAAAGTTTGGTCTGGCAACTGAGGTTGCAGCCTGAAAATTTGCCCAGAAATGAGAGCACAAAATGAATTTGCCAAGCAGAAGTGTATTCTTGGGCTTTCCATCACAGGTGAAGTCTTCTGTGGGAGATAAAGTGGGGGGAAAGAGGCAGTCAATCTTAGATTCTTGTCTATGAGGTCAGTTCCTCCTGACTTTCTGCTTTTCATTAGCTGTTAAACATCATATTAGTCTCACTGTTTCTATGTGTCTGTTGCAGCTTATGGCCTTGTCTGTGGTATGTCATTTGGGAGTGATCACTGTGTGTTTTGTGCTCACTTGACCTCCAGGTGCAGAAGGACTCAGGGTGGAGTTTGACCGGCAGTGCTCTACAGAGAGGCGTCACGACCCTCTCACAGTCATGGATGGTGTCAACAGGATTGTCTCCGTGCGGTCAGGTGTGAAGGGAGGTTGAACAGGACACTATCTGCCCACCTTCGTAGAACAGAACTAGTAACTTACTAAACAGAATGCTACTGCTTCATTCCTGTGTGAGACTAAAGGAAGGGATAGTAAGCTATTTTGCTGCAAAGTATAGAAGGTTTTGTCTGCCTGTTCACAGTACTTTGAGTAAGATAGTTATGAGAATGGTATCTGCACCTCACCAGTGGCGGTAGAATTACTGGGTTCCTGGTAGGTCCTTGTCAGGACATTGGCCATCTTGGAGGCCCAGTTTCACCCAGATAGCTAGAGATGGTGCTGTAAGACATATGGGAGTACCAGGCTTGTGCAAACTAAAATATGATGTATGAAAAAGCTTCCTAAAGGGACTTGGTTTATAATTGACTGCAGTAAGGGCTGGGCTCAGGTTTTGGTAAGATTGCATGCTCTGTGAGGAAATCTGGGGCTCTTTCTCCTGTTTCCTGGGTAACTGCCATCACATAAGACCTTCCCCAGGAAACTCTCTATAGCCCTTGACCTGGGCTTGTGTGCTGCTGGCTCTGCAGTGTTGTAGCTATGTATCAGGGTAGTGCCCACCTGTCTTCATTTTCCCTAGTACTTGATGTAATGTGTATGGAAGGGCAGTATGTATTAAATATCATTCACTAGGAGTAGAGGGAACTCAGATTTTGGAGAACTTGGGTTGGAGGAGCCAGCTGTTCTTGAGACATAGTGTGAATGATTTTGCTTTGTTTTTAAAAAAGTTTGTGTTTATCACATGACATAGTGAACCCAATCCTGGGGCATAATTTTCCCCACTAGGCCGAGAATGGTCTGACTGGTCCAGTGAGCTACGCATCCCAGGGGATGAGTTGAAGTGGAAGTTCATCAGTGATGGGTCTGTGAATGGATGGGGCTGGCGCTTCACAGTCTATCCCATCATGCCAGCTGCAGGTAAGTAGGGGGCTTGCGATGTCCAAATCTTGATGACTCAAGCAAGGTGGACACATAAATTGTTTTCATTTAGTACATTGTACTCTGCCTTCTCCTGTTGTGTTGGGAGCCAGCACTGCCCAAGGCCCCACCACAGTGGTGATCGTAACTGCCAAAGAGCAACCTTAGTAGCCCAGTTGTTGGGATGTTAGGACTCCATTACCTAATGGGAAAGGAGTTATTATTGTTGAATGAACTTCTTAAGCTGTTTGATTTTCAGATAAAATGTCTAATACAGTGCATAGTTGTGTGACATAGACAGTGGCGGTACCATGGGCACCCTCTAAGCATGGCATCCGAGTAGATGAGGACCACTCTTGGTCAGATTGTACAGGTCTCCTTGTGGGGTAGCCCTTATCCTGTCCAACATGGAAACATTTACAGTGCTCATTTCGCAGGCCCTAAAGACCTCCTTTCTGATCGCTGTGTCCTCTCCTGTCCGTCCATGGACTTGGTGACATGTCTGTTAGACTTCCGGCTCAATCTCACCTCAAACAGAAGCATTGTCCCTCGCCTTGCAGCATCACTGGCAGCCTGTGCACAGCTGAGTGCCTTAGGTAAATAGCACCTTTATTATGTCTGTTGTACTTGATGGGAAAAATGGTCAAGCTTCTGATATTTTCTGTCTGCTCATTTAAGCTGCCAGTCACAGAATGTGGGCCCTTCAGAGACTGAGGAAGCTGCTTACAACTGAATTTGGGCAATCAATTAACATAAACAGGCTACTTGGAGATAATGATGGAGAAGCAAGAGCTTTGGTATGGAACATTACCTCACAGTTTCTAGATGTTTGACTTTGGGAATAAAATGTTGCTTGAATAATTTAAGGGGCATCTGGGTGGCTCAGTCAGTTGAGTGTCTGACTTCAGCTCAGGTCATGATCTTGCAGTCTGTGAGTTCGAGCCCCACATCAGGCCCTGTGCTGACAGCTCACAGCCTGGAGCCTGCTTCAGATTCTGTATCTCCCTCTCTCTCTGCCCCTCCTCCACTCACACTCTATCTCTGTCTCTCAAAAATGAATAAATGTTAAAAAAAAATTTAAAAAAAATATTGCTTGAAAAATTTAAGTCACTGAGAAGAGTTGGGAAATTCTACATAACAATAAGCCTGCTTTTGTCCCATCCAGACTCCTTTATGTTACTCCATATACTGAGTGCAGGCTGGCCTGTGATTTTTGGAAACAAAGATGTGTCAATGGCTGTGAGCATAGGATTGTATCTGTTAGACTTTGCAACAAGTCTGGCTCACCACATCCCCTTATTTTGTTGGATGAGGTAGTTACTGTTAAAAGGATGCTTGATCCTAACGATCTTGGGAGATGGGACTTTGTAGGCCAAAAAGGGCCTTGTTCCCTGCAAGTGCTGTATTGAAATCTAGACCAAGCATTCTGAGGTAAATTTTCAAGCTCTTCTTTTAAATTTTAGTGTTCATCAAACCTATTTGAAAATATCAATACACATTTTTTAGGGAGAATAGTATCAATATAACAAAACTTTTGACTCACAGAAATAAAATGGTTACTTTCCCTACATTTTGGATTGCTTTACTAGGATATAATCTTGTTGTTTTCTTAGAGTTTTACAGGTAGTGCTCTTGCTGCTTTGGTAAAAGGCCTTCCGGAAGCTTTGCAAAGGCAATTTGAATATGAAGATCCTATTGTAAGAGGTGGCAAGCAACTGCTCCACAGCCCATTCTTTAAGGTAATATTTGACTTGTTTTAAAGTGATGAGATCCACAAAAGTATGGCCAACGATTAATCTTTGACAAAGTAGGAAAGAATATCCAATGGAAAAAATACAGTCTCTTTAACAAGTGGTGCTGGGAGAACTGGACACTGCAACTGCAACATGCAGAAGAATAAAACTAGACCACTTTCTTACACCATTCACAAAATAAACTCAACATGGATGAAGGACCTGAATGTGAGACAGGAAACCATCAAAACCCTAGAGGAGAAAGCAGGAAAAAACCTGTCTGACCTCAGCTGCAGCAATTTCTTACTTGACACATCTCCAAAGGCAAGGAAATTAAAAGCAAAAATCAATTATTGGGACCTTATGAAGATAAAAAGCTTCTGCACTGCAAAGGAAACAATCAACAAAACTAAAAGGTAGCCGATGGAATGGGAAAAGACATTTGCAAATGACATATCGGACAAAGGTCTAGTATCCAAAATCTATAAATAACTCACCAAACTCCACACCCGGAAAACAAATAATCCAGTGAAGAAATGGGCAGGAGACATGAGTAGACACTTTTCTAAAGAAGACATCCGGATGGCCAACAGGCACATGAAAAGATGCTCAACATCACTCCTCATCAAGGAAATACAAATCAAAACCGCACTGAGATACCACCTCATGCCAGTCAGAGTGGCTAAAACAAACAAATCAGGAGACTATAGGTGTTGGCGAGGATGTGGAGAAACGGTAACCCTCTTGCACTGTTGGTGGGAATGCAAACTGGTGCAGCCGCTCTGGAAAACAGTGTGGAGGTTCCTCAAAAAGTTAAAAATAGATCTACCCTATCAGCCAGCAATAGCACTGCTAGGAATTTACCCAAGGGATACAGGAGTGCTGATGCATAGGCACACGTGTACCCCAATGTTTATAGAAGCACTTTCAACAATAGCCAAATTATGGAAAGAGCCTAAATGTCCATCAACTGATAAATGGATAAAGAAGTTGTGGTTTATATATACAGTGGAATACTACTTGGCAATGAGAAAGAATGAAATCTGGCCTTTTGTAGCAACATGGATGAAACTGGAGAGTGTTTTGCTAAGTGAGATAAGTCATACAGAGAAAGATGCCATATGTTTTCACTCTTATGTGGATCCTGAGAAACTTAACAGAAGACCATGGGGGAGAGGAAGGGGAAAAAAAAAGTTACAGAGAGGGAAGGAGGCAAACCATAAGAGGCTCTTAAAAACTGAGAATAAACTGAGGGTTGATGGGAGGTGGGAGGGAGGGGAAAGTGGGTGATGGGCATTGAGGAGGGCACCTGTTGGGATTAGCACTGGGTGTTGTATGGAAACCAATTTGACAATAAATTTCATATTAAAAATAAATAAATAAAGTGATGAGAGAGCTGGTTGGCTAGGAGAGACACAGAGAGTGGTTGTGTGTAGTGCACCACATTTCAGGCCTCCTTGAGGACATGGGTAAGTATTGCTGAAGTTGAATATGAAAAATTTCCAGAAATGACTATGACCTAATAAGCCCTTAATACTTTAGCCAAGTATTAGTGTACTTTGAGATGCTTGACTTGGGCAGTAAGTGTTGTGGCAGTTGTCAGATCTGAGGTCTTGTGTATAAGGTGCATCACTAGGAGCTGGGTGGGAATAATCCACACCACTGGTAGTGGTAAAACACTTGCAGGCACATGGCAGTCAGCCTGGAATAAGGAGCTCCTGAATGAGAACTCACAGAAACCCTGTAATGGTGTCTGTCTTTAGCATGCAGTGTTGGTGAAGTAGATTCTTAGCTGCATTTCTGAGCTTCCTTGTTTTGTTAATTTTTGGTTGCTACAGGTACTGGTAGCTCTTGCTTGTGACCTGGAGCTAGACACTCTCCCTTGCTGTGCTGAGACACACAAGTGGGCTTGGTTCCGAAGGTACTGCATGGCCTCCCGCGTTGCTGTGGCCCTGGACAAAAGAACACCATTGCCACGTCTTTTTCTTGATGAGGTATTGCATGTTATTTTGGAATGTAAAAACATTTTCCTTATTCAGTCATGGTGTAAACAGATGCCAATATTATGAGACACAGCAACATTTCTCTTACAAAGGGATACCATAAAGAAAAAAATCACATAGGTGAAAATGAATAAATGCATACTGTGAATTTCAGTTAAAGTTTATTTTTAGTAAACTAAAGATATACTAGTACTGCCCAGACATTCCAATATCTTAGACTTGATTATAATTGTATTGATTTTGCTTATTAACTATAAAATCACAGTATTGATGTTGGCATTCCCTCAGATTCTGCAATCGGGATCACTCCTGTGTTGTTACCTTAATATTATGTGTTTCATTTTTGAGAGGTGAGTGTTTATTGATAATCTCATAATAATGTTGTCTAGGTGGCTAAGAAAATTCGTGAGTTAATGGCAGACAGTGAACACATGGATGTTCTCCACGAGAGCCACGACATTTTTAAAAGAGAGCAAGATGAACAACTTGTGCAGTGGATGAACAGGTTATTATATCAGAACCAAGAATAATGCTGTACACTGGGGAAAGGTGTTGTATGTGCAGTTCTTTCCCATGTTAATTGTTCACTTAATGTTTGTTGTAGGCGACCAGATGACTGGACTCTTTCTGCGGGTGGCAGTGGAACAATTTATGGATGGGGGCATAATCATAGGGGACAGCTTGGGGGCATCGAAGGTGCAAAAGTTAAAGTTCCCACTCCATGTGAAGCTCTTGCAACTCTCAGACCTGTGCAGTTAATTGGAGGAGAACAGACTCTGTTTGCAGTGACAGCTGATGGAAAGGTAAGGGTGCCTTTTGTGTGTCATATGTTAAAAACTAAGAGACAGCTATGGCTAGAGTGCGTTATTGGTCCATGGTATGTGTAAGGACTCTATTAAAACGTTATCTCAAGGTTAATAGTACTTATTGTTGGAAGCAGTTATCATTCTAAAATATATCTGTATGATCTTTGATGTGTTCTATAACTTTACAGTGTTTTATTTTGAAATACAGCGTACGTAGAAAAGTGTACTGTTTGCATATCAATAATACATTAGAGTATTCCTTTTTTTTATTTGCTAGTGTAATGCTTTTTAAAAAATTGCTTCTAGTATGATGAAATGGTTGATACATATATATTGTCTTTATGTTTGGTGACCTTATTCAACTATTTTCTTTCTTTTCTATATCTCAGGATTTCTTGTATCTTCTTTATAGAGTCATAATCTGTAAATCAGTTTTGTTCCTTTTCAGTTCACCACTCTTATTTTTTCCTTTTTGTGTGGAAGAAAGGAAGCTCATTGTATTGGGTTGTTTTGGTATAATATTGAGCAGGGGTGGTAGTTGTGGGCTTGTTCTTGTCTTAATCCAGTTTGCAAAGTAAACACTGTGATTGAACATTTCACAAACTTACTGTGAGGTTTTGGTGGATGATCTTTATGAGATTAAGGAAATTGCCTTCTCTTTCTACATTAAAAAAAACTATTCC
Organism: Panthera pardus; assembly: GCF_024362965.1. NCBI lineage: Eukaryota > Metazoa > Chordata > Mammalia > Carnivora > Felidae > Panthera > Panthera pardus. The sequence continues at coordinate 20,508,565 of NW_026526810.1, read as the reverse complement.
TAGGGATGTTTTCTCCTTTAGTGGATTTATGTTGTGAATTGGATTAATTGGTTTTCTTATATTTAACCCACTTGCATTCTGTGGAGACACCCACCTTGGTCAGGATGTTTTATATTTTTTTGGTTTGTGTTTGTGAATATTTTCTTTGGGATTTTTGGGAGCTCCAAGATCTTAAAGTGCGATTATAATAATGTTTCTGTCTTATATATTCCTTGTCTGATTTTGGTACTCTATTATTATATATCTATTTAACTTACAACAATTAACTTAAAAATGCATGTTTATTATCTTGCAGTTTCTCTGCGTCAGGACTCTGGAGGTGGCTTAGCTTGGTCCTCCCACCTAGGATCTCTCCCCAGGCTGCAGTTGCCTCAGGGCTATACTGAGCATTCAGTTCCTCATGAGCTGTTGGTTGAGGCTGCCCTCAGTTCTTTGCCACATCACACTGTAGCAGCTGGCTTCCTCAGAGCAAGCAAGGGAGGTGTGGCAAGACACAAGTTACAGTCTTGTGTGACCTAATCCAAAAGTGACAGTCCATCCTTGTTGCCATATTCTGTCCATTAGAATTGAGTCACTAGGTCTAGCCCATGTTCAAGGAGAAGGGATTACACAGGGTGTGAATTAGGGACTCTTGGGAACCACATCAGAGACTGCCTGCCAAGAATATCAAGATTGTGCTAGTCTCATAAAAAAGGGTTGAAGTGTTTTGTTTTGTTTTTTTCCCTTTTTCTATTCTCTGGAGAATTCTATGTCTTTTATTGTTTCCTGGTTATTATAACATGCATATGTAAAATCTGAAGTGAATTACTACTTCTGTCCTCCTCCCAAGTAATACAAATAGCTGATACTTTGTTATCCTGTGTTCTGGCACAAACCCATTAGGGAATGATAGGCATTATTATTTTTGTTGTTATTTTTCCAGATTTACCCAAATGTTGCACATGTCTTTGCTCACATTATTTCTTATGTCTCAGACCTTATATCTTTAAACAGTTTCTTCTACTTCATTTTGCTTCTACTTTATATTTTCATTTTTCTTTAGTGAGTCTTTTGTTGGTTTATCCTCAGATTGTTTTTGTTTATTTGAATATGTCTTTATTTTATCCTTTATCCTAAGTAAGAGTTGCAAACATTTTCTGTAAAGGTCGTGATAGTATTTTTGGCTCTATGGGTCATGTGGTCTCTGTTGGCAACTATGAAAACAAGCCTATGAATGATATGTAAATGAATGTGTCTGGCTATGTCCAATAAAGCTTTATTTACAAAAGTACATGGTGGGCCTGATTTGACTCATGGGCCATAATTTGCCAACCCCTGTTCTAGAGTATGAAATTTTAAGTTGACTATTATTTTCAGTCAGCCTGTTAAACGTTTTATTCTTTTGGATTTTGGACTTCATTGTTGCTAATGAGATGTCAGCAGTCAGACTAACTTTTACCCAAATGGAGGTAATAAATCTTTTCTCTATGGCTACTTTTAAGATATTTCTTTAGTGATCTGCATTTTGCTGTGATATATTTTTATTGCCCTTTTTTGTTTTACTTTGTTTTTGCCAGGTGGTAAGGGATGGGAGAGGGGGGCTTTCTGGCTCTTGAGAAGTTGTCTTTAAACAACTCTGGTAAATTCCTAGACTGTTTTTTTGCCTCAGATATTGCTTCTACCATATTCTCCGTGTGATCTCTGCCTGAAAATGTGTTCTGATTGTTGAGTGCTTTATATCTCTATCTCCTTCTTTCCATGTTTCCTCTTCTCTTTGTGTTTCTATGCTATATGCTAAAGAATGTCTTCAGATTCATCTTCTAGTCTCTTGTCACCTATTTATAATCTGCTATTAAATGTATCTGGGTATTTAATTTCAATTATTGTTTTTTTAATCCCTGGAAGTTCTGCTTTGGGTAATTTTGTAATTCTTATTCCTTAGGGATACTTTCAAGCTTTTATTTCTTTAAAGATAATATTGGACTGTTGTTCTGACTCCCTCATGGCATCTTTTTTCAACTATGAGCTGACCCTTTTCCTTAGAAAATTTTATGTAGAAATTCTTTGAGGCTTAGTTGGAAATCACTCATCAAAAGAGAATTTATAACCCTGGGGTACTACAAATCTAAGTCATTGTAAATTAAATTCTCAAAGGAATTTAGACCATACATAGTATAAATTTAGACTGAAAACCAACCTAATGACCACCTTTCATGGTTGTTAATTCTCAGGAGAGCTTTTTCTCCATATAATTTAGTGCTGAGATTGAGAAAGGGAACTTGCTTTGTTGTTTTCTTTTTATTCCTCACAGTTGGCCCACTGGAGGATCATCTTTCTAAAAGGAGACTCCTTTTAAGCTTGGTACTTTACCCTCGACACCCCGTGTGCTGAAGATTCTCAAAACCTTCTCAGGGGACACTGGCTTTAGGGCTCTTTTATCAATCTGAGTTCTTGGTTTCACTTTCTGTTTTAGTCCTTGAGGTTTTCCTTACTATTGTGTCATTGCAGCAATGCATTTGAAACAGTATGAAACAATATTTAAATTTTTATAGGAGGGATGTTTGACATGCATTTGGAAAAGGCAGTCTGATTCTTTTTTAAATTAATGATAAACCTTGTGCCCTGAAATAATTACTCACTTAGAACGAAAGAAAAATAGTGTATTCTACTGTGTGACTTATATGCAGCCTTGCTGAAATACTACATCTATTTATAGTTTTTCTATGAGTGTTTCTATCAGTGTTACTATCAGAGATTTGCTTCCAGGGAAAAGATCTTCTTTTTAAAATACATTTTGTGAACTTGGGATTTTAAATAGTCATAACTATTTCATTTTTAGTGTTTGATAAAGCATGGAAAAGTCTTAAACATTCTTGTAACTTTTTTTTTTTTTTTTTTTTTTTTTTTTTTTTTTTTTTGAGAGAGAGCGAGCGCACATGTGTGTGAGCCAGGGAGGGGCAGAGGGAAAGGGAGAGAGAGAATCTTAACCAGACTCCATGCTCAGTGCAGAGCCCAGTGCAGGGCTCAATCCCACGACCCTGACTGAGCCACCCAGATGCCCCCATTCCTGTGATTTTTAACTTTAAAATTCATTTCTCTGTGGTAAAAATATCTAGAACACTGATTGAGTTTGTTAATTACTAGAACATAGGGATATTTAGATAAAAATCTGATATTTATATTCTTCTCATCTTAGCTGTATGCCACTGGATATGGTGCAGGCGGCAGACTAGGAATTGGAGGGACAGAGTCGGTATCTACCCCAACATTACTTGAATCCATTCAACACGTGTTTATTAAGAAAGTAGCTGTGAACTCAGGAGGAAAACACTGTCTTGCCCTCTCTTCAGAAGGAGAAGTTTACTCTTGGGGTGAGGCAGAAGATGGGAAGTTGGGGCATGGCAACAGAAGGTATTATGTGAAAACATTATTTTTGATGTTATGCTTTCCTTGTTTCTTTTACCTCTTGTATAACATATTGGCACTTTGTTTTTCAGGACAACATTTATAATAATCTACTCAAGTTAAATGTTAATGACTCATTTGGCAGAAATAAGTTCATGTTACAATGTGTGGGCTTGCCTCCACTGCCCTTCTATTTGAGGGGAAAATCAATTCTGAATTTTCGATTTTTAAGTACTAAGTACATTGAGCTTCTCTTCGTCCTTCTCCCCAAGTTTTCTTCCTCTGATCCCAAGTAATTCACTGAATCAACAGTTGGCATTTTGGTAACATGTGTGATACTAAAGCTGTAAATACAGAGGAAATGGAAGGAGTGAGGATAAGGGGACACACAAATGACAATATTTTTTAAACAAAGTAACCAAACTTTCTAGTTTTTAAAAATTAATGGGAATTACCTGCCCAGTTGGAGTAACAAAGACCTTCATCTCTGAAATAACTTAAAGTACCAGACTAAATATATGAAACAGCTGCCCTAAAGACAATGGATAACAGGCAGTAAAGTTACATACAGTGATCTACGGAGGTGAATACTGACAGTCACATGTGTCAGTGGCCAAGGAACTCAGAGGCCAAGGAACAAACCACCCAAAAGGACTAGAAGGAATGGTCCACAGAGCTCACAGAGGGCAGACAATACAGCTTGCTTCCAAAACCTGATAATTCCCAGAACATTGGTTAGAGGACTAAGAATGATGTTGCACAAAAGTGGGTAAAAAAACTAAAGGTAGACTGTTGCTCTGATCCCATCAAAAACACTTAAAAGCAAAACCTGAAAGGATTAAATTGTTCACAAGGAACCATAAGCTCAGGAATATCTTTATCAATACAGACATATCAAGCGCTCAGCAAGAGAAACGTCACAATGTTCTATATCCATTCAGAAATTACCAGGCATGTGTCTCTTCAATAAATAGTATTGGGAAAATTGGATATTCAAATGCAAAAGAATGAAATTAGATCCCTGAATTATACCACTTACAAAAATTAACTCAAAATGGATTAAAAACCTAAATATAAGTTCTGAAACTATAAGAGTCCTCTAAGAAAACATAGGGAGAAAGCTCCTTGACCTTGGTCTTTGCAATGTTATTTTGGATATGACACTAAAAGCACAAGCACCAGAAGCAAAAATAAAGTGGGACTACATTAAACTAAAAAGCTTCTGTACAGCAAGTGAAACAATCAACAAAATAAAAGGCAGCCTATAGAATAACAGAAAATATTTGCAAACCATATAACTGGTAAGGGATTAATGTCAAAAATGTGTAAGGAACTTGTATAACTCAGTAGCAAAAACTAAAAAAAAAAAAAAAAAACCCAATTAACAAATGGGCAAAGAACCTGAATAGACATTTTTCCAGAGAAGACATACAGATGACCCACAGGTACATGAAAAGTTGCTTAGCATTACTGATTTTCAGGGGAATGCAAATCGAAGCCGTGAGATATTACCTTACACCTGTTAGAATGGCTTTTATTAAAAAGACAAGATATAAGTGCTGCTGAGGTTGTGGAGAAAAGGGAAACTTTATACACTGTTGGTGGGAATATAAATTCATGCAGCCACTATAGGAAAACATAGAAAAAAGTAAAAAATAGAACTACCATGTGATCCAGCAATCCCTCTTCTGGGTGTATATCTGATGAAAATGAAATAATTTTCTTGAAAGGATCTATACTCCAGTGTTCAGTGTGGCATTGTTAATAATAGCCAAGACATGGAAACAACCTAAATGTTCATCCACAGATGAATGGGTGAAGAAGATGTGGGGTGGGGTGGGGTGGGGTGGGGTGGTGGTAGTATGTGTGTTAGAATATTATTCAGCCATAGAAAAAGAAATCTTGGCATTTGTGACAATTTGGATTAACCTAGAGGACATTATGCTAAGTGAAATCAGTCAGAGAAAGACAAAACACTATGATTTCACTTATATTTGGAATCTAAAAAAACTGAACTCCTAGAATTAGAGTAGACTGGTGGTTTCCAGGGGCTGGGGATTGGGGGGTTGGGAGATGTCGACAAAGGGTACTAACTTCCAGTTATAAGATGAATAAATTCTGGGGACATAATGTACAGCATGGTGACTGTAGTTAACAATACTTTATTGTATCCTTGAAAGTTGCTCAGAGGGAGTAGATCTTCAGTGTTCACACCACACAAAAATTATTATGTGAGGTGATGGCTGTGTTAACCTTATTGTGGTAATCATTTTGCAGTATATATGTATCAACTCATCATATTGTACACCTTAAATTTATACAATGTTATATGTCAATTATATCTCAAAGCTGTAAAAAATTTATCAGGCATGCAAAAGAGTAGGAAAGTATAGCCCATATAAAGAGAAAAATCATTCAATTAAAACTGACCCAGAAATGACATAAGTAGTAGAATTACTAGATAAAAATATTAAAACAGTATTTTAACCACATGCCTATATCTTTAAGAAACTTGAGGGAAAACTTAAGCATGTTAGAGATTGAAAGGTATTTTAAATGCCCTAATCAAAGTCTGGGGTGAAGAATACAGTGCATGTGTTTAATATAGATTAAACATAGTAGAGGAAAAGATCAGTGAGCTTGATGACGTAACAATAGAAACTGAAACAAATGAAATACACAAACATATAAAATGAATATCACATGAGTGAATTGTGGACAACAGCCTCAAGTGGCCTATTATATAAGTAAAGTCACCAAAGGAGAGGAGGATAGGGGATTTTGAGAAATGATGGCTGAAAAATGTCCAAATTAGATCTAGGAATAAAAGAGAACTTCTGTAACTTGATAAAGGGCATCTCTGTTAAATATAGAGCTAATAGTGACTTAATATGACATACTGAACTTCCCCTAACTATAGGAACCAAGACCAAGGACATCTGCTATCAAGATTCAGCATTGTACTTCAAGATTGTCAAGTGAAGTTCAGCAGTATAAAGATATAAAAGGCATTCAAATGGGAAAGAGAATTAAAGCTGCTTCTTTACACGTAGTATAATTGCTTATATAGAAAATCTATGGTACCTACAAAAAAGCTACTAGAATCAATAAGTGAGGTTAGCAGGGTTGCAGGATAGATCAATAAATAAAAAGCAATTGTCTTTATACTAAGCAAATGTAATCAGAAATTGAAATTTAAAAATACCATTTATATTACCCTCCCCCACAATTGAAATAGTAAGGGATAAATTTGACCAAAAAAAAAAACAAAACACATGGATGACTTAGAGAAAACTATAAAATATTGCTAGGGAAGATTTTAGAAGACTTAAAAATCAACAAATGAGTATACTGTGTTCATGGATTAAAAGACTCAATATTGTTGATTTATTAGTTTTCCTCAAATTAACCTATAGATTGAACCCCTTCTCAAACAAAATTTCTGTAGAAATTGACAAGCTGATTGTAAAATTCATAGAGAAATACAGAGCACCTAGAATAATCAAAGCAACTTTGAAAATCAGGAGCAAAGTTGGAAGACGCTACCTTATTTCAAGCCTGATTTTAAAGCTACAGTAATCAAAACAGTGTAGTACTGTTGTAAAGAGAGAGAAATGTATTAGTGGAACAGAATAGAGTCTCAAAATGTACCACAAATACTGAATAATGAGTGTGGAAAAATGAAGTTTGATTTCTGCCTTATAACTTCCAATGCACAGTTTACAAAAGTGCAGTTTATTGGAGAACAGAGCTTTTTCAACAAATGGTCTTGAACAACTGGATAACCATATAGCAAGCAGTGAACTTCTTGACTTGCACTGTATCCAAAATTAACTCAAAATGAATCATAGTCATAAATGTGAAACCTAAGTCCAAAAGCTTATAGAAGAAAACATGAGAGAAAACCTTTGTGACTTTAGGTCAGACAAGGAGTTTTAGAAAGAACTCCAAAAGCATGATCCAGTAAAGAAAAACAGGATAAATTGGACTTCATAAAAATGTGAACTCCGGGTGTTTGAAAAGACATGCTACAGACTGGGAAAGCATTTGCAATCATACATCTGGCTTAGGTCTTACTTTCAAAATTATTATAAAGAGCTTTCAAAACTCAGTAATAAGAAAATAAACTTATTGTCAGTGCTTGGCACATTGTAGGCTAGTTGACATTCATTTGATAAAACTCTATAAATGAAATGTTGATTTATAGCAAGGGTGGATGAATTGTTTTGGTAAAGAGCCAGGTAGCCTACATATTTTAGTCTTTGTAATATATGCTTCTTTCCTTTTTTTTTTTTTTTTTTTTAACAACCTTTAAAAATGTAAAATTCATTCTAGGCTCATTGGCTTTTCAAAAACAGGCCATGGGCCAGACTTGGCCCACATTTGGGCACTAGTCTCCTGGCCTCTGATTTAGCAAGTCTCCTGCTCAGTGGCATTAGGACAACTGGTGTAAAGGAAAACATTTAGGAAATTATAAAATTTTGAGTTCAGGTCTGAATGATTCTTCTTAATTAACAATTGATTTTATGACAATAACCAAAGTGTAGAAAGAGCCCAAATGTCTCTTGACAGATGAATGGATAAAGAAGATGTGAGATATGTATGTGTGTATACACACACACACATACATACACATACTCCATTATATATATATATATATATATATATATATATATATATATATATATATAAATGATGATATAATGATAAGATATATATACATATGTATGTATGATATACATATATAAGGTATATATACATATACATAAGATATATATACATATACATAAGATATATATATAATGGAGTATTACTTGACAATCAAAAAGAATGAAATCTTGCCATTTGCAACAGCATGAGTGGGACTAGAGTGTATTATGGTAAGTGAAATTAGAGAAAGACATATCATATGACTTCACTCATGTGGAATTTAAGATACAAAACAGATGAACATGAGGGAAGGGAAACAAAAATAATATAAATACAGGGAGGGGGACAAAACATAAGCGACTCTTAAATATAGAGAGCAAACTGAGGGTTGCTGGAGGGGTTGTGGGTGGGAAGATGGGGCTAAATGGGTAAGGGGCCTTAAGGAAGACACTTGTTGGGATGAACACTGGGTGTTACACATAGGGGATGAGTCACTGAAATCTATTCCTGAAATCATTGCACTATATGCTAACTAAGTTGGATGTAAATTTAAAAATAAAAAATAAACATAAAAAACAATTCATTTGAGAAGTGTACATTGAATAAGTATATAACAAACCAAAAGCCTAGTATTTAATACTTTTAAAATATTTAAGAATAAAACTATTTCAGTTATATTTGGTGGCCTTTTTTGCAGTCCATGTGACCGCCCTCGCGTCATTGAGTCTCTGAGAGGAATTGAAGTGGTTGATGTTGCTGCCGGTGGAGCCCACAGTGCCTGTGTCACCGCAGCAGGGGACCTCTACACATGGGGCAAAGGCCGGTATGGCCGCCTGGGGCACAGCGACAGTGAGGACCAGTTAAAGCCAAAGCTGGTGAGAAGGCGCCTTGAGAAGGTGCTCAGAGGCCTGGGGTGTCTCCTCACACCCTCACTTTTGAAGGTGGTGGGGAGGCAGCTTCTCATTGTCATTATGCCATTTTGATTTTTAAAAGTCAAAAGTATTTCCTGTTCTAGTTTCTTTTTAGTTTTAGAGTTGATGGTCTTAGCCTCATTATTTACAAGGAGGTTTATATTCCATGTGTCATTTAAACAGAATAGTATTTGAAATCTACTTTTATTATTTTATTTATATTTTACACATATAAATATATATAAATAAATATTACCTGGCATCTAGCTAAATGCTTTGGCTTCTAGAAGGCCCACTGTATTTTGGGTGAGGCAGTGAATAAGACTTCCTGGTGTGGTAGGATTGGCTCACTAGGGACACTGATAACCTGCCTCCTATCGTTTAGATTGATTTGGTTCAGATTGATGAAGGTGTTTTTGGTCTTATCTTACATGATTGTTAAAATTACACATTCTTTGTAAAGGCTTAAAATAGTACCGCCCCCACTCTCCCAACCCAAGAGCATCACAGTACTTTAAAGCCTTTCCTTAGGTAAACCTTCTTTCTGCTGTGATTGCATAACTTTGATTTCTTTTTTTTGAAGGTGGAAGCACTGCAGGGCCACCACGTGGTTGATGTTGCCTGTGGTAGTGGAGATGCCCAGACCCTCTGTCTCACTGATGATGACACTGTCTGGTCCTGGGGGGATGGGGACTACGGCAAGCTTGGCAGAGGAGGCAGTGATGGCTGTAAAGTACCCATGAAGGTATTTGTGTCTGCACAGTGGGAGAAAGGCACCTTTCCCAATGATCTGGGACTTGAGGGTTCCACGTCTTTGTGGAGCTCTTAGAGCCCGCCCCTCCCCACCCCAGGCCCTCCTAGGCTTACCACCCCATCCCCCTCTGCATGCTTCTCAGGAGTCTTTTAACCTCATCTTTACCTTCTTTGCAGAAAATATAATGGGTAGTTGAGTAAAAAGTGAAAGGCCCAAAGGTATTAAGATATATTAAGTGCTATTTGTGCTGTCTTGGGAAATTTATGTAAGTTAGCACAACCTGTGGTTTTATGTAGTATATAGACCTGTTTGAAGAAAGGGATAACAAATTGTTCATGGTCTTTTCAATTCACAGAGTTCTGTAGCTATGATTGTAACAGTACTTGCTGAAAGGGTTGCAGCTGGCTTAGCCAGAAGCTGTGTTAAATAGACATCCTGTGACACACTAAGAGAAGAGACTGTAGGCCTGGGTTGGGGGTCAGATTGCTTTTCTCCATGTGATCTGCATGACTCTGAGCAATTTCTTAACTTTGTGAAGTTTGTGAACTTGCCCTTGTGAATGGGTAGTTGGCAGAGATTAAGTTCATTGATGTGTTTAGATCATGTGCTGACTGCTGTGCTGCCTACAGTGCATGAACATGATGGAGCCATTTAGCTGAGGTGCTTTGCTGTGGATTTGGGAGTGTGTGTGCTGTGAAAGAAAACTAGAAATTGTTCTCTGCTTGGTGTTTGGTCTTGTTGGGGATCTGGGACTGCATGTGAGGAGTGAGGAGTAGAGACCCTTACAGCCCACAGGCAGCTCTGTGGGGGAGGAGGGCAGCATTCTACTAGAGCCCCCTCAGATGGGACAAGAGCCTGGCTGAAACTGCATAGCTTTTCTTCCCAGAGCTGTGCAGCCCAGTATAGGAGCTGTTGGCCACACATGGCTATTTAAGTTTAAATGTAACTCAATTAAAATTCACTTCCTTGCTCATTCTGGCCGCATTTCATGTGCTCAGTGTGAGCATGTGTCTGGTGACTTCTATATTGGGCAATGTGGACACAGAACATTTCCATTACTGCAGAGAGTGGTTTTGGCAGGCAGTGCTTAGAGCCAAAGCCTGGTGGAGATGTGCTTGGAGACATCCCTGCATGCTGGTGGGCACTGCTGGAGAACCAGAAGCTCAGTGCTTCCTCTTCATTCTTATCATTTCTTATTCCTTTTCTCTTGCAGGTATACAGTATTTTAACCACATTACCAGTTACTTAAGGTTTCCAAATTTATGAAAAAAATTGTGTGTTGTAGACTTTCTTATGCTTAGGAAAGCTTTAGACATAGGCTTTGCACCTTCAGGGATTAGGATGTTGAGCATTGGGGGAATGGAAGTTACTACTTGATATGATTGTGACAGAGGTGAGGGTGAGGAGAGAACTGAGAGAATTGTTTTTAATTAATTTAAATTTAAAATCAAATATGAGGGGTACCTGAGTGGCTTGGTTGATTGAGCATCTGGCTTCAGTTCAGGACATGATCTCGCAGTTCTTGAGTTCGAGCCCCATGTCAGGCTCTGTGCTGACAGCTCAGAGCCTAGAGCCTGCTTTGGATTCTGTGTCTCCCTATCTCTTTCTGCCCCTCCCCTGCTCACACTCTGTCTCTCTCTGTCTCTGAAAAATGAATAAACGTTAAAAAAATCAGGGGCGCCTGGGTAGCTCAGTTGAACGAACATCTGACTCAGCTCAGGTCATGATCTCGCAGTTTGTGGGTTCAAGCCCCACGTCGGGTTCTGTGCTGACAGCTCAGAGCCTGGAGCCTGCTTGGGATTCTGTGCCTCCCTCCCTCTCTCTTTCCTTCCCCTGCTCACACTCGATCTCTCTCTGTCTCTCAAAAATAAACATTAAAAATTTTTTTTTAAAAAATCAGATATGAGAACTTAAGTCTGAGAACAGTCACAGGTAACAAGGAGCATAGCTTGCTGGCTGAGAAAAAGTGATGACTAGGTTAGTGAGCCCCAGTGAAACTTCTGGGTGTTGGTTGTGAAGGGCCTGGACCCCCGATGTACACGGGTGGAAATGACTTCTCATACTAGCCTGACCAAGGTCATGTTTGATTTGATTAACCTGGATAGATGGATAGGTTCTAAAGGCCAGAACCTGGTCCTCTTGGCCAATCCTCCTCCCCCTTTTTGCTGATCCTTTCTTGGGGGCCTGTGGGGTCTGAGAGGGTTGGAGGGCAGAGGAGCATTGCAGGGCTTACTGGAGAATGGGGCCGCCACACCAGAAAGAGAAATAGAGTTGGGAGAATAGATTCTGGGGGGAAATGATCATAGAACTTCCAACTGTGACATGTCCATTTTTAGTGACACATGCTGAGTGTCATTGTGCAGTAGCATGGGCTCGTGGCCTAGTGTCAGCAGGTGTGCCTTCAGAGTCAGGCATCCTCCTGAGAATATTACTTGGTTAAGTGGAGTAGGACTTTAAGTTGTGTGAAATATTTGATCTGAGTAAGGATTTTCAGAGTTCTTTATTAGATTTAGTTCAGTCTCTGTGTGGTTGCAGCAGTCAGAAAAAACCTTGATTCAGTCTGATTGAACCTTTTTCCCTTCCAGATTGATTCTCTTACAGGCCTTGGAGTGGTTAAAGTAGAATGTGGATCCCAGTTTTCTGTTGCCCTTACCAAATCTGGCGCTGTTTATACATGGTATGCAAGATTCTGTTTGTTTAATCTCACAAAACCAGTTTGTTAATTTGAAGTTATATTAACTGACATCTCATAGACTGAGATGTAACTTCTATAGCAGGCTGTGATTTGTGTCCTGAAGTATGGTGCTTATGCCAGGAGGGTGGGACGGGGTGGTAAACGACAGGGCCTTGCACTCATAATTCGATGTTTCATTTTGTGCAGGGGCAAAGGTGACTATCACAGGCTGGGCCATGGATCTGACGACCATGTTAGAAGACCTCGGCAGGTTCAGGGGTTGCAGGGGAAGAAAGTCATTGCCATTGCCACTGGCTCCCTGCATTGTGTGTGCTGCACTGAGGACGGTAGGTGGGGAGGCCCGGTGTTGCAGCACAGAGGCCTTTAAATCTAAGAAGTCCGGTCAGGGATAATATATGCATATATATTATCTGAGAATTTCTGTGGTGAGCAGGGCCTGGTGTTAACACCTCTGAATATGTTAAATTTCATGGCTGTGCAGAAAAGAGCAGAGTATACCTGATACTGTTGTCCTTAGGAAGGGCTGCTTGCAAGGTGAGCCTCAGCTGGCTGCTGGGAAACGAATTTGGGGAGGGCTCTCTCCCTTCCCTAATTGACAAGAGGCCTTGCTTTGCCTAAAACTGCACAATGTGGTCTCTGCTGAAACCTGTTTCCTGGAACATGGGTATGTGCCAGGTGGAGGTGCCCATGTGACAGCCCTAGTGAAAACTAGGGGCTCTAATGAGCTTTCCTGGTCGAAGGCACTTTGCATGTGTTGTCACAACTCTTTGCTAGAGGAATTAAACTTGTGCTGTGTAACTCCACTGGCATAGGGTCCTTGGAAGCTTGCATCTGGTTTTCTCTGGACTTCACCCATGCGCCTTTTCCCTTTGCTGATTTTATTTCATATTCTTTCACTGTAATCATAGCTGAGTATGACTATATGCTGAGGCCTGGGCATTCACCCAATGAATCAGCAAACCTGAAGGTGGTCTTGGGGACCCCAGTACAATGGCAAAAGGGACTTTATAGATAGAAGTAAGGTTGATCATTAGCTGACTTTACAATTGAAGTTATTCTAGATTATTTGGTGGGCTAGTGTAATTACATAGACCCTTCACAACAGAAAAGGAGGCCAAAGAGTCAGTCAGATGTGACAGAGAAGAGGCAGGAGAGAGTTTTCAAAGTGTGAGAGAATCTTGATCCACCATTGTTGGCTTTGAAGATGGAGGAAAGGGACCAGGGAATATTGGTGGCCTTGGGAAGCTGGGATCAGCCATCAGCTGATAGCCCACAAGGAAACAAGACCTTGGTCTTCCCAAGAACTGAATTCTTCCAACAGTCTGCATAAACAAGGAAATGAGCTCTCCCCTAGAGCATCCGGAAAGGATGAGCCTGCTGATATCTAGACTTTAGCCTAGTCAGACTCCTGTTGGTCTTCTGACCTACAGAACTGAAAGAACTGTTTAAGCCAGTAAGTTGTGGTAATTTGTTATGGCAGTAATAGAAAACTAGTGTATCATCTTTTATTAAAAGAGCCATTTCCCCCCAGTTTTGTCTCCTTTTAAAGCCTTTGATAAATTATATGAACATGTGCCCTTTAATTGTCTCATTGATGGAAAAGTTTCCTATATGAATAAGCAATTTTTATGGCTTATCATGGGACTGGCATTATAGTTCTTAACCAAGAACTTACAATACATTTTTTTATTTGCTTTAATTCTTTAAATTTTTGAAGCAAATCACACACTTAGAGAATAGGTGGAAGTGCAGTACAAAGAACTTTTTTTTTTTTTATCCGTTTGAGAGGTGCTGCCCTGATGCTCCATCACCCTGAACATTTGAGTGTATATTTTACAAATAGGAACAGCTACTAAACATTCCCAACATGGCTGTTCATTTGGGAAATTCACACTGGTTATTACTCCACCTAATCTTCACTCCCATTCATGTTATAGTGCAGGTTATACTTAGCTGTCATTTTAATGTCTCATCTTCTCTGAGACAATCCTCAGTTGTCCCTGAGTGTCATTCTTTGACACTTCTTCAATCTTCCTGAGCTTTTTGGACTGTGACACATTTAAAGATTACAGGCTGTTTATTTTGTAGAACATCCCTCAATTTGAGTTTGTCAGATATCTCCTCAGTAGATTCAGGTTGCACATCTGTGATCTTAATTCAGTCTGTGTTGTTAATTCATTCTAAATTCATCAGGTGTCATATAGTTTTTCTTTGTCCCAGTGGTGTTAACTTGATTAAGGTGGTGGCTGCTAGGCTTTTCCATTCTGAATATCTTTTGTAACTAGTAAGTATTTGGGAGGGTATTTGAAGCTATTTAAATATCCCTTTTCTCATTGTATATTTTATTCTCATCAAATATTTGATATTTGTTTTTAATTTATATCTATGTGGGACTCATGGTTTCTTAATTTATTCATTGGATTGTACGTAATCTGTTACTGTTAATAATTTTGATGCTGAAATTGGCCCTGTTAGGCTAGCTTTATTTCCTTTTTTTTTTTTTTTTTTTTTTTTAACGTTTATTTATTTTTGAGACAGAGAGAGACAGAGCATGAACAGGGGAGGGGCAGAGGGAGAGGGGGACACAGAATCTGAAACAGGCTCCAGGCTCTGAGGTGTCAGCACAGAGCCCGATGCGGGGCTCGAACTCACGGACCGCGAGATCATGACCTGAGCCGAAGTCAGACGCTTAACCGAATGAGCCACCCAGGCGCCCCTTTATTTCCTGATGTGTGCCCATCATTCACTGGGTATTTCCTTGCTTTCTGGCACAGTAAGACACCCTATCTTCTTGACCCTCCAAGGCCCAAACCTAGCATTGACCATTCCACAAGGAGTCTTGGTGTCTTTAGAGGACAATGGTGTTTAGAAGACAAGATCAGGTCGATAGATGTGCTCATTGCTCATTGCTCTCTCTGGCTCAAAAATAAATAAACATTAAAAAAAGATTAAAATCCTTGATAGTCTACAACACACTAGAGAGGTTAATATGGTAACTAAAAGGAGAACAATGGCCAAGGATGTGATGTGCTCATTATATATATATGTAAATAATATACAAATTTGCATCTATGTTTATTTTTGTGTGTATATATATATATATATATATATATATATATATTGAATACCACACATTCACACCAGGAGCCCAGGTTCTAGTTCTATACCACAGGATTCATTCTAATTTTCTTTCTTTCCACACTTACAACTCCTTTCTCTTTTGGTGAGAAGTCTGGATTTCATTATCTCTAATATAGGTATCCACTCACTCTGCCTGAATGTGACCAGTGCCCCATCATTACCTTTGCTCTCTCCCCTGCATGGATCCTTACCTGACTCGGGCTGTGACTGCCCATTCTGGGCCACCCCCACACATGGGCCACTCTGCTTGGGCCAACTCCCCACACTGAGTGACCCCCTGTATGGAAGTTTTTGTCATGTATGGATTCTGATTCTCTGCATCCACTTGTACCTCTGCAGAGAAGTCCTCCTCTCCTTACTTGTGCTGTAACACTGACCCAGTGGCTTTAGGACTGAGTTGTCTAGGGTGGGAATGGGCCAGCAAGCACACTGCCGTTGATCATGTAAGCACTGCACTTTACAGAGTGCTGCTTATGGCTGCATGGCTCTCTTAGGAGTCTTTGTGGAATATGGCAAGGCTAATCTCTAGAAAACTAACCTCATTTCTATTTTAGTCACCAAGTGACCTTACCCTAGAATAGTTTTCTGGTGGTGTTTCATGGTTGGGATCTAGTATGGTACACTGAGAAATATGATTCTCATTATGATGAATCTCATGTTTGGGATATGAATAACTATAGGAAGAACTATGTGTTCCTTTAAAAACAGGTTGTGTTTTTAAAAAAAAAAACTGATTTTTTTCTCTCCATTTAACATAAAAAATTAATTTGGGCAGTTAAGGATATTACCATCTGTTTTACTATTACTTGTTCTGATAAAGAACTGTTACAGTTATGTGCTTACTCCTGTGAACAAATGCTATTGTATTTTTAAGACCAGAGTCTTGTGCCTCTTACTAGAAAAGGCACGTTGGCCAGCAGGGGCTCTCAGGAGTTCTGAGAAGCGTGCTCCCTCTTTGGATGCTGCAATTAGAGACATCTAGGTCACACATGAAGTTGACATTCAGACAGCTGACCACCAGCACCATTTGAAGGGAGAGATGATTGTGATGGGAAGATGGTAGAGGTTGTGCATTCACTGGTCCTAGTATACAAGTTCTTGTTCTAAATCCACTTCATTTAGGTGAAGTTTATACGTGGGGTGACAATGATGAGGGACAACTGGGAGATGGAACCACAAATGCTATCCAGAGGCCTCGGTTGGTAGCTGCCCTTCAGGG
The DNA here is from genome assembly GCF_024362965.1 of Panthera pardus. Lineage (NCBI taxonomy): Eukaryota > Metazoa > Chordata > Mammalia > Carnivora > Felidae > Panthera > Panthera pardus. Next base: position 20,491,811 of record NW_026526810.1, on the reverse strand, counting down.
TAAGAAGGTCAACCGGGTGGCCTGCGGCTCAGCACACACCCTTGCCTGGTCAACCAGCAAGCCTGCCAGTGCTGGGAAGCTGCCTGCCCAGGTTCGTACTGGTTGGGCTGGGTGGGCTAGGAGGTATACAAGTAGTGACAGAGTTACTATCTGTATATTGAATTATGCATGTAAGTAAGCCACACTCACATTTCATTTTCCATTGTATATTTACACAGGTGTTCCACTGAAAATAATTCAGGTTAATATTCACATTAACCAACATTGTCCATATATCCATGTGTCACCTTCATTCTAAATCTTATAAACTGTACAAAACCATTCTGATAGTACAAGCTGCACACTTTCCTTAGTAAATGTATTTCTATAGACTAATTTTTAGCATTTTCCTTGGTTCACATTACTTGGCTCAAGCAGTCAAACTGGCCAGAATATTATTCTAAAACCAATAAAGTTTTTCACATCAGACTCCGAAGTCTCAATGATTCCTTGTTTTGGAAAAAAAAAAAAAAAAAACAAAACACTTTTTCAGAATTCATCTACAAACTGTGACTTATCTGTGCATTTGACACCTAAGTTGATTTAATGTAGTTTCAACATTTCAGGTTCCCATGGAATACAATCACTTGCAGGAAATCCCCATAATAGCACTGCGGAACCGGCTGCTGCTTCTGCATCACATCTCAGAGCTCTTCTGCCCCTGTATCCCCATGTTCGACCTGGAGGGCTCTCTGGATGAAACTGGACATGGGCCTTCTGTGGGGTTTGACACTCTACGAGGAATTCTGATATCCCAGGGAAAGGTACTCTTGTAGCAATCTTTGCTATAGGCAAAACTGGTATTTTCAGTAAAATTTAATCCAACAAAAATTCCCAAACTGGGAGTAGACAGAATACAGTTTATTCAGCAGAGACTCATTGTTGAGTACCTGCTATATGCCAGGCTCTGTTCTGGGTGCTCAGAATGTATCAGTGAAAAGCAGACAAAAATTTCTTCTCTTTTGGAGCTTACATTAAAAATTAATAGTGTGGTGCGTTATTTCCCTGTTGTAATCTCTGCTTGCTAATATTCCCCTTTAAGGGGTGGGGTGGTTTGCAAAACTAAGCCTCGTTCTTGCCCATGTTCTCTGCTTACCTAGCCATGAGGCATTATGGCAAATCTCCACTGGCAGCAGGAAGGATAAATGAGATAATTTCTTCCCCAGGGATGTCCAGCAGAGGGTGCCAGATATTATACATCATTTAGATAGAAATTCAATATCAGGATATGTAGAGATTCCTAGTCAAAGGATAATTTGTGAATAGAATCATGAAGGAGGGCATCTAAAAATCACTGGACATATTTTGACCCATTGACATTTGTAATAATTTGAGCTTTTTAGAAATAGGATGCCTGATTCAGGAGTTAAGAGTTTCCCATTACTGGATATCAAGTTTCTGGCAAGTAGGTTGGCAGGATGTTCTAAAAGAACCATTGTGTGGTAGGGGTAATATTTGTGTAGAAAAAAGCATAGAGGTCAGATTGAGAACTCCTAACTCTGAAAAGCCTATGATTCTGAGACCTATTTTGTAACTTATTTTGTTATCAAAGATTACGGTTCCTTTTTTTTTTTTTTTAATAATAAAATCTGTATTATTTGGAGTCCTATCCAAACAGATTTATTCTTTTTTAAGAATAGCTTTGTTTGCACTTAGCTGGAGGGGACTGGTCCACACATTTTATTTTCATGTGTGGCTTAGAGACAAGTGGACATTGATAAGGATTGTAGTAATGTAAGATCTCTCTGATGATGGGGAAGAGGAAAAAGTTGTATGCAGTTAACATTGATAAGAAACTTAACTTCAACCATTTTTTTTTTAATTTTTTTTTTTAACGTTTATTTATTTTTGAGACAGAGACAGAGCATGAACAGGGGAGGGGCAGGAAGAGAGGGAGACACAGAATCCGAAACAGGCTCCAGGCTCTGAGCTGTCAGCACAGAGCCTGATGCGGGGCTCGAACTCACAGACCGTGAGATCATGACCTGAGCCGAAGTCGGACGCTTAACCGACTGAGCCACCCAGGTGCCCCAACTTCAACCATTTTTTAATAATAAAAAGTAGCAAATTGATCCCTTTTACCATTTTTTAAAAATCAATCAGAGTGGAGATGATAATAGGCAGCTAGGAAAAAGCCTTTCCTCAGGGAGACAACCAAGTGAGAGGCAGGATGGATCCCACATGGATTGCATGAGTGTTCTGCAGGCTATGAGCACAGGGGCAGGACAGCAGGAGCACTGAAGGAGTCTGGCAGGCAACTTCAGTGGCAGAGAATGTGTAATCAGCCTCTGTTTTGGTCCTGGGTGAGAAAGGATTACATCTGCTGGAAAATTTGGGAAATGCGTGTTGGTGGTGACCATGGAACATTATTACCAGTATGCAATTCAGAGCACAGAAGAGAGAGCATCATAGGAGACCCCTGCTGGATCAGGCCATCAGAGAAGGGAAATGCATGTCCCTGTGGAGGAGGAGCTGTCCTTGGCTCTGGGCAGAGCAGTCAGGAAAGCAGAGGTCAGGTGGGATGGAGGACAAAACTAGCTGGTAGGTGTTGTACAAGGGTGCATGGTGATGGGTGCACCTATGCGAGCCCCTGTGTGGCGTAGGGTGCCCTGTGAAAGTCCCTTTGTGGTAATGGGTGGACCGCTGTGAGGTGTGATGGGTCTGTCTCTGTGGGCTGGTTGCCTCTATGACACTCTTACTTGACTTTCTCTACCTCTGAGGCCTCATCTTTGGGCTGCTTAGGGCTCTTGCCCTTCCTGCTTTCAGAGGTTGGAGTTCTGACCTGGGAGAGGGACCTGGATACTCTTGTAGGTACCTTGTGCTCCCCCAACCATGCTATCTGTGGACAACGGCAGAGTTATCCACTTGGCAGAGACCTGGGACTCCCATCGCTCCTATCTCGTTTGTGTCTCTTGAGTCTCCTTCCCTACCCCTGTGCTCACTGGTGCTGCCGGTGCCCTGGTCCATATGAGTATGGCAAGCCTACCTGTACGTGGGTGTCATTGGGCCCCAATATTCAGGTTTCTGTCAGTGTATGGTACCTATATGTTTCCTCCTTCACTGGTCTCCCATTCTCACCCCAAGCCTGGATCAACATACAGGACTCCCTGGCCCTGCTGCTGGTTTGTGGTTTTGTCACAACAGTGACACTGAGGCATAGTGTTTAATGTCAGTCCTGCCACGAGTGGACTTGTGGTCTGTCTGGGAGACCTTGGCTTTTCTAGTTAATCCTCAGGGCCTGGCCTGAGTCCCAAGTCAGAGCAGATATGTGCCAGACTCTGGCCCTCCCCACCCTGTGCCCAGAGCATGGTGGGCTTCTCTTGCCTCCAGATGGGGGGCAGAGAGCACAGGTGGGCCTCTGCATAGGCTGTGCCTCTGGCACCACCTCACAATTTGGAAAAGAAGAGTTTGTAGTTACTGTTCTTAAGAAAATTTGACTTTTAGGAGAGAATATTTAAAACAAAACTATGACATGATTTATCTATGGATAATAATATTTCCTATGTCAGATTCTAAATTTTGTCTATCCATCATATTTTAGGAGGCAGCTTTCCGTAAAGTAGTACAAGCAACTATGGTGCGAGATCGCCAGCATGGGCCTGTGGTAGAGTTGAACCGAATTCAGGTAACAAGTGGAAATTGTTCTGAGTCTGACACTTCTCAGATAAGATGGTTTTGTGGTTGGGAGTTGTGGCTCCACAGCCTGGGGGAACAGCAAACTTTCTCTTGTGCCCTTGCCTTAGAGAGCAAGGTATTACCTGTCTATGGTGTCCTGTGGTGCTGAGCTTTTTAGTTGGGAATGTAAATTGTTTTGTTTGTAACAGAAGTAAGAAAGATTTATTTCAGATAATCCAGAAGCATGCATACAGATAAGCAAAGAGGGGTAAAAATGACCCATATTTCCACCACATGGCAATAATTACTGCTGACAGTTGGAGGTGTGTTTGTATGTTTGTTATAACTGAAACTGGGTGCCTCTCTTTTGTAACTTGCTATTTTTTCCCCCTGAAAACACTGTAAGCACCTCTCCTTGCAATACAGTGGGAGTGTGGGATTATTTTTGCTGACCAGCTACCCCATGTTCTCTTGGTTTTTCTGTGCAGGAGGCTAGAAAACCATGCCCACTTTTCTGGAATACAGCTGTGCTACTCATCACAGCCCAACTACAAGTGTATCTTCAGTTGCCCTTCTTGGGTTAGGTTCTGAGAAGGAGGTTAGGTCAGAGGCCCTCCATGCATCAAATTGTATGTGGGGACAGTCCCCATACCCACCAGCCTCACACCCTTCCTGGCTCTGATAGCTTTCTTTGCCCACTTAATAGACCAGAATCACTAATACTGTTCTCTAGTAATGAATAAATGAAAAGTAGACCATCTCTGAATTAATACTGCTGCCAAGTATAGATAAGCTTACAATTTAAAAAATTAACTGGATACCAGAGGAGCTCCAGTACTGATTATGGTATTGTGTGGTACTTGACATTTAACATGCAAATGAATTGGGCCCCACCTCTTGGAACAGAAACAGAGAGTTATGAAGAACAAATTCTTTGTTCCTTTATATTAACACATGATTTCTACCCTGGTGTTGGTTATATGACTAGACATTTCTCCAGAGTTGTACTTGGGGGCATTTTGAATTAAGACACAAACTCTTATCGTTTGTTGGAGAACACATGTGACCACACTGATGGATGTGGTCCCTTCACTGACGTCAGACTGTTTAATGCTAAGCTCTAGGTCAGTCAGCCTACTCTACAAACAAATGGGCTGTTTAATTAGGTTCATGAAAAAGGTTTTATTTCCGCACCTTGGAGGATCATTTTGGTTTGCTCTACATTATTAGGTCTTAAACACTAAAGTTCATAAGTGAGGAAAGCTCACCTAACAGATTGTTGGGCATTCCTAGATCGTATGCATGCCCTAGCCACATATAGGTGCCTGATCAGGGTCAGTGACCTGATACAGGTGGTCAAATCTGGGGCTTTTGGCATCATTGAACCTTGCTTACCTGGAACCCAAGTTAGGTGTGCCTTTTCTATCTTTCCCTTACCTCAGATTTTGCACTCATCATGTTTGGATGCCTCTTTCCTTCTAGTCTTTATATTCTAGCACAATGCCTTGTGTTATGAAAATGTTCAGTACGTGTTTGAAAAAAACAGAATGGATAAAGGGCAAATTAATATTAGCATTTTTAAAAGGCACATAAACAACTTTCAATGCAGCATGCCATGCTATTCCAGTTATACCCAGTGACCTTCTGGTACCAGAGCCAGATCTTTTTCAATTCAGAGTTCATACTTCCATCCTGAAGCTGGAAAGATCTTCCACAAAGATAGACATAGAATTGTTTTTCTGATCAAAAATAGAGTACAGGATGAGAGTGGAAGGTATTCCACGAATCCAAGTTAAACTCAAGATACCAGTTGATCCAGAAAGGTGGTATCAACCATCCTGTGGTCACAGGATGCTCCTGGCATCAGCCTCCTCCCATGGGGATGCCACTGTAGATATTCTCATATTGTCTGTGCAAAGTGTTCTGGAGACACTAAAACATAGGCGTGTTCCTGGAGGGTTTTCTTTGTTTGAATTTGATTTAGTTTTATAACAGAATCTGAAAATCAGCGTGCATAAAAATTTTTAATTTAAAATTTATTACAGAATTAATGCATACTCATTTCTGAAAATTTAGAAAATTCAGATTAAAGGCAGTTAAAATGACTTATATTTCTACTGTCCAGAAGTAGCCACTGGTACACAGGTGCATCCATGCAGAGTCATAGCTGTCTTATCATAGCCATTTCCTTCAGAGGAGCCAAAAGCATCAGCCTCTGTTAACTGGTATTATGAATGGAGGTGATGTGACATTCACAATGGGAAGCTGGGTCTGTGGCTTGTTCCTTATGAACAGACACACCCCTCTTCCTTTCTTTAGCACAGTTTCCATCAGGGATTTGGGTACCTTAAAGAACTGCTGTGAGGTTTAAATAAAATCACATCTGTGAACATAGAGCCAAATGTGTGGCACACACAGAAAATTTCATTCCTTAGGAGTCTGTTATCATTAGTGTTATTATTTATAAGTCTTGTTTATGGTTATTTGTGTGTGAGAATTAGCTATTTATTTTAAAAATTTTTTTTAACGTTTGTTCATTTTTGAGAGATGGAGAGAGACAGAGCGTGAGTGGGGAAGGGGCAGAGAGAGAGGGAGATATAGAATCCAAAGCAGGCTCCAAGGCTCTGAGCTGTCAGCACAGAGCTGACGCGGGGCTCGAACTCACGAACCATGAGATCATGACCCGAGCTGAAGTTGGACACCTAACCGACTGAGCCACCCAGGTGCTCCAAGAATTAGCTATTTAAACTCACCTTAGAACTCATTAAGAAGTTAAGGATTGTAAGAGTTTAGCTGGAGGAGGCAACAGAAAAGTGCATTTTCAAGATCATTTTTTCTTAACTTTTCATTTTGCAATTATTTCAGGCTGAGCTTCTCAGGTGATTCTGAAGCACAGCATAGCTAGCAAAGCTGTAGGGTTACTGAGTCCATACCAGGTGAGGGCCTTAAGGGCTCTTGGTCTGATCTGTTTGAAAATCTTAGATTGGGGGCACCTGGGTGGCTCAGTCGGTTAAGCGTCCGACTTTGGCTCAGGTCATGATCTCATGGTTTGTGGGTTCGAGCCCTGCATCGGGCTCTGTGCTGACAGCTCAGAGCCTGGAGCCTGTTTCAGATTCTGTGTCTCCCTCTCTCTGTGCCCCTCCCCCACTCACGCTCTGTCTCCCTCTGTCTCAAAAATAAATAAACGTTAAAAAAAATTAAAAAAAAAAAAAAGAAAATCTTAGATTAGGATGAGAAATAAAGATAGGAAAAGTGATTGGGGGAAATGCAGTGACCCAAGGGTTGGAGTAGGATATGTGCAGGTGAGTAAGGGAGGGGAGCAGGGTTCTGTTCTGGCTGAGATAGTGGCTCCAGGTTTGGGTTCATAGTGCTGAAAGTCTGCTAAGGAGAGCTGCTTTTGGAGCTCCTGGCATCTTATTCATGGAGGCCAAAGCAGAGTGGTAAAGTGGTTGGCCATAGTTAAGTTATGAAATGTGTGGATGAATCAGATTGTAGTTACCCCACCAGGTGCCACCACTCTGTGTGAATGACCAATGAGGTTTGTGATTTCTTGAAGGAATGTTTACTTAGACACCACCAGTCCTGAGGGGTGCTGGGCTGTGGCAATGTGCTGCAGGCATTTGGGTGACCAGAGGCCATGCCTCCCATGATTATAGCAGAGCTTCTATTGGCACAGCTGTCCAGCAGGCATCCTGTGCACGAGGCCTGAGCAGGTAAACATGTGTCGAGTGAGGGGAAAGGAGTGTGAAACCAGTCTTTGAGGTCCTCAGAAGGTTTGTGTGCAGGAAGTTAGAGACATGAGGTCCCTCTTGGGGGGAGGAGGGAGAATCATAGAGAAATGAGGTATGGCTTAGTCTAGAAGCTCTTCCACCTTGTACAGATGTGTTTTGTGGGTTTTGCTTTGTTTTGTTGGGTGATCACAGCAGCATCTGAGTGCTGCTGGCTGTGGACTCCATTCATGACAGCTCTTTAGGTCTGGTAGCAGAGTGCTGGCTGGACTTCTACTCTGGTGACCAAGGCAGAGGAAAAAAAAAGGGTAACAGGAGGGGTAAGTGGCTATAGGGCTCATTATTGCCTAGGGCTGGTTGGCTGTGGAAGATAGAAGCTGTGTCCTTTCTGCTGCTGCAGCTGTTTCATATTTCTTTCTTTCTCCTCTGTAGGTCAAACGTTCAAGGAGTAAAGGTGGCCTAGCAGGCCCTGACGGGACCAAGTCTGTCTTTGGGCAGATGTGTGCTAAGATGAGCTCGTTTAGTCCTGACAGCCTCCTCCTCCCCCACCGTGTCTGGAAAGTCAAGTTTGTGGGTAAGAACTTGCATGCACTGCAGACCTGTGGTCCTGAGGGTTGTCAGTCTGAACACAGGCATTAGTGCAATGGGCATTACAAGGAGAGCTGAGAAGCCCAGCTGGCTGCACCCTGTGGGGTTTGCTGGGGTGACTATGAATTACTGATTCTCTTTTCTTTCAAGGTGAATCTGTGGATGACTGTGGTGGTGGCTACAGTGAGTCCATAGCTGAGATCTGTGAAGAACTGCAGAATGGACTCACCCCCCTTCTGATCGTGACGCCCAATGGTAGAGATGAGTCAGGTGCCAACCGTGACTGCTACCTGTTCAGCCCGGCCGCTAGGGCGCCCGTGCACACCAACATGTTCCGCTTTCTGGGTGAGCCTACTCACACAGGCATCGTGTGACTGTGTGTGCCTTAGTTAGCTTAATGTCTACTGTGTCTTGGGAATCACAGATATTTTGAGTACTGTATTTGGTCTTAGCTTTTTTGATGTGTACCTGCAGGGACATGCAGAACCCAGCCATCATTTGCTGGGTGCTAAGGGGCAGAAAGTGTCTTTGGCACTCAGAAGATCTGAAATTTCATATTTCTGTAGTTTAAATGTATCTGAAACTTGGAATCAGATCTGAGAGGATTTTGGTAGTTGGCCAGTCCCTTCCTCCTGTTGCATTAAGTATTTGTGCTGAGTGCTCCTGTTGCTGCCTGTACTTCTCCAGCCATTGCACCTACCTTCCTTGAGAAACTCCAGCTTTTGTTTTGTCATCAAAGGAACGGGGATTGGCCTCTGTGTGGTTTATATCCTTTGGTGGAAAGAGGAGGAGAATTAGAAACTCTCCCATAGGAATAAAAGGAACAAAGGAAATAATGAATTTAGAATAGGACAAAATGTTTTAAGGATGGACCTAACTTGGGGTGCCTGGGTAGCTCATTTGGTTGAGTGTCTAACTTTGGCTGAGGTCATGATCTCATGGTTCATGAGTTCGAGTCCCACATCGGGCTTGCTGCTGTCAGCACAGAGCCTGCTTCAGATCCTCTGTTCCCTTCTCTCTTTGCCTCTCTCTCTTTTTTTCTTTCTCAAAAATAAATAAACATTAAAAAAAAAAAAAAGGATGGACCTAAGTCTCCATGAATTTGGGTAGCACTGGGTTAGAAGGCACTGAGGCCCCAGTGTAGAGCTAGTCTCTACTGTGTTGTTGATTGAACTAGCTGTTTCATCATTGATTTCAAGTATCTACTGTCACTTGTGCTTTGAATGAGCAGGTGTGTTACTAGGCATTGCTATCCGGACTGGGAGTCCCTTGAGCCTCAACCTGGCTGAGCCTGTTTGGAAGCAGCTGGCTGGGATGAGCCTCACCATTGCAGACCTCAGCGAGGTAACCACCAGGAAGGTGGGGATGGGGAAATATGACACTTTGTGTACCTGATACAGAGTACAGGGGGTGCCTCAGGCTGCAGACTACCTTCTGGTAGCAAAGAAGGTCTATGGATATGAGGCCAGTTTGCTGCCATAACTTGGTAGACCATCTGTTTTGTGGTGCTTTGCAACTTGAAATCTTGTCAGATAATAATGTTCACCATTTTTCCTGTGGAGGAGGGGAGCTTGTGAGTGGCTGAGTGGTGGCTCCGACTTTCAGTGGGGGAGACATGACTGACCAACCACAGCCAGCATCCTCCCATTGGCCATCCTTCCCTTGGTACCATGACTGTAGGGTGAGATTCATCTCCATCCAGTGGCTGTTGCTCTCTTATTGGTTAATTTTAAGGACTTCCTTGAATTACAAGTTCTTTCCTCAGCTCCCTGGGTGAAGTACTTTCTCACTGCTGGTCTCTGTTATTTCCTGGCGTGTACAGTGCACCAACAGCTTGAGGTATGCCCAGTGCAGACTGAGGCCCCCTTGTGGCTGAGTGTCTCAGGTGTGAACTGTAGTCAGAGGTGTAGGAAAGAGCCAGACTTAACATGTCGGCTCCCTTTTTTCCCTTAAAAGGTTGATAAAGATTTTATCCCTGGGCTGATGTACATCCGTGACAATGAAGCCACCTCAGAGGAGTTTGAGGCCATGAGCCTGCCCTTCACTGTGCCAAGTGCAAGTGGTCAGGACATCCAGCTGAGCTCCAAGTACACACACATCACCCTGGACAACCGTGCAGAGTATGTTCGGCTGGCAATAAACTACAGGTGTGTGGTCATCTATCCTCCATTGTTTTGATTCAGTAAATAGCAAAAATAGAAAATGGTTTGCTTGGATGGCTGCATTTTTCAGAAATATCATACAGTAAAATGCTAATGGACTTGGTTCCAACTGCTGCTGATCTGTAGTCATCAAAACTTGTTTTGTAATCCGAGTCCGAGTACTCATTATTGCCTGAGATTCCTGGCTCTGACTAGAATACCAAGGTGGATAGAATTGCCCTGTTTTGGGAGCTGTCCGAACAGAGATCACAGGGCCTTTGGGTGCCCATCTGTGATCTGTCAACACTCCTGGGCAGGACTGTGCCTGGCCCCTGCCTGGCCATCACACCAGCATTCTGCATGGTTGCTGTGCGGCAGGATTCGCAACACCTGCCCTCCCCATACAGCTTCTGCTCATTGCTGCTTCCACCTGACATTACAAATCCATACAGTGTGGTCCTTGGGGACCTCATTCTCCAGAAGCACCTGGCCAGGTGTTGTGGTGAGACTGCATATTGGGTGGACTTTACTTGCTGAGTTCTGCTTGTGAGTGGTCCTGGCAACTGTGCTGTGCTGTCTCTCTGTGTTTATTTCTGCCTTGTGCCCTAACTCACCAGTCATGGGGGCCACAGTATCTGCTTCCAGAGGGTTCTTACTGTTGGTGCTCTGGAGCCTGGTTCTCTGATTATGCATATCTAATTCTGTGTGCAATAAATGTTAAGAATTGTGTCTTGGAAGCTGTAGGTAGTTTTTAAAATTATCTTCTATGTGCCAGTGTAGCTGCACTCAGAATGTGATGCCATTTCTATAAGATGCATACCTTGGTCATCTGAGTGGTAAGTCTTGTTATAAGCAGGACAAGATCTGTGTTACCAAAGATAGAAATGCAAAGTGATTTTTCTCTTTCAGACTCCATGAATTTGATGAGCAGGTGGCTGCTGTTCGGGAGGGAATGGCCCGAGTTGTGCCTGTCCCCCTTCTTTCTCTGTTCACTGGATATGAATTGGAGACAATGGTATGCCCCTAAGTGCTACTGCCCTGGAACTGCCTTTTGCATATTGAGCCACCAAATCAGTGCCACTAGTTAATGTCTTGATTAAATCTTGCCCTTAATTTACATCTGAAGTAGCTCATGCCTGTTGAATGAAGTGAAAACATGTTCAGGAAGCTGGTGTTCCCTGCCTGCCTCTTTCCCTCCCTCGCAGCTATCACCCCACACCAGGGTGGAGCACAGGGTCAAGTGCACATCCATCTGAACACACAGGACCTATCCTCCCAGCCATCCACTCCAGCTCTCACAGCCATCCTGCCCCAAACAAGCCTTGGTAGAAAGAAAGAATGATTTGACTCTGTACTGAAGAGTCGAAAGTGTCAACCATCCCTGACAGTGTGTCCTTCTGCAGGTGTGTGGCAGCCCAGATATCCCTCTGCATCTTTTAAAGTCGGTGGCAACGTACAAAGGGATCGAGCCTTCTGCGTCCCTGATCCAGTGGTTCTGGGAGGTGATGGAGTCCTTCTCCAACACAGAGCGTTCCCTCTTCCTTCGCTTTGTGTGGGGCCGGACGAGACTGCCCAGGACCATCGCAGACTTCCGGGGCAGAGACTTTGTCATCCAGGTGCGGTTCCTCCACATCTCATGGTGTCAGCTGTGGGGGCATGCTCCTTGCACACGATCCTACAGCAGATTAGAAATGGGACTCTCATGTTATATGGTTTTTCTTTCTTCCTGGGAACAATAATAAAAAGCACACCAAACTTCTTTGATTTGATCACTCAGAATTTTATGACTACAGGATTTAGGTCTCACTTTCTACTTCTGGAAAATTTATCTGGCCACCACAAGAAGATACTGCTATTATGTTAGCACATTTGAGATTTTGAGCACACATGTCATTTAAAGCATATGTCTGATTCTCTGGTTGAATTAGGTAAATTAAGTAATGTTACTTACTGAGAAAAATAAGAGCACCATCAGACTGAGAGCAGGAGTTTTGCTTTGATTTCTAACTCGGTGATCTGATGGCCGGAAATAGGCTCCATTTATCTTCCAGGTCATGGGGACTCAGCTGCCCTCTCTCTCCCTCCTCCATCCTGAGGCACTGAGTATGACTTTCCAGGTAGCAATACCATGGGAGTGGGGAGCTTCCTCAGAGGGCAGATTGGGGTGGAGGGTCCATTCTCTCTGCATGCTTGGAAGGATTTGGGGATGGGTTTCTTCCTGAGCATAGCCTGACTCCAGTCTCTGGCCAGGGTTGCAAAAATAGTTGGAGATCTTTGAGAATACATATAGTTTTTCTCTCCTAAGGTGGGTAATTACTGGATTTCATCCACATGTCTTGCTGGCTTCATAATATCATATCTGTAGTAATTGAAAGGGGGTTAATGGTTCAAGGAGAATTCCCCATGTAAGTGAGTGCTGAGGACGTGCCTTCTGCCTGCCCTGTGCCAGGCCCTTTTTACAGCACTGATTTGTCAAAAGTAGTTGTCACAGTAACCAATTGCTATTTTTGACCATAAGTCCTAGGAATTATTGAGCTGTTCCTTTTAATTTCTAAAATTGACTATAGAGTATATGTTTTCTGATATTTTGTTACTCTTAGCCAAAAATGTTACGATTTTTGTGAGAGTCAAGAATCTAATGAACATAATAAAATACATTTGCAGTTTTATCTGTCCTTGCACACCATCTCTAATTATTTAACATTTTTTCATCAATAGGTATTGGATAAATACAACCCTCCTGACCACTTCCTTCCTGAGTCCTACACCTGCTTCTTTTTGCTGAAGTTGCCTAGGTATTCCTGTAAGCAGGTGCTGGAGGAGAAGCTGAAATATGCCATCCACTTTTGCAAATCAATAGACACAGATGATTACGCTCGCATAGCCCTTACGGGAGAGCCGGCTGCTGATGACAGTAGTGACGACTCGGAGAACGAGGATGTGGATTCATTTGCTTCAGACTCTACACAGGATTATTTAACAGGACACTGAGATAGAGAAATGCCATTCATCGCAAGACACCACGAGACTGAGCAAGAAGGCAGAGCATTACAGTTTAGAGTGCAGGAGGTATAATGTATTTGATGAGAAATATTAGGTCTCTAAAATGCATGGGGGTGGTCAGGGAGACTGATCGCTGGTGATTGAACAATGAATGGAATAATGATTGGGAAATCAGCCCTTGCACGAGGGGCACTATGTGGACACTAACATTTATTTTTGAGACTTAAAAGGGTCTTCTCACCCATAATGCTGCATTACATGTAGGACTTCTGTGTTTACTACAGTGTGTAAATGTTTATATAAATACTGAATTGCAGCATCCCAAAATGAATAAAAAGCCTTTTTACTTGTGGGTGCGATAGACTGTGTTTTTTTCTTTTTTTTCTTTTCAAGTGTTGTGCATTGTCTTGATTGTACATTGGAAATACTGTGTAATGATTAAATCGTATTATAAATACTTCAATTAATATTACCCTGAATTTGTTTATTAAAAGTTTTTTGAACATTAAATGATCAGTATTACTTGAATGCATCCAGAGATTATTTAAATCAAAACCAAAATAAAAAGGCCCTTGGTCTCCCTCTTCTCCCCAGGTGCACATTTTAGCATATGCGGTATGTAACTTGAATTGAGGCCTTTCTGTGAGCAGTATCTATGATAGAAGGTATACTATATATAATGCTTGTGTCTTGTATATCCCTAAATTTTAATTCCCTATGAATAAAACATCTGTCACAAAATTATAAGCTGAACTTTCTTACCTGGTTAGACTAGCACTTGGTGGTGTGCTACAACCAAAAAGTAGTCTTTGATATAGCATTAGTTAAAGCCATTCCAATCTAGGTTAGACTTTTTTGGTTACAAAAACCAAAGTCACTCTGGTGATAAAGGAGGAATGGGTATTAGGAGAAAGGAAAGTTTCAAGAGGAGTGGCTGGCATTGGGAGCTGGGGACCAGGAGCCTTCAGGATCCATTCCCCTGTCCTGCACCCCACCTGTCCTGGTTCCCATTCCCATCTGCCTAGGGTCAGGGGTGTGTTTCTGGTCTAGCCGGCCATGGGGTACTATTTGAGGTGCTTGTTCTAGGGTTGTGTGTATGGCAGGTTCCCTGCAAAGGGAAGGACAGAATAGGGTATGAAAGTTGGCCGACAGGTCTGGTGCACTAGAACTTGAGGTAAACTAGATGTAGGCAAAAGGAGGTATTGTATGTTGGGAGATGATTTCTTTATTCTGGGATACTACGTTTTGCATTAGAAAATCCAAAGAGAGGAAGTTTTTCCAGGAATTTATCCATGATCAAATTGATGAATGCCCAGATTAGTCTTTTATTTTTAACTCAGCTCAAAATCTCCATAATCTGCAAGGTATTTTTTAAATCACCAACCCTTTTGTTGTCAGTCAGCTTTTGCTGCTTAACAAACTACCCCCAAAGTCAGTGGCATACAAGATGCAGCATTTATTTCTCTCATGATCTGGGTTGGCTAGTCTTGGCTAAATGGCTCTAGACAACAGGTAAGGTAGGGCTCTGCTTCACAGATCTTTCTGTCCAGGGCAAGAGAACAAGTGAAAACAGGTGAGGCCTATGCTCAGAACTGAACTTTCACCTCCACCCACATTCTGTGGGCCAAAGCCAACCAAGTATGTGGCCAACCCCAAAACCAGTGGGCTGACAAATGTCTTTTGCCTATAGAATAGCAGTTCTCAGAAAAGTCTTGTTTGAGGATCCCTTGAGTTCCCTTTCATGGTGTCCCAGGAGGTCTTCCCTTTTCCAGCTATATATCTGCATGAGGCCAAATTTTCTTTATATCCTTCAACTGAAACTATATTGTAATATATGGATGGCAGAAGCACAAATGGGATTCCAGGTATCTTCTCATAAGCCAGATAGTAAAACAGATTAACATGTTTAATACCATTCGTCCCACTAAATTTTTTAGTTTTGGAAAATAATTTTTCAGAATAGTATTCATGTTAATAAATAGTGGGTTTGTTTTCCTTTTTTTTTTCAATATATGAAATTTATTGTCAAATTGGTTTCCATACAACACCCAGTGCTCATCCCAAAAGGTGCCCTCCTCAATACCCATCACCCATCCTCCCCTCCCTCCCATCCCCCATCAACCCTCAGTTTGTTCTCAGTTTTTAAGAGTCTATTATGCTTTGGCTCTCTCCCACTCTAACCTCTTTTTTTTTTTTTTTTTCCCTTCCCCTCCCCCATGAGTTTCTGTTAAGTTTCTCAGGATCCACCTAAGAATTAAAACATATGGTATCTTTCTCTGTATGGCTTATTTCACTTAGCATAACACTCTCCAGTTCCGGGTTTGTTTTCTTTTAAAATGAATGAATATTTTAAAACTTTTTAGTTTTAATTTCCAACATGGTAACAATTGATAGATAGAACCTGGATAAAAATTAGTGAATGAAAAAAGGGTTCTGAGTCAAACTGCTGCAGAGGAGGGAACTGCAAAGTCATGACCAGAAGTGTGGTCCAGAGATGTGCAAACAGATTGGGTACCCATACCTTCTACCACACTGGCTTTGTCTTTGCTGGGTTTGCACTGTTCAGAAGCACTTGTTTAAGACCTACTTGTTATGAGCTCTTTTTCTTTAACTTAGGAAATAGTGGAGGATTATCTATTTCCTATTTTTGTACTATTCCACTAAAAAAAAAAAAAAATTAGGGACTTTGATTTTTTTAGGAAGAGTTTCATTTTTGTCCAAGACAAATCTCTAAGACAGTTACAGATCCTCTTCAATTTAATCTCTTTCTCTTATTTATGAAGCCTAAAGTTATAGTTCATTTTTTTAATGATAAACACTAAATAAATAATTTTGTGAGAGTGAGAGAATGTGAGTGTGTGTGCACGTGCAAATGTTCAGGGGAGAGGCAGAGAAAGAGACTCCCAGGCAGGCTGTGCACTGTCAGCACAGCGCCTGATGCAGGGCTCAAACCCATAAACCTTGAGATCAAGAGCTGGACACTCCACCAACTGAGCGACACAAGTGTCCCATAAAGTTATAATTCATTTTGGCAGACTGAAATTAGTACAGCAGAACCTATGGAAGGATAAACTGTAGGAAAGACAGACCCATCCATGCTAGGAGTGAAAATCCTCAGTCACTGATAAAGACTACTTAATTTTATTGGCAGATTCCATCAACATTTTGAATTGTGGATTCTTTCTGAGGCATCAAGTTGGTGTGATACATCATGTTTGCTTTTCTACCAATAAAAATGGTAATGGATGTGCATTTACAATGCATATGAAGCTACATCTGCTTAGATTTATAAAAACTTAATATGATGCCTGACACCAATGTTCACCCTTAGAATCCCTGACAAATTCTTTTTGGTTTTCTAAGCATA
Source organism: Panthera pardus (assembly GCF_024362965.1). Classification (NCBI taxonomy): domain Eukaryota; kingdom Metazoa; phylum Chordata; class Mammalia; order Carnivora; family Felidae; genus Panthera; species Panthera pardus. The sequence goes on along the minus strand of NW_026526810.1, from coordinate 20,475,330 downwards.
GAGCATCTCCAGTATTGTCTCCCAGGGCCTGATAGCCTTCCCTTCCCTAGTGCTTGCTCAAGGGGCTGTCAGCCTCTTGTGCCTTTGTTTGAACTTACGTACCCTCCACACCTCCACATGACCAGCTGCCTTGCTCTGCAGTTTTTCATTTGGTACACCCCATCTTTTAAAGCCCAAGTACAAGCTCCAGGAGCTGGGATCAGTTTCCTTTAGCATGTCCCAGCGCTGGGACCAGGCCTGAGTGAAGAGCAGTGCAGGGTGGTGTGGAGTGGGTAGCCTCTGCTCTGCCACTTGATCTATGACCTCAGAAGTGGCTGCTGGCTCTGTGTTGTTGCTGGACACTGGGCCCAAGTCTGACAGGTCCACTTCTGGAAGACACATCTTACCATCTATAAATGGCAGCCCTTGCCCTAGTGGCTGTTTGAACGCTAGAGAACGTAGAGACAGTACCTGGCTGACAGGTGTTCAACAATGAACGCTAAGGAAGGTTATTAATTTTCACCAGCATAGAATACTACTGTCCAGCATCAGGGTGACCACTGGTTTCTGAGGTTGTTAGAAACATCTGGGTTGACTAGAAATTGGCATACCAGAGAGAGCTTCCTAAGTTCATGTACATGTGAATTGTCTTGACTTGCAAAACTAGCCAGATACTTTCTTTTGGGAACAGTGGAAGAGAAGGGAGAAGTCTGAGGTATAGGTGACCTAGCCTGGTCTTTCATATGCTAGCTGTTCACATATGTACCAGGCACTGGGGTTGAGGCCTTCTCCAGGCTGGATCTGCTGGCTGGAGGAGCTAGGGAACATGGAGTGTGACACCCCTGGGGTTTCAGTCTGCTCTGTGGATTAGGGTCTTCTGATCCTTCCTATCTCTCAGTCTCATTACAACTCAGGCTTTAGCACTGACAAGGCTGATTAATCACTCCTTTTTTGTAGGTAAATACTTTATAGCAAGTGTCTCTGATAGGGCATGTCTCTTGGAAATCCCAATGGGCTTAGTAAGAAGGCCATGTATCATGAATCTTGGGTGTGGATGGGCTGGGGACACAGCTCCTTTTGTGGGTCCATCTTCCCTGTCCATCTGTTCTGTCAGAGCTCAAGGGTGCCAGGCAGGCTGGCCAGGGCTCATGCCCAAGACTGCAGGAATAGGCCATGAGGGTTACCCACTCCTGCCCTGTACTAGCCCTAGGTCCTTCCAACCACAGGGCTGCCCATAGTGAACCTCTGCCTCTTTGTGAATCAAAAAGGGAATCCATGATCATGGGACTTCTACCCCTTGAGGGGCGCATCTGAGACTAATGTGGCCATGGCAGCGTCCAGGGTTACCTGGTTACCCCACCACCCCACACTGGCTGGGCAGCCTAACATTGCTCTCAGGAGGCACAGGTAATGTTCCTGTGGTACCACTCTGTCCCGGGGTGCAGGCTGCATGAGGTGAGTCCCTGAGCCGTCTGCTTGAGTGCAGGGACATGCAGGGAGCACAGGAGATTTGAGAACTGGTTCTACCAACCCTGCTATACTGTGGGGTCTTTTGGCCTGTGGATAGGTGAGTTCTACTGTATGCAACACATGCCACATACTATAAATGCTGCCACCAGGCTGAGAGTAGTCCCTGGCCTCCTGCACTTGCTCTTGTTGGCATGTCATGGTGGTCACAGGCATTTGGTGTCTCTCTTGTCCTTAGAAAATTCTTTGTGTGTCATTGCTGTGACCTCAGCCTCAGCTTTGCACCCTGTTGTGTATGTGCATGCCCAGTGGAGGCACCCGTGCCCCGGGCTCCTCCTTTAGTTGGCTTGGATGGAAAGAGGCCCTTAGAGGGAGGGACCATTATTTCTCAAAGCAGTAACATCCCAGTCTCAGTGCAGGGCACAGAAAAACCTGTAGTTGACACATTGGTCCTAGTGAAGCCAGCACAAATGCAGGACTCTGGGCATTTCCTTTCTGCCTCACCAGGGCTGGAGTAGGCTAGACCTACTGCTGGCAGTGAGTCTCAAGGACACCGTCCTCATGGGTGAGCAGGTGTGAGGAGCAGGCCCTTCTCTGCTGCAGGGAGCTCTACCTGGTGAGCCTCATTCCAGCCACTTTTCAAAGGTTTTTTTCCCCTGTATACAATGGAATCTGCACAATGAATTTTCCTCTAGATCATTACATTAAAAAATAGACTTTTATTAGAGCAATTTTATATTTACAGCAAAATTGAACAGAAGGTGCAGAGATTTCCCATATACCCCTTATTCTCACATATGCATTGCCCCCACCAGAGTGGTACATTTGTTGCAACCAATGAATTTACCATTGCGGTATCACATAGAATAGTTTTACTACTTTAAAGATCTTTTGTGCTCTGTCTACTTACTTATCTCTCCCTCCCCCAAACCCCTGATCTTTTCATTGTCTCCATAGTTTTGCCTTTTCCAGAGTGGAATCTTTTTAGATTGGTGTCTTTCACTTAGCAATGAATTTAAGATTCCTTCATGTTTTTTCATGGCTTGATAGCTCCTTTCTTTTTAGTGCTGAATAATATTCCATTGTCTGAATGTGCCAGTTTATTTATGCATTCATCCACTGAAGAACATCTTGGTTGCTTCTAAGTTTTGACAATTATGAATAAAGCTGCTATAAATATCTGTGTGCAGGTTTCTGTGTAAATGTAAGTTTTGAACTCCCTTGGGTAAGTAGCAAGCAATGCAACTGCTGGATCATATGGTAAGAGTATGTTTAGTTTTGTAAGAAGCTGCCAAATTGCTTTCCAAAGTGGCTGTGCCATTTTGCATTCCCACCAGCAGTGAGAGTTCCGGTTGCTTTACAGCTCATTACATATTAAAATGCCTTTAAAGTGCAGACTTGAAGGGGTTCCTGAGTGGTTCGGTCAATTAGCTTTTGATTTTGGCTCAGGTCATGATCTCCTGGTTTATGAGATTAAGCCCCAATGCCAGGCTCTGAGCTGACAGTGTGGACCCTGCTTAGGATTGTCTCTCTCCCTCTCTCTTCCCCTCCCCCACTCATTCCCCACCCCCCCCCCCCCCATGCCTCTAAGTAAAAGAATAAAGTACAGACTTGAATCCCAAGATTCCTCCCATTGCTTGCATCATGCCTTCATTGTTTCCTTGCTACATCCTTGGCTAGGATGCAGTCTGGGGCAATTTAAACACGGCTCTAATGTTCTTTGACATTTTCCCATCAAGAACTGGAGACTGTGTCCTTTTCCTTGAATCTGGCCTCATGACTGCTTGACCAATGGAATATGATGGAAGTGACACTGGCCAGTCCAGGGTGCAAGGCTGAAGGAACTGGCAGCTTCCAATTCCTGTCCCTTAGGCCCCAGCCGCCATGCTATGAGCAAGTCCAAGAGTCAGGGCAGAAGCCACATGGCAGGGCAGGCAGTTTCACAACAAGTGAGTGAGGGCACCTCCAGATGCTTCCATTCCCCAGTCTCAAGTTGCTTCCTGCCTTTGTGCCACCTTGACTGTACTGGAGCCCAGATGAACTATTTCCACTGTGCCTTTCTGAGTTCCAAGACCCATGGCATCTGGGAGCATGATAAATGGTTGCTATTTTTACCACTAAACTTGGGTGGTTTGTTACACAGCAGTAGATAAAGAGAACCCATGTGAGTCTACATTTGATTTTTCTTCTCTCTCAGGTCACTCTCTGGGCTGGGCTAAGAGACAGAAAAGGAAGTTGCCCTGGCTGTCTGCCCAGTGTCCCCTCTCTCCTACATCTTTTAGGAGTCAGTGCACAGGCTGGGAAAATTGAACTACCTGTGGGCAGCAGTGGAGAAACAGGATGTGTAGCCTATGCAGTCAGAGCAGGCCAAGTCTGGTGGCCAGAGAGGCCTGCACAGTGGGTGGTCACAGGGACCCCTGAGAGAAGGTGGGATTTCCAAAGGGGAGTTGCAGACAGGTTTCCATGTGAAATGGGGCTGGAGGACTGGGATGGAGATCACTCTGAGTCACACCTATCTGTTGAGGGTGAGAAGCCAGGGGCACTTCACTGGATCACCCACAAAGGCAGAAAATATGTACATCTGCACATCCATATAAAACTCACCACTACTTATATAATGTAAGCAAAGGGATTTTATTACAGGTATATAGGAATTTATACATTCAAGTACTGCATACTATTTTTTAAAATTTTTATTTATTTTTAAGAGAGAGAGAGAGAGAGCATGTGCAAGCAGGGGAGGGGCAGAGAGAGATGGAGACATAATCTGAAGCAGGATCCAGGCTCTGAGCTGTCAGCACAGAGTCCAATGCGGGGCTCGAACTCACAACCCCTGAGATCATGACCTGAGCCAAAAAGTCGGACACTTAACTGACTGAGTCACCCAGGTGCCCCTCAAGTACTGTGTATACTTGAAAATAGCAACCTTATGTCAGATTCCAATGATACTGCTCTTTGCTAAGAATATTTAGAAAGTCCCTATTTTGGAATATCCCTTGGTGAAATCTTCCTGCCCAGCTCAGGAATCACATCATTTCTGACATTGTCCCCAATCACTTCTGACTGAAGAAATCAGAACCTCTCCGTGGTATAGCACCGGCACCATGAATTATGCTGCAGGTTTCCAGTAACATCATCTGCATCCAATCCTCATTCTTAACTGCCTGAAAGGTACGCTGAATTGGACCTGGCTTCAACAACCAAGAGGATGGGCTGCCAATAACTGAGGAGCCCAGAGATGGAAAGCTTGATTCCTGTTCCAGTGTGGAAACCTGTACTGTGGGGGCTTTGTTGCCATGTGGGTTGGGACATGTAGATGCCAATCTCTAGCAGGGGTGGGATTTCCTCCATAATTTAGGCCACATGCACCCACTCCTGGAGCAGGAGTAGTTGATCCCACCACAGACATTAGGGGCTTATGATGAGGGAGTGAGAAGGAAGCATGCAGTCAGCCCTGCTCACCAGGCTTAGAGTCAGTAGGTGGACATTAGTAACACAGGCACTAGGCACCATGTGTTTGGCCATGGTTGTCCTCCTAATGCTTCATGATCCTCCTTTGGACCTACTGGCCTGCACACCAAGGTTCCTCGGATATGGATACCATTCTGTAAGGGTGGGAGCAACCCAGAACCTTCCAACCATTCAGAGTGCCTGCACATTCATGCTCTGGGCTCCCCCCCTTGACACTTTCTATCCTGTATTGGTGTTTCTTGAGGCATTGGAGGAGAATGTGCAGGCTCAGGGATGAGCATGGATGAGCCAGCATTTCTGCTGTGTTCACAGGCTCAGTAGTGCCCTGCCCCATGTGGATGGAGTCACCAGGCACAGCATATATGAACTGTGTCCACACCCAACGTGTGCAGTGATATGATTTGAAGTGTCTGAAATGCCGTACTGGACCTTACTGTAGAGAACTTGGGCTCTCTGGTGGTTGTGGCCAGCTTGGGGACTGCAGTGTGACAGTGCCCACCATGCTCTAGGAGGCCCAGAGGCTCTTTGGATCCCTGGTGTCTGCTCCTGGGTAGTCTGACCACTTGTTATGCAACATGCTTGTTATAAAGTCTGTGCCTCCCAAATACCTAGCATAGCCAGACTCCATGAAGAAACAATTCTCCCAGAGAGGTTTAAAGAGACATTTTCCAGAAAGAGAACGTTTGGGTTTTGCCTGTTACATGGTGGAGGACCCAAGAGCCTCTAACTTCCTGCCAATCCTTGGGCAGTGCTTGGGGTGGGGTGGAGTGGGGCTAAGATCCCACTTGAGCTGCCTGGCCCACTGCAGGCCTGGGTGTCTGTGTCTGTGTAGTTTATGTGTTTGTGTGTGGCTCTATGTGTCTTGAGTGTGTCTGTGCATGGGTGTTGGTGTGTGTAGTTATGTGGCTCTCTGTGTGTCTATTTATATTTCTGTATTTCTGTGTGTGTCCCTGTTTCTGTGTGTGGTTAATGTGTGTATAGTGTATGCTTGTGATATGTGTGTCTCTGTGTGTGTGTCTTTGTAGTTTGTGTTCTGTATGTGTGTGTATCTATATGTGTGCCTGTATTTCCTTGTGTGTTTGTGTCAGTATGTAGTTTATGTGTCTATGTTTGTGTAGTGTTTGTGTGGTGGGCTGGTGGCCATGTGTATACTTATCTGTATCTGTGTTAACTTTATGTGCCTGTGTGTCTATTTGTATGTCTGATGCATCATGCATGAGTTTGTGTGTCTCTGTTTATGTTTCTTTGTGTGTGTTGTATGGGAGAAAGGGTGAGCCTTCTACAAATATAACATTGACCACAGCCCAAGGCTTGAGGGGGAACAGGCAATGAGAAAATAAGAGGAATCTGGTCAGGTTTATCAGTTCTAGCTGAGAACTCTTAAAATGCAGGAGAAAAAAGGAGGCAAAATATGCACTCAGTTTATGTTTTCCCCAAATCTCGTTCACAGGAAAAAACCTGTTACAAGTACTTGGCTACCTTCTATAAACCAGACCCTGGAATAGGCACAACAAGCAGACTGTCCGCTTTCAGAGAGGGTCCGGCCTTCTACATTTTCTCCATTTTTTCCCCCTGCATTCCCGATGGGTCTTCCATAGCTTTTGGGGCGAGGGAGCCCTCTCCTCCTCTCCAGGGCAGGCGGCCCTGGGTCTGGGGGAGTCTTCCAGAGGTGCCGTCTGTGGGAGTGGCCAGGCCCGGAGGTGCGGAGGAGGGCTCGCCCCGCCCCCGCGGTGCCCACGCCCGCATCCAGTCCCAGCAGAGTTTTCCTTAGCTCTCCACTCACCCGTTCGGGAGCTATCAGTTTGTATCTTACAACTTCACTTTTGGAGAAAGATCAAGTCGTCAGGCCAGTGGGGAGAGCGGACGTGAGGAGCTAACCTGTCTGTTCTGGGAAGCAGGTAGGGTTTTAAAAAGCCTGTGTTGAGTCGTTGCTTTATGGAGGGGAAAATGAGTAGCTGGTGTGAGCACAGGGCGCTCATTACCACACCAGGCATTTTCTAGATTTAACGGGAGCCGCTCACTGAGAGGCAAGTTCCCAGGACAAACCGGGCCCCTCACCCCGGGGTGGCCCATGGGGATACTGAGGGGCGTTTGGACGTGTTCAGACAGCGAATGTTCTGCTTGAACTGCAGGGCGGCATCTGCTCCCACTGCTGGCTTCACACACGTGAGCGCTAGTCAGGCGTTTCTGTGGAATGCGCCGGCGGGGGGGTGGGGGTGGGGGAAAGCATTAAATCCCCCAGAGCCTCTTCTTTTCACTCTGACCACACACAGCGGAATAAATGGATTGGATGTCGCTAGCTCATTCCAAGGATATGGATAGTAAGCACAAGCTTCCCTGTGTGGATATTCTTGGGGTTACAGACCCAGGCCTGGCTGGGCCAGGTGCCTAGCATTCCACCACACAGAACAGGCTGCTCCTGAAGTTCCGCAGGTGATCCTTTGAGCACTTCGGGGATGTGACAACTCCACAATATGCAGTGATTCTGAGGGAAAGCAAACAGGAGGCTGTTGTCAGTTGTGAGCAGTTATCTCCTGAATGCAAGGCAGTCCACTGTTACCTAAACCGCCTAGGAAATACAGTTCCTGAATTTGCTTATAGGGGTTGGCATGGAGTCTGCTGTCCAGGCCCCTGGGGCAGTGCCTGCTATCCAGGTCCTTGGAGTAGGACTTGTGGGGGCTGGGAGCTTCACTGCTTCTGGTGATACCAACTCACATAATTGCTAATGAAGATTAAATCTCATTAAAAACAACAGAGGTGAAAGCTGTAGGTAAACCATGAAGGACTGAACAAAAACTGCTTGTTATTGCAATTTAGTTTACAAACATTTGAGTGCAGTTGTTCACATCAGATGTAAAGTGCAAGTGATTTAGGAACATAAGTTTTATTACACTGATGAAAAGCAAATACTGATACTGTTTTTATTCTTGAAAAAGGTCATGGCCCCTTTGAAGTTAGCTGAGGTCTGAGGAACATCAGGAATTACATAGGAAAGAAAAGCCCTGTCTGGAGATTTAGCAGTGCCCACACCTGGGACACCTGGGAAAAGTTTTAAGCCAGAGGACACATAGTCTGATGTGTATTTTGGAAAGATCACTGTGGTTGGGTGGTAGCTAGCTGAGTCTTGCCCACTGAGAGGTAGTTGCACAACCAGGGCAGTGGTAGGGGACACTTCATAGGTAAAGGGTCTGCAGGGTGAGGACAGTTCTCAGGCTCTGGGTTTGTGATGGGTGCATCTAGAAGGATGCTGGACATCAGGGGAGACAAGAAGGCAGCTGCACACAGTGATCTAGGCTGCAGAGGGCAGCTTGGGAGCATTGCCTGTCCACTAGTGAGATCTAAGCCTTTTGGGAGAGGGAGAGGAGTAGGGCCTTTTAACTCTGGGGTTAGTTGGGGGATGGTGGGGATAGGGTGGGGAGGATTTGGCTTGCAATGGAAACATGAAAGTCCAGAAAAGGGGGAGGACAACCTAGAGGCTGGAGTCCCAGAGGAGGCGGCCTGTGTACACAGGAAGGGGAGAGCCTTTCGGGGAGTTTTCAATCTTTCCTATATATTGGAAAATAGGAGGAGAGACCCCACACACCAGGTGTCTCTGGTTAGCTCCTGGGGGCAGCCCTACCACTTCGCAGAAGCACTTTCCTGTGCTTGAGAGCAGTCTCCTCTCGGCCAGTTGCCCACGCACTGGGCACTGTCCTAGTGGCCCAGGCCCTCGTGAGGTGGGGCCCGATTCGGTGGCCTGTGAGGCCACTCTGCGATGAGGTCGGTGCTCTGGCCGCGCCCCAACCTGCTGTGCCCTGTGCAGCAGGAGGCGCGCTCTGAGAGAGAAGGGAGCGAGGACTCGCCCCAGCACGGGTCTCTCTCTCTCTTTTTTTTTTTTGACGGGCAAAGGACAGTTTCAAACTTGTTTGCAGGATGCGCGAAAAGTCAACAACACAGAGCCGCAGGAATAAGCGAAACAGCCTGGAATGCAGGTAGAAGAGATGGATACTCCTTCGCCTGGGGGCTGGTGGCAAGGCCTGGCGTGAGAGGGTGTCCTGCCGAGGCAGGCAGGCGAGGGCAGGAGGCTGAGCACAGCGGCCCAGTTCCAGACTGCAGCGGGGATAGCGCTGCTCCTGGAGGCACTCAGAAGCGCGCCCACTAGTTACCTTCCCTGGGCACAGCACGGGGAGAGCATAAAAGGGATTACAAACTGTCCTGTTGGGTTGAGTGTTCTAGACACTTCTACCCAAATTCACATGTTGCAAACCCCATCTGAAGAGATACAGGGTCAGACTCTTGTGTCCTGGCCTGTTGTGCGGGTGGAGGCACAGCCCACCCTGCGCTACCCACCACAGACATATCTGCCTTTTCTCAGAGTGGACTGAGAAGTAGTCTGACCGGGGAGCTGGCCTGCAGCAGCCTCCTCACCCTAGGGGCTGTGCCTCTTTCCAGGCTTCATCAATTAGAAAGGTGCACTGGGCTCAAACTGCTGCAGCCTCGTCCCCACAGACAGCCACACCCCTGTGGACACAGATCCTCCTACAGCCACACCTGGAGGCCTCAGCAAGCAAATGCAAATACAGCATTTACCCTTCAGAGGCAGCCACATACCCCTGGAGACACAGCCACTGTGTCTCCACACTAACTGCGGAGCTTTGGGCCTCAGTAGTGCTTACCATGGAAAGGAACATTGGAAGATTCGAGTGTTTTTTTAGGACCTTGCACAAGAGGAGAAGATTAGCTGCTGAGCAGGTTATTTTCAATAACAAAGTTTTCACAGCAGCCAGTATACTCTTTTCTTTTTCTTTTTTCATTAGTGTATTATGTCAAGTGATTAAAGAACTTGAAGAAAAGTGTTCTTAAAATTCACAAACGATGTATATTGCTGCTACTGATTTACTGTAAAACCAACATGAGGATCGTCCTTCAGTAATTTAATTAGTTTAATTGGCATGTCTGTGCAGGGGAAGTTATCAGATCCTCAGAACGGGAGGTGCACAAGGTGTCAAAAAGATAGTTGTTGGACTGGGGTGCACAGAGGGCAGGTTCCTGGGACCTCTGTTCTCCTGTTGCTTCCTGCCCCTCATGCTCTGTCAGGCCATTTGCACGAAACTTGAGTTGTGCTCCATAAATGCCAACAAACCCTGCCATGCCCACAAAAGCCCAGCCAAGTTCTGTTAAGAACCATTGGGTGCCCTGGCCTGGCTCTAGCATCTGGGATCAGCTCCGCAGATCCCCGCCTTTCTTACATCTCAATTGTCTGATCATCGTCTCAGGCCCAGCAACCAACAACAACTGCTGGACCAAGTTGAGAAAGGCCCAAAGGCAGAATTCTGTTCTCTCCTCAACATTGGCAGGTATTGGAACCTGTGTCCTATGCCCTGCCCCTGTGCACTGAGCCTTGGCCTCCAGCCACTCTTGACCTAGAGCTATCCTCCCAATGAGCCCCTCCACCACATCACAGGCACATCTCTGGGAGGAGCAGCAAGGCCAAATAGCACAACCTGAAGCAGGGTTGGTGAACTTCAGCTATGTCTCCAGGCAAGGCATGGTCAGGGTGTCAAGTCTGTGGCAGGACACACCAACAGGAGGAGGGCCTAGGTGGGCAGGGTCCTTGTAAGACCTGGAGGGATGGGGAAGTACTGCTACAAGGCTGCTGGGGAAGGGAGCAGAGCCAGAGGGCAGACCCAGGAGCTGCAAGATCCAGGTGTGAAGATAGGAACATTCCATGGGGTTTGAAATGTCAGCCACAATATCTACTTTTTTACAGAAGTTGGTGGCAGTTTGGTCAATTTGGTATGAATCTTGCTTAGAAGGAAAGGCCTGGGCTCAGCCATGGTGGAGGGCTGTCTGGCAGAGGGCCATAGCCCCTCTGTTACCACTCAGACCTCACGTAGTAGCTCTCCCACCCCAGCAGGAGCCTGCTGTGTCCTCTACCCCTGCTCAGGACACAGCTGCACCCAGGAGCTCAGGGGTGTAGCTCTTCCCCTATTGACTGCAGATGTCTATTGTAGTCTGAGCTTAGCTCAGTGCTCAGGGTGGGCCCTTCTCTGTGGAGTCTTAAGGGGTGAGTCCCAGACATCTCTCTGCATGTCAGGCATATGGGGAGAGGCTAGGCTGAAACTGTGAGTTCAAGAGAAGAGCAGCCACAGGCTAGGGTGCTGGAGAGGGTTTTTCCAGAGGTTAGTCCATGGGCTAGCATGTTGGGAGGGCCCCCTCAGAGGATGGGCTGTGGGTTGGGATAGTGGAGGTGGGCATTCCTAGAGGATAGATAGTGGAATTGGGGGTTGGGGTCCTCATAGGACAGATTGTGAGCCGGGGAGTTGGAAGGTGTTGGGAAGTTGAGAGTGGGCCATTGGCTAAGGTGTTGGGGTCCCTCCCAGAGGACAGTCTGTAGGACTGGAATGCTCCAGCCACCTAAATGAAAATTAATGACTGGGTGCAAGCAGGAGGGTTTGGGATGTGTTTAGAAGACCTGGATGAGAAACGTAAGAGAAAAAGAGGGACCTCTGGGTGAGCAGAAGCCTTTGTGACCCCAGAAGGTATCCAGAAAGTGAGCTGAACAAGAGCAGAGGCACTGGGCAGTTGCTGAGCCAGGGTACAGAGGAAGTTGTGGGTGGGAGACTCAGCAGAGAGCTAGTTGGGTCAAGAGATAGACCTCTCCAGAGAATGGCCAGTGTTTAAAGCTGAGACTAAGATCTCTTAGGGAGGGCAGGCCTCGGGTGGAGGGTGGGAATAGTGGAAGGAGCCAGCAAAGGAGAATGAGAAAGAGCAAGAGCCTCAGTTAACCCTGAGACTAAAAGGGAAGGCTGCTGAGAATCTGAGAAAGGGCCAGAGCTTGGACGTTATTGGAGGTGACCCTGACTAGATTGTTTTCCATCAGGTTGGGGGGACATGAGGTTGGTTGAAGTGGGTTCAGGAAAGAAAGGAGAAATGAATACAGTGGTCTTGAGAAGTTTGCTCTAAAGGACAGGAGAGAAATTGGGCAGTGGCTAGAAACCTCTGTGAAGACAGATTAAAGTTTTTATTTCGAGGTAATTATAGATTTACATGTACCTTTTACCCATTTTCATCCAATGGTAACATCTTGCAAAATTATGGTACAATATCACAACCAGAATATTCACATTGACACAGTCAAGATACAGATATTCCATTATTGTGAGGACTCCTCATGTAGCCCTTTTATAGCCACACCCGCAACCCTTTTGCCTGTATCACTTGCTTTACACATGGCGACCACTAATCTGTTCTCCATCTCTATAATTTTGTTATTTCAAGAATGCCAAACATACAGAATCATACAATGTATAACTTTTTGGGATTTGCTTTTTTTTTTTTTTTAACTCATTACTTTCGCTCTGTAGTTTCATGCTATTTGTTGTATATATCACTAGTTGTGCCTTTCTATTGATGAGTAGGATTCCATGGTATAGATGTACCACAATTTGGTTAACCACTCATCCGTGGACAGACATTTGGGTTGTTTCCAGTTTTGGATTATTATAGATAGAGCTGCTGTGAGCATTCATGTACAGGTTTTTGTGTGAATATATAAGTTTCATTTATCTGCTGGGATAAACGTCCAGGAGGGCAATCGCTAGGTTGTATGGTAGTTTTTTAAGAAACTGTCAAACTGCTTTCTAGAGGGTCTGTGCAGTTTTATATTCCCACCAGAAGTGTATGAGGGGTCCAGTCTCTGCATCCTCTGCCAGCATTTGCTGTTGTCTCTATTTTGTTCATTTTAGCTATTCTCATAGGTGTGTAGTGATATATCATAGTTTTAGTTTGCATTTCCCTAATGGGGAATGTCACATTTTCTCATGTGCTCATTTACTATCTGTATGTCCTCCTAAGTGAAGTGACTCTTAATATCTGCACTTATTTGATATTTTTTTAATTTTTAATTTTCCTTTCTGTTGAGTTTTGAGAATTCTTTATTATTATTATTTAGAAATATTTTTTAAAAATACCAGTATAGTTAACATATAATGTTATATTAGTTTCAGATGTACGATACAGTGATTCAACAATTCCATACATCACCCAGTGCTCATCGGGACAAGTGCACTCCTTAATCTCCATCACCTGTTTCACCCATCCCTCACACCTCTCCCTTCTGGTAACCATCAGTTTGTTCTCAATAGTTAAGATTCGTTTCTTGGCTTGTTTCTGTCCCTCATTTCCCCCACTTTGTTCCCTTGTTTTGTTTCTTAAATTCTACATATGAGTGAAATCATAGTATTTGTCTTTCTCTGACTGACTTATTTCACTTAGCCTATACTCTAGCTCCATCCATGTTGTTGCAAAGGGAAAATTTCATTCTTTTTAATGGCTGAATAACATTCTGTTGTATATATACTATTTTTTCTTTATCCATTCATCTATCTATTCATCACTTGGGCTATAATTTGTCTATTTTAAATAATACTGCTATAAACATCAGAGTTCATGTATTCCTTTGAATTAGTGTTTTGTATTTGTTTTGGCAAATAACAAGTAATGTGATCCCTGGATCATAGGTCTGTTGTATTTTTAACTTTTTGAGGAACCTCCATACTGTTTTCCAGAGTGGCTGCACCAGTTTGCATTCCCACCAACATGCAAGAGGGTTCTCCTTTGTCCACAGCCTCACCAACTCTTGCTGTTTCTTATGTTATTGATTTTAGCCATTATGACAGGTATGAGGTGACATCTTATTTTAGTTTTGATTTGTGTTTCCCTGATAGTGAGTGATGTTGAGCATCTTTTCATGTGTCTGTTGGCTGTCTGTATGTCTTCTTTGGAGAAATTTCTGCTCATGTCTTCTGCCTATTTTAAATTGGATAATTTGTTTTTTGAGTGTTCAGTTTTATAAATTATTAATACACTTTGAATACTAACCCTTTATCATATATGTCTTTTGCAAAGTTCCAATTCTGTAGATTGCCTTTTGGTTTTGTTGATTGTTTCCTTTGCTGTGCAGAGGCTTTTTATTTTGATATAGTTTATTTTCACTTTTATTTCCCTTGCCTCTGGAGACATATCTAGTAAGAAGTTGCTGTGGCCAAGGTCAAAGAGGTTGTTGCCTGTTTTCTCCTCTAGGATTTTATCTTATGTTTAGGTCTTTCATCCATTTTGAATTTATTTTTGTGTATGGTGTAAGAAAGTGGTCTGGTTTCATCCTTCTGCATGTAGCTGACCAGTTTTCCCATTGCCATTTGTTGAAGAGACTCTCTTTTTTCCATTACAGAATCTTTCCTGCTTTGTTGAAGAAGGCTTGACCTTATAATTATGGGTTTACTTCTACGTTGACTATTCTGTCCCATTGATCTATGTATCTGTTTATGTGCCAGTATCATACTGTTTTGGTTATTATAGCTTTGTAATATAACTTGAACTCTAGAATTGTGATATTTCCAGATTTGCTTTTCTTTTTAAAAATTGTCTTGGCTATTTTGGGTCTTTTATGATTCCACATACATTTTAGGATTGATTGTTCTAGTTCTGTGAAAAATGATTTTGATATTTGGATAGAGATTGCATTAAATGTGTAGATTGCTTTGTGTAGTATAGACATTTTAACAACATTTGTTCTTCTATTCCATGAGCATGGAATGTCTTTCCATTTCTTTGTGTCATCTTCATTTCTTTCATCAATGTTTTATAGTTTTCAGAGTGCAGATATTTCACATCCTTGGTTAGGTTCATTCCCAGGTATCTTACTAGTCTTGGTGCATTTGTGAATGGGACTTTTTGTAAAAATTTGTCTGTCTGTTGATTCATTATTAGTGTATATAAATGTGACATATTTCTGCACATTCATTTTGTATCCTTTGACTTTACTGAATTCATTTTTTCTAGTGTTTTTTTGGGTGGAGTCTTTAGGGTTTTCTATATAGAGTATCATATAATATGCAAATAGTGAAAGTTTACTTCTTCCTTACCACTTTGTATGCCTTTTATGTCTTTTTGTTGTCTGCTGTGGATAGGACTTCCAGTACTATGTTGAATAAAAGTGGTGAGAGTGGACATCTCTGTCTTGTTCCTAACCTTAGTGGGAGAGCTGTCAGTTTTTCCCCACTGAGTATGATGTTTGCTATGGGTTTTTCATATATGACCTTTATTATGTTGAAGTATGTTCCCTCTAAAACTACTTTGTTGAGGGCTTTTATCATGGATGGATGTTGTACTTTTTCAGGTACTTTTTCTGAGTCTATTGAAATGATCATATGGTTTTTATCCTTTCTCTTATTGATGTGATGTATCTTGTTAATTGATTTGTGAACATTGAACCACCCTTATATCCCAGGAGTAAACCCCACTTTTCGTGGTGAATGATTTTTTTTAAATGTAATGTTGGATTTGGTTTGCTAATATATTTTTTGAGGATTTTTACATTGATGTTTATCAGAGATGCTGCCTGTAGTTCTCTTTTTTATGTGGTGTCTTTATCTGGTTTTAGTATCAGGGTGATACTGGGTGATAGAATGAACTTAGTTTTCCTTCCTCTTCTATATTTTGGAATAGTTTGAGAAGAATAAGTATTAACTGTTCTTTAAATATTTAGTAGACTTCACCTGTGAAGCTGTCTGGTTCTGGAATTTATTTGTTGGGAGTTTTTTTGATTACTGATTCAGTCTCCTTGCTGGTAATTGGTCTATTCAAATTTTCTATTTCTTCCTGTTTCACGTTTGGTGGGTAATATGTTTGTAGGAATTTATCCATTTTTTCTAGATTGTCTAATTTTTTGGCATATGGTTTTTAATAACATTCCCTTACAATTGTATTTCTGTGGTGTTGGTTTTTATTTCTCCTATTTCATTTGTAATTTTATTTATTTGTGTCCTTCTGTTTTTTGATGAGTTTGGCTAGAAGTTTATGAATTTTCTTTAGGTTTTGAAAGAACCATCTCCTGGTTTCATTTATTTGTTCAAAAAAATTTTTTTAGTTTCTGTATCATTTATTTCTGCTCTAATCTTTATTATGTCCTTCTTTCTGCTGTTTTTGGGTTTAGCAAACAAGTTCTTTCTCTAGCTTCTTTAGGTATAAGCTTAGGTTGTTTATTTGAGATTATTCTTGCTTCTTGAGGTGCCCTGTATTACTATAAACTTCCCTTTTTAGAACTGCTTTTGCTGCATCCCAGAGGTTTTGGACTGTTGTGTTTTTATTTTTTTCTGTTTACTTTTTGATTTCTTCTTTGATTTCTTAGTTAACCCATGTTATTTAAATTCCATGTATTTGTGGTCTTTTCAGGTTTTTTCTTGTGGTTGACTTCTAGTTTCATAGCACTGTGGTCAGAAAAGGTGCATGGTATGACTTCAATCTTCTTGTATTTGTTTAGGCCTGTTTTGTGGCCTAATATGTGATCTATTCTGGAGAATGTTTCATGTGCACTTGAAAAGAATGTATATTCCGCTGTTTTAGGATGGAATGTTCTGAATATATCTGTTAAACCCATCTTCTCCAGTATGTCATTCAGAGCCATTGTTTCCTTGTTGATTTTATCTTCAGATGATCTGTCCATTGATGTAAGTGTGGTGTTAAAGTCTCCTACTATTATTGTATTACTATCAATTAGTTCCTATATGTTTGTTATTAACTGTTTTATGTATTTGTTGTGTACATGTGGTCCTATGTATTTTATGTATTTGGGTGCACAAATATTTACAATTGTTATATCTTGGTGGATTGTCCCCTTTATAATTATATGGCGTCCTTCTTTGTTATTACAGTCTTTATTTTAAATATTTTGTCTGATGTAAGTATTGCTAATCTGGCTTTCTTTTGCTTTTGTTTTTGTTTTTAAGTCTGGCTTTCTTTTTACATCTATTTGCATAATGAAAGTTTCTTCATCCCCTCACTTTTAATCTGCAGGTGTCTTTAGGTCTAAAACAATTCTTTTGTAGGCAGCATATAGCTAAGTCTTGTATTTTTATCCATTCTGTCACCCTATGTCTTTTTTTTTTAAAGTTTATTTATTTATTTTGAGAGAGAGGGAGGTGGGGGAAGAGGGACCGAGAGAGGGAGAGAGGGAGAATCCCAAGCAGTCTGCACTGTCAGTGCAGAGCCCGATGTGGGGCTCAAACCCACGAACCATGAAATCATGATCTGAGCTGAAATCAACAGTCAGATGCTTAACCAACTAGCCACCCAGGCACCTCTGTCACCTTATGTCTTGATTAGAGTGTTTAGTCCACTTACATTTAAAGTGATTATTCCTGGGGGCACCTGGGTGGCTCAGTCAGTTGAGCGTCCGACTTCGGCTCAGGTCATGATCTCATGGTTCATGGGTTCAAGCCCCGCGTCGGGCTCTGTGCCAACAGCTCGGAGCCTGGAGCCTGCTTCGGATTCTGTGTCTCCCTCTCTCTCTGCTCCTCCCCCGCTTATGCTTTGTCTCTCTGTCTCTCAAAAATGAATAAATGTTAAAAAAGTTTAAAAAAACTAAAAAAAATAAAGTGATTATTCCTGGATATGTATTTATTGCCATATTCTTACTTGTTTTGTGGTTATTTGTGAAGTTTTTTTATGATCCTTTCTTGTGTCTTTCATGGTTTCCTGGTTTTCATTAATGATATATTTGAATTTCTTTTTCTTTATTCTTTGCATATCTATTAGTGTTTTTTGATTTGTGATTATCATTAGGTTCATATATAAGATATTATGCATATGGCAGTCTATATTAAGTTGATTTCGCTTAAGTTTGAACCCATTTCTTTACTCCTCTCCTTCCCATGTTTTAGGTATATGGTGTTATATTTTACATCCTTTTATTTTGTGAGTTCCTTGACCAGTTTTTTAAACAGAAATATTCATTTTTACTGCTTTTGTGTTTGCTACTTTCATATTGTTACTTTTGGTTTTCCCTTTCCACTCAGAGTCCCCTTTAATATTTCTTTCAGGGCCAGTTTAGTGGTCATGAACTCCTTTAGTTTTTGTTTGGGAAACTCTTCATCTGTGGTTCGATTGGCTGCATATTTTTCCCACTCAGCATTTTGAATATATCATGCCATTCCTTCTGGCTTGCAAATTTCTGCTGAAAAGTCCACTCATTGACATATGGGGTATATAACTGTCTTTTTTTGTCTTGCTGCTTTTAAATATTTTTCTTTATCACTACATTTTGCCATTGCAAAATGTTTTTGTGGATCTGCTTTTGTTAATTTTGTTGGGGGTTCTCTGTGCCTTCTGGATGTGGATATCTGTTTCCTTCCCCAGATAAGGGAAATTTTCAGCTATTATTTCTTCAAATAAATTTCAATAATAAAAAATAATTTTCTGCCCCCTTTCTCTCTCATCTTCTTCTGGGACTCTTATAATATGAATTTTATGTTTGATACTGAATTCAAACGGAGTCACTGAGTCCCCTAAGTCTATTGCCATTTGTTTTTCATTTGTTCAGCCTGATTACTTTCTATTACTCTGTCTTGTAGGTCATTAATTCATTTTTCTGCTTCTTCCAGCCTGGTGTTCATTCCATCAAGCGTGTCTCTCATTTTGTTTATTGAACTGTTCATCTCTACTGTACTATTCCTTATCTGTGTGTTAAAGGTTTTACTGATGTCTCCCACTTTTTTCTCAAGTTCAACGAATATCTTTA
This sequence comes from Panthera pardus, assembly GCF_024362965.1. NCBI lineage: Eukaryota > Metazoa > Chordata > Mammalia > Carnivora > Felidae > Panthera > Panthera pardus. Next base: position 20,456,855 of record NW_026526810.1, on the reverse strand, counting down.
TGATCGGTCCTTTAATTCTTTATGAGGCATATTACTTATATCGGTTTTGCTTAGATCTCTGACTATGGCCCTGTCATGTTCTTTCATTTTTTTCAAATTCCTCTGTTTTCTCATTTTGTTTAAGTCTCTGTGCCTGTTTCTCTGAGTTAGGAAAGTCATCTCTGTCTCTGTTCTTGAGGGTAATGGCCTTATGAAGAAGAGGTCCTGTAGTGCCCTTGCAGTATAGTGTCACCTGTTCCCAGGGCCTGTTGCTTCTGGCAGTATCTCCAATATGTGCTGCATGAACTCTGCTGTTGTTTCCTTGCCACTTTATCCTTTAGGCCAGTCACCTGCAGAGGCTCATTTTGCCTGTTATGGGCAGTGTTTGGTCCCTGACCTGAACATGCTGAGTTTTAATTAGGCGTGTGCTGGTCTGCTTTTGAAATGAGACCTGTTGAGGGGCACCTGGGTGGCTCAGTCAGTTAAGCATCTGACTTGGCTCAGGTCATGATCTCACGGTTTGTGGGTTTGAGCCCCACATCAGGCTTTGTGCTGGAGCTTGCTTCAAATTCTGTG